>NC_047112.1:45335393-45995393 GCF_902500255.1 Thalassophryne amazonica | reverse complement strand
TGCACATTCACTTCTTTGTTATCTGAGTCATGCACTATAATGCCATCCACAACCTTCACTCCAGTGCCAGATGGTCTTGCTCCTATACATGCTTTCTCATGTTCATCTTCTGTGTTTGATTTCCAGTTGCCAACCCACACTGACTCTATGTGTTTCCTGAGTATCACCTCCTGTTTTTTGATTTGTCTACCTGGTATGTTTGATAATTGTGGACTGGCCCTCTGCTTCTTTACCTGTACTTACTTGCCTCATAGAAAACTGTTGTCATAGTCTTCCTATGGCTGTTCCAGTACCATCAGCAGCCTGAGCTGCACATACTGTATGTGGTGTTCTCTGCTCAGGGGTCTCTGGTTGAATCATTATAGGATTTCAAATATGAACAGTCAATAAAACACTTTTCATTGCTTTTAATGTTCTGTTATACAAAACAAACATGTAAAGACATTTTTTTAAATGCATTTGTTCATGTTGTAATTTGAAGCATCAGGGAAGAATAATCCCATAGGTACAAGGGTTAGGGCCCCTTCACACATAGTGCAAATTGGGTCAAAGTGCGTACGAAGTGCGCATGAAGCAGGAATCGTAAACAAAATGTGTAAATTCAAAGCTGCCTCGAAAGCCTCATACACCTGTTGCTACAATTATTTTCACACACCAGTGGCTGAAAGACAGTGTGTGCTGTGTGAGCCCATCGAACCCTCTCACGGCAGGTGTCGGCCAAATTCCAGCTGACACACACGAACATCTAACACCGCTCATTTGGCACTTGGAAAATGTGTGGCCATTCATACTATCATCACAAAACCAGTCAGCAGACAATTATTGTCGAGCTGGATGTGAAATTTGTCTAAGTGCCCCATGACTGTGGAGTTGCCGAGTGCACATGTGAAGTGCCAGAGTGTCGGCTCCCCCACAACACGTGTGCATGTGTCGTGCTCCCCCACTCTCCCCCACCCCAACACATGCATGCATGTTGTTTGCGCCTCCCTGCAGGTGAGGCACCTCTCATCTGATCACAGTGACAGTTTTGTCTGTGCGCTGAACAGACGGGTGCGTGGCAGCTGTTGACAACTCTGGTCCTGGACATCAGAGCTGCAGAACACACACCGTGTTTTGACGGACACACGTGTGTATGCTTGCTGTCCTCACATCGAAATACATAAAAACATATATCACTTTTGCAACAGGCTGGAGAGCGCACACATTGACAGGCTGTTCCAGCTGGACCGGACCGTCAGTTCATGTGGACATGCAGCAGGCGATCTGAACATCACGTCTGTCTGACAGGACAGTGAGCGGGGCACCGCAAGACCATATGACAGGCCAACAGTATGAAAAATATGCCGCTTTCAGTCACATATCAGCAGAAATACGCCATACCAAATGCTGTTTGGTCAGTTATCACAGCACTTTTTTTTCTTTTTTTAGAAAATATGTTTTATCTGCTTGTTGATTTTAACCATTTCACACTCCTATTATCACACAGTGATTGGGGTGAAGTGGTAGAGTATCTGTCTGGTAATCAGAGTGTGTGGATTCAAATCCTGTGAGTAATGTGGTCAGTGGTCTATGCTGAAACAATGAATTGTTTTCATGCATAGAAGAGATAACCGCAAAAAACTTATCTCCTGATTTACACACCAGTTCTGACTTTAAATCAAAGCTCAATACTTCTTTATTGAAACTGGCTTTTAATACCTAGTGGTGCTGTGACATGTTTTGTTTTTATGTGCCGTTTTAAAGTGTAAGTGACACAATATGTAATGGTTTTTTTTTTGTTGTTTAGTATTTAAGACTAAAATTAAACAACAGTTTGAAATGAATGCTTTCCTGGTTTGTGGTTCCTTAAGAGATAAATGTTCGGATTTTGAACTGCACCACTAAAAACCAGGAACTTCCGGGCAAGTCACGACATTGGAGAAGAAGGAGGAAGTGACATCAGCACGAGAACCATTATCTTAACAGTCACATTTGTTTGGTTAACGAGCGGACCTATTTCTGTGTTTTAGTGCTTCATTTCTAGAGTTATGCGGCTGGATGAGTTTGCTGCAAGTTTTTATGAAAACTCTATTGCAGGTGGAGTCCGCTGGTTTCAGTTTCCTAAGGATCACGTGCATCGGAATGAGTGGATTGTGGGGCTCTATTGTGGACCAGCCACATTTTTTCCACACTCTGAACTCTGCGGCTTAAACAACGATGCGGCAAATTCATGGATTTTTACAGGCTACTGACAGCCACTGTTGTGTGTGGGCCGCTGAAGAGGAGGTACTGCTGGCCCATCACCACCAGAGGGCGCCCTGCCTGGAGTGCGGGCTCCAGGCACCAGAGGGCGCCGCCGCCTGATGAGAGCAGCCAGGATGACAGCTGTCACCATTACTGGACACAGCTGACTTCACTCAGTACGGAGGTATATCAGCAGGACAGCGTCTCCACCTCAGTGCCGAGATATCACCTTGAGTTTAAGGTAATCACCTCTGCAACAGATACTGCATCTTTGTGACAATACATTATAAACTTTTCAGGACAGCGGAAGGCCAAGTGTTCGGATAAGTACTCACCTTTCCTGCTTCAGTGTGACAAGAGGTGGAGGCGGCTTTGCCCCTCTCATCTACTGGGTGCGGTCGCATCCCAACCTGTGTGTTTGTGTTCTTTCCCGCCAGCAGTACCGGATCCGACGAGCGGAGGCAGTGGCCACCTGGGAATTCGGGACTTGGCGGTTCCAGTACTTCTGGGTTTCGGTGGCAGAGGAGATCTGGGTGGTTCCGGTTCAACTAGGACGGACGTCTCCTACCTTCGGGCCTGCCCACAAGACACCAGCAGATTTCGGCTTACAAATTGCTAATTGTTGTATCAGTTGTGCTATTTTCACAACAGTAAAACTTGTTCTTACTTTTCTCCATTGTCCGTTCATTGCGCCCCCTGTTGTGGGTCCGTGTACCTACACTTTCACAACAGCCACATTTCCACCGAGTGGTTCACGTTGGTGCTGCACGTTTGACGAGCATGTGCACGGTGTCACACAGCAGCTACACTCCACACGGCGGCAAAACTGAGTATTTTCACATTGTTTTAGTTTAGTTTTTGTGGATCATGGGATAATTTCATCATGTGCAGCAGATCAGGTGCTGTGAGTCTTTCAACTTGCAGTGCAAAAGCGGCTCGGTGGAAGAAGAGGACACTCTGTTCACAGCAAAGACTCGAACCATCACGCAATTAACAGATTACACCTGTGTCGCCGCTGTAACCTGGCAGCAAACTGCCTGTTTCGGGGGGACTTTTCTTCAGCCAGGATAAAGTAAATTATTTTCAGGTGTCATTTTCCAAAATCAGCCTTTATGTGGGTACGTTTTCATCAGTTTGTGAAGATAATCTCACTCAAACGAACAGGTAAGACATTATTATTTACTCCTTGTGTGAATGGTTTTAATATTTAATAATAACATGTTATGCTAATAACATACAATACACTAACTGTATTCAAGAAGGAAACAAGATTTATTTTAAAAATAGCTGATATTTTCAGTCCCTCGCAGGTGCAATGTGTCATTTTTCAGATTTGAAATGTATGTACCTGTTTCTAAGGAAAAAAAAACATAAATAAAAATCCAAACTTCCAAATCACTTTTTTTCTAATGTTAAGGATAGTAAAACAAACTTTTTTTTTAATCAGTCGATTATGACCACAGAGTTGGGGGAAAAAACAGTTTATCAACTCTGCCTGCATGTCGAAATCACCTGCATTATTTATTTATTTTTTTTAATAATTTTATAATGTGTTCTGAACTCTGCCAGTATCGTCACTGTTGTCAAACTGAAGATCCAAATCACTTTTTTTCTAATGTTAAGGATAGTAAAACAAACTTTTTTTTAATCAGTCGATTATGACCACAGAGTTTGGGGAAAAAACAATTTATCATCTCTGCCTGCATGTCGAAATCGCCTGCATTATTTATTTATTTATTTTTATAATTTTATAATGTGTTCTGAACTCTGCCAATATCGTCACTGTTGTCAAACTAAAGATTTTCCTCCAAGGTTTCTTCTCCCTCACTGTCGTCTAAATAAGGCTCAAAACCATAAGGCTGTGCCCCCCACAGCTTCTTCATAATCACCTTCGGACTGGACTTAAAAAAAAGCTGCACATGAGAAAAAAATAGTCAGAAAACAGCTGGACCTCCACTGTGTTTACAACTGATTTGGGCTTGAATCAGCAGGTCCTGTTCTCGCAGTGGCGGCTCCAGAGATTTTTTTCTGCAGGTGCTCTGGGGGAGCTTGGCATTTTTATGAGGGTGCTATGGGCTTGTGCATCACGACTCTCTGCTACACCTCTGCCACATTCACAGGCATGCATACACATAGCCACATTTTGATTTGTGACAGTCACGAATGACACACACACACTCACATACATTCATCTTCAACTGCTTAGTCCAATTAAGGGTTGCGGGGGGCTGGAGCCTATCCCAGCAGTCACAGAGCGCAAGGTGGGATACACCTAGGACAGGACGCCAGTCTGTTGCAGGGCCACAAACAGACAAACAAACACAGTCACACCCACTCGCACACCTACAGACAATTTAAAGATTCCAATCCACCTAACCTGCATGTCTTCGGATGTGGGAGGAAACCGGAGCACCCGGAGGAAACCCATGCAAACACAGGGAGAACATGCAAACTCCACACAGAAAGGCCACAAGCCGGAATTGAACCCATGACCTTCTCGCTGTGAGGCAACAGTGCTAACCACCAAGCCACCGTACTGCCACTAATGACATACAGAATGACCAAAATCACACACAAGCCTAGGCTACTGTTCAATACAAATAACCACAGACCTACACATGTAGCCTATAGCCTAAAATGCCAACAGCAGGCAGAGGAAAGTATCCTGATGCCTTCATAACAGCACAATGCGCATGTTGTTGTGGTTAACAGCAAAAGCATCAATGATTTGGTTGCTGTCCAGAGGCCGTGTTCTCTGAGGGTTAATTGTCAAGAGTGACACTGGGTCACTGGTTTGTCTGTTCCTCAGGTAGTTCTTTAGGCGACACAGACTTCACTTCTTTCTAATTCCATTCATGGATATTTGGGCAGCAAAAACCAAACCATTTCAGCAACTTGAAACTACACTCACTGCAGTACGATGTCATCTCCTGTAGACTTGACTACTGTAACTCCCTGCTCTTTGGGATCTCTGGAAAAAACCTTCAAAGGCTCCAGTACATTCAAAACAGTGCAGCTAGAACTCCCCATCACCTACAGAATCCATTTCATCACCCACCAATGCATCCATGGCAATGCCCCCACATACCGCAAAGACCTCCTCACTCCCCACACACCCTCCGTTCATACAACACTAATCTTCTCTGTCCCCACCACACTAAACTTCACACCATGAGAGGCAGGGCAATCTGTTCAGCTGCCCCTCATATTTGTAACTCCATCCCTGATCATCTGAGGGCTCCACGACTGTGGAAGCTTTTAAAAAAAGTCTCTAGACATACCTGTTTAGACAGGCCTATCGCAGGCCTCAATAATTTGAATCTGTTGCATCTTCGTCTTTTTATTCTATTTTATTATTTTATTTTGGTTTTATTCTATTCTGCTGACTGTTGAACGTGATGACATTGAACATCATGTTACACTCATTTTGTCCAAAACAATCAGTTCTGTTGATGAATGTTTATTTTCTTTTATGAGTGGAATATTTGAAGAGTTCAGGTTCAAAATCCTGTATCTCCACCAGACCACTCTTGTTTTAAATAAGGATATTTACCTGATGTAAGTTGTACATCTACATGAATCATTCTTTCTTGTTATGAAATGGTTATGGTGCACTGACCAAATAGCAGAATCTCAAAAATCAACCTTTATTCAGAAATGTGGTAATTAGCAACCTTTAATAGATTTGCAAAACCTGGTATCTCAACCTTCAGTTTGTTTGCAAAACTCATTAAGTCCATCACTTTAATGTACGCTAATGCTGCATTTACTCATAAGCAGTATGTGTTACGAATGTCATATTTGCGTCATTCTTGGTACATTCCTGACATTCTTAATGTGACTTAACGCATCTGAATTCGTTTCTTAATAGTGCGTGTTGGTGCGTGATATTCGTGATTTCCGTGGAGCATGTTTTTGGCTGTCAAAAAATCCTTCACGAATGTCACGCACCCCCCTCATTTTGCCTCATGTCGTGGAGGTCGCAACTGAGTGTGTTGATCTGTCTTGATTAGTGTTGATCCTTATTAAAGGGTGACAGCGTTCTTTTCTGACGTGCACACAATTAAACCCTGCTGCACTCCATTCAGTTTCATTGCTGCAGTATGCTGAAGGAGGACATCAGACCCAGATCATATGCTCGGGCAGCAGCCTCTGGTAACAGTGGGGAGCCCGATGAACAAGACGAACGCTCCACAGAGCAACAAGTTGCTGCTTTTTTACAAACAAAGGGGATCGATCTGGATATAAACATTATTGAAGCATGTCATCCATTACCCAGGAAGAATTCATCAGACAAACCTATAATCATCATGAGGTTTGTTAACAGGAAAGACAAAACAACTTTGCTCAAATAAGGCTATAAACTTAAAGGATCTAATGTTTACATAAATGAACATCTCACTAAACACAACACAGATATAGCAAAAAAGGCAAGATACTTGAGAAAACAACAAAAAAAATCAAAACACATGGACTACAAACTGTAAAGTATTCATCAAACTGAACGGGTCTCCAGAAGAAGCCAAAGTGTTGCTGATCAGAAGCATGGAGGAATTGGCAAAATATGACTAAAACATGGTAAGTGAACACAACCAACTTTCATAATGACTGACAAACATACAGACCATTCATTGGTGCTTCTGAACAGTAATAGTATAACTGAGATCATACATGGTTATGAGAATCTGGAATTACAACCTTATAAGTATACTGAGTATCATATACAAGATCTGGAATATGAGATAGATCTGGACAATCATTTCTATTCCTTCATAGATAGTAACTGTCAGTATTACACAGAGGAACAATACAATAACTGCATTTCAAGTGATGGAAAATTGTCAATAATCCACTTTAATAGCAGGAGTCTGTACAAAAATTTTGGGAGTATCAAAGACTATTTAAAACAATTTGTCAACCATTCAGTATAACTGCCATAACGGAAACATGGCTTACAGAGGGTGATGACACAAACTATGAGCTGGAGGGTATGAATTTAATCATCTGAATAGACGAAATAGAGGAGTGGCTTTGTATGTTGACAAAAGGATTAACTACAAAATTAAAGATGAAATGACTGTGGGTGTGGAAAATCTTTTGGAATCCATCACAATTGAAATAGGTATGGAAAAAGACAAAAATATAATTATTAGCTGCGTATATAGCATTCCTGGCTCTAAAATTGAAGAATTTCAAAATTGGACAGAGAAAATGTTTTCACAGATGGGTAATAAGCGAGTATTTGTTTGTGGAGATATAACCATTGATCTCTTAAACCCGCATCAGCATATAGTAACTGAGGATTTCATTAACACTACGAGGTATGTGAGAAAAGTATCGGACCTTTTTATTTTTTTCAAAAACCATATGGATATGAATCACGTGTGATTGCATCAGCCAAGCTTGAACCTTCGTGCGCATGTGTGAGTTTTTTCACGCCTGTCGGTTGCGTCATTCGCCTGTGGGCAGGCTTTGTGTGAGCACTGGTCCACCCCTCTCGTCGTTTTTCATTGTCAGAAGAATGTCTGAAGGACTGCCGTTTTGTTGCATTAAAATTTTTCAGAAACTCTGCCAGACAACCAGCTGGAAACCATTTCGAAGATTCGGTTGGCTTTCGGTGAAAATTTTATGGGCTTCAGAGAGATTAAGGATTGTTACTGCCGCTTTAAGGATGGCCCACAGCCCTGGAGGGCGCGCCGCGCTCCGAGCCGCCATTGACAGGCTGAAAGGAGCTGATCACTTCCAAATTTAAGGCTCTGTTGATGCAGGATGTCGTGTAACTAGCAGAGAACATGGCGCAGCGGGACAAAAAACACCTCCGTGTTGGAAACCATTCATAAGATTCAGGCGGCTTTCGATCGCTTTTCAGTCGAGTGAGTATCAGAGAAATTGTTTAACAGCTGGGCATGTTCCAACTTGTCCTGTAAGGCTTCCAACACGGAGGTGTTGTTTGTCAAGCGCCATGAGCGGCTGCGTCCTGACGCGCGAATCTGTCCGCACGGCTTTCATTACAAAATCTCCTTTAACAGTGGAATGTGCCGATAAAGTGCTGATCCCGACCTCTTATGAAACTTCTCTGCTAGTTACATGACGTCCTGCATCAACAGAGCCTTAAATTTGGAAGTGATCAGCTCCTTTCAGCCTGTCGATGGCGGCTCAGAGCGCGGCGTGCCCTCCGGCGCTGTGGGCCATCCTTAAAGCGGCAGTAACAATCCTTAATCTCTCTGAAGCCCATAACATTTTCACCGAAAGCCAACCGAATCTTCAAAATGTTTTCCAGCTGGTTGTCTGGCAGAGTTTCTGAAAAAAATTTTAATGCAACAAAACGGCAGTCCTTCAGACATTCTTCTGACAATGAAAAAACGACGAGAGGGGTGGACCAGTGCTCACACAAAGCCTGCCCACAGGCGAATGACGCAACCGACAGGCGTGAAAAAACTCACGCATGCGCACGAAGGTTCAAGCTTGGCTGATGCAGTCACACATGATTCAAATCCATATGGTTTTTAAAAAAAATAAAAAGGTCTGATACTTTTCTCACAGACCTCGTATGTACAGTCTAAATCTATATCCAAAAATTACTAGGCCTTCAAGAATCACTTCACATTCAGCTACTCTCTTGATAATATATTTACAAATGATATCGATACCAAAACACTAAGTGGCTTATTAATTAATGATATTAGTGACCACTTACCAATTTATATAGTAACTGATTTGAAGTTTAATAAAAAATGTACTGAGAAAAAACAATATTGCAAGAGCCTGCAATCTGAAGAAGCTATGATTGCCTTAAAAAATGATTTACTTTTACAGGATTGGAATCCCATTTACAATAGGCAAGATGCGAATTTAGCATATTCTGAATTTGAAAACATATTTCTCAATATATATGACAAAAATTGTCCAATTATACAGTATAATAAAAATAATAACTATAAAGCTAACCCATGGATAACAAAAGGTCTTCAAAAGGCGTGTAAAAAGAAAAACAGGCTATGCAGAGAATTCATTAAAAGTAAATCAAGAAAGGCAGAGGTTAAATATAAGGACTATAAAAATAAACTAACAACTATTATGTGGAACTGTAAAAAATCATACTTTGGAAAAATACTAAATGATAATAAAAACAATATAAAGGAAACATGGAAAATATTGAATATTATTATAGCAAATAAACCCAAATCAAATAAATATCCAACATACTTTACATATGACAACAAAGATGAATACAGTGGTGGGCACACTTCCGATAATCCGATAACAGATAATTATCAAAGATAATGTTTTCATTATCGGATTATCTTTTTAGATAAATTTAAAAACCATCATCGGACTAATTATCTTCCGATGAATTACGGTCCAATAACTTTTAGACCAATAACGTACTAAACTAAGTTGAACAGTGAAAAACATTTTTAAAACTGTTAAAGCTGTTGAGACCTACCTGTTAAAAGTTTCCTAACAGGCATGTTGTTCTACCCTCTACAATCAGAAACCACTCTATCATCTGTAAGCAAAGGAGAACTGGTGACCAAAAAAAAAAAAGTCATTTCCTTTAACACCATACTAATATAATCGCAATGTCACCAAGTCATCCAGAGGCATACATGTTTAACTTATGGTTCAAATTTTAACCACTCATTTTAGACAAGTTATTTAAAATTATTGTCATGTCTGAAGTTTCTAAAGTGAAATATCAAATATATGTTTTCGTTTTAAAGTAATGTGCTAATTTTTAAGGTTTTGTGAGCACATGCTGTGCCAGGCAGCAATGCATTATGGGTAGCATAAGGTAATCTCAGACGTTCACGACAGGACAAATGTATTTCAGACACTCTGTTCAGGGTCCACAGATAACAGCATTAAACTCTAGTGCCTAAAACTCTTGTGAATATATTCTCTGGGTTTATAGACGTTAGTGTATTTGTGTTTGTTAAATTCCACTCATCTTAAATGTAGCAGACACGGATTATCTGGAATTTTGTTTGACATTTTTTCAAGGCTGCTACTGCCATCTACTGGCCAGGAGTGTTCATGGCAGTATTAAACGTCTGGGTACATGGCTGCTCTCAAAGTGTTGGTATTGTCCATTGTCCAGGCGCTTTTTGTGTGCATATATGTTAACTTTGTATTCTAAAACTACGGTTAGAAGTAATTCCGACTCCTTATCGGTCCACACGAACGAGGTTGGTGCCATGTTTTTAGTTTTTGTGGAAGTGATGACAAGAGAATAAGGCTCCTGATTGGATAGAATTTTAATCAGTACCACCACCCAAAGGTTTGACAGACTAATTACAACACATTTATACGGTTCGATGTGGATGGATTTTTTTTTTTAAACGACGTAGTGTGGATGAAGTTTTTTCCCCAAACTGAAAGGGTAAGATATTCGGTTTTACAAATACCCGACAACGTGTGTACATGGCCATATGTCTGTGAAAGGCACTATATAAATAAATTTACTTACTTACTTACTAATATTGAGTGCACGTTTTACAACATCATAAAAGTTTTAAAACATGCAATTGCGATGACACTTCCAGGGCTCTGTAAAAATGCCTGTTTTTACAAATAAAAATGGAATATTTTACAAAAGCACATTTATCTTTAAACCAACACATGACACACGTCACATTAACGTGTTGGTTTACGTAATGGATTACTGAACCAATCACTAGCAGTAGCAGTAGCACTTTTACCCAGAATGCTTTGCGGTCTGTGTTTGTTACAAAACCTCAGAATTAGTGCCTTATTCAACATTAAAATATATATATGTTATATTTTAACTTTGTACAAATGACAGAATTGACATTAATGGAGTTATTCTATCAGTATTTTCAAAAAACTATAAGTTAGTATGACTTTATTTTTCAAGACCTCCACCTGACTGGAGTGTTGAAATTGATAGGAATATGGCCTTATGGCTGCTCTTGGTGTGTCTCTGTGGTGGGAGTGCTGTTGTAAACAAGAGCTTTCAGCAGGGGCAGAATGTTGAAAGAAAAATTATTATGATTAGTAAAAAGTTGATTTTGTGGGTTTTCTCAGGATTTGTCTGTGCTGCTTTCTGCAGGGGGCAGCATGGTCAAACATTCTTGCTTATTCTTCAGGTCTTTTGATGCTTTCAAAAGCGATCATGTTAAAAATCAATTTCAGCTCTTTAGTATCTGCAAATGTCCCATAGACAACACCGGAATTTATCGGTTATTGATTATCTGTAACTTTCGATACATTTTTGGGTGGTTTATCGATTTATCTTTATCAAAGATAACTTTTCAGTTATCTTATTATCTGTTATCGAAGTTAATTTTTTGGTTATCTGTTTCCCACCACTGGATGAATATAACATGAGCCAAGTAGTGAATAGTTTCATTAAATTTTTTGCTAATGTTGGGCCAGATCTGGCTGCTGAAATCCCACACAGTACATGGGAAAATCAGCAAGTAATCGCCAGAAATACGCACACAATGTTTCTCAGCCCAGTAACATAGTTAGTACATGTAAAAGTAAAAAGTCAACGGATCATAATGAGGTACATATGTCCTTAGTAAAGCGAATAATTACTGAAATCGCAAAACCATTATCATATCTTTTTAACAAATCATTTCAAACTGGGATTGTTCCTAACAGTATGAAAGTGGCAAAAGTGTTGGGAAGGTGTCGTAGCACGGACCCACAACAGGGGGCGCTAAAGAACGGACAATGAATAAGCCAAAAAGTAACAATTTAATGTTGTGACAAAACACAACTAAACACACAGAAATTGTAAAGTCAATTAACACCAGGTGACGTGTGGGCAGGCTCGAAGATAGAAGACCCCCGACGAGAGAGAAGCCGCGTCCCACACGGCTTCCACCACCAACGGTCTGAAGAACACCGGAGCCGCCAAGTCCCGCGTCCCCAGATGGCCTCTGTCTTCGGCTGTCGACCCTGGTACTGCTGGCAGAAAGCAGAGATAAGATGAATGAGTGTGAGTCCGCACACTCAGTAGTCCACAGTCTGCACACAGTTAGGAGGGAGCACCTCCACCTCCAATCACACACTCGTGCAGCTCCTGGTTAACCACTTATCTGGTTTGGAGTGTGAGGCGAAGCCGTCGCTGTCACACCAAACGCCAATCCCACAGACAAGGAAAACCACCAGGAAAACGGCTGCAACAGAAGTTCAGATTATTATACAACGTATTAGTCAGCAGAGAAATTACCTCTTGGTAGTCGATTTCTCGGCGGGGAGGTGGAGTTGCAGTCCGGCTTATGTATTGGTGTAGATGAGTGACAGCTGGTGCGATGAGTGACAGCTGTCACTTCCTCTGGGTCTGGCGCCCTCTCGTGCTTGGAGCCCGCACTCCAAGCAGGGTGCCCTCTGGTGGTGGTGGGCCAGCAGTACCTCCTCTTCAGCGGCCCACATAACAAAAAGTGATACCTTTATTCAAATCTGGCATCTAGCATCTTTTTACTAACTACAGGCCTGTGTCTCTACTGTCACAATTTTCAAAGATACTGGAAAAACTCTACAACAGCAGACTGGATAAATTTATAGATTGACACAACTTGCTTGATGAAAGTCAATATGGTTTTAGAGCAAAAAGGTCCATGACACTGGCATTGCTCGATTCCATAGAAGAGATGTGTGTGGACCAAAGGGTAATAGTTGCAGGTTTATTTATTGACTTAAGAAAGGCTTTTGACACAATTGATCACAATATATTATTTCAAAAGTTGGAACCGCATGGGATCAGAGGAGTTGCTCTGAGTTGGATTAAAAGCTACTTACAAAACCGAAAGCAGTTCGTTAAACTCGGGGAATACTGTTCTTCATATCTGGTCATCATTTGTGGGCTACCACAGGGTTCTGTGTTGGGCCCAAAATGATTTTTTTTTATACATTAATGATTTATGTAAAGTCTCAGATATGGTTAAAACTGTGCTCTTTGCAGATGACACAAACCTGTTTTGCTCAGGGGAAAATCTGCAACAATTATTATCTGATTTAGGAACAGAAATGATAAAGTTAAAGAGATGGTTTGATATTAACAAATTATCATTAAATTTGTCTAAAACTAAATTGTTATTTGGAAATTATAAGAAAGACATACAAATTCAGTTAAATATACATGGGGTAAACATAGAACGTGTCAAAGAGAATAAGTTTTTAGGTGTCATTATTGATGAAAAAAATTAATTGGAAAGCTCATATTCAGCATATTCAAATGAAGGTATCAAAAAGTATTGCAGTATTAAATAAAGTAAAGCATGTTCTTAATTGCAGAGCACTACATACTCTCTATTGTTCATTGGTTGCACCCTACTTGACTTATTGCGCTGACGTTTGGTGCAACAATTACAAAACTATATTGCAACCATTATTCATTCTTCAAAAAAGAGCATTAAGGACAATTCATAATGCAGGTTATCGAGACCACACCAACCCACTGTTCATTAAATCTCAAATATTAAAACTTAATGATATGATTTTGTTCAAGACTGTTCAATTAATGCACAAAGTGAAAAATAAAGAAGTGCCATTTAGGGTTCAAGAATATTTTACTGAGAGAGAAGGAAAATATAATTTACAGGGCTTGTATCATTTTAAAATTGCCGGTGCTCAGACGACCAGGAAAGGTTTCTGTGTCTCCATGTGTGGCCCTAGATTATGGAGTAACCTGACGGATGAACTCAAACAATGTCCAAATATCAATCAGTTTAAAAATCAATATAAAAAAATGATGCTTTCAAGATATGTATCTAATGAAGTATGATGAGCTTTGTGTTGTCAGTTGTAATTGTGAACTTGTTCAGTAACATTCATTTGTGTATGTGCATGTATGTATATGTGTATGTATATCTATGTATATGTATATATATGTATGTATGTGTAGGTGTATGTTGGTGTGTGTATACATGTATACTGTATATGTATGTAAATATGTATGTAGACGAAGACACGGTGTTCACTTGATATGTTTATGATAACGGGATTTGAGTTTGTGTTGTTAAATGTGTTTGTAGCATGGCCCAAGCAGAGGGTCACCCCTTAGAGTCTGGTCTGCTTGAGGTTTCTTCCTCAATACATCAGAGGGGGTTTTTCCTTACCACTGTCGCCTGTGTGCTTGCTCTGGGGGTAGGTAATGTGTATACAAGGTCTGTTAGAAAAGTATCCAACCTTTTTATTTTTTCAAATACCTGATGGATTTGAATCACGTGTGCTTGTGTGAGCCAACCTTGAACCTTCGTGCGCATGCGTGATTTTTTTCACACCTGTCGGTTGCGTCATTTGCTTGTAAGCAGCCTTTGTGTGAGGATGGGTGGAGTCTTTCATCATTTTTTCTTCGCAAGGAAATGGCGGAACGACTGGAGCAGAGCGACTGCATCAAATTTTGCCAGAAACTGGGCAACAGCCAGGTGGAAACCATTCGGATTATTCAGACTTCTTTCGGTGACAGTCCTCTGGGCATCACACAGATTAAGGAGCGGTACAACCGGTTTAAAGACGGCCGCACAACGGTGGAGAGCGCGCCGCGCTCCGGGCGGCCATCAACATGCATAAATGACCAGATCATTTCCAAAGTGAACGATGTGGTGATGTGGGACCGTTGTGTGACTATCCGAGAAATTGTGGAAGAGGTGGACATCAGCACTTTTTCTGCACATTCCACTGTGACAGAAGATTTGGCCATGAAAAGAGTTGCAGTGAAATTCATCGGCACAAAGCTGATGGCGCAGCAAAAGCGCCCCCGTGTTGAAGCCTCACAGGACATGTTGTGACATGCTCACCTCATCCACAATTTCTCGGATAGTCACACGACTGAGAAGCCACCGAAAGCCGTCTGAATCTTCCGAATGGTGGAACACACGGCTGACTTTATTTTCTCAAATGTTTCTTCTGTTCGGATCTGAAGGGAATCTGTACATCTTGAAGCCCTTGTTGTGCCTATTTGTGCTTCCAAATGCACAGCAACCTGACATTTTCAGCGAATAAATCAATAAAATTGCTGGATTTCCATGCACACAGATTAACAGTGAGCACTATTTTGAACCCAAGATGGCATCAGGAGTCACTTGGCCAGTTTTTTTTTTCAACTCATGTCGCCACTCTCTCGATTATGGCACTCTATTGTGATGACGTAGCAACAATGTGGCCACGGCTGAAGGCTGAAATAAAGCGCAGGCTTCAGACAGCTGTTGTTCATCCTTCTGCTGAGCACTTATCATTGACTTTTATTGTTCAGGATTCTTTAAAATATCAACATTTCATCATTTGTAGTGATTATTGGTGCACATTTTTTTGGTGTCACTCACACTTTAACTCTATTGTATGTTTGTTTTATTTTTGTATATTCTTGATCTTTGATTTTACTGTAAAGCACTTTGGACACCATCTGGCTGCTGTAAAAGGCTACAGAAATAAATGTTGATTGATTGATTGAGATAAGACATAGATCTGTGATATAAACAACAAGATAGTCTGCACACTGAATACTCTGAGCCCTCAAGTACTTAATGAGACAACATTTGGAATATCAGTTGGTCTTTGATTGATGAAATGTTTTTTTTGGATTATGTTTCTGTTGTATGTGTTCTCAGTCCACCTTCTGTACTGAAGAGATTCTGTACATCATGTACAGTGTGTCCTGCAACTGCTATCTAATGTTCTGTTGGTTGACTAGTCAATGGGTGTAATATGAACCACTGTCTGTTATGCCATGTGGTGCCGTGTCATACCGTAAACTGTAAAAGTTACATTTTGCACTGTACATATTAATAGTGTCATGAATTTCCCCATGTTACATCAACGTTAGTGACAGTATTTTTTAAATTTCTTTCTTTCTTTCTTTATTTTTGTGGGTGTGCTGGTGGGAGGCTGCCCAAAATGTAGCCAAACATTTTGGACAACCCCAAGAAGACATTTTTTCTTAAGAGAAAACTCTAAAAAGATTAGTGATAGAGACAGGTAGGAATTGAACTAAAGACTACACATTGGACACTAGAGCAGGTAACATGATCAAACCTTTTGCAGGTATAACACCTAACTAGGCACCAAAACATATCTGGAAGTACATCACCAAAATATTCATCCAGAATTCTGCCACATTAGTATGTTTAATGTAGTCTTAGTATTTCCTGTTTTTGTTGTTGTTTAATGCTGACAAATTATACTGTATTTTCTTGTCTTTCTGATGCCTGATTCTGTTTTTTCTCTCTATTTAAGGTGCAGCTCCATCCAGAGATGGGTGTGGTATTTGTGCTGGGACCCTCCTGTCCTGTGCACCAACAGCATTTCCTGTATGTTTGTTCTGTGAATTGTTCTGTAATTTATGTCTGTAGCATGATCCCAGGCAGAGGGTTACCCCTTTGAGTCTGGTCTGCTTGAGGTTTCTTCCTCAGAGGAAGTTTTTCCTTACCACTGCTGCTCTGGGGGTTAGTAAGGTTAGACCTTACTTGTGTGAAGTGCCTTGAGGCAACTCTGTTGTGATTTGGCGCTTTATAAATGAAAAAAAAGAGAAAAGTCTTGCACCGGATGTGACTCCTTTCGCAGTTTTCTTCTAAATGAAATCTGAATAGTCTACTCCCATGTCAAACAAATGTGTGATTTCCAATGTCTTTGCATGTCTCACTTACAGATTATTAGCCATAAGGGAGACTTTGCAAAATATTCCTTTATATCCTCTATCTTCTTATGTAACAACTTTGTAAAGATACATTATTGACCTGCATCACGTTCCAAAAGCATAAGCAAAATTGAAAACTTTCACAATTTTATGTGGGCTTGCTGTGTGGCCTCATTAGCACTATCCTCAGATGCGATTGTTATGGTTTTTACCTTTGCATTTCCCCGTTTCATGTTTCATCATGTTTCCTCCCCCATCAAACACGCTACTCAAAGTGGCACTCTGCTCAGCCGTCTCCTGTCCAAACACACCGTACAAAAGAGAGAAAAACAAATCCAAGACAATATGCCAACTCCACCATCAAACAAACCGCCGTCCTACGATGACTTCCACATCATCTGAGAGGTTGGAGCCCCCGCCTGACCCCCGCAAGACAATCCAGCAGACAGCACGTTTGGGACGTGCTATACTGGAAATAAGGGACTAATAGGAAGGAGGTGTGCGGTCAGGTAGTCACTTGACCTGACGTAAATCAGAGTGCAGGAATGCTCATGAGCAACCTTATTACTCTAAATTGTGAGGGATTCATTAAAAACATTAAGAAAAACCCCCCCTGAGAATTTACTACAAGTCATTTATTCATGACAGTTCAACTAAATGACAAATGGCTGGAAAACATGTTTGTTTGTAGTTTATGCTGGAGTGGTAGATGTAGACCAGGTAGCTCAGTGGAATATGGAGCTGGATTACCCATATGTAAACTTGGGTTTGATTCTCCGTCACAATAGGCCTACCTGTCCCTGGACAAGGTGCTTCATCTGCACTGTTCCAGTTCACCCAGCTGTTAATGGGTACCAGCCATCCCGGTGAAGGAACCTGTGAGGATCAAGTCCCACTCTCCAGGGAGTATCGTCGACTTTCGTCTGCTACACACTTGGGAATTCAGCACCAATGAGCCTTAGTGCCTATAGAGGACTTACAGTAGTGTTCAGAATAATAGTAGTGCTATGTGACTAAAAAGATTAATCCAGGTTTTGAGTATACTTCTTATTGATGCATGGGAAACAAGGTACCAGTAGATTCAGTAGATTCTCACAAATCCAACAGGACCAAGCATTCATGATATGCACACTCTTAAGGCTATGAAAATGGACTATTAGTAAAAAAAAAAGTAGAAAAGGGGGTGTTCACAATAATAGTAGCATCTGCTGTTGATGCTACAAACTCAAAACTATTATGTTCAAACTGCTTTTTTAGCAATCCTGTGAATCACTAAACTAGTATTTAGTTGTATAACCACAGTTTTTCATGATTTCTTCACATCTGTGAGGCATTAATTTTGTTGGTTTGGAACCAAGATTTTGCTGGTTTACAAGTGTGCTTGGGGTCATTGTCTTTTTGAAACACCCATTTCAAGGGCATGTCCTCTTCAGCATAAGGCAACATGACCTCTTCAAGTATTTTGACATACCAAACTGATCCATGATACCTGGTATCCGATATATAGGCCCAACACCATAGTAGGAGAAACATGCCCATATCATGATGCTTGCACCACCATGCTTCACTGTCTTCACTGTGAACTGTGGCTTGAATTGAGAGTTTTGGGGTCATCTCACAAACTGTCTGTGGCCCTTGGACCCTAAAAGAACAATTTTACTCTCATCAGTCCACAAAATATTCCTCCATTTCTCTTTAGGCCAGTTGATCTGTTCTTTGGCAAATTGTAACCTCTTCTGCACATGTCTTTTATTTAACAGAGGGACTTTGTGGGGGATTCTTGCAAATAAATTAGCTTCACACAGGCGTCTTCTAACTGTCACAGCACTTACAGGTAACTCCAGACTGTCTTTGATCATCCTGGAGCTGATCAATGGGTGATGCCTTTGTCATTCTGGTTATTCTTCTATCCATTTTGATGGTTGTTTTCTGTTTTCTTCCATGCGTCTCTGTTTTTTTTTGTCCATTTTAAAGCATTGAAGATCATTGTAGATGAACAGCCTATAATTTTTTGCACCTGCGTATAAGTTCTCCCCTCTCCAATCAACTTTTTAATCAAACAATGCTGTTCTTCTGAACAATGTCTTGAACATCCCATTTTCCTCACGCTTTCAAAGAGAAAAGCATGTTCAACAGGTGCTGGCTTCATCCTTAAATAGGGGACACCTGATTCACACCTGTTTCTTCCACAAAATTGATGAACTCACTGACTGAATGCCACACTACTATTATTGCGAACACCCCCTTTTCTACTTTTTTTTTACTAATAGCCCAATTTCATAGCCTTAAGAGTGTGCATATCATGAATGCTTGGTCTTGTTGGATTTGGGAGAATCTACTGAATCTACTGGTACCTTGTTTCCCATGTAACAATAAGAAATATACTCAAAACCTGGATTAATCTTTTTAGTCACATAGCACTACTATTATTCTGAACACTACTGTACTTCTCAATGTTCACATTTTGCCATACATTTTAGAGAAACACAGAGAAATACAGTTCATTTATACAGTGGCCGGGAGCACGCCATCACACTGCAACTTGGGAAAACATGCAAGCAGACACAACATATGAAAATAAAGAAAATGTCATCAGTTTGACAACACGTACTGCAAATCTCACCAAATTAAAAACATGCTGACTTTTGGAACTGACAGTTAATATGTCAGAGTTCTGCTGTAGCACACAATACTGTATGTCGCCTCAACATAAATTGTCTTGACAGGACAGAGAAAAAACCCTGAAGATACATTTATACTCATCATGTAAATCATAACTGCCAACATTTAAGGACAAGCAGGCATAAGAGAGCTGGGCTGGTGTAAAACTAACCTTGCCCACTCAGTCCGATATCGGTCAAAGTCAAAGAGCCAGGGAAGTCACTGTTGCAGCTGGTGCACGACCCACAGGCCACACCACAGGACGCATCCGTATTTTAAGAGAGTGTGTTATTGACTTTTGTTCTTTCCACTCAGTGCCCTTTGCCTATTTTTGACAGAGATGAAATGACAGTGCCGAGGCACGCCCTGATGCCTTGGACAAGATGGCTTTGTTTGAATGAGCACCCTCAGTATTAACTGAACAAGATTTTTTTCAGCTCATAGGGAGACTTGCACTTGATTTATGAGACCAACATGAGGTTTATTAAAAGAGAGTCCAGAAAGATAAGGAAAAAGCACGAAGGAACATTTCATAATGTGACCTCTGTGTGTGAGTCCTTGACCTGTGTCATTTATGTATGGGCACAGTAACAATTTTAAATGTGTGTGTGTGTGTGTGTGTGTGTGTGTGTGTGTGTGTGTGTGTCTGGCGGGAGGGGGGAGCATGGACCGTTTTTAAAAGAAAGCAAAACTGTAAGGACAATAATGTAAAATTCTTCTTCAACTTCTTCTTCAGCTACACCTGAATGTGCATACTAGCAAACTGTATAATAGGCAAAAAGGAGTATATCACAACTTTATTTTATTTTATTATTATCATTATTATTTGGAAAGTGGCTGAATCTCTGACCAGTTTGATTTTGGCTTACTCCCACTAAATTAATTATTCAAACCTGTTTTTATGGATAGGAACCATCTCTCCTCTCAGGTTTTAGCTGAGAATATACTTCCTCTGCTAACATCCGGCATTGCGCATAAAAATTATGAGCAGGAATATGAAGCCATAAATAAATAAGGAGACATTGCCAAAATACTCTGGTAAGTTTGTTTGCCACACAGTCACATGAAAGATTCAGAGAGGAGTCAGGCAATTAAACAACACTTAGTTAAACAATGTGTAATTATATTACAGGTCTCGGTGGTGGCAATTTTTCTAAGAGTCCTTTCGGGCCAATATACAGCCCTGATTACATCTTGACCCAATACACCACAAAGATACTTTTCATGGGTGTCAGTGGGGCTTTGGCTGCGCTGACACCATTTTCTAGCCCAGTAGCTGGTCACAGCTGAAGGTTCATTCGTTGACAGGGAAACGCAGCCATGTATGGAGGCTTGGAAAAACCTGCTGAAAGTCACTAGGGCTTTCCAGTACTGACAGATGGCAGGGAGGTGTTCCTGAGAAAAGGGATAGGGTGAGGAGCTGGAGACGGCTGGAAATTGGCATACTATCTTCCACCGCTCTTATTTAAATATCAGGACTAGGCATTAATCAGGATGGGAAGTATTTCCTGTGGGCAACAAACCCAACTGTGAGGCTGCTGTTGAAGCAAAGCTTATGAAGGTAGATATTAGAAGTCATCAGTGATTGTTGGTGGCGTCTGGAGAATAATTTAAGAAGTAGAGCTGTACGATAGCCAAGAGGCAGTAACCGCGTTAGTACAACCCCAATTCCAATGAAGTTGGGATGTTGTGTATAATGTAAATAAAAACAGAATACAATGATGTGCAAATCCTCTTCAAAGTATATTCAGTTGAATACACCACAAAGACAAGATATTTAACAAAACAAAAAAGGAGAGTTCTCTACGCTTCTGTATAGCACAAACAAATTTGGTGCAACCAGATAGGACTGATTTGTAAAAGAGAAAAACAGCTGGTGCAACACAGAAGTAGGTGCTGAAAAATTTAATAAGGTGATGAAAACATACAAAAAGTATACAAAAGAGACTAACGTTTCAACGTGAAAGTCACATCTTCATCAGAGTCCTGTAAAGACAAGGATGGTACAGCTTAAATACTAATAAGAACCAGGTGTCCTAATGCTTCAAAAGGGCAAGACCATCTGTCAAACACAGCACTCACTCAATTCATGATTAGAGACACACTGTCCCAAAACAAACATAACAAAAACCAGAATAAAAAAGCAATTATTAATATTAAAGAAAACAAGTACATTTTAGTTCTTCATTCAAACCAAAAGGTTCCAAGGTGCCTAAAGTATAAATCAAAAATGTTTCTCTACATAAATGTTTTTTAATGATATCTCCTCCTCTGATGTGATATCATGTGATATCATGATATTTATGTAGAGGTGATATTTATGTAGAGAAGCATTTTTTTTTCTTTTCTATACTTTTTGTATGTTTTCAGCACCTCATTAAATTTTTCAGCACCTACTTCTAGCTACCTAGCTTGGCTTGGTAGCTAGAAGTAGCTAGAAGCTTCTAGTAGCTAGAAGCTAGAAGAAGACCTACCTAGCTGTTTTTTTCTCTTTTACAAGATATTTCATGTTCAAACTGATAAACTTTTTTGTTTTTGTGCAAATATTTGCTCATTTTGAAATGGATGCCTGCAACACATTTCAAAAAAGTTGGGATGGGGTAACAAAAGACTGGGAAAGTTGATGAATGCTCGAAGAACACTTAATTTGAAACAGGTGAGTGTCATGATTGGGTATAAAATGAGCATCCCCAAGAGGCTCAGCCGTTCACAAGCAAAGATGGGGTGAGGATCACCACTTTGTGAACAACTGTGTGAAAAAATAGTCCAACAGTTTAAGAACAATGTTTCTCAACATTCAATTGCAAGGAATTTAGGGATTCCATCATCTACAGTCCATAACATAATCAGAAGATTCAGAGAATCTGGAGAACTTTCTACACGTAAGCAGCAAGGCCGAAAACAAACATTGAACGCCCGTGACCTTCGATCCCTCAGGCGGCACTGCATTAAAAACCGACATCATTGTGTAAAGGATCTTACTGCATGGGCTCAGGAACATTTCAGAAAACCATTGTCAGTTAACACAGTTTGTCGCTACATCTACAAGTGCAAGTTAAAACTCTACCATGCAAAGTGAAAGCCATACATCAACAACATCCAGAAACACCGCCACCTTCTCTGGGCCTGAGCTCATTTGAAATGGACAGATGCAAAGTGGAAAGGTGTGCTGTGGTCTGATGAGTCCACATTTCAAATTGTTTTTGAAAATCAGGGACGTCGTGTCCTCCGGACAAAAGAGGAAAAAGACCATCCAGATTGTTACTAGCATAAAGTTCAAAAGCCAGCATCTGTGATGGTATGGGGGTGTGTTAGTGCCCATGGTATGAGCAACTTACACATCTGTTTTGTAGCAACACATGCTGCCATCCAAGCAACGTCTTTTTCAGGGACGTCCCTGCTTATTTCAGCAAGACGATGCCAAGCCACATTCTGCACGTGTTACAACAGCGTGGCTTCATGGTAAAAGAGTGAGGGTACTAGACTGGCCTGCCTGTGTCACATATAGTCTAGAAAATATAATATTTTTGAAAATAGATTTTAGAGATTATTTATAACAAACAAACAAAACAAAAAAATCTACACTTTCCCAAGAGATTTCATGCCCTGTTGCCCCCTAGTGGCAACAGGGGGCAACACTGCTGGTGATTAGAAATATAAGTAATACTTTATGGACAGTGTACAGAACATATGGACAGTCAAACGTATGTCCTTGTCAGAGGGCACTTTCATACAAGTGGAGATGTGGAGTTGTGGCCCCCTGTGTTCACACTTTAGCGGTGATAGGTGAACTGCAAGCTCCCAGCAAAGCCCAGCAGCATTATAAAAGGCATACTGCTGCACGGTGAAACCACGCGTGCCGGCAGACGTGCTGCTGCATTGTGCCGTATCTCCTGTCCTCTCATCCGGTCCTTATCTCTATAGCACATTCATTTTGGGAGGCAGAGAGCGTGCATTTCTGCAGTTCAGTCTTCCTTTTGTAAAAAGAATTCAAGAAAGCATGAGATGATGTGCAAAATTTAAAACAATAAATCATCTGTTTAGATTTAAGACAGAACGTTTGTTACAGCATCATCAGTTTTGGGTGTTTTAAGTGCATTAAAGCGTTTCTGTCAAGCTGTTTCTCAGCAGAGTCCTCCTATGGCTGGAGAACTTTTCAAAGTCAATTTATTTTTACACAGACTTGTTTTTAACGTGAGCCAACCAGAATACTCTGCAGGTGATCCCGTGTGTTCCTTCCTGACACTTTCAATGTGTCAATTCCATCAGATCTTGGCAGGTCAGTGAATTGTAAGAGTGATGTTGACCCAGTGTTTGAATGGAAACTGAGAATTTCACAGATAAAGTGAGGTCACTTGATGGTTCTTGTGTGTTGATACAAAATGCAATATCCAAACCCCTGTTTCCATTTAGACAAGACCAGCGGGATGCTCTCTTCTGTCATTTCTCAAATGGTTTTGTCAGGTCTGCCGTGCAGACTCCATTTTAATTGCTGCGCTTCACTTTTGGGGGCCACTTGAAAAAGAAAGAAATCAACGTCCCTTCTGCTCAAACCCCAGGCAGAATGCAGCTACAATTACTCTCACCATATGCCCTCTTCTCTGTGTGTGTGACTAATAATGATATGTAAAATCTTCAAAAGCTGAATTCTACTGAATGAGGTGTATTTTATTGTTTTGCAAGCCTGTTTTTTCTCTCTGTGCCTCAACTGTTTACATCCACTTAAAGCTAGAGTTGGTAGTCCTGGAGAGCTAGAGCTAGGAAGATTTGAAAGTTGCACCTCCTCTAGGTTCCATCCCTCCCCCCTACCCCATCAGTGCTCCGTCTAAAGCCACGCCCCCACAAACCTGAACGCACATCTGAATGTGGGACTCAGTGGGGCAGAGGAGCGGCTGGACTGAAAGGCGCAGGACGCGCAGGAGCCAAAAATATCGCAGGAGTGTGAACGAGGCATGGAAAAAATGGTCGTGTGCCATCGTGGCTGCTGTATCACTATATCACGTTACTAAGCCATATATGTTGATTTATAACACAAAACTGCCAAAAGGGGTAATAAATATAAATGTAAAGATGATTGAGTATATCATCAGAGCAGTAAATTGATCAGTCCTTTCGAACGCCGCGCAGATCGCTGCTGCTGCGTTCATTTACCGTTGGAAATTACACCCTGTTTGCTTGGATTTTTTTATGTACGTGGGGGGTCAGCTTCACTGGGCTTATGCACCTTATATAGGCAAGAATTCATCTTTTGTGTGGATACAACTAATTATTTTACCGAAAATAAAATGAAAACCATGCTCCTGCCACAATACTGCTGAGTTTGAAACAACAAAAAGTCCTGTAATTTCCAACGGTACTTGAACGCAGTAGCAGCAGCAGCGATCTGTGCGGCGTTCAAAAGGACTGCTCTGATGATATATTCAGTAATCTTTACACTTATATTTATTACCCCTTTTGACAGTTTTGTGTTATAAATCAATATGTATGGCTTAGTAAAGTAATTCAGTGATACAGCAGCCACCACGGCACACCACCGTTTTTTTTTTTCAGGCCTCCTGCACACTCATGTGATATATTTGGCTCCTGTGCATCCTGCACTTTTCAGTCCAGCTTATATGAAAATAACAAATCCCCCCGAAGCAAAAGTAATTACCTGTCCAACAGAAAGAGAGCAACCTCTGCGTCACTTTTCAGGCCCTTCAGATGCCTCAGTTGTTTCCACCGAGAAAATACCGCACCGATGTTGACTCTCGTCTGACCTCTGGCTTTATCCCGAGCCTTTTTCATCGCAGCCTTTTCTGCCTCTGGCTTTCTTTTCCTTGGCTTTCTATCGGGGTGAGTTGTTAAACGTAACGGTGGAATTGGTAGCTTCAGCTGTATTCCCTCTGCCATTGTACCGAAGTGAACTTCTTTGGTGAAACGAGATGAGTGTGCACTCGTGGAGGGGGGAGGGACAGAGTGGGGTGTTGAGCCTGGTGACATGAGCAGGGAGAACTAGACATGAAGGCATCTGATTGGTTTTATGAGAGCGCACTGCGGGACTTATACTGCTACAGACGTCTGATTTTTTTGGTTCCTTTTTCTGAATACATAATGTATTGACTACTGTTAGGATAGACCAATGCTTCTCAATTATTTTCTGTTACACGCCCCTAGAAAGAAGAAACACCCCCCCCCCCCCCACTCTCCGCTGTTACTATAAATGTCGTTATTTGTCCATAAAATTGCTATAATATAAATACACTTCTGCATTGTATACTTATTAACATTAAAGAAAACACAACAGAAAGAAATTTAGATCAACTTACAGAAAAGAATAATTATTAACATTGATTTTAATCTGTAACAAAAAAAATTTCAAGTGCATCACTTGGCTTGAAATAAAAAAAAATATCATTAAACTATAAACATTTTTGACCGACTGCCATTTGATACTGAAAAACAAAATTAAATAAAATCAATAAATAATAAATTCAAATTGGTCACAACACTAACTCATGAGCACAATATATAAAACACTTTCACAGACAAAACAAAAATGAATAAAACAATTTGTGCTGATTTGTTATGATAATTTTTTGTGATTGTTTTATAGATTTCATTTTTGCAAAACTTGTGTCATCCAGCATGACAGAGACCATGTCGACTGCTGCTTAGCTCCTCTGCTATGGTGCTATGATGCTAACGGTGCTCGCTAGTTTACTGAAGTAGCATTCACAAAGCGGGATGATTGCTGGCAATATTTGGCAAGTTTCGCTGAAAAAACGCAAGTGGCTTATCTGCGTGATTGGGGTGTAATGTCTTTAAGTGACGCCTTCCTTTATTTGGCTTCATGCTGTCCGCTGCCAACATTTTAAGACACACGGTATTTCCTCGTCTCCACCGCAGTGCGAAAAAAAAACCCCCACGTAGAGCTGCGTTCCATTATGCGAGAGTCCTCAATGTTCCCTGTGCACACTCTGACAATGAGAGCGCCACTGCCACCTACTGTAGTGGATGTGCAATTACACTTTATTCTAGTACAGGAAAAAAGCATGTTCCCCCACGGTAACATGCCCCCCCGGCATCGCACTGGGGGGTGCACCCCACTATTTGAGAAGGACTGGGATAGATGGACCATTTCACCCAATATAACAAAAAGTGTTTCTGAACAGTTACCTAACAGTAAAAGAACAATCATGATCAAGTGAATCGACATATAAGTTCATATGTAACATTACGCTTACCCCACATAGAAGAAGTCCGCTGTAAGCCCTGAGGCTCACTGATACCCAATGCTTATTCCCGGATACCATAGCATGAAGTGGATGAGAATCCATGACTCTGGATGGATGGGACACATTGGAGATCAAACCCAGGTAACCCAGTGAGCTACCTGCTTTTCCAGCCCAGTCTGACTTTTTTTTTCATCCTCCCGTCAAGAAATGAGTCAAATTTTCATGACAGGTTTTTTTTAACTCACTATTACTACGCCTACTCATACCCCCAACCCTAACCATAACCACCCCAACCCCCCCCCGCTTCACTTTTAATTTTGTGCAGCCATCATGGAATGAATTAGAATGAATTTGTGCTGCCGTGACGAAAATGAGGCGCTCTTTGTCACAATACGTATCATGAACCAATAAATTAAAGTATTTTTCGTGCTGCTGAATCATGACTTGCCGTGAGACTGGGTTGGCTTTTCACCACCCCAAATATACAACTCCAATTCCAATGAAGTTGGGACGTTGTGTAAAATGTAAATAAAAACAATATAATGATTTGCAAATCCTCTTCAACCTATATTCAATTGAATACACCACAAAGACAAGATATTTAATGTTAAAACTAGGGATGAGCAAGTACACCACTATCTGTATCTATATCTATTCAACCATTTAAATGATCTGTATTCGTATCTGTACTCGCAGTGGGCGTGGCCTAAACTGGAAGTGGACGTGGTTGAACCCAACATGGATCAGGATTAAATCATTACATTATTTTAAGTCTGAAATTGATATGGCTTGATCAGAAGTTGCTATATTTATTGTTTATTTGAAAACTATTTACAAAACAGAATTGTAAATCTCAAAATTGAGATTCAAATCAATGTTTTTGATCAAAAAAGTAAGAGAACTATTTACAGAACAAGTTTTTTATGAACTCAGAACATGAATATTCTTAAGTCTATGAATGAATATTTACAGAACAGCCTCAGAATTGAGATTCAATGTTTTTGAACACAATAGTAAAGGAACTATTTTACAGAACAATTATAAACTCAGAACATGAATATTCTTAAGTGTATGAATGAACAGCTTCAGAATTGACATTCAGTGTAATAGGAAATTATGAACTACTAAGCATTCATGAACAAGAGTTGTCATACTCAACACAACTTCCTTTTTTAAAATTTTATGATCAAACAGTGATTTTTTTCAATTTCTTTATTTTTACTACCTAACGTTCTTGGCATTTTTTTCCACACAAAGTTAAACAATATTGATTAAGGTGTGTCTGTGTGTGCATGTGTGTCTGTGTGATTGAGTGACTGTGTGAGAGGGAGAGAGGTTGTTCGACTGACCAGTTTATTTTTATGAACTGCAGTGAGAAAGTGTCAGATGCTGGATATACAATAAAAATATTAATATAGGCCACTTTGTGTGTTCAGCTATATGTGTGTATGTGTGTAAGTGGTCTGTAAGACTTTATTTTTTAATAATCTGTGTGAACTTGGTGATTCATGCAAACATCCAGTGATGGCAAACAGGGAAATAATATGTCAGCCTTGTTCAGTGTATTCTTCTCAAAAGCACCGCGTTCTGTTGTGTGGGCCGCTGAAGAGGAGGTACTGCTGGCCCACCACCACAAGATGGCGCCCTGCTTGAAGTGCGGGCTTCAAGCACGAGAGGGCGTCGGGAGCGACCAGGAGTGACAGCTGTCACTCATCATCCGTACCAGCTGTCACTCATCCACTACTCATCACCACCACCATAAAGGCCGGACTGCAACTCCACCTCCCCGCCGAGAAATCAGCTACCATTCAGGTAACTTCTCTGCTGACTTAACACTGACTAATAGTCTGAACTTCTTTGCAGCCGTTTTCCTGTGGTGTGTCCTTATCTGTGGGATTGGTGTTTGGTGTGATCAGCGACGGCTTCGCTTCACACCCCAACCAGATAAGTGGTTAGACAGGAGCTGCACGAGTGTGTGATTGGAGGTGGAGGTTCTCCCTCCCAATTGTATACAGACTGTGGGATTACTGAGTGTGCGAACTCACACTCATCAGGACTGTCTCTGTTCTCTGTCAGCAGTACCGGGTCTGACTGCTGAAGACAGCGGCCACCTGGGGCGCAGGGCTTGGCGGCTCCGGTGTTCTTCAGCTCCGTTGGTGGTGGAAGCTGTGTGGGATCCGGCTCTTCTCTCGCCAGGCGTCTTCTATCGTCAAGCCTGCCCACACGTCACCTGGTGTATGATTGACAGTCACCATATTGTTATTGTCTGTACGTCGTTGTGCGATTCACAACATTAAATTGTTACTTTTGGCTTATCCATTGTCCGTTCATTAACGCCCCCTGTTGTGGGTCCGTGTCACGACACTTTCACAACAGCGTTCAGTAGGAGCAAAGTTTTCCGACTGACTTTATATCACCAACAAAATGAAGAACAAACAAACGGTTTAAAAAACATAGAAAACTCAACCGGAGTGGAGGCAGTGACTGACGCAACATGAGCCGTTTTCAGCTCTGTCTTGTCAAAGGCATCACGTACGATTTGAAACAAGTTCACCAATAACTTTAAATATCATACAAACCAAAAAAGAGGTGAGCTGAAGAAAACTCAGGTAGAATCAAGCCAAGCACAGAGAGACAGAGAGAGAGAGCGAGAGAGAGCGAGAGAGAGAGATCCTGTCCGTGTGTGTGAGAGAGTCAGCCAATGAGAATTTTCTTTCAGCACGAGCACAGATACTGATGATTTTTATTTGTATCATGCTCATACTCATCAAAAATGCTTTATCCGTACCGGATACTCATCTGAAACAAATATCCGGCTCAACCCTAACTGATAAACTTTATTGTTTGTGTGCAAATATTTGCTCATTTTAAAATGGATGCCTGCAACACAGTTTCTTGTGAATGGCTGAGCCTTTTGGGGATCCTCCTTTTATACCCAATCATGACACTCACCTGTTTCCAATTAGGTGTTCTTTGAAGATTCATCAACTTTCCCAGTCTTTTGTTGCCCCGTCCGAACTTTTTTTTAAATGTGTTGCAGACATCCATTTCAAAATGAGCAAATATTTGCACAAAAACAAAAAAAGTATCAGTTTGAACATTAAATATCTTGTCTTTGTGGTGTATTCAGTTAAATATAGGTTGAAGAGGATTTGCAAATCATTGTATTCTGTTTTTAATTACATTTTACACAATGTCCTAACTTCACTGGAATTGGGGTATTTGGGGTGGTGAAAAAACTATAATCCAAACCAATATAGTGGTTTTATAGTGTTTTTTTTTTAGTGTAGTATATTCTTGTGTTTCTAGGAAGCATTGTGGCACAGTATTTAACACTCTTCCCTGGCTTGAAGCCCACCAGTGGCCATTTCCTTTCTGTGTGGAATTTACATGTTGTACCCACGTCTGTAAGGGTTTCCTCCCTCCAACCATCAAAAACACGCAGGTTCTTGACTTTGGAGATCTGTCGTTGCATGAAGACTGGCATCCGATGTAAAATTAATGTAATGTCATTACAGATAACAAGAAAGCCTGGTGGGGTGCCACTGCTGCCACCATTAATTTGAAAGAGGAAAAACCATGAATCCAAAATGGCTACCATTAGAAATCTATTAAAAAATGTTCCCTCTCTGTGTCCATTGATTTTAGTTTTGGGTTGGTGCTTTCATCATAAGTCTTTTTTAAGAAATTAAAGATTTATTAACCCTCTGGGGTCCGAGGGCATTTTTTGGACAGTTCACTCGACTAGCATAAATGTTTTATTATTGCTGTTAACAGCTCTCCCTGCATCCCATAATCAAGTTTTATGTCTCTTTTTTCAGGACAACCTGTGCATTCAGAATATATATGTTTTTGTGGTGTTGTATACGTGTAATAAAAGTTTACAATCAAAAATAGGCAAGGAAGAAATAAAGCGAAAAATAATTTTCCACACACATTTATTCAAAACACACAGCAAACTATAATAAACAACTGTTTTTACACTTTATAAAGGTAATTTGAGGTCTTGTGTGAAAGACTGTACTACAATAAGGTTCAAACAATAAACACAAATGCACATTTTGAACAATATATACAAAATGGTCTGTGCCTTTTTGTTGTCCATTGATATGGTAAACAGTGCTTTACGCAGAGAAAGCAACAGAGTTATCCAGTAACATTCACATGCAAACTCGTGGAGCAATCCTGATAGTAACACACTCTTTGTTTGAGCATGTGAGATTGTCATCAGAGGCTCTCTGTGTGCTCCTGCTTTCACTGATCGCTGTGCGTAATGGCGCAGGGTGCACTGAGTATGTACTAATAATATGTACTCATTAGAGCAGCCAGGGGGCTGTGAAATTGTACGAGAGGCTCTCCGTCTGCTCACTTTCACTGATCACTGTGCGTAATGGTGCAGGGCGCATTGGAGCCAGCAGCCAGGGGGCTATTCAAATGGGCCAACTAGTAACACATCACTCCTAAAAACAATCTTTGGTTTATCACGTGAGGTAAATCTGCCCTACGATTGAATTTTGGAAAATCATGTGACGGTGAACCAATTCTGATTGGACACTGACATTGCTCACGTCATCACACAGCTTCTATGAGGAGTACAAAGATGGTGGATGGCTGGCTCGAAAGTCTGCGGAGTTAGCATTTCAGCAAAAAAAATAAAGTAAGTTTCTATCTCATATCATTCAAAAGTTATTTATAATTTAGTAAACCTTGGTCTTAGCCATCATATACGACGATGTCGGCCCCAGAGGGTTAACCAAGTACGAGGTCTGTATATATTAGACCGAGGTGTTGACAGTACAGACTGAGGTATCAACACCTTGGTCCGATATTTTCCCATACAGACCGAGCAAGTGAGGTTAATAATTATTTTATTATATGGCTGTTTTTGTAGCTGCATTGACATTTTGCATGTCCACTTCAAGCACGTTGGTCCACTTTGTCACTCATAATTTGTTCACTTTTTGTTTTATTTTGCTTTTAAATTTTTTTTTAAGGAGGGAAATGTTGTGTGTTGCCTTGGTTCCTGCTGGGTCCAGCCTCTGAGCTGATCATCACAGCTGTCACTCATCATCACCTGCAGCATATCAACCTCAGTTCTCCACTTCCGCCTTCGCAAAAAAACTCTTTTTTTTCTTCAGGAAAAACTCAGTCCTAACTTCCAGAGATGCCGCACCTTGTCAGCTCTGTGGGCTGCCACCTTGCTTTTGAATTCATTCTCACCTTCTCATCTTAAACAAAGTTGCAAATCTGATACGCATTCCGGACCGATTGTCATGGTAACTGGTCTGATATGGAAAAATATCAGACCGGAAATCAGCCAATCAGAGCGTGAGCAATGTTGTAGCCCTATAATAAAAGCAATTATATGACAGCTAAATTGGTCCTTGTCATTTGATTGATGGATTGTATGTCACATGGCATTGATTACTGCTACTACTACTACTGCTACTAACGTGCGCAATAGCCTATGTCATGCCCTGTATGTCAAAGTATATGTGTGCCAAGCTTGGCTTAAATAAGACTTAATTGAATTTAATTATTCTTAGCTTTTGAAAAAGCCACTCTTGAACTATGTGATGCACTTGGACAGGAGTTGAAAAATTACTGTTCCATACTAGTTCCATGTGGGTTCAGTTGAGATGGAGATGGATGATTCACTGTGATGACCATGAATAAATGGAAGCAACTGAAAGAAAAAAACTGAAGATAAAAGATATGTTACACAAATGAGATTGGCAGATAGCAAGAGGGTGACAAAAAAAGAAAAAAAAATCAGAGAAAACACTCACTAAGATGTGATTTGATGATGTGCTCAGCCATACATTTGATCTTGTGATCTTCTCTTCCACAATGTTTTTGCTGTTAAATTTGATCATATTTCTGTCATTTCTGTAAAGCCAATGTTTTTCTGCACCCACCAATAAAACTCCTTTTATTTCTCCACCCTGGGCTTTGCCCATATTTTTCCTACACCTTTCCTCCCCACTACCTCACACTGGAAATCTGTCCAATTATAATCATCATCTATTCATCTTTCCTATGTTCAGAAGAACCATTCACTTCAGGGTCATTCACTGATTTAATTGTAGCTCATGCATGTTTGTATAGTTTTCAGTGAAGTTCATTAATCTTTGCTGGGAAGACAATTGCAGGCATAAAATGGAGATAAACTGAGTTGAAATTCCATTTTCCATCCTGTCTTATAGCTATACATTCTTCCCTGTATGACATATCTGTTTATTCTTGTTTCCTTATAGAAACAATTGGACCAGGTTTTATGTGAGATGGATTCATGGAGAATATTGAAAGTGTCAACTTAACAACTGAATTATCCCGATATCACAGACTTACTGACATTTCCAAAGTGTAGTACAACTGAGGCACTAGCCCTATGTGGTGTCATCCACATGTTCTCATTTTAAGCCGTCAACACAGAAATGCTTGAAGAAGCTTTTGACATTCAGTCCTGTCATGATAGTGTCATGCAGGAATCTTTGCTTTTTGTGAACAGTATTTTGAATCGTGTATGACACTGTCAACAAGGTAGCTCAAATCCTGCTGTTTAATCTTTGGGTACTGCTGGATTGATGTTCTGTGGTGTATGGTCTAAATTACATTGCACAAATGCACTCTGGGTATACCCAAATTCAAACTTCTATTTAATGGAGTGTAATTGGAATGCAGTGCAGAGCTATAGGACACAAAGTGGTTGTATTTACTCACTTTATTGATTATGGGCATGCTTTGGGTATAAAATGAAATAAATCTAATTATTTTCTGTCATTCCCTTTAAGACACAAGTGCACCAGAAGCAAGACCACTGCTATTTAGATGGGAAACTCAGAAGTGAGTGGTTTTCTGGCAAGGAAAAGATTGTGCACACAGTGTCAAAGACCATGAGTGGATATTTTATGGGAATAGAGTCATCCACCATAGCTCATTTAAGGTGAAGCATTTGAGCATTCCATTCTTCAACACCTCCTCCACCAGCTCCATCGGGGGCTCCTACCTGCCAACCCAAGGAGACAAAAAACAAGTATAAAATATGGCGCAAACCATTGTTAATAATAAAGGATTATTAAGCGAGAGCGAGGTCTATACAGGAAAATATTGGTCCATACAAAAAAGACAGAGGACTGATATCCCCTACAGACTTAGCAAGCGATGTTAATAATTTGTTCATTATATGGCTGTTCGGAGCTGTGTTTTCATCTTGTTTGTCTTCATTCTGCATGTCCACTTTGAGCTCATTTGCTCTTAATTCCTCCAATTCAAACACATCAGTGTACTAAAATTCGCTCAGAGAACAGTCCTATACGTCACTCATAATTTCTTTGTTCGCTTTTTGTTTTGTTTTACAACTATTTCGCACCATGAAAATTGTAAACAAATTTACCATTCTCATACGCCAATCAGAGCGCGTGTACTGTCACAGCCATATAATAATGTTAAGTATTTTCTGTTGCTTTTTTACATTTATTTCATTCATGTTTGTTTCCTGTTCTCTTTGTAGCATGATGTGAAATTGGACATCGTTTGGTGTATGGCTACAATGTGTGCACATCATGAACACAGTTGTACTTGCTATTTACACAATGTGGGCACTGAGCATGAAAAAGACAGCTGTATCAGTTATATAATAGCAATGTCACATGCGCTGAGCAAGTGCTTTGCTTTGTACCAGGTGGAAGTGGGGCCCTTGTTGTCAAATGAGAGGTTATTACACTTCTGTTTATAGGTTTTAAAAACAGCTAACAAAATGTTACATTTTGTTGACAGTTGTCCATTTAGTAACTGTATAAAAGAAGAGTATGTGATTATTTTGTATGTCATCAATGATAACTTTTTTAAATAAATGGACAAGTCAAGAAATTGTTAAATTTTATGCAATGTTTCTAAACTTTTCCTTGGTATAAGACAGTTTTGAGTTTATCAGTGCGCATACGCGGAGAGCTAGCTAACACTTCCAGTTCACAGGTCAAAGCATACAATCGAAATGCTGACGCTGGTAAGAAGGCAACACAACGGCTTAAAGAGCTGAAATAAGTTACACTGTGGACAAAAATGGTATGTAAACAGTTCAAAAGTCAGTATTTTTGTTAACTGATTTTTCATGCATTTCTTTTGTGTTTGTGGACGCAATACAGGTGAGTCATTTGTTACATTAATGGTTTATGTGATAAACCTTGACTATTAATTCTGTGTTTTACTGCTTTTGTTAAAGATGACGACCATCTTTTGGATTTTATTTTGTGTTTGTTTTTCGTGCATTTGTTTCGTGTTTGTGAACCCATTACAAGTAAGCCGTTAGCATCATTAATGGGTTCTAAATATAATATAGAGATAAACTGCCTTCTAATACTACCATTTACTGCTTTTGATAAAGATGATGACAGTGTTTGGGGTTTTATTTTATTTTTATTTATTTTTCGTGTGTTTGCTTCGTGTTTGTGATCCTCGGAATGTGTGGTTTGTATGACTTGGCCTTTGAACTTATCCAGCAGCTCCTGCGGTGCTTAAACTCAAAAGGAATGTACTACGTCCATCGTGAGGGAGCATCAGTGGCACAACTATTTCCAAGTGGCCCATTTACCCAAGCATGATTGAAGTCCTGGTACTTCATTGTTGAGGACTGGTCAATGACGAGTCCACGCCAAGGGGATGCACATGTAGGATGGTTACTTTGGTTAGTAAATATGGGCCAGAAGTCTGCTTGGTTGTTCGGCAGTTGTGGCCCCATGCACAGATATATTTACAATCCCGTTACAAGTCCTTTTACCCATCCACTGTGTCACTTCGATGAGCAACTTTCTTTACACAGAAAACTGGCAGTAAATACATTTTTCTGTTGCATGTTATTAATGTCCATACAATTCATGTTGTAAAAGAATATAATTAGAATGAATGTATAAATGTTGCAAAACATAATTCTGCTCTAACAATAATATTGAAAGATCTCTGAGGGCCCTTCCCACCCCTGCACAGTTGTACAATGGTTTAGTCCAGGCGCACAGTCAGCAAGCTGCCCCCCCCCCCCACACACACATCCCAAACGGGATCTCACATAAAGAGGAGGTGTTTAGTAGTGCTGAAACAACTAATCGATTTAATCAATTATTAAAATAGTTGTCAACTAATTTAGTCATCAATTAGTTGTTAAATAACTTTGTTTTACCACAAATGTTTAGTTTCTTCCATATAAATCAACCGTTTCTGCAGCGCAGCTTTACTTTGAACCTTGAACCAATCGAAGCAGTGATTCGCAGATCGAAGCAGTGATTCACAGATCGAAGCAGTGATTCGCAGATCGAAGCAGTGCTTCAATCTGGTGCTTTGTTGATTCAGTGTTTTTTTTTTTTTCGCTTAATCTTAATTTTTCCCCACTAAAACCCCAAAGAGCATATGTCTGTGAGTAATATTTACCTTTTTATGTTAATCTGACCTGTTATGGTCTTCTGAAACAGTTGATAGATGTATTTTATAACTTAAAAACGGGACCGATGCTAACGCATTAGCATGTCTACGGTGTTTTCAATGTTGAAGTTAGCATTAAGCTGTTGCAGCTGTCAGCACATTTGTTTTCTGTATAATAAGTTATGGCTCAGCGTTTGTTGTCGTAAAAGAGTCAAATGTATTACAAATTGTAATATTTTATTAATTTATTTTTATTTATATTTCAATAATAATAATAATAGAAACAACAACAATAATAGTAATAACTAATAATGCCACAATACAGTTTTACAGAAACGGAAAATAAATATAGAAATAACTGTTTCCTGTGAACATCTAGTGATTCTTAAACCTCCACTTCATCCCTGTTTTATTTAAGTTTAATGACAATTTGTTTCGGTCAAACCAAATCTAAGCTGTGTTTTTACACAAGAAAAAAATAAAATGCAGTAAACTGCACATTTGTGTCTTTTTTCATGAAAATATTAAATATAACATATTACACTTTTGTCAGGCTTTTAAAATACTTTTGTGGACTCTTGCTGTAATATGTTGTCAGTGGTTGAGATAGTTGCTGTAGGCATCAAAAAATGTTCATAATCGGGTGAAATCTGATGGAAATCTCTTTGTGGTGTGTCGGTGATGTATGTCTGTGCAAAATAAAACAAACCACTACTCCAGGTATGTTTTTGACGAGAATATAACATAACTTTGTTACAAGCTCAATCGTTGATGTTGTGTGACAAAGGCCTTTTAATAATAACTCACTTAAAGAAATAATGGCAAAACTCACATGTAAGTAAAACAACAACAACAAAAAAAGATTAATCGAAAAAATAATCGACCGATGAACTGATTAGTAAAATAATCATTAGTTGCAGCCCTAGTGTTTAGGCTGAAATAAAATATGTCTTTCCTAAAAAATGAAAGTACAGATTTCAAAAAAGAAGAGAAAAAAGGACAGGGAAAGAAAACTAAATGAGGGAAAGCAGCTGCTAACCAAATTCTTTGAAAAGAGAGGTGTTGCTTGAAAGCTAGCTATATTGAGTTGAGTTGGGGGGTCTGGGGGACCAAATTGCACCATTTTTCACCATTTTTCTAGAAAATGGTGCAATTTGGTCCCCCAGACCCCCCAACTCAATATTGCTCCCCCAACTTTAAAAATGGTTCTGACTCCTAGGCGTGATCTAAGGTATACGTGATTTAGACCTGGTTTGACTACGCATTAGAATTTGGTGTTTGCGTTAATAAAAAAGAACATAACGGGGGGGGGGGGGGGTCTTCAATATGACTAGTACTTAGGGCCCAGAATTTGTTGCTACGCCCCTGTTTACAGAATGAACTCGGAAAACAGTATGGATGCACACAGCTACATATTTCAACTTTCATGTCTTTTCAAGGAACACAAAAATAAGTTGCTAATAAGTTGTTTGTTTGGCACCACTTCAGACAACCTAAAAATATTGTCTGTTTTGTATTTCTGCACTACACTAGATCAAATGTACTAGAAAATATTTTAATTACTGACACACTATACTGTTAGGTATATTGTAAGTCCTCCTCCTTTGACTACTCCCGTTAGGGGTCGCCACAGCAGATCATCTGTTTCCCTCTCGTCCTGTCCTCTGCATCTTCCTCTGTCACACCAGCCACCTGCGTGTCCTCCCTCAGTACATCCATAAACTTCCTTTGCCCTCCCTCTTCTCCTGGTGGCTCCATCCTCAGCATCCTTCTCCCTATTTACCCTGAATCCCTGGTATGCACATATCCAAACCATCTCAATCTCATTTTGTCTCCTGTCCTACCTGTGTTGTCCCTCTCATTTGATTCAAATTCACACCACTTTATTGATATCAAATAGGGCAAATCATTTGCAGATTACCCTATCTACAGTCACTGACAACGTACCTAATCCTGGCCATCCACATCGCTCCCAAAGCAAACCGCAGCATCCTCAGCTCTGCCACTTCCAGCTACGCTGCCTGTCTTTATGTTAGCACCACTGCTTCTAAAGCTGCAACATTTCCATTGAGATCAGCCAGAAAATTAAAGGACTGACATCCCTGCAATGCTTTTGCTGTGCATGGTTTGGACTCCTAAATCTGACTAACCTGACCTCAACAGTGTGAAATAGTAATTTTCTTTCTTATTTATATGCTTCCACTCTTCTCTTTTTCTAATAGTATCTGTTATGTTGTGATATTCCTGATGCTTTCATGTGGAATTTGTCAATCCCTGTATTGTTACACACTGCTTCCCAATCAAATTTGCTTCATGCTTTCATTCTTTGTTGGTGGCAAACTGATCGTAGATGAAGGATGCTATTGTCTTTGTTTAAAAATTGCCTTTCCGCTTCACTCACATGTTTTACACCTGACCCATAAGGAATTTCAGCAGAAAAGTGAACGTTTACTATATTCCTGGAAGTCACATATGATATTTTCCGATCAATATATTCAGAGACTATTGTGCCTTTGTTTTCCTGAGCTTTGTTAGCAAACGGCTTCCCTCCAGTTAAACTGCATTCCATTTAACTTTAACGCTACATCTTCACTGCCTCCCAGCAGTCACCAAATAGCCAATGTGTGTTTGTGATAACAATAGTTAAAGATGGAAAATGGGTGGCAGTTTCAGCACAGTCATGGCCTGTGCATCATCTGGCACTGCTCTTGGCAGTGACATAGTCCTGGCAGTGAGGTGATTAATGTGATAGGTGGAATTTGTCTCGTTATGTTGACAACAGCTAATAAATGCCTTGTAAACAGCCAGCCACAGCTGTTAATGCATCATCATAATCCAGGATTAGGAGGTGCCAGGCTTGGCCAATAAATGAAACCAGGCACTGACAATATTAATTCGCACATCATGTGACTTTCCTGCACTGTGTCCATTCTGAGAGAAACTCGAGCATGCTGTGTAATTCTTTGCAGGGTCACAAGGGAATGAACATTCCCTATTAAATAAAGAAAATCTGACTCAATTTATGTTCATGACAATACATAATTTGTAGGCCATCAGCTCCAAATTAGAATGAAATGAAAACAAATATCCCTGTTTTGAATCTTTAATCTATATGGAATCATCCACTGTGGAATTAGTTTAGAGGGAAAAAAGAGAACAAAGGTAGATTTTAATTATCTGTTGGTGACAGTAGGTTCTGTCTTCCCATGAGTGCTACTAAAATAATAAAAAAAAAATTAAGTTGGGACCACAAACACAAACCACAAACTGTAAAAATAACGGACAAACCCTCTGTATAGTTACCCACAGATTCTCTAAAGGGTGGGTTTAAAGTCGGGTGCCTCCAGACATTGCCATCTTGGCAGTACCTGACACATTCTAAGTCCTGGCCACACCATAAATGGGTAAAGGGGTGGTGCATGGGTAAATCCGACATGACCTGGGCAGGACAAGTGTAGCCTGAACATGCCCATCTCGAAGGTAACCTGGGATGGAGTGCTTGATTCATGCATAATTTTGCAGACTGGATGGTGGCTGTAATAATGGGTGGCTTGGCTGCTAGTATAAAACGTATGACAGCATATTATGCAAATAATGAATGTTTATGAATGCAATGGGAAGAATATTTGCATGGGTTGAAAGATGGAACATTCTATTCAACAAGGCAAAGCAGAATTGAATGAAACATTACATTTTTCAATGAAAGAAAATATTATTTTCATTGGATAAATGGAAACAATCATTATTTGTTTTATATGACACCTAGCTAAAATTGGAAAGTTTTTTTTCTTGTAGAAACAGAATGCCACCAACAGCAGTTAGCAGTGTAGGCTCTATGTCTACCCAGCAGTTCAGCCCCCATGGCAGGTGAGCTGCCGCCACACCTCTGAGCTCACTGTGTGCTCCTTTGCTCCTCAGTGGTGTGGAATGACACAACTGTCGACCTCAATCCACAGCAAAAAAAAAAAAAAAAAAAAAAAAAAGAATCGCAATAGAAACTTGTCCAATTCTTAATCTGACACCATTTCTTTATTGGATAAGATGTCCATATAAACACTGTGCCTTATGGCATACTGGAAAATAGCTTCCTGATAGTATGGATGCATTTTCACAAACAGGTAGTGGGGGGTCATTCAGTAGTGCAAAACGTATGGAACATACACACACACACACACACACACACACACACACACACCACACACACACACACACACACACACACACACATACACACACACACACACACACACACACACACACACACACACACATACATATATGTATATTACACTCAACAAAAATATAAACGCAACACTTTTGGTTTTACTCCCATTTTGTATGAGATGAACTCAAAGATCTAAAACTTTTTCCACATACACAATATCACCATTTCCCTCAAATATTGTTCACAAACCAGTCTAAATCTGTGATAGTGAGCACTTCTCCTTTGCTGAGATAATCCATCCCACCTCACAGGTGTGCCATATCAAGATGCCGATTAGACACCATGATTAGTGCACAGGTGTGCCTTAGACTGTCCACAATAAAAGGCCACTCTGAAAGGTGCAGTTTTATCACACAGCACAATGCCACAGATGTCGCAAGATTTGAGGGAGCGTGCAATTGGCATGCTGACAGCAGGAATGTCAACCAGAGCTGTTGCTCGTGTATTGAATGTTCATTTCTCTACCATAAGCCGTCTCCAAAGGCGTTTCAGAGAATTTGGCAGTACATCCAACCAGCCTCACAACCCCAGACCACGTGTTACCACACCAGCCCAGGACCTCCACATCCAGCATGTTCACCTCCAAGATCGTCTGAGACCAGCCACACAGACAGCTGCTGAAACAATCGGTTTGCATAACCAAAGAATTTCTGCACAAACTGTCAGAAACCGTCTCAGGGAAGCTCATCTGCATGCTCGTCGTCCTCATCGGGGTCAACTCAATCAATCAACTTTTTTCTTGTATAGCGCCAAATCACAACAAACAGTTGCCCCAAGGCGCTCCACATTGCAAGGCAAGGCCATACAATAATTATGAAACACAGTCTACGTCTAAAGCAACATAACCAAGGGATGGTCCAGGGTCACCCGATCCAGCCCTAACTATAAGCCTTAGCGAAAAGGAAAGTTTTAAGCCTAATCTTAAAAGTAGAGAGGGTATCTGTCTCCCTGATCTGAATTGGGAGCTGGTTCCACAGGAGAGGAGCCTGAAAGCTGAAGGCTCTGCCTCCCATTCTACTCTTACAAACCCTAGGAACTACAAGTAAGCCCGCAGTCTGAGAGCGAAGCGCTCTAATGGGGTAATATGGTACTACGAGGTCCCTAAGATAAGATGGGACCTGATTATTCAAAACCTTATAAGTAAGAAGAAGAATTTTAAATTCTATTCTAGCATTAACAGGAAGCCAATGAAGGGAGGCCAACACGGGTGAGATATGCTCTCTCCTGCTAGTCCCCGTCAGTACTCTAGCTGCAGCATTCTGAACCAACTGAAGGCTTTTTAGGGAACTTTTAGGACAACCTGATAATAATGAATTACAATAGTCCAGCCTAGAGGAAACAAATGCATGAATTAGTTTTTCAGCATCACTCTGAGACAAGACCTTTCTGATTTTAGAGATATTGCGTAAATGCAAAAAGGCAGTCCTACATATTTGTTTAATATGCGCTTTGAATGACATATCCTGATCAAAAATAACTCCAAGATTTCTCACAGTATTACTAGAGATCAGGGAAATGCCATCCAGAGTAACGATCTGGTTAGACACCATGCTTCTAAGATTTGTGGGGCCAAGTACAATAACTTCAGTTTTATCTGAGTTTAAAAGCAGGAAATTAGAGGTCATCCATGTCTTTATGTCTGTAAGACAATCCTGCAGTTTAGCTAATTGGTGCGTATCCTCTGGCTTCATGGATAGATAAAGCTGGGTATCATCTGCGTAACAATGAAAATTTAAGCAATACCGTCTAATAATACTGCCCAAGGGAAGCATGTATAAAGTGAATAAAATTGGTCCTAGCACAGAACCTTGTGGAACTCCATAATTAACTTTAGTCTGTGAAGAAGATTCCCCATTTACATGAACAAACTGTAATCTATTAGACAAATATGATTCAAACCACCGCAGCGCAATGCCTTTAATACCTATGACATGCTCTAATCTCTGTAATAAAATTTTATGGTCAACAGTATCAAAAGCAGCACTGAGGTCCAACAGAACAAGCACAGAGATAAGTCCACTGTCCGAAGCCATAAGAAGATCATTTGTAACCTTCACTAATGCTGTTTCTGTACTATGATGAATTCTAAAACCTGACTGAAACTCTTCAAATAGACCATTCCTCTGCAGGTGATCAGTTAGCTGTTTTACAACTACCCTCTCAAGAATCTTTGAGAGAAAAGGAAGGTTGGAGATTGGCCTATAATTAGCTAAGATAGCTGGGTCAAGTGATGGCTTTTTAAGTAATGGTTTAATTACTGCCACCTTAAAGGCCTGTGGTACATAACCAACTAACAAAGATAGATTGATCATATTTAAGATTGAAGCATTAAATAATGGTAGGACTTCCTTGAGCAGCCTGGCAGGAATGGGGTCTAATAAGCATGTTGATGGTTTGGATGAAGTAACTAATGAAAATAACTCAGACAGAACAATCGGAGAGAAAGAGTCTAACCAAATACCGGCATCACTGAAAGCAGCCAAAGATAACGATACATCTTTGGGATGGTTATGAGTAATTTTTTCTCTAATAGTCAAAATTTTGTTAGCAAAGAAAGTCATGAAGTCATTACTAGTTAAAGTTAATGGAATACTCAGCTCAATAGAGCTCTGACTCTTTGTCAGCCTGGCTACAGTGCTGAAAAGAAACCTGGGGTTGTTCTTATTTTCTTCAATTAGTGATGAGTAGAAAGATGTCCTAGCTTCACGAAGGGCTTTCTTATAGAGCAACAAACTCTTTTTCCAGGCTAAGTGAAGATCTTCTAAATTAGTGAGACGCCATTTCCTCTCCAACTTACGGGTTATCTGCTTTAAGCTACGAGTTTGTGAGTTATACCACGGAGTCAGACACTTCTGATTTAAAGCTCTCTTTTTCAGAGGAGCTACAGCATCCAAAGTTGTCTTCAATGAGGATGTAAAACTATTGACAAGATACTCTAACTCCCTTACAGAGTTTAGGTAGCTACTCTGCTCTGTGTTGGTATATGACATTAGAGAACATAAAGAAGGAATCATATCCTTAAACCTAGTTACAGCGCTTTCTGAAAGACTTCTAGTGTAATGAAACTTATCATGGGTCTCGACCTGACTCCAGTTCGTCGTCGTAACCGACTTGAGTGGGCAAATGCTCACATTCGCTGGCATTTGGCACGTTGGAGAGGTGTTCTCTTCACGGATGAATCCCGGTTCACACTGTCCAGGGCAGATGGCAGACAGCGTGTGTGGCGTCGTGTGGGTGAGCGGTTTTCTGATGTCAATGTTGTGGATCGAGTGGCCCATGGTGGCGGTGGGGTTATGGTATGGGCAGGCGTCTGTTATAGACGAAGAACACAGGTTCATTTTATTGATGGCATTTTGAATGCACAGAGATACCGTGACGAGATCCTGAGGCCCATTGTTGTGCCATACATCCAAGAACATCACCTCATGTTGCAGCAGGATAATGCACGGCCCCATGTTGCAAGGATCTGTACACAATTCTTGGAAGCTGAAAATGTCCCAGTTCTTGCATGGCCGGCATACTCACCGGACATGTCACCCATTGAGCATGTTTGGGATGCTCTGAACCGGCGTATACGACAGCGTGTATCAGTTCCTGCCAATATCCAGCAACTTCGCACAGCCATTGAAGAGGAGTGGACCAACATTCCACAGGCCACAATTGACAACCTGATCAACTCTATGCGAAGGAGATGTGTTGCACTGCATGAGGCAAATGGTGGTCACACCAGATACTGACTGGTATCCCCCCCCCAATAAAACAAAACTGCACCTTTCAGAGTGGCCTTTTATTGTGGACAGTCTAAGGTACACCTGTGCACTAATCATGGTGTCTAATCAGCATCTTGGTATGGCACACCTGTGAGATGGGATGGATTATCTCAGCAAAGGAGAAGTGCTCACTATCACAGATTTAGACTGGTTTGTGAACAATATTTGAGGGAAATGGTGATATTGTGTATGTGGAAAAAGTTTTAGATCTTTGAGTTCATCTCATACAAAATGGGAGCAAAACCAAAAGTGTTGCGTTTATATTTATGTTGAGTGTATATATATATACAGTGGTGGGCACAGTTCCGATAACTGATAATTATCAAAGATAATGTTTTCATTATCAGATTATCTTTTTAGATAACTTTAAAAACCATTATCGGACTAATTATCTTGCGATAATTTTTAGAGTGATAACGTGGTAAATAAAGCTGAACAGCTACAAATATTTCTAAAACTTAAAGTCGGTTGAGCACCTACCTGTTAAATGTTTCATAGCTGGCATGTAGTTTTATCCTCTGCAAAACAGAGAAGAGCTGCTTTAAGAAGAAACCACTCTATCCTCTGTAGACAAAGGAGAACTCTCCCCCCCTCAAAAAAAAAAAAAGAATTTCTCTTAACCCCATACTGATACGCGGGCAATATCACCCAAGTCATCCAGAGGCATACATTTTTAACTTATGGTTCAACTTTTAACCAAACTAATGTCGGACAAGTTATTTAAATTAATGTCATGTCTGAAGTTTTATAAAGTGAAAATATCAGAGGTGTTCCGGGCACGTCCCATCGGGAGGAGGCCCCGGGGAAGACCCAGGATACGCTGGAGGGACTACGTCTCTCGGCTAGCTTGGGAATGCCTTGGGGTTCTCCCGGAGGAGCTGGGGAAGGTGTGTGTGGATCGGGAGGTCTGGGCGGCTTTGCTTGAGCTGCTGCTCCCACAACCCGACTCCAGATAAGTGGAAGAAAATGGATGGATGGATGGATGTTTTAGTTTTAAAGTAATGCACTAATTTTTAAGGTTTTAGTGTGGATATATGCTGTGCCCAGCAGTGCATTATAGGTAGGATCGGGTAATCTCAGTATGTTCACGACATGAGAAATGCATTTGAAACACTCTGATCAGGCTCTATGGACAATAGCATTAAACTCTAGTGCCTAAAACTCTCGTGAATATATTCTCTGGGTTTAGAGATGTGGCTATTGTGTCTGCGTTTATTAAATTCCACACATCTTAAATGTAGCAGACACGGATTATCTGGAATTTTGTTTTGGCAAGTTTTCAAGGTCTCTACTGCCATCTACTGGCCAGTAGTGTTCCTTCACCCGATTGACGTATCCCATAATCTCTTGCATGCCAGAGAGTCGCTGCAGTAAACAACATATAGAGAATCAACATGATGACAGCTGTAAATTAATATTATAGTACAAAAATGTATTTTTTTATGCTTTTCGTCATGTTAATAAGAGACTGCATGTTGTGAAAGTGACGTGACATGGACCCACAACAGGGGGCGGTAATGAACGGACAATGGATAAGCCAAAAGTAACAATTTAATGTTGTGAATCGCACAACGACGTACAGACAATAACAATATGGTGGACTGTCAATCATACACCAGGTGACGTGTGGGCAGGCTCGACGATAGAAGACGCCTGGCGAGAGAAGAGCTGGATCCCCACACACCACCAACTTCCACCACCAACGGAGCTGAAGAACACCGGAGCCGCCAAGCCCTGCGCCCCAGGTGGCCGCTGTCTTCAGCAGTCAGACCCAGTACTGCTGGCAGAAAACAGAGACGGTCCTGATGAGTGTGAGTTTGCACACTCAGTAATCCCACAGTCAGTGTTCAGTAAAGGAGGGAGAACCTCCACCTCCAATCACACACTCGTGCAGCTCCTGTTTAAACCACTTATCTGGTTTGGGGTGTGAGGCGAAGCCGTCGCTGTCACACCAAACGCCAATCCCACAGATAAGGACGAACACCACAGGATAACAGCTGCAAAAGAAGTTCAGATTATCACTCAACGGTTTGAGTCAGCAGAGAAATTACCTGAATGGTAGCTGATTTCTCGGCCGGGAGGTGGAGTTGCAGTCCGGCCTTTATGGTGGTGGTGATGAGTAGTGGATGAGTGACAGCTGGTACGGATGATGAGTGACAGCTGTCACTCCTGGTTGCTCCGACGCTCTCTCGTGCTTGAAGCCCGCACTTTAAGCAGGGCGCCATCTTGTGGTGGTGTGCCAGCAGTACCTCCTTTTCAGCGGCCCACACAACAGGACCCCCCCATCAACGGGCGCCTCCTGGCGCCCGACCAGGCTTGTCCGGGTGCCACCGGTAGAAGTCGGCCAGGAGGGCCGGGTCCAGGATGAAGCTCCTCTTCACCCAGGGGCGTTCTTTGGGTCCATACCCCTCCCAGTCCACCAAATACTGGAACTCCCGGCCCTTCCGACGGACATCCAGGAGCCGGCACACGGTCCAAGCCGGCTCCCCATCGATGATCCAGGCAGGAGGCGGCGCCGGTCCGGGGGTACAGAGGGGTGAAACGTGGTGAGGTTTGATGTGTGACACATGGAAAACCTGGCAGCTGGCAGCTTCAGCTTCAGCTTCACTGCGGCTGGACTGAGGACTTTGAGGATGGGGAAAGGTCCAATGTATCTGTCCTTCAACTTTTGGGATTCCACTTGCAGGGGAATGTCCTTTGTGGAAAGCCAAACCTCCTGCCCAGGCTGATACGCAGGGGCCGGGGCACGCCGGCGGTCTGCATGGTTCTTGGCCCTCGTCCGGGCTTTGAGCAGGGCAGAGCGGGTGGTACGCCACACCCGACGGCACCTTCTCAGATGGGCCTGGACCGAGGGCACCCCAACCTCTCCCTCCACTAGCGGGAACAATGGGGGCTGGTACCCCAAACACACTTCAAATGGGGAGAGGCCGGTGGCAGATGAGACTTGGCTGTTATGAGCGTACTCGATCCAGGCCAGATGGTCACTCCAGGCCGTCGGGTGCGCGGAGGTCACGCAACGGAGGGCCTGCTCCAGTTCCTGGTTCGTCCGCTCTGCCTGCCCGTTCGTCTGGGGGTGGTACCCAGACGAGAGACTGACGGTGGCCCCCAATTCCCTACAGAAACTCCGCCAGACCTGGGAGGAGAACTGAGGACCACGATCCGAGACAATATCTGATGGAATCCCATGCAGACGCACGACGTGGTGGACCAGGAGGTCGGGAGCTTCGGGAGGGCCACGAAGTGGGCCGCCTTGGAGAACCGGTCCACTATCGTTAAGATGGTGGTGTTTCCCTGGGACGGTGGGAGGCCCGTGACAAAGTCCAGGCCGATATGAGACCAGGGGCGACGAGGCACAGGCAGAGGCTGGAGGAGGCCTTGGGCCTTGTGGTGGTCGGCTTTGCCCCTGGCACAGGTGGTGCAGGCCTGGACATACTCCCGGACATCGGCTTCCATAGACGCCCACCAGAAGCGCTGCCGGACCACTGCCATGGTCCTTCGCACCCCTGGGTGACAGGAGAGCTTGGAACCGTGACAGAAGTCAAGGACCGCAGCCCTGGCCTCTGGTGGGACGTACAGTTTGTTCTTCGGACCGGTCCCCGGGTCCGGGCTCCGTGTCAGGGCCTCCCGGACGGTCTTCTCCATGTCCCAGGTAAGGGCGGCCATGACTGTGGACTCGGGGATGATGGTTTCAGTGGGGTCTGACAGCTCGGTCTTGACCTCCTCTTCGTGCACCCGGGACAGGGCGTCAGATCGTTGGTTCTTTGTCCCGGGGCGGTAGGTGATCCGGAAGTCAAAACGCCCGAAGAAACAGCGACCAGCGGGCTTGCCTGGGGTTCAGACGCTTCGCGGGTCCGGATGTACTCCAGGTTCCGATGGTCCGTGAAAACCGTAAATGGTACCGATGCTCCCTCCAACAGGTGTCTCCACTCCTCAAGAACCTCCTTCACCGCAAGAAGTTCCCGATTGCCGACGTCATAGTTCCGTTCAGCTGGGGTCAACCTGCGGGAAAAGTAGGCACATGGATGGAGAACCTTGTCGGACTCCCCGCTCTGGGATAGCACGGCTCCTATCCCTGAGTCAGAGGCATCCACTTCAACAACAAACTGGCGCTTGGGATCGGGCTGCACCAGAACCGGTGCAGTCGAGAACCGGCGTTTCAACTCCCTAAACGCGGCTTCGCACCGATCCGACCAGGTGAAGGGGACTTTTGTGGAGGTCAGGGCTGTCAGGGGGCTAACTACCTGACTGTAGCCCTTGATGAACCTCCGGTAGAAATTTGCAAAACCGAGGAACTGTTGTAGTTTCCTACGGTTCGTTGGTTGGGGCCAATCTCTCACCGCCGCAACCTTGGCCGGATCATGGGCGACGGAGTTGGAGGAGATGATGAACCCCAAGAAGGACAAAGAAGTGCGGTGGAACTCACACTTCTCGCCCTTCACAAACAGCCGGTTCTCCAACAACCGCTGTAGGACCTGACGTACATGCTTGACATGGGTCTCAGGATCCGGAGAAAAGATGAGTATATCGTCTAGATATACGAAGACAAATCGATGAAGGAAGTCCCGCAAGACGTCATTAACCAATGCTTGGAACGTCGCGGGCGCATTGGTGAGGGCCGAATGGCATGACCAGGTACTCAAAGTGACCTAACGGGGTGTTAATTCCATCTTCCACTCGTCTCCCTCCCGGATCCGAACCAGGTGACAAGCATTCCTAAGATCCAATTTCGTGAAAATTTGGGCTCCATGCAGGGGCGTGAACACTGAATCCAACAGAGGTAACGGGTATCGGTTGCGAACCGTGATCTCGTTCAGCCCTCTGTAATCAATGCATGGACGGAGTCCGCCGTCCTTCTTGCCCACAAAAAAGAAACCAGCACCCATCGGGGAGGTGGAGATCCGGATCAACCCGGCAGCTAACGAGTCCCGGATGTAGGTCTCCATTGATTCGCGTTCCGGACGTGAGAGGTTGTACAGCCTGCTGGACGGGTACTCAGCGCCCGGTATCAAATCAATGGCACAATCGTACGGATGGTGCGGGGGCAGCGTGAGTGCCAGATCCTTGCTGAAGACGTCAGCAAGGTCGTGGTACTCAGCCGGCACCGCCGCCAGATTGGGGGGGACTAAAACCTCCTCCTTAGCTGTCACACCGGGTGGAACCGAGGATCCTAAACACTCCCGGTGGCAGGTTTCGCTCCACTGAACCACAACCCCAGATGGCCAATCAATCCGGGGATTGTGTTTTAACACCCATGGAAAACCCAAAATCACTCGGGAGGTAGAAGGTGTTACATAAAACACAATCTCCTCCCTGTGATTCCCAGACACCACCAATGTCACTGGCTGAGTCTGGTGTGTGATTAGTGGAAGAAGGGTGCCATCTAGTGCCCGCACTGACAATGGTGACGGTAAGGCCACTAGAGGGAGCCCAACCTCCTTTGCCCATCTGCTATCCAGCAGATTCCCCTCCGACCCCGTGTCCACCAGTGCTGGGGCGTGAAGGGTTGGATCCCCACTCAGGATCGTGACTGGGATTCGTGCAGATCGCCGGGGTTTCCCCATGTGGGTGTTGTGACCCACCCTTAGCCCAGTCTCTAAGGACGAGTGCTGCTGTTTTGAACCGTTTGCGGCATCTCTCTGTGTGTGCTCAGTAGAGCTGCAGAGAAACACTCTCCACGGATCAGCCTCCTTTGTCTCTGATCTGATCGTTTTTTGGCCCTGCTCGTCTCCATAGCAACGTCAGCAGGGGGAGCTGTTGTCACGTGGAGAGCCCTGGCAGTGGAGCGTGGGGAAGTCGGCTCCCTTTCAGACCCGGGAGGAAGAGGGACGGCGTGTACTTGACCACACCCCTCGTCTCGCTGCCGTCGGTGTTCCGTTAATCGGTTGTCTAACCGTATAACCAGGTCGATAACCCCATCTAAATCCCGCGGCTCGTCCTTTGCCACCAGGTGCTCCTTAAGGACCAGAGACAGTCCGTTTACAAAGGCGGCGCGGAGCGCAACAGCATTCCAGCCGGCTCGCGCTGCCGCGATGCGGAAGTCGACTGCATACTTCGCTGCGCTCCGACGCCCCTGCCGTATCGACAGCAGCACACTTGAAGCGGTCTCGCCTCTATGAGGGTGGTCGAACACCTGTTGGAACTCCCTCACAAACTCAGTATAAACCGTTAGGAGCCGTGAATTCTGCTCCCAAAGCGCCGTAGCCCAGGCGCGTGCCTCTCCTCGATGCAAATTTATAACGTAAGCCACCCGGCTAGCGTCTGACGCGTACATGACAGGACGCTGTGAAAAGACGAGTGAGCACTGCATCAAGAAGTCCGCGCACGTCTCCACACAGCCTCCGTACGGCTCCGGAGGGTTTATGTATGCTTCAGGGGACGGTGGGGTGGTTCGTTGAACGACCAGCGGAATGTCTGTTTCTGGCACACGGTCAGCAGGAGGAGGTGCTGCAGCAGCGCCCTGAGCACGCGCTTCCACCTGGGCGGTGAGAGCCTCTATCCTACGATTGAGAACACTGCTCTGCTCGTAACTAAGTCCAACCGAGCGGTAAGGCAGTTAAGATGTGCTGCAGCTCACCCAACATGCCTCCTGCTGGCGCCTGTGCACCTCGCTCTTCCATTGGCTGTTCAAGCGATGGTTGACGCCCCTCGGGATCCATGACGCTGGCCGAGAAATCCTGTTGTGAAAGTGACGTGACACGGACCCACAACAGGGGGCGGTAATGAACGGACAATGGATAAGCCAAAAGTAACAATTTAATGTTGTGAATCGCACAACAACGTACAGACAATAACAATATGGTGGACTGTCAATCATACACCAGGTGACGTGTGGGCAGGCTCGACGATAGAAGACGCCTGGCGAGAGAAGAGCTGGATCCCCACACAGCTTCCACCACCAACGGAGCTGAAGAACACCGGAGCCGCCAAGCCCTGCGCCCCAGGTGGCCGCTGTCTTCAGCAGTCAGACCCGGTACTGCTGGCAGAAAACAAAGACAGTCCTGATGAGTGTGAGTTCACACACTCAGTAATCCCACAGTCAGTGTTCAGTAAAGGAGGGAGAACCTCCACCTCCAATCACACACTCGTGCAGCTCCTGTTTAAACCACTTATCTGGTTTGGGGTGTGAGGCGAAGCCGTCACTGTCACACCAAACGCCAATCCCACAGATAAGGACGAACACCACAGGATAACGGCTGCAAAAGAAGTTCAGATTATCACTCAACGGTTTGAGTCAGCAGAGAAATTACCTGAATGGTAGCTGATTTCTCGGCGGGGAGGTGGAGTTGCAGTCCGGCCTTTATGGTGGTGGTGATGAGTAGTGGATGAGTGACAGCTTGGTACGGATGATGAGTGACAGCTGTCACTCCTGGTTGCTCCGACGCCCTCTCGTGCTTGAAGCCCGCACTTCAAGCAGGGCGCCATCTTGTGGTGGTGGGCCAGCAGTACCTCCTCTTCAGCGGCCCACACAACACTGCATGCATGATACCCTGAAAACTTGCTAAAACAATTATAACAAATAATCCATGTCTGTTATGTTTAATCTGCGTGGAATTTAATAAACGCAAACTGAATTTCAGACATATTATATATATTAATCTAGAACAGAGAAGACACACAGTGTTGTAAAGAACAATAATCAAGACGTTAAAGAGCAAACTTCACTTTCCTCCAGAAAGACATGATCAGGAAGCGATTGTAGCTCACAGCAGCTCCCATTGAAAATAACAGAGAGACAGCCTGTGATTCTCACGTTTACATGAAATAAATCAAATCAAATCAATTTTATTTATACAGCGCCAAATCACAACAAACAGTTGCCCCAAGGTGCTTTATATTGTAAGGCAAAAGCCATACAATAATTACAGAAAAACCCCAACGGTCAAAACGACCCCCTGTGAGCAAGCACTTGGCGACAGTGGGAAGGAAAAACTCCCTTTTAACAGGAAGAAACCTCCAGCAGAACCAGGCTCAGGGAGGGGCAGTCTTCTGCTGGGACTGGTTGGGGCTGAGGGAGAGAATCAGGAAAAAGACATGCTGTAGAAGACAGCAGAGATCAGTCACCAATGATTAAAAGCAGAGAGGTGCATACAGAGCAAAAAGAGGTGAATAAAATGAAACAATGGGTGCATCATGGGAAACCCCCCAGCAGTCTAAGTCTATAGCAGCATAACTAAGGGATGGTTCAGGGTCACCTGATCCAGCCCTAACTATAAGCGTTAGCAAAAAGGAAAGTTTTAAGCCTAATCTTAAAAGTAGAGAGGGTGTCTGTCTCCCTGATCCGAATTGGGAGCTGGTTCCACAGGAGAGGAGCCTGAAAGCTGAAGGCTCTGCCTCCCATTCTACTCTTAAAAACCCTAGGAACTACAAGTAAGACTGCAGTCTGAGAGCGAAGTGCTCTATTGGAGTGATATGGTACTATGAGGTCCCTAAGATAAGATGGGACCTGATTATTCAAAACCTTATAAGTAAGAAGAAGAATTTTAAATTCTATTCTACAATGAACAGGAAGCCAATGAAGAGAGGCCAATATAGGTGAAATATGCTCTCTCCTTCTAGTCCCCGTCAGTACTCTAGCTGCAGCATTTTGAATTAACTGAAGGCTTTTCAGGGAACTTTTAGGACAACCTGATAATAATGAATTACAATAGTCCATCCAGAGTAAGGATCTGGTTAACACCATGTTTGTAAGATTTGTGGGGCCAAGTACAATAACTTCAGTTTTATCTGAATTTAAAAGCAGGAAATTAGAGGTCTTCCATGTCTTTATGTCTATAAGACATTCCTGCAGTTTAACTAATTGGTGTGTGTCCTCTGGCTTCATGGATAGATAAAGCTGGGTATCATCTGCGTAACAATGAAAATTTAAGCAATGCTTTATATAATACTGCCTAAGGGAAGCATGTATAAAGTGAATAAAATTGGTCCTAGCACAGAACCTTGGGGAACTCCATAATTAACCTTAGTCTGTGAAGAAGACTCCCCATTTACATGAACAAATTGTAATCTATTAGATAAATATGATTCAAACCACCGCAGCATTGTGCCTTTAATACCGATGGCATGCTCTAATCTCTGAGAGGCTCTTGCTTGCCTCTACTGGTGGTTGGCTCTCACTGCAGTATTGTATCACTTCCTGTTCCGGAGCACAGCGGTGCTTTGCTGTATCTGTTAGCTGTTTAAGCTGCGTAGTTAGATTGATCTAGATAACTAGATAACGATTTGTTTCACAGTGCCTTCACGTGCCTTAACTAAAGCACTCCCTCTGCTGAATCACCTCTAAATTATTTACACATTATTCACTTTGTGTGTTTTTAGGAATCCGCTAGCTTAGCGCAGCTACTAGCTCTTAGCCGGTTTAGCATGGCGGCTTCTCCTGTCTCTCCCGCACTTTTCTGCTCTGGGTGTGAAATGTTTAGTTATTCCTCGGCCTCCTTTAGCAGTAATGGTACTTGTAATAAGTGTAGCTTATTCGTAGCTTTGGAGGCCAGGCTGGGCGAATTGGAGACTCGGCTCCACACCTTGGAAAATCCTACAGCTAGCCAGGCCCCTGTAGTTGGTGCGGACCAAATAAACACAATAACGTCTATAAACCCAGAGAATATATTCACGAGAGTTTTAGGCACAAATAAAAATAGTTTTATGTTGCGATGTTAATGGTGTTGTCTGTGTGCAGCGGTTAAAGTGCAGCGTGATCAGAGCATCTCAATGTAGTTCTCAATGTTACTGAGATCTCGCAGCGCGGCGACCTCTCCGAGGTTTTGTGGGATTTGAAATGTCAATAGGGCTAATAGCCAGCATTTATATGTCAAGACAATATTGACAATATTCATAAAACGTGTGCACAATATGAGCGCACATTCTCTCCACATGCAAAACATTTGCGATGACACTTCCAGGGCTCTGTAAAAATGCTTGTTTTTACAAATAAAAAAATGGAATATTTTACAAAAGCACATTTATCTGTAAACACCAACACACGACACACGTCACATTAACGTGTTGGTTTACATAAGAATGACTGAACTAATCAGTGTTTAGCAGAGGCACATTTTACCTAGAATCCTTTGTGTTCTGTCTGTGTTTGTTACAAAACCTCAGAATTAGTGCATATTCAACATTAAAAGATATATGTTATATTTTAACGTTGTACAAATGACAGAATTGACATTAATGGAGTTATTCTATTGGTATTAATGTTATTTATAAATCAAAACCATAAGTCAGCACTGCTTTATTTTCCAAGACCGCCACCTGACCGGAGCCTTGTGATTAGGTAGAGAGCTGGGTTTTGTGGCTGCTCTCAGCTTGCCTATGTGCTGGAAGCCATGTAGTAAACAAGAGCTTCCAGCAGGGGGCAAGATCTTCAAAGACAAAGTGTGGGCTCGTTGTTTGGGTCTGTTGTTGCTTTTGATGCTATCCAAAGTGATTGTGGTGTTAAAAATCAAATTCAGTTTGTTAGTAGTTGCAAATGTACCAGAGACAATACTGGAATTTATCGGTTATCTGTAACTTCCGTTACATTTTTGGGTGGTTTATCATTTTATCTTTATCACAGATGTTTAAGACCTTTAGTATAAATCATACAGCAAACAAAAACACAAAATATTGATTTTCATTGTTCCACAACAGCATTAAAGAAAGAAAGACAGGTGACTTTTACAGTAAATGTGCCTGGTCATTAGAAAGGTCACACACACAGCCATTAACTTTCTGTCACTCATCCCTTCATGCCTCACTGGTGAAAGTTGTGATGCATATCTTTATGTTTTTATGCACTTCACCTTTCTTCAGCATCTGTGACTTTGGTCCAATGTTTTTCTACACATTTATAAAGAAACTCCCCACCTACCAGGCAGTCCGCCTGCCCTATTACCACAGTGATGGTCAATTGAGATGATCAATTTGCATAATGGAGCATTAAATTGGGCCCATCACAGCCACCTCACAGCAGCTTGCTCCAGTGGAGGGCTCAGTTGGAAAGGCATTCACTCTTTGAGGGGGGAAACTTGTAACCTTTGAGCTAAAGTATCCTTTCACCATGCAGGCTGAAGCATTGGGTGGTGAATAACCACCAGTCACTGAATAATTTAAACTCTTGCCAGAACAATTGGTTGTCATCAATAGCCTATGTCATGCCCTGTATGTCAAAGTATATGTGTGCCAAGCTTGGCTTAAATAAGACTTAATTGAATTTAATTATTCTTAGCTTTTGAAAAAGCCACTCTTGAACTATGTGATGCACTTGGACAGGAGTTGAAAAATTACTGTTCCATACTAGTTCCATGTGGGTTCAGTTGAGATGGAGATGGATGATTCACTGTGATGACCATGAATAAATGGAAGCAACTGAAAGAAAAAAACTGAAGATAAAAGATATGTTACACAAATGAGATTGGCAGATAGCAAGAGGGTGACAAAAAAAGAAAAAAAAAATCAGAGAAAACACTCACTAAGATGTGATTTGATGATGTGCTCAGCCATACATTTGATCTTGTGATCTTCTCTTCCACAATGTTTTTGCTGTTAAATTTGATCATATTTCTGTCATTTCTGTAAAGCCAATGTTTTTCTGCACCCACCAATAAAACTCCTTTTATTTCTCCACCCTGGGCTTTGCCCATATTTTTCCTACACCTTTCCTCCCCACTACCTCACACTGGAAATCTGTCCAATTATAATCATCATCTATTCATCTTTCCTATGTTCAGAAGAACCATTCACTTCAGGGTCATTCACTGATTTAATTGTAGCTCATGCATGTTTGTATAGTTTTCAGTGAAGTTCATTAATCTTTGCTGGGAAGACAATTGCAGGCATAAAATGGAGATAAACTGAGTTGAAATTCCATTTTCCATCCTGTCTTATAGCTATACATTCTTCCCTGTATGACATATCTGTTTATTCTTGTTTCCTTATAAAACAATTGGACCAGGTTTTATGTGAGATGGATTCATGGAGAATATTGAAAGTGTCAACTTAACAACTGAATTATCCGATATCACAGACTTACTGACATTTCCAAAGTGTAGTACAACTGAGGCACTAGCCCTATGTGGTGTCATCCACATGTTCTCATTTTAAGCCGTCAACACAGAAATGCTTGAAGAAGCTTTTGACATTCAGTCCTGTCATGATAGTGTCATGCAGGAATCTTTGCTTTTTGTGAACAGTATTTTGAATCGTGTATGACACTGTCAACAAGGTAGCTCAAATCCTGCTGTTTAATCTTTGGGTACTGCTGGATTGATGTTCTGTGGTGTATGGTCTAAATTACATTGCACAAATGCACTCTGGGTATACCCAAATTCAAACTTCTATTTAATGGAGTGTAATTGGAATGCAGTGCAGAGCTATAGGACACAAAGTGGTTGTATTTACTCACTTTATTGATTATGGGCATGCTTTGGGTATAAAATGAAATAAATCTAATTATTTTCTGTCATTCCCTTTAAGACACAAGTGCACCAGAAGCAAGACCACTGCTATTTAGATGGGAAACTCAGAAGTGAGTGGTTTTCTGGCAAGGAAAAGATTGTGCACACAGTGTCAAAGACCATGAGTGGATATTTTATGGGAATAGAGTCATCCACCATAGCTCATTTAAGGTGAAGCATTTGAGCATTCCATTCTTCAACACCTCCTCCACCAGCTCCATCGGGGGCTCCTACCTGCCAACCCAAGGAGACAAAAAACAAGTATAAAATATGGCGCAAACCATTGTTAATAATAAAGGATTATTAAGACGAGAGCGAGGTCTATACAGGAAAATATTGGTCCATACAAAAAAGACAGAGGACTGATATCCCCTACAGACTTAGCAAGCGATGTTAATAATTTGTTCATTATATGGCTGTTCGGAGCTGTGTTTTCATCTTGTTTGTCTTCATTCTGCATGTCCACTTTGAGCTCATTTGCTCTTAATTCCTCCAATTCAAACACATCAGTGTACTAAAATTCGCTCAGAGAACAGTCCTATACGTCACTCATAATTTCTTTGTTCGCTTTTTGTTTTGTTTTACAACTATTTCGCACCATGAAAATTGTAAACAAATTTACCATTCTCATACGCCAATCAGAGCGCGTGTACTGTCACAGCCATATAATAATGTAAGTATTTTCTGTTGCTTTTTTACATTTATTTCATTCATGTTTGTTTCCTGTTCTCTTTGTAGCATGATGTGAAATTGGACATCGTTTGGTGTATGGCTACAATGTGTGCACATCATGAACACAGTTGTACTTGCTATTTACACAATGTGGGCACTGAGCATGAAAAAGACAGCTGTATCAGTTATATAATAGCAATGTCACATGCGCTGAGCAAGTGCTTGCTTTGTACCAGGTGGAAGTGGGGCCCTTGTTGTCAAATGAGAGGTTATTACACTTCTGTTTATAGGTTTTAAAAACAGCTAACAAAATGTTACATTTTGTTGACAGTTGTCCATTTAGTAACTGTATAAAAGAAGAGTATGTGATTATTTGTATGTCATCAATGATAACTTTTTTAAATAAATGGACAAGTCAAGAAATTGTTAAATTTTATGCAATGTTTCTAAACTTTTCCTTGGTATAAGACAGTTTTGAGTTTATCAGTGCGCATACGCGGAGAGCTAGCTAACACTTCCAGTTCACAGGTCAAAGCATACAATCGAAATGCTGACGCTGGTAAGAAGGCAACACAACGGCTTAAAGAGCTGAAATAAGTTACACTGTGGACAAAAATGGTATGTAAACAGTTCAAAAGTCAGTATTTTTGTTAACTGATTTTTCATGCATTTCTTTTGTGTTTGTGGACGCAATACAGGTGAGTCATTTGTTACATTAATGGTTTATGTGATAAACCTTGACTATTAATTCTGTGTTTTACTGCTTTTGTTAAAGATGACGACCATCTTTTGGATTTTATTTGTGTTTGTTTTTCGTGCATTTGTTTCGTGTTTGTGAACCCATTACAAGTAAGCCGTTAGCATCATTAATGGGTTCTAAATATAATATAGAGATAAACTGCCTTCTAATACTACCATTTACTGCTTTTGATAAAGATGATGACAGTGTTTGGGGTTTTATTTTATTTTTATTTTTTTCGTGTGTTGCTTCGTGTTTGTGATCCTCGGAATGTGTGGTTTGTATGACTTGGCCTTTGAACTTATCCAGCAGCTCCTGCGGTGCTTAAACTCAAAAGGAATGTACTACGTCCATCGTGAGGGAGCATCAGTGGCACAACTATTTCCAAGTGGCCCATTTACCCAAGCATGATTGAAGTCCTGGTACTTCATTGTTGAGGACTGGTCAATGACGAGTCCACGCCAAGGGGATGCACATGTAGGATGGTTACTTTGGTTAGTAAATATGGGCCAGAAGTCTGCTTGGTTGTTCGGCAGTTGTGGCCCCATGCACAGATATATTTACAATCCCGTTACAAGTCCTTTTACCCATCCACTGTGTCACTTCGATGAGCAACTTTCTTTACACAGAAAACTGGCAGTAAATACATTTTCTGTTGCATGTTATTAATGTCCATACAATTCATGTTGTAAAAGAATATAATTAGAATGAATGTATAAATGTTGCAAAACATAATTCTGCTCTAACAATAATATTGAAAGATCTCTGAGGGCCCTTCCCACCCCTGCACAGTTGTACAATGGTTTAGTCCAGGCGCACAGTCAGCAAGCTGCCCCCCCCCCACACACACATCCCAAACGGGATCTCACATAAAGAGGAGGTGTTTAGTAGTGCTGAAACAACTAATCGATTTAATCAATTATTAAAATAGTTGTCAACTAATTTAGTCATCAATTAGTTGTTAAATAACTTTGTTTACCACAAATGTTTAGTTCTTCCATATAAATCAACCGTTTCTGCAGCGCAGCTTTACTTTGAACCTTGAACCAATCGAAGCAGTGATTCGCAGATCGAAGCAGTGATTCACAGATCGAAGCAGTGATTCGCAGATCGAAGCAGTGCTTCAATCTGGTGCTTTGTTGATTCAGTGTTTTTTTTTTTTCGCTTAATCTTAATTTTTCCCCACTAAAACCCCAAAGAGCATATGTCTGTGAGTAATATTTACCTTTTTATGTTAATCTGACCTGTTATGGTCTTCTGAAACAGTTGATAGATGTATTTTATAACTTAAAACGGGACCGATGCTAACGCATTAGCATGTCTACGGTGTTTCAATGTTGAAGTTAGCATTAAGCTGTTGCAGCTGTCAGCACATTTGTTTTCTGTATAATAAGTTATGGCTCAGCGTTTGTTGTCGTAAAAGAGTCAAATGTATTACAAATTGTAATATTTATTAATTTATTTTTATTTATATTTCAATAATATAATAATAGAAACAACAACAATAATAGTATAACTAATAATGCCACAATACAGTTTTACAGAAACGGAAAATAAATATAGAAATAACTGTTTCCTGTGAACATCTAGTGATTCTTAAACCTCCACTTCATCCCTGTTTTATTTAAGTTTAATGACAATTTGTTTCGGTCAAACCAAATCTAAGCTGTGTTTTTACACAAGAAAAAAATAAAATGCAGTAAACTGCACATTTGTGCTTTTTTCATGAAAATATTAAATATAACATATTACACTTTTGTCAGGCTTTTAAAATACTTTTGTGGACTCTTGCTGTAATATGTTGTCAGTGGTTGAGATAGTTGCTGTAGGCATCAAAAAATGTTCATAATCGGGTGAAATCTGATGGAAATCTCTTTGTGGTGTGTCGGTGATGTATGTCTGTGCAAAATAAAACAAACCACTACTCCAGGTATGTTTTTGACGAGAATAAACATAACTTTGTTACAAGCTCAATCGTTGATGTTGTGTGACAAAGGCCTTTTAATAATAACTCACTTAAAGAAATAATGGCAAAACTCACATGTAAGTAAAACAACAACAACAAAAAAAGATTAATCGAAAAAATAATCGACCGATGAACTGATTAGTAAAATAATCATTAGTTGCAGCCCTAGTGTTTAGGCTGAAATAAAATATGTCTTTCCTAAAAAAATGAAAGTACAGATTTCAAAAAAGAAGAGAAAAAAGGACAGGGAAAGAAAACTAAATGAGGGAAAGCAGCTGCTAACCAAATTCTTTGAAAAGAGAGGTGTTGCTTGAAAGCTAGCTATATTGAGTTGAGTTGGGGGGTCTGGGGGACCAAATTGCACCATTTTTCACCATTTTTCTAGAAAATGGTGCAATTTGGTCCCCCAGACCCCCCAACTCAATATTGCTCCCCCAACTTTAAAAATGGTTCTGACTCCTAGGCGTGATCTAAGGTATACGTGATTTAGACCTGGTTTGACTACGCATTAGAATTTGGTGTTTGCGTTAATAAAAAAGAACATAAGGGGGGGGGGGGGTCTTCAATATGACTAGTACTTAGGGCCCAGAATTTGTTGCTACGCCCCTGTTTACAGAATGAACTCGGAAAACAGTATGGATGCACACAGCTACATATTTCAACTTTCATGTCTTTTCAAGGAACACAAAAATAAGTTGCTAATAAGTTGTTTGTTTGGCACCACTTCAGACAACCTAAAAATATTGTCTGTTTTGTATTTCTGCACTACACTAGATCAAATGTACTAGAAAATATTTTAATTACTGACACACTATACTGTTAGGTATATTGTAAGTCCTCCTCCTTTGACTACTCCCGTTAGGGTCGCCACAGCAGATCATCTGTTTCCCTCTCGTCCTGTCCTCTGCATCTTCCTCTGTCAACCAGCCACCTGCGTGTCCTCCCTCAGTACATCCATAAACTTCCTTTGCCCTCCCTCTTCTCCTGGTGGCTCCATCCTCAGCATCCTTCTCCCTATTTACCCTGAATCCCTGGTATGCACATATCCAAACCATCTCAATCTCATTTTGTCTCCTGTCCTACCTGTGTTGTCCCTCTCATTTGATTCAAATTCACACCACTTTATTGATATCAAATAGGGCAAATCATTTGCAGATTACCCTATCTACAGTCACTGACAACGTACCTAATCCTGGCCATCCACATCGCTCCCAAAGCAAACCGCAGCATCCTCAGCTCTGCCACTTCCAGCTACGCTGCCTGTCTTTATGTTAGCACCACTGCTTCTAAAGCTGCAACATTTCCATTGAGATCAGCCAGAAATTAAAGGACTGACATCCCTGCAATGCTTTTGCTGTGCATGGTTTGGACTCCTAAATCTGACTAACCTGACCTCAACAGTGTGAAATAGTAATTTTCTTTCTTATTTATATGCTTCCACTCTTCTCTTTTTCTAATAGTATCTGTTATGTTGTGATATTCCTGATGCTTTCATGTGGAATTTGTCAATCCCTGTATTGTTACACACTGCTTCCCAATCAATTTGCTTCATGCTTTCATTCTTTGTTGGTGGCAAACTGATCGTAGATGAAGGATGCTATTGTCTTTGTTTAAAAATTGCCTTTCCGCTTCACTCACATGTTTTACACCTGACCCATAAGGAATTTCAGCAGAAAAGTGAACGTTTACTATATTCCTGGAAGTCACATATGATATTTTCCGATCAATATATTCAGAGACTATTGTGCCTTTGTTTTCCTGAGCTTTGTTAGCAAACGGCTTCCCTCCAGTTAAACTGCATTCCATTTAACTTTAACGCTACATCTTCACTGCCTCCCAGCAGTCACCAAATAGCCAATGTGTGTTTGTGATAACAATAGTTAAAGATGGAAAATGGGTGGAAGTTTCAGCACAGTCATGGCCTGTGCATCATCTGGCACTGCTCTTGGCAGTGACATAGTCCTGGCAGTGAGGTGATTAATGTGATAGGTGGAATTTGTCTCGTTATGTTGACAACAGCTAATAAATGCCTTGTAAACAGCCAGCCACAGCTGTTAATGCATCATCATAATCCAGGATTAGGAGGTGCCAGGCTTGGCCAATAAATGAAACCAGGCACTGACAATATTAATTCGCACATCATGTGACTTTCCTGCACTGTGTCCATTCTGAGAGAAACTCGAGCATGCTGTGTAATTCTTTGCAGGGTCACAAGGGAATGAACATTCCCTATTAAATAAAGAAAATCTGACTCAATTTATGTTCATGACAATACATAATTTGTAGGCCATCAGCTCCAAATTAGAATGAAATGAAAACAATATCCCTGTTTTGAATCTTTAATCTATATGGAATCATCCACTGTGGAATTAGTTAGAGGGAAAAGAGAACAAAGGTAGATTTAATTATCTGTTGGTGACAGTAGGTTCTGTCTTCCCATGAGTGCTACTAAATAATAAAAAAAAAATTAAGTTGGGACCACAAACACAAACCACAAACTGTAAAAATAACGGACAAACCCTCTGTATAGTTACCCACAGATTCTCTAAAGGGGGGTTTAAAGTCGGGGTGCCTCCAGACATTGCCATCTTGGCAGTACCTGACACATTCTAAGTCCTGGCCACACCATAAATGGGTAAAGGGGTGGTGCATGGGTAAATCCGACATGACCTGGGCAGGACAAGTGTAGCCTGAACATGCCCATCTCGAAGGTAACCTGGGATGGATTGCTTGATTCATGCATAATTTTGCAGACTGGATGGTGGCTGTAATAATGGGTGGCTTGGCTGCTAGTATAAAACGTATGACAGCATATTATGCAAATAATGAATGTTTATGAATGCAATGGGAAGAATATTTGCATGGGTTGAAAGATGGAACATTCTATTCAACAAGGCCAAGCAGAATTGAATGAAAACATTACATTTTTCAATGAAAGAAAATATTATTTCATTGGATAAATGAAACAATCATATTTGTTTTATATGACACCTAGCTAAACTTGGAAAGTTTTTTTTCTTGTAGAAACAGAATGCCACCAACAGCAGTTAGCCAGTGTAGGCTCTATGTCTACCCAGCAGTTCAGCCCCCATGGCAGGTGAGCTGCCGCCACACCTCTGAGCTCACTGTGTGCTCCTTTGCTCCTCAGTGGTGTGGAATGACACAACTGTCGACCTCAATCCACAGCAAAAAAAAAAAAAAAAAAAAAAAAGAATCGCAATAGAAACTTGTCCAATTCTTAATCTGACACCATTTCTTTATTGGATAAGATGTCCATATAAACACTGTGCCTTATGGCATACTGGAAAATAGCTTCCTGATAGTATGGATGCATTTTCACAAACAGGTAGTGGGGGGTCATTCAGTAGTGCAAAACGTATGGAACATACACCACACACACACACACACACACACACACACACACACCCACACACACACACACACACACACACACACATACACACACACACACACACACACACACCACACACACACAACATACATATATATATATACACTCAACAAAAATATAAACGCAACACTTTTTGGTTTTACTCCCATTTTGTATGAGATGAACTCAAAGATCTAAAACTTTTTCCACATACACAATATCACCATTTCCCCTCAAATATTGTTCACAAACCAGTCTAAATCTGTGATAGTGAGCACTTCTCCTTTGCTGAGATAATCCATCCCACCTCACAGGTGTGCCATATCAGATGCCGATTAGACACCATGATTAGTGCACAGGTGTGCCTTAGACTGTCCACAATAAAAGGCCACTCTGAAAGGTGCAGTTTTATCACACAGCACAATGCCACAGATGTCGCAAGATTGAGGGAGCGTGCAATTGGCATGCTGACAGCAGGAATGTCAACCAGAGCTGTTGCTCGTGTATTGAATGTTCATTTCTCTACCATAAGCCGTCTCCAAAGGCGTTTCAGAGAATTTGGCAGTACATCCAACCAGCCTCACAACCCCAGACCACGTGTTACCACACCAGCCCAGGACCTCCACATCCAGCATGTTCACCTCCAAGATCGTCTGAGACCAGCCACACAGACAGCTGCTGAAACAATCGGTTTGCATAACCAAAAAAAATTTCTGCACAAACTGTCAGAAACCGTCTCAGGGAAGCTCATCTGCATGCTCGTCGTCCTCATCGGGGTCAACTCAATCAATCAACTTTTTTCTTGTATAGCGCCAAATCACACAAACAGTTGCCCCAAGGCGCTCCACATTGCAAGGCAAGGCCATACAATAATTATGAAACACAGTCTACGTCTAAAGCAACATAACAAGGGATGGTCCAGGGTCACCCGATCCAGCCCTAACTATAAGCCTTAGCGAAAAGGAAAGTTTTAAGCCTAATCTTAAAAGTAGAGAGGGTATCTGTCTCCCTGATCTGAATTGGGAGCTGGTTCCACAGGAGAGGAGCCTGAAAGCTGAAGGCTCTGCCTCCCATTCTACTCTTACAAACCCTAGGAACTACAAGTAAGCCCGCAGTCTGAGAGCGAAGCGCTCTAATGGGGTAATATGGTACTACGAGGTCCCTAAGATAAGATGGGACCTGATTATTCAAAACCTTATAGTAAGAAGAAGAATTTTAAATTCTATTCTAGCATTAACAGGAAGCCAATGAAGGGAGGCCAACACGGGTGAGATATGCTCTCTCCTGCTAGTCCCCGTCAGTACTCTAGCTGCAGCATTCTGAACCAACTGAAGGCTTTTTAGGGAACTTTTAGGACAACCTGATAATAATGAATTACAATAGTCCAGCCTAGAGGAAACAAATGCATGAATTAGTTTTTCAGCATCACTCTGAGACAAGACCTTTCTGATTTTAGAGATATTGCGTAAATGCAAAAAGGCAGTCCTACATATTTGTTTAATATGCGCTTTGAATGACATATCCTGATCAAAAATAACTCCAAGATTTCTCACAGTATTACTAGAGATCAGGGAAATGCCATCCAGAGTAACGATCTGGTTAGACACCATGCTTCTAAGATTTGTGGGGCCAAGTACAATAACTCAGTTTTATCTGAGTTTAAAAGCAGGAAATTAGAGTCATCCATGTCTTTATGTCTGTAAGACAATCCTGCAGTTTAGCTAATTGGTGCGTATCCTCTGGCTTCATGGATAGATAAAGCTTGGTATCATCTGCGTAACAATGAAAATTTAAGCAATACCGTCTAATAATACTGCCCAAGGGAAGCATGTATAAAGTGAATAAAATTGGTCCTAGCACGAACCTTGGGGAACTCCATAATTAACTTTAGTCTGTGAAGAAGATTCCCCATTTACATGAACAAACTGTAATCTATTAGACAAATATGATTCAAACCACCGCAGCGCAATGCCTTTAATACCTATGACATGCTCTAATCTCTGTAAGAAAATTTTATGGTCACAGTATCAAAGCAGCACTGAGGTCCAACAGAACAAGCACAGAGATAAGTCCACTGTCCGAAGCCATAAGAAGATCATTTGTAACCTTCACTAATGCTGTTTCTGTACTATGATAATTCTAAAACCTGACTGAAACTCTTCAAATAGACCATTCCTCTGCAGGTGATCAGTTAGCTGTTTTACAACTACCCTCTCAAGAATCTTTGAGAGAAAAGGAAGGTTGGAGATTGGCCTATAATTAGCTAAGATAGCTGGGTCAAGTGATGGCTTTTTAAGTAATGGTTTAATTACTGCCACCTTAAAGGCCTGTGGTACATAACCAACTAACAAAGATAGATTGATCATATTTAAGATTGAAGCATTAAATAATGGTAGGACTTCCTTGAGCAGCCTGGCAGGAATGGGGTCTAATAAGCATGTTGATGGTTTGGATGAAGTAACTAATGAAAATAACTCAGACAGAACAATCGGAGAGAAAGAGTCTAACCAAATACCGGCAATCACTGAAAGCAGCCAAAGATAACGATACATCTTGGGATGGTTATGAGTAATTTTTTTCTCTAATAGTCAAAAATTTTGTTAGCAAAGAAAGTCATGAAGTCATTACTAGTTAAAGTTAATGGAATACTCAGCTCAATAGAGCTCTGACTCTTTGTCAGCCTGGCTACAGTGCTGAAAAGAAACCTGGGGTTGTTCTTATTTTCTTCAATTAGTGATGAGTAGAAAGATGTCCTAGCTTCACGAAGGGCTTTCTTATAGAGCAACAAACTCTTTTTCCAGGCTAAGTGAAGATCTTCTAAATTAGTGAGACGCCATTTCCTCTCCAACTTCGGGTTATCTGCTTTAAGCTACGAGTTTTGTGAGTTATACCACGGAGTCAGACACTTCTGATTTAAAGCTCTCTTTTTCAGAGGAGCTACGCATCCAAGTTGTCTTCAATGAGGATGTAAAACTATTGACAAGATACTCTAACTCCCTTACAGAGTTTAGGTAGCTACTCTGCTCTGTGTTGTTATATGACATTAGAGAACATAAAGAAGGAATCATATCCTTAAACCTAGTTACAGCGCTTTCTGAAAGACGTCTAGTGTAATGAAACTTATCATGGGTCTCGACCTGACTCCAGTTCGTCGTCGTAACCGACTTGAGTGGGCAAATGCTCACATTCGCTGGCATTTTGGCACGTTGGAGAGGTGTTCTCTTCACGGATGAATCCCGGTTCACACTGTCCCAGGGCAGATGGCAGACAGCGTGTGTGGCGTCGTGTGGGTGAGCGGTTTCTGATGTCAATGTTGTGGATCGAGTGGCCCATGGTGGCGGTGGGGTTATGGTATGGGCAGGCGTCTGTTATAGACGAAGAACCAGGTTCATTTATTGATGGCACTTTGAATGCACAGAGATACCGTGACGAGATCCTGAGGCCCATTGTTGTGCCATACATCCAAGAACATCACCTCATGTTGCAGCAGGATAATGCACGGCCCCATGTGGCAAGGATCTGTACACAATTCTTGGAAGCTGAAAATGTCCCAGTTCTTGCATGGCCGGCATACTCCCGGACATGTCACCCATTGAGCATGTTTGGGATGCTCTGAACCGGCGTATACGACAGAGTGTATCAGTTCCTGCCAATATCCAGCAACTTCGCACAGCCATTGAAGAGGAGTGGACCAACATTCCACAGGCCACAATTGACAACCTGATCACTCTATGCGAAGGAGATGTGTTGCACTGCATGAGGCAAATGGTGGTCACACCAGATACTGACTGGTATCCCCCCCCAATAAAACAAAACTGCACCTTTCAGAGTGGCCTTTTATTGTGGACAGTCTAAGGTACACCTGTGCACTAATCATGGTGTCTAATCAGCATCTTGGTATGGCACACCTGTGAGATGGGATGGATTATCTCAGCAAGGAGAAGTGCTCACTATCACAGATTTAGACTGGTTTGTGAACAATATTTGAGGGAAATGGTGATATTGTGTATGTGGAAAAAGTTTTAGATCTTTGAGTTCATCCATACAAAATGGGAGCAAAACCAAAAGTGTTGCGTTTATATTTTTGTTGAGTGTATATATATATACAGTGGTGGGCACAGTTCCGATAACTGATAATTATCAAAGATAATGTTTTCATTATCAGATTATCTTTTAGATAACTTTAAAAACCATTATCGGAACTAATTATCTTGCGATAATTTTTAGAGTGATACGTGGTAAATAAAGCTGACAGCTACAAATATTTCTAAAACTTAAAGTCGGTTGAGCACCTACCTGTTAAATGTTTCATAGCTGGCATGTAGTTTTATCCTCTGCAAAACAGAGAAGAGCTGCTTTAGAAGAAACCACTCTATCCTCTGTAGGACAAAGGAGAACTCTCCCCCCCTCAAAAAAAAAAAAGAATTTCTCTTAACCCCATACTGATACGCGGGCAATATCACCCAAGTCATCCAGAGGCATACATTTTAACTTAGTGTTCAACTTTTAACCAAACTAATGTCGGACAAGTTATTTAAATTAATGTCATGTCTGAAGTTTTATAAAGTGAAAATATCAGAGGTGTTCTGGGCACGTCCCATCGGGAGGAGGCCCCGGGGAAGACCCAGGATACGCTGGAGGACTACGTCTCTCGGCTAGCTTGGGAATGCCTTGGGGTTCTCCCGGAGGAGCTGGGAAGGTGTGTGTGGATCTGGAGGTCTGGGCGGCTTGCTTGAGCTGCTGCTCCCACAACCCGACTCCAGATAAGTGGAAGAAAATGGATGATGGATGGATGTTTTAGTTTTAAAGTAATGCACTAATTTTTAAGGTTTTAGTGTGGATATATGCTGTGCCCAGCAGTGCATTATAGGTAGGATCGGGTAATCTCAGTATGTTCACAGACATGAGAAATGCATTTGAAACACTCTGATCAGGCTCTATGGACAATAGCATTAAACTCTAGTGCCTAAAACTCTCGTGAATATATTCTCTGGGTTAGAGATGTGGCTATTGTGTCTGCGTTTATTAAATTCCACACATCTTAAATGTAGCAGACACGGATTATCTGGAATTTTGTTTTGGCAAGTTTTCAAGGTCTCTACTGCCATCTACTGGCCAGTAGTGGTTCCTTCACCGATTGACGTATCCCATAATCTCTTGCATGCCAGAGAGTCGCTGCAGTAAACACATATAGAGAATCAACATGATGACAGCTGTAAATTAATATTATAGTACAAAAATGTATTTTTTTATGCTTTTCGTCATGTTAATAAGAGACTGCATGTTGTGAAAGTGACGTGGACATGGACCCACAACAGGGGGCGGTAATGAACGGACAATGGATAAGCCAAAAGTAACAATTTAATGTTGTGAATCGCACAACGACGTACAGACAATAACAATATGGTGGACTGTCAATCATACACCAGGTGACGTGTGGGCAGGCTCGACGATAAGAAGACGCCTGGCGAGAGAAGAGCTGGATCCCCACACACCACCAACTTCCACCACCAACGGAGCTGAAGAACCACGGAGCCGCCAAGCCCTGCGCCCCAGGTGGCCGCTGTCTTCAGCAGTCAGACCCCAGTACTGCTGGCAGAAAACAGAGACGGTCCTGATGAGTGTGAGTTTGCACACTCAGTAATCCCACAGTCAGTGTTCAGTAAAGGAGGGAGAACCTCCACCTCCAATCACACACTCGTGCAGCTCCTGTTTAAACCACTTATCTGGTTTGGGGTGTGAGGCGAAGCCGTCGCTGTCACACCAAACGCCAATCCCACAGATAAGGACGAACACCACAGGATAACAGCTGCAAAAGAAGTTCAGATTATCACTCAACGGTTTTGATCAGCAGAGAAATTACCTGAATGGTAGCTGATTTCTCGGCCGGGAGGTGGAGTTGCAGTCCGGCCTTTATGGTGGTGGTGATGAGTAGTGGATGAGTGACAGCTGGTACGGATGATGAGTGACAGCTGTCACTCCTGGTTGCTCCGACGCTCTCGTCGTGCTTGAAGCCCGCACTTTAAGCAGGGCGCCATCTTGTGGTGGTGTGCCAGCAGTACCTCCTTTTCAGCGGCCCACACAACAGGACCCCCCACCATCAACGGGCGCCTCCTGGCGCCCGACCAGGCTTGTCCGGGTGCCACCGGTAGAAGTCGGCCAGGAGGGCCGGGTCCAGGATGAAGCTCCTCTTCACCCAGGGGCGTTCTTGGGTCCATACCCCTCCCAGTCCACCAAATACTGGAACTCCCGGCCCTTCCGACGGACATCCAGGAGCCGGCACACGTCCAAGCCGGCTCCCCATCGATGATCCAGGCAGGAGGCGGCGCCGGTCCGGGGGTACAGAGGGGTGAAACGTGGTGAGGTTTGATGTGTGACACATGGAAAACCTGGCAGCTGGCAGCTTCAGCTTCAGCTTCACTGCGGCTGGACTGAGGACTTTGAGGATGGGGAAAGGTCCAATGTATCTGTCCTTCAACTTTTGGGATTCCACTTGCAGGGGAATGTCCTTTGTGGAAAGCCAAACCTCCTGCCCAGGCTGATACGCAGGGGCCGGGGCAACGCCGGCGGTCTGCATGGTTCTTGGCCCTCGTCCGGGCTTTGAGCAGGGCAGAGCGGGTGGTACGCCACACCCGACGGCACCTTCTCAGATGGGCCTGGACCGAGGGCACCCCAACCTCTCCCTCCACTAGCGGGAACAATGGGGGCTGGTACCCCAAACACACTTCAAATGGGGAGAGGCCGGTGGCAGACGAGACTTGGCTGTTATGAGCGTACTCGATCCAGGCCAGATGGTCACTCCAGGCCGTCGGGTGCGCGGAGGTCACGCAACGGAGGGCCTGCTCCAGTTCCTGGTTCGTCCGCTCTGCCTGCCCGTTCGTCTGGGGGTGGTACCCAGACGAGAGACTGACGGTGGCCCCCAATTCCTACAGAAACTCCGCCAGAACCTGGGAGGAGAACTGAGGACCACGATCCGAGACAATATCTGATGGAATCCCATGCAGACGCACGACGTGGTGGACCAGGAGGTCGGGAGCTTCGGGAGGGCCACGAAGTGGGCCGCCTTGGAGAACCGGTGCACTATCGTTAAGATGGTGGTGTTTCCCTGGGACGGTGGGAGGCCCGTGACAAAGTCCAGGCCGATATGAGACCAGGGGCGACGAGGCACAGGCAGAGGCTGGAGGAGGCCTTGGGCCTTGTGGTGGTCGGCTTTGCCCCTGGCACAGGTGGTGCAGGCCTGGACATACTCCCGGACATCGGCTTCCATAGACGCCCACCAGAAGCGCTGCCGGACCACTGCCATGGTCCTTTGCACCCCTGGGTGACAGGAGAGCTTGGAACCGTGACAGAAGTCAAGGACCGCAGCCTTGGCCTCTGGTGGGACGTACAGTTTGTTCTTTGGACCGGTCCCCGGGTCCGGGCTCCGTGTCAGGCCTCCCGGACGGTCTTCTCCATGTCCCAGGTAAGGGCGGCCATGACTGTGGACTCGGGGATGATGGTTTCAGTGGGGTCTGACAGCTCGGTCTTGACCTCCTCTTCGTGCACCCGGGACAGGGCGTCAGATCGTTGGTTCTTTGTCCCGGGGCGGTAGGTGATCCGGAAGTCAAAACGCCCGAAGAACAGCGACCAGCGGGCTTGCCTGGGGTTCAGACGCTTCGCGGTCCGGATGTACTCCAGGTTCCGATGGTCCGTGAAAACCGTAAATGGTACCGATGCTCCCTCCAACAGGTGTCTCCACTCCTCAAGAACCTCCTTCACCGCAAGAAGTTCCCGATTGCCGACGTCATAGTTCCGTTCAGCTGGGGTCAACCTGCGGGAAAAGTAGGCACATGGATGGAGAACCTTGTCGGACTCCCCGCTCTGGGATAGCACGGCTCCTATCCCTGAGTCAGAGGCATCCACTTCAACAACAAACTGGCGCTTGGGATCGGGCTGCACCAGAACCGGTGCAGTCGAGAACCGGCGTTTCAACTCCCTAAACGCGGCTTCGCACCGATCCGACCAGGTGAAGGGGACTTTTGTGGAGGTCAGGGCTGTCAGGGGGCTAACTACCTGACTGTAGCCCTTGATGAACCTCCGGTAGAAATTTGCAAAACCGAGGAACTGTTGTAGTTTCCTACGGTTCGTTGGTTGGGGCCAATCTCTCACCGCCGCAACCTTGGCCGGATCATGGGCGACGGAGTTGGAGGAGATGATGAACCCCAAGAAGGACAAAGAAGTGCGGTGGAACTCACACTTCTCGCCCTTCACAAACAGCCGGTTCTCCAACAACCGCTGTAGGACCTGACGTACATGCTTGACATGGGTCTCAGGATCCGGAGAAAAGATGAGTATATCGTCTAGATATACGAAGACAAATCGATGAAGGAAGTCCCGCAAGACGTCATTAACCAATGCTTGGAACGTCGCGGGCGCATTGGTGAGGCCGAATGGCATGACCAGGTACTCAAAGTGACCTAACGGGGTGTTAAATTCCATCTTCCACTCGTCTCCCTCCCGGATCCGAACCAGGTGACAAGCATTCCTAAGATCCAATTTCGTGAAAATTTGGGCTCCATGCAGGGGCGTGAACACTGAATCCAACAGAGGTAACGGGTATCGGTTGCGAACCGTGATCTCGTTCAGCCCTCTGTAATCAATGCATGGACGGAGTCCGCCGTCCTTCTTGCCCACAAAAAAGAAACCAGCACCCATCGGGGAGGTGGAGATCCGGATCAACCCGGCAGCTAACGAGTCCCGGATGTAGGTCTCCATTGATTCGCGTTCCGGACGTGAGAGGTTGTACAGCCTGCTGGACGGGTACTCAGCGCCCGGTATCAAATCAATGGCACAATCGTACGGATGGTGCGGGGGCAGCGTGAGTGCCAGATCCTTGCTGAAGACGTCAGCAAGGTCGTGGTACTCAGCCGGCACCGCCGCCAGATTGGGGGGGGACTAAAACCTCCTCCTTAGCTGTCACACCGGGTGGAACCGAGGATCCTAAACACTCCCGGTGGCAGGTTTCGCTCCACTGAACCACAACCCCAGATGGCCAATCAATCCGGGGATTGTGTTTTAACACCCATGGAAAACCCAAAATCACTCGGGAGGTAGAAGGTGTTACATAAAACACAATCTCCTCCCTGTGATTCCCAGACACCACCAATGTCACTGGCTGAGTCTGGTGTGTGATTAGTGGAAGAAGGGTGCCATCTAGTGCCCGCACTGACAATGGTGACGGTAAGGCCACTAGAGGGAGCCCAACCTCCTTTGCCCATCTGCTATCCAGCAGATTCCCCTCCGACCCCGTGTCCACCAGTGCTGGGGCGTGAAGGGTTGGATCCCCACTCAGGATCGTGACTGGGATTCGTGCAGATCGCCGGGGTTTCCCCATGTGGGTGTTGTGTCCCACCCTTAGCCCAGTCTCTAAGGACGAGTGCTGCTGTTTTGACCGTTTGCGGCATTCTCTCTGTGTGTGCTCAGTAGAGCTGCAGAGAAAACACTCTCCACGGATCAGCCTCCTTTGTCTCTGATCTGATCGTTTTTTGGCCCTGCTCGTCTCCATAGCAACGTCAGCAGGGGGAGCTGTTGTCACGTGGAGAGCCCTGGCAGTGGAGCGTGGGGAAGTCGGCTCCCTTTCAGACCCGGGAGGAAGAGGGACGGCGTGTACTTGACCACACCCCTCGTCTCGCTGCCGTCGGTGTTCCGTTAATCGGTTGTCTAACCGTATAACCAGGTCGATAACCCCATCTAAATCCCGCGGCTCGTCCTTTGCCACCAGGTGCTCCTTAAGGACCAGAGACAGTCCGTTTACAAAGGCGGCGCGGAGCGCAACAGCATTCCAGCCGGCTCGCGCTGCCGCGATGCGGAAGTCGACTGCATACTTCGCTGCGCTCCGACGCCCCTGCCGTATCGACAGCAGCACACTTGAAGCGGTCTCGCCTCTATGAGGGTGGTCGAACACCTGTTGGAACTCCCTCACAAACTCAGTATAAACCGTTAGGAGCCGTGAATTCTGCTCCCAAAGCGCCGTAGCCCAGGCGCGTGCCTCTCCTCGATGCAAATTTATAACGTAAGCCACCCGGCTAGCGTCTGACGCGTACATGACAGGACGCTGTGAAAAGACGAGTGAGCACTGCATCAAGAAGTCCGCGCACGTCTCCACACAGCCTCCGTACGGCTCCGGAGGGTTTATGTATGCTTCAGGGGACGGTGGGGTGGTTCGTTGAACGACCAGCGGAATGTCTGTTTCTGGCACACGGTCAGCAGGAGGAGGTGCTGCAGCAGCGCCCTGAGCACGCGCTTCCACCTGGGCGGTGAGAGCCTCTATCCTACGATTGAGAACACTGCTCTGCTCGGTAACTAAGTCCAACCGAGCGGTAAAGGCAGTTAAGATGTGCTGCAGCTCACCCAACATGCCTCCTGCTGGCGCCTGTGCACCTCGCTCTTCCATTGGCTGTTCAAGCGATGGTTGACGCCCCTCGGGATCCATGACGCTGGCCGAGAAATCCTGTTGTGAAAGTGACGTGACACGGACCCACAACAGGGGGCGGTAATGAACGGACAATGGATAAGCCAAAAGTAACAATTTAATGTTGTGAATCGCACAACAACGTACAGACAATAACAATATGGTGGACTGTCAATCATACACCAGGTGACGTGTGGGCAGGCTCGACGATAGAAGACGCCTGGCGAGAGAAGAGCTGGATCCCCACACAGCTTCCACCACCAACGGAGCTGAAGAACACCGGAGCCGCCAAGCCCTGCGCCCCAGGTGGCCGCTGTCTTCAGCAGTCAGACCCGGTACTGCTGGCAGAAAACAAGACAGTCCTGATGAGTGTGAGTTCACACACTCAGTAATCCCACAGTCAGTGTTCAGTAAAGGAGGGAGAACCTCCACCTCCAATCACACACTCGTGCAGCTCCTGTTTAAACCACTTATCTGGTTTGGGGTGTGAGGCGAAGCCGTCACTGTCACACCAAACGCCAATCCCACAGATAAGGACGAACACCACAGGATAACGGCTGCAAAAGAAGTTCAGATTATCACTCAACGGTTTGAGTCAGCAGAGAAATTACCTGAATGGTAGCTGATTTCTCGGCGGGGAGGTGGAGTTGCAGTCCGGCCTTTATGGTGGTGGTGATGAGTAGTGGATGAGTGACAGCTGGTACGGATGATGAGTGACAGCTGTCACTCCTGGTTGCTCCGACGCCCTCTCGTGCTTGAAGCCCGCACTTCAAGCAGGGCGCCATCTTGTGGTGGTGGGCCAGCAGTACCTCCTCTTCAGCGGCCCACACAACACTGCATGCATGATACCCTGAAAACTTGCTAAAACAATTATAACAAATAATCCATGTCTGTTATGTTTAATCTGCGTGGAATTTAATAAACGCAAACTGAATTTCAGACATATTATATATATTAATCTAGAACAGAGAAGACACACAGTGTTGTAAAGAACAATAATCAAGACGTTAAAGAGCAAACTTCACTTTCCTCCAGAAAGACATGATCAGGAAGCGATTGTAGCTCACAGCAGCTCCCATTGAAAATAACAGAGAGACAGCCTGTGATTCTCACGTTTACATGAAATAAATCAAATCAAATCAATTTTATTTATACAGCGCCAAATCACAACAAACAGTTGCCCCAAGGTGCTTTATATTGTAAGGCAAAAGCCATACAATAATTACAGAAAAACCCCAACGGTCAAAACGACCCCCTGTGAGCAAGCACTTGGCGACAGTGGGAAGGAAAAACTCCCTTTTAACAGGAAGAAACCTCCAGCAGAACCAGGCTCAGGGAGGGGCAGTCTTCTGCTGGGACTGGTTGGGGCTGAGGGGAGAGAATCAGGAAAAAGACATGCTGTAGAAGACAGCAGAGATCAATCACCAATGATTAAAAGCAGAGAGGTGCATACAGAGCAAAAAGAGGTGAATAAAATGAAACAATGGGTGCATCATGGGAAACCCCCCCAGCAGTCTAAGTCTATAGCAGCATAACTAAGGGATGGTTCAGGGTCACCTGATCCAGCCCTAACTATAAGCGTTAGCAAAAAGGAAAGTTTTAAGCCTAATCTTAAAAGTAGAGAGGGTGTCTGTCTCCCTGATCCGAATTGGGAGCTGGTTCCACAGGAGAGGAGCCTGAAAGCTGAAGGCTCTGCCTCCCATTCTACTCTTAAAAACCCTAGGAACTACAAGTAAGACTGCAGTCTGAGAGCGAAGTGCTCTATTGGAGTGATATGGTACTATGAGGTCCCCAAGATAAGATGGGACCTGATTATTCAAAACCTTATAAGTAAGAAGAAGAATTTTAAATTCTATTCTACAATGAACAGGAAGCCAATGAAGAGAGGCCAATATAGGTGAAATATGCTCTCTCCTTCTAGTCCCCGTCAGTACTCTAGCTGCAGCATTTTGAATTAACTGAAGGCTTTTCAGGGAACTTTTAGGACAACCTGATAATAATGAATTACAATAGTCCATCCAGAGTAAGGATCTGGTTAGACACCATGTTTGTAAGATTTGTGGGGCCAAGTACAATAACTTCAGTTTTATCTGAATTTAAAAGCAGGAAATTAGAGGTCTTCCATGTCTTTATGTCTATAAGACATTCCTGCAGTTTAACTAATTGGTGTGTGTCCTCTGGCTTCATGGATAGATAAAGCTGGGTATCATCTGCGTAACAATGAAAATTTAAGCAATGCTTTATAATAATACTGCCTAAGGGAAGCATGTATAAAGTGAATAAAATTGGTCCTAGCACAGAACCTTGGGGAACTCCATAATTAACCTTAGTCTGTGAAGAAGACTCCCCATTTACATGAACAAATTGTAATCTATTAGATAAATATGATTCAAACCACCGCAGCATTGTGCCTTTAATACCGATGGCATGCTCTAATCTCTGAGAGGCTCTTGCTTGCCTCTACTGGTGGTTGGCTCTCACTGCAGTATTGTATCACTTCCTGTTCCGGAGCACAGCGGTGCTTTGCTGTATCTGTTAGCTGTTTAAGCTGCGTAGTTAGATTGATCTAGATAACTAGATAACGATTTGTTTCACAGTGCCTTCACGTGCCTTAACTAAAGCACTCCCTCTGCTGAATCACCTCTAAATTATTTACACATTATTCACTTTGTGTGTTTTTAGGAATCCGCTAGCTTAGCGCAGCTACTAGCTCTTAGCCGGTTTAGCATGGCGGCTTCTCCTGTCTCTCCCGCACTTTTCTGCTCTGGGTGTGAAATGTTTAGTTATTCCTCGGCCTCCTTTAGCAGTAATGGTACTTGTAATAAGTGTAGCTTATTCGTAGCTTTGGAGGCCAGGCTGGGCGAATTGGAGACTCGGCTCCACACCTTGGAAAATCCTACAGCTAGCCAGGCCCCTGTAGTTGGTGCGGACCAAATAAACACAATAACGTCTATAAACCCAGAGAATATATTCACGAGAGTTTTAGGCACAATATAAAAATAGTTTTATGTTGCGATGTTAATGGTGTTGTCTGTGTGCAGCGGTTAAAGTGCAGCGTGATCAGAGCATCTCAATGTAGTTCTCAATGTTACTGAGATCTCGCAGCGCGGCGACCTCTCCGAGGTTTTGTGGGATTTGAAATGTCAATAGGGCTAATAGCCAGCATTTATATGTCAAGACAATATTGACAATATTCATAAAACGTGTGCACAATATGAGCGCACATTCTCTCCACATGCAAAACATTTGCGATGACACTTCCAGGGCTCTGTAAAAATGCTTGTTTTTACAAATAAAAAAATGGAATATTTTACAAAAGCACATTTATCTGTAAACACCAACACACGACACACGTCACATTAACGTGTTGGTTTACATAAGAATGACTGAACTAATCAGTGTTTAGCAGAGGCACATTTTACCTAGAATCCTTTGTGTTCTGTCTGTGTTTGTTACAAAACCTCAGAATTAGTGCATTATTCAACATTAAAAGATATATGTTATATTTTAACGTTGTACAAATGACAGAATTGACATTAATGGAGTTATTCTATTGGTATTAATGTTATTTATAAATCAAAACCATAAGTCAGCACTGCTTTATTTTCCAAGACCGCCACCTGACCGGAGCCTTGTGATTAGGTAGAGAGCTGGGTTTTGTGGCTGCTCTCAGCTTGCCTATGTGCTGGAAGCCATGTAGTAAACAAGAGCTTCCAGCAGGGGGCAAGATCTTCAAAGACAAAGTGTGGGCTCGTTGTTTGGGTCTGTTGTTGCTTTTGATGCTATCCAAAGTGATTGTGGTGTTAAAAATCAAATTCAGTTTGTTAGTAGTTGCAAATGTACCAGAGACAATACTGGAATTTATCGGTTATCTGTAACTTCCGTTACATTTTTGGGTGGTTTATCATTTTATCTTTATCACAGATGTTTAAGACCTTTAGTATAAATCATACAGCAAACAAAAACACAAAATATTGATTTTCATTGTTCCACAACAGCATTAAAGAAAGAAAGACAGGTGACTTTTACAGTAAATGTGCCTGGTCATTAGAAAGGTCACACACACAGCCATTAACTTTCTGTCACTCATCCCTTCATGCCTCACTGGTGAAAGTTGTGATGCATATCTTTATGTTTTTATGCACTTCACCTTTCTTCAGCATCTGTGACTTTGGTCCAATGTTTTTCTACACATTTATAAAGAAACTCCCCACCTACCAGGCAGTCCGCCTGCCCTATTACCACAGTGATGGTCAATTGAGATGATCAATTTGCATAATGGAGCATTAAATTGGGCCCATCACAGCCACCTCACAGCAGCTTGCTCCAGTGGAGGGCTCAGTTGGAAAGGCATTCACTCTTTGAGGGGGGAAACTTGTAACCTTTGAGCTAAAGTATCCTTTCACCATGCAGGCTGAAGCATTCGGGTGGTGAATAACCACCAGTCACTGAATAATTTAAACTCTTGCCAGAACAATTGGTTGTCATATCTATCTATCTATCTATCTATCTATCTGTATTATAGCCAAGTGACCACTGTGTGCATGTATGCATGTGTGCGTGCCTGTGTATGGCTTCGATCACAGAGAAACTGGGGAGAGCTGACATTTGCCATTTGGTATGCTTAAGTATTTTTGGTCAAGGATGAACAATGCAAAAATGGAAAGTTGATAGAACTAATATTTTTGGAGAAATTACCAATATTAGCTAACTACAGTAAACAATGGATGTTGTGCTGCAGTGAGCTATGGGAGTTCAGGGTTTTGGGGTTTAAAACGATGTTATTGTGGTTCATGTTAGTTTGACAGTGTTATTCGTATTATTATTTTATTTAGTCAGTTTAGTTAAGTGCCATGTTGCCATTACCATGAGTGAGTTAAGTGTCATGTTGCTGTTACCATGAGTGAAAAGTATAGTGCATTTGATGTCTTCCGCCATTGTGTCTGTTAATGGGTGTGTTAAAATAAAAGCACACAAAAAGTGTGTGTGTGCGCGCATGTGTGTACGTGCGTTTGTGTGTAGAACTTCAATCACAGACAAACTAGAGGATCGGTGACATTTGTAGTTTGGTATGCTTATGTATTTTGGGTCAAATTTGAATACTGCAAAAACAGAAAGTTGGTAGGACTAATGTTTTTGGAGAAATTAGCGATATTAGCTAACAGCAGTGACCAGTGAACGTTGTGCTGCAGTACACTATGGGAGTTTGGAGTTTTGGGGTTTTAAATGTTGTTATTGTGGTTCATTTTTTTTTAACAGTGTTGTTCATGTGATTGAATTATTATGCTTTTGTAGTTCAGTTGGCTTCTTTATTTATTTGTATGACGCTTTTCACAGACAGTAGTCACAAAGTGCTTCACAGTGGTGAACATATATAAAAGATCATACAGCCAAATACATAAAATAAAATGCATTAAATGCAGCAAAACAGCAGGGGGTCAGTTTGGACTGGAATGCTTGCTGAAACAAGTTTTAAGGTGCTTTTTGAAGGCATCCACCAAGGCCAGAGAGCGCAGGTCTAAAGGAAGTGCGTTCCAAAGGTGGGGTGTGGTGACTTTGAAGGATCGGTCTCCATGAGTTTTAAAGCATGGTCGTGAAGCCATCAGCAGGATCTGCCCAGACAGCCTCAGCTTTCAAGTTGGGCTGTAGGGCTTGATTAAGTCAGTGATGTAGGTAGGGGCCTGACCATGTAGGGCCGAAAAATAAGTACCAAGAATTTAAATTGGACATGATACACAACAGGAAGCCAGTGGAGAGATTTTAAGACGTAAAATATGGGACCTCCTGTTGGTACTGGTCAACAGCCTTGTAACTGAGTTTTGAACATACTGGAGACGAGCTACGGTTTAGTCAGTTTAGTGTCACATTGCCATTACCATGAGTAGAAAGTGTATTGCATTTGATGTCTTCTGCCACCATCTCTGTGGGTCTGTAAAAATAAAAACACAATGCAGAAGAGACAATAAGTGTGTGTGTGTGTGTGTGTGTGCGTAGAACTTCGAAAACAGGGGAGAGCTGACATTTGCCATATGCTTATGTATATGGAATGGCGTAGAAGCATTCCAACTTGCGAGGCGTGATGCTATCAGACTATAAGCATGCACTACTGGCTGCAGAGTGGACCTATTACTGCGATTTGATCAACAAAAACAAACATAACTCAAAGGTCTTGTTCAACACGGTGGCAACACTTATACATGGACAACCACCTGTAGTTCACTTTCCTTTTACAGCACAAGATTTCTTGGATTACTGTGAGAAGAAAATAGGAGACATGAGGTTAAAAATATCCCAGCATGCCTTAACCCAGCCACTGCACACTGCTATTGAGGTGGGTGCCATTACTGAGGTATTACCTAGATTTACAGAATTTGAGAGGATCTCACTAGGCATGCTGATGAAACTCGTAACATCTACAAAAAGCACAACCTGCTTATTTGATCCTATACCAACAAAATTGTTTAAGGACCTGTGGCCCACTCTTGGGCTGACTGTGGTGGAAATGATTAATCTCTCATTAACTTCTGGATCTGTTCCTAAATGTTTCAAATCTGCAGTGATTAAACCATTACTTAAGAAATCTAATCTCGACCCTAGTGTATTGAAAAACTATAGGCCGATATCAAATCTATCATTTTGCTCTAAAATTCTGGAAAAAGTGGTTTCATGGCAGCTCATGGACCATCTTACAGAGAATAATTTTTTGGGGCCACTGCAGTCTGCTTTTCGAAAATATCATTCCACAGAGACAGCTCTCACGAAAGTGGTGAGTGATCTTCTGCTTGCAATGGATTCTGTCACCACTACAGTTCTGGTGCTGTTAGATTTTAGTGCTGTGTTTGATACCATGGATCATCATATTCTACATGATAGGCTGGAGAATCATTTTGTGATTACTGGGAGTGCCCTTGCATGGTTGATGTCATACCTGACCAGTTGTTCTCACTGTGTTTTGCACAATAACACTACCTGTAACCTCAGTAACATGAAATTTGGAGTTCCACATGGGTCTGTCTTAGGCCCCCTGCTTTTCTTCCCTTTATTTAGCATTCATAACGTGCATATTGCAGCGTTTTGGGATTACCTTTCACTGCTATGCTGATGATACTCAGTTATACATGCCGATAACTGCTGGTAATCTCATCCACATAAAATCCGTAGAAGATTGCCTTGCATCAGTGAGAAGCTGGATGTCTAGAAACTTCCTACTTTTAAACTCTGATAAGACTGAAATGATGGTTCTTGGTCCAGTGAGACATCGGCATCAATTTGACCAGTTAACGTTTAGCCTAGATTTGTGTGTCATACATCACACTGACAAAGTGAGGAACCTTGTGGTAATTTTTGATCCTACCTTGTCCTTTGACCTCCTTAGAAATATTATGAGGACTGCTTTCTTCCACCTGCGAAATATAGCGAAGATTCGTCCCATCCTGTCTATGGCTGATGCTGAGACCCTGATTCATGCGCTTGTCTCTTCTCTTAGACTGGACTACTGAATTGTTCTATTTTCTGGTTTACCGCAGTCCAGCATTAGGGGACTCCAATTGGTTCAAAATGCTGCTGCCAGACTTTTGACATGAAGCAGAAAGTTTGAACACATTACACCCATTTTGGCATCTCTTCATTGGCTTCCTGTCCCTGTGAGATCAGATTTTAAGGTTTTGCTACTAGTCTATAAAATTGTTCATGGGCTGGCACCTCCCTACTTAGCTGACCTAGTTAAACCCTATGTAATGGCCCGAGCTTGCATTCTCAGGGTGCAAGACTACTTTGTGTCCCTACGGTGAATAAAAAGTCTGCGGGTCACAGAGCTTTCTCTTATCGTGCCCATGTTCTGTGGAATGATCTCCCTGCATCAATAAAACAGATTCTGTAGAAACTTTCAAGTCCAGACTTAAGATGCACTTATTTTCCCTTTCATATGGCTAGCATAGTGGCATTTTTACTCTTTTAAATTCATTTAATTAGGAAACGGTGTGGGCTGCGGCCTCAACTTTATCTAAATTCTGAGTCTTTTAGTAAAGCTTAGGGCTAGTGGCCACCGATCACCTTAGTATTTCTTTTGTTTTTGTTGTTGCTTAATACCGACAGTTTACACTGTATTTGTTGTCTTTCTGATGCCTGATTCTATTTTTTCTTTTGTCTGTTTGAGGTGCGGCTCCGTTCAGAGATGGGTGTGGTATCTGTTCCTGAAACCCTCTTGTCCCGTGCACCAGCAACATTTCCTGTATATTCATTTTGTGAAATGTTTTTTAATTTATGTCTGTAGCATGGCCCAAGCAGAGGGTCACCCCTTTGAGTCTGGTCTGCTGAAGTTCCTTCGTCAGAGTGAGTTTTTCCTGACCACCGTCGCCTGTCTGCTTGCTCTGGGGGTTGGCAAGGTTAGACCTTACTTGTGTGAAGCGCCTTGAGGCAACTTTGTTGTGATTTTGTGCTATATAAATGAAAATTAATTGAAACTGAAAATGTATTTTGGGTCAAGGATGATCACCACCAAAACGGAATGTTGAAAGGACTAATTTTTTTGGAGAAACTACGGATATTAGCTAATAACACTGAAAAATGGACATTGATAATTACATTCTGGACCCCCATGCCATGCCAGCAGGGGGCGGTAAATCATCTTCATATTAAAAGTGTGTGTGTGTGTGTGCGTGCGTGATTTTATTTAGTAAGTTCAATGTAAGTACATAATACATTAAAAAAATACATGGATGGCACAACAAAGAAAAACTCTTATTTCCATGGTGGTCCATTTAAAAATCAAATGGCAAAATAGAAGTAATGATAACATAATAATCATACTGATAATAACAATGATGATAACATAATAGTGTGTATATGATAACAAGAACCTAAACAATTTATAAATACATTAAGACAGTAATTGGACATTTAAAAAATTATATAATTAAAAGTAAGTAAAAGGGTTGAGTTTGTTGTGTGTGCCGCTGAAGAGGAGGTACTGCTGGCCCACTACCAAAGGGCGCCCTGCCTGAAAGAAGAAGAACAGCCGGAGGTGACAGCTGTCACTCATCAACTGTGACAGCTGTCACCAATCACCAGGTCATCAACCACACTATACAAGCCGGACGACATCTCCACCTCGTCACCGAGATATCGTCTACCTACGAGGTAAAACTCTCAGCCGTTATTGTGCCGAACGCATCTAATCTGTTCTTGAAACTTTTGCAGACTTACCTGGTGATTACCCGCAGCTGGAGCTGGGGTTTGCGGATTGTGGAGGAGTTGACGCTCTTCACTCCTCACATCAAACTCGATAAGTACACTCAACAAAAATATAAATGCAACACTTTTGGTTTTGCTCCCATTTTGTATGAGATGAACTCAAAGATCTCAAACTTTTTCCACATACACAATATCACCATTTCCCTCAAATATTGTTCACAAACCAGTCTAAATCTGTGATAGTGAGCACTTCTCCTTTGCTGAGATAATCCATCCCACCTCACAGGTGTGCCATATCAAGATGCTGATTAGACACCATGATTAGTGCACAGGTGTGCCTTAGACTGCCCACAATAAAAGGCCACTCTGAAAGGTGCAGTTTTATCACACAGCACAATGCCACAGATGTCGCAACATTTGAGGGAGCGTGCAATTGGCATGCTGACAGCAGGAATGTCAACCAGAGCTGTTGCTCGTGTATTGAATGTTCATTTCTCTACCATAAGCCGTCTCCAAAGGTGTTTCAGAGAATTTGGCAGTACATCCAACCAGCCTCACAACCGCAGACCAGCCCAGGACCTCCACATCCAGCATGTTCACCTCCAAGATCGTCTGAGACCAGCCACACAGACAGCTCCTGAAACAATCGGTTTGCATAACCAAAGAATTTCTGCACAAACTGTCAGAAACCGTCTCAGGGAAGCTCATCTGCATGCTCGTCGTCCTCATCGGGGTCTCGACCTGACTCCAGTTCGTCGTTGTAACCGACTTGAGTGGGCAAATGCTCACATTCGCTGGCATTTGGCACGTTGGAGAGGTGTTCTCTTCACGGATTAATCCCGGTTCACACTGTCCAGGGCAGATGGCAGACAGCGTGTGTGGCGTCGTGTGGGTGAGCGGTTTTCTGATGTCAATGTTGTGGATCGAGTGGCTCATGGTGGCGGTGGGGTTATGGTATGGGCAGGCGTCTCTTATGGACGAAGAACACAGGTGCATTTTATTGATGGCATTTTGAATGCACAGAGATACCGTGACGAGATCCTGAGGCCCATTGTTGTGCCATACATCCAGGAACATCACCTCATGTTGCAGCAGGATAATGCACGGCCCCATGTTGCAAGGATCTGTACACAATTCTTGGAAGCTGAAAATGTCCCAGTTCTTGCATGGCCGGCATACTCACCGGACATGTCACCCATTGAGCATGTTTGGGATGCTCTGGACCGGCGTATACGACAGCGTGTACCAGTTCCTGCCAATATCCAGCAACTTCGCACAGCCATTGAAGAGGAGTGGACCAACATTCCACAGGCCACAATTGACAACCTGATCAACTCTATGCGAAGGAGATGTGTTGCACTGCATGAGGCAAATGGTGGTCACACCAGATACTGACTGGTATCCCCCCCCAATAAAACAAAACTGCACCTTTCAGAGTGGCCTTTTATTGTGAACAATATTTGAGGGAAATGGTGATATTGTGTATGTGGAAAAAGTTTTAGATCTTTGAGTTCATCTCATACAAAATGGGAGCAAAACCAAAAGTGTTGCGTTTATATTTTTGTTGAGTGTAGTTATTCAGGCTCTGCACGAACTGTGTACTTGTTTCGGAGGTGGAGGTGTTTTTCCCACCTTAACAGAAACTACAACCCTTGGCAAAAATTATGGAATCACCGGCCTTGGAGGATGTTCATTCTGTTGTTTAATTTTGTAGAAAAAAAGCAGTTCACAGACATGACACAAAACTAAAGTCATTTCAAATGGCAACTTTCTGGCTTTAAGAAACACTATAAGAAATCAAGAAAAAAAGATTGTGGCAGTCAGTAACGGTTACTTTTTTAGACCAAGCAGAGGAAAAAAAATATGGACTCACTCAATTCTGAGGAATAAATTATGGAATCACCCTGTAAATTTCCATCCCCAAAACTAACACCTGCATCAAATCACATCTGCTCGTTGACATTGACCCTATGTCATGAAATTGACCCTATGTGTCTTTTTGCAAGGAATGTTTTCACAGTTTTTGCTCTATGGCAAGATGCATTATCTTCTTGAAAAATGATTTCATCATCCTTAAACATCAGAAAAGTGTCCAAAATATCAACGTAAACTTGTGCATTTATTGATGATGTAATGACAGCCATCTCCCCAGTGCCTTTACATGACATGCAGCCCCATATCATCAATGACTGTGGAAATTTACATGTTGTCTTCAGGCAGTCATCTTTATAAATCTCATTGGAACGGCACCAAACAAAAGTTCCAGCATCATCACCTTGCCCAATGCAGATTCGAGATTCATCACTGAATATGACTTTCATCCAGTCATCCACAGTCCACGATTGCTTTTCTTTAGCTCATTGTAACCTTGTTTTTTTCTGTTTAGGTGTTAATGATGGCTTTCATTTAGCTTTTCTGTATATAAATCCCATTTCCTTTAGGCGGTTTCTTACAGTTCGGTCACAGACGTTGCCTCCAGTTTCCTCCCATTCGTTCCTCATTTGTTTTGTTGTGCATTTTCGATTTTTGAGACATATTGCTTTAAGTTTTCTGTCTTGACGCTTTGATGTCTTCCTTGGTCTACCAGTATGTTTGCCTTTAACAACCTTCCCATGTTGTTTGTATTTGGTCCAGAGTTTAGACACAGCTGACTGTGAACAACCAACATCTTTTGCAACATTGCGTGATGATTTACCCTCTTTTAAGAGTTTGATAATCCTCTCCTTTGTTTCAACTGACATTTCTCGTGTTGGAGCCATGATTCATGTCAGTCCACTTGGTGCAACAGCTCTCCAAGGTGTGATCACTCCTTTTTAGACGCAGACTAACAAGCAGATGTGATTTGATGCAGGTGTTACTGAATGAATGAACATCCTCCGAGGCCGGTGATTCCATAATTTTTGCCAGGGGTTGTATTGTTCCAGCTGACTGTTTACTGGGTGTGTTTCCACACACTCATATCTGTTTCTCTGCTTCCTGCCAGTAGTACCAGATCCGACAGTTGGAGACGGTGACCACCTGGGGCCTCAGGACTTGGCGGCTCCAGTATCCTTCGGGTTCGGTGGCAGTGGAAATCGTGTGGGATCCGGTTCTTCTCGGGACAGATGTCTCCTACCCTCGAGCCTGCCCACACGTCACCTTGTACATTTTGATTTCTGTGTTTGTCTGTATTCTCGTTGTGCACATTTCACAACAGTAAAGTGTTGTATTTTGGCTCATCTATTGTCCGTTCATTTATGCCCCCTGTTGTGGGTCCGTGTTGTTACACTTTCCCAACAGAGTTCTTCTAAAAACTGTTGAGATCTAAGATCTAAGGTTCTAAACACATTCTGGGCTCACATGCCATTCCAACTCATAGAAACTTTGCATAATTTATTACCACCTTGAAAAATGTCAGCTACCTATTTTATAAATACTACTCAATCTGTCTGTCTGTCTGTCTGTCTACCTACCTACCTACACGTACAAGCAGTAGTGACCAGGTATGGACAATACTGCAGATTTTCAATTTGATATTAAAGGATTATTAACAGAGCAAGCGAGGTTAATAATTTGTTTATTATATGGCTGTTTTATATATATATATATATATATATATATATATATATATATATATATATATATATATATATATATATATATATATATATATATATATATATATATAAATAAACACACAAAGTTACGGTATTGCCCGAAAATGAAAGCTACTGATGGTGTTGGGCTCACTGTCAGACCTGTTCGCAAGTTCTTCATGGAGGTGAAGAACTTGCGAACAGATGGTCCGGTCGGTAGCTGGTAAGCTTTCAATCTGTGTGTTTTTTCCAGTGCTGTTTAGATATAAAATAATATACTTCTCAGTTTTGGTACATTTTTGTGTGGAAGCACTGTGTTTCTCTCACTGATACCTGCACTTGCTCTTTATGTATTATCAATCCAGCATCCACTAACCATCCACCAAGTGACAGACATGTCTATGGGATATTACATAAGCAAAACAAAGTTGCATTATCGATTCATCAGACATTGAAAAGACCGTTGTTATTATATGCCCCCTTTACAAGATGACAGCAGTTATTGTTTTTGAGTTATTGTGTTAACAAACGGGAATGGGATTGCCTCATTTATACATTTAATTTCTCATCACATTAGAGAGTACATGCCTCAGCTTTTCCAAAGCCTGTTTTCTTTCATTCATACATACATCAGCTCATTTAAATCATTCCCCTGAGTAACATCAAACTTAATATTATGCTGTGAAAAAGGAGCATTTTTCTTCAATGTCAAGAATCCTTCCATCTCATATGTCCTCATCCTTTCCCATTAGGTGAACAATGTGCTTAATTGCAGCATCCATCCTCATAGTGACCAGTGGTCATTTTGGGACACCGAGCAGACCATTTTGATTAACACCCACCAAGGATATCTAAGACGGTTATCTTTGGCAGATTAGTTGAGCTTTTTAGAAACATGTCAGTGCCTAAGGACCTGTGACAAATTGCATCCAAGGAGTCGTTTGGATGTGAGGCCTCCAGGCTGTGATTGATGCATGTGTGGTGTGAGTGGCACAGAGGAACGAGATAGAGACATCATGGCCTTGCTCTTCACTGTCCTGTCTTTGTCTGAGGGGCGTTCTCTGGGGGGGAAAACAATGCCATGGAACAATATGAGAGAAAAATCTCAGTGCAGTGTTTGTTAACTGGCCATTTGTAAGTGGCCATTTGGCACATGGGCGGCTGCAGAGTATAATCAGATGAATGAAAATGAGAGAAGTATAAAAATGGATCAGATGTTCATACATCCTTTTATACATTTCAGATTATTTTTGCATGATTGTGATAAATTATTGATGGAAAAAAAGGCTTTGTTGTTAATCGACAAATGCTCCCTGTGGAAAAGTTATCAGAGTTTTTTTATTTCGTGAAAACCTGAATTCCCATGAGTGAGTACTGCCTGTTTCCTGCAACAAGTAGTCTGCCGCGCTGCTGGCAGGCTACCAGCCGCAGCCTGACACCTGATTGACATTAAAGAACTGAGGGGATTACCAGTTAGTCGTGAGGCAACATTTTAAGACTTTTTTCCAGCCACGTTTTTATGGCATTGCCAGTGAATGAAGTAAAGTGAACGGCTGAGTGTAATATGGCAGTGTGACCTGCAGTTCTCTGTTAAGCTCCCGTCACACATAGCAAGAATGTGGAGGAACCATGCCCAACACGGCAAATATTGCCATAATCTGACACAGTCAGGAGGAAAAGAGGTGTGGTCAGCTGTGTCGGAATGGATCTGGACTGCCTCGTAAACACCTGCAGGATGCAGCCTAAACATATTTCAGACAACAGTCAGATGACACTGCTGTCAGACGGCACCGACATTGGAGCTGTCACTCACCCACTCACTCACCTACGCAATCAAATCTCCTCTTGTCCTCACATTCTAAGCTGACTCATTGTTTGGGTCTGTTGTCGCCTTTGATGCTTCCAGAAGCGATCATGGTGTTAAAACTCAAAATCAGCTTGTTAGTAGTTGCAAGTGTGCCAGAGACAATACTGGAATTTACCAGTAATCTGTAACTTCCGATACACTTTTGGGTGGTTTATCATTTTAGCTTGATCAAAGATAACATTTCAGCAGTGTTGCCACAGTTACTTTGAAAAAGTAATCCAATTACTGATTACTGATTACTCCTTGAAAAAGTAACTTACTTTACTGATCATTAGTGATCGATCTCTGCTCCCCTCCACAGCATGTCTTTTTCCTGGTTCTCTAACATCAGCCCCAACCAGTCCCAGCAGAAGACTGCCCCTCCCTGAGCCTGGTTCTGCTGGAGGTTTCTTCCTGTTAAAAGGGAGTTTTTCCTTCCCACTGTAGCCAAGTGCTTGCTTACAGGGGGTCGTTTTGACCGTTGGGGTTTTACATAATTATTGTATGGCCTTGCCTTACAATATAAAGCGCCTTGGGGCAACTGTTTGTTGTGATTTGGCGCTATATAAAAAAATTGATTGATTGATTGATTGATTACTCAATTGTAAAAGTAACTAAGTTAGATTACTAGTTACTTTTTTAGTTACTTTCCCCAGCTGCCGACAACAACCCTCTGCCACCTCAACATGACAATGATACCTGTTTTGCCAAAACTTACTTTATAGTCACCCTTTCTTGACTTCAATGAAAATAAATACTTGTTTTATAAAAAGTAAAATAAAGACCTCTTTCTTGACCTCATATTTAACTGTTGACAGCACTGTAACAGTAAAACTTGCAATTTCGAACCTACATTGTTTATAAATGTAACTATTAAATTCATTCTAGCATTTTTCTAACATTTAAATTCTCTCTAAATATTTTACTTGTCGAAATTAATATTATTTTAAGTAGTATTAGTAGTTGTAGTAAAAAAAGGCTTCAAAACTGGACCTTTAATCTAGGGGTGTTGTGAGGGGGGCACATCCCTCCCCCACGCCCCCATTCCATCTGGATTCGCCCCTGCTTTGGCGTTTGAGCACAAAGAATGGATAACATTTATTTATGCAGAAAACAGGACCAGATTTACAGGTAAGAAAGTTTTATTGTGTTTTCACATCATGTGGTCCTCAGAAAGAGAGTTTAGGTGCATTTGAGTGGAAAATAGTGTTAGTTGTTGACGCGTCGCGGAGGATCAGCTGTTTTAACGTGCAGATATGGAGTAGCTCAGCTCAGCTCTAAATAAAGGAGGAAAAAAGTATAAAAATGTCTTTGTAAAGCTCAGTGCAGGTGTGCTTTGTAAAGCTCAGTGCAGGTGTGCTGATCACCGTGCTTTAAGAGGAGACGACGAGTCGAGCAGCTGCAAAAAACCGTGGATGAAAAGCTCACAGCTCACTTAAAGTGGGCAGTTCAGTCGAACCCCGACCTCCTGCCCACAGACCAAGTTTAATGCTGCTATCGACCCACAATGAAAAATAATAGTAACGCACAGTGACATGGAGAAGTAACTTTAATCTGATTACTGATTTGGAAAGATTAACGCGTTAGATTACTCGTTACTAAAAAAAGTGGTCAGATTAGAGTAACGCGTTACTAAGTAACGCGTTACCGGCATCACTGCTTTTCAGTTATCTGATTATCTGTTATCAAAGTTTTCCTTATGACTGCTCTGTGTTAGTAATGTTTGGTAAATACCTAGTAAGATGGAAGGGAAGATAGTGTTAAGGCCCGGTCACACGGCACTTAATGAAGTGCAACGAAGCCCAAATGAAACAAGAAATCTAGACTTTCGTTGACTTTCATTGGCATCTCAGCACAGTAGGAATGACAGACTCATTCAAGTTGGAGGTGGGATTACACAAAGGATCAGATCTGAGTCCTTTCTTGTTCACAATGGTGATGGACAGGTTGACTGATGAGTGCAGACAGGAGCCTTCATGGACTATGATGTTTGCAGGAGACATTGTGATCTGTAGTAAGAGTAGAGAGCAGGTTGAGTGTAGCCTAGAGATGTGGAGATATGTGTGAATCACAGGAAGAATCGCTTCCCGCCTTTCTGTGTGGAGTTTGCATGTTGTCCCTGTGTCCGGGATGTCCGCCTTCCTCCCACATCCAAAGACATCCAGGTTAGATGAATTGGAAACTTTAAAAAATTGACCATAGGAGTACGTGCGAGTGTGAATGCATTTGTCTGTCTATATTGCGACAACTGGCATCCTGTCCACGGTGTATCCTGCCTCGTGTCCTATGACTGCTGGAATAGGCTTCACCTCTCCGTGACCCTTAACTGGAGTAAGTGGGTATAGAAAATGGATGGATTCAGCTCAAGTAGACTTTATAATGTCAACAGCAAACTGTTCCACTGTGTAGGAGCACAGTACACAAAGGCTCTACAACCTGCTGACTTCTTTTCACCCCGGGAACATAGAGCAAACTTGCATCCTGTGATCCCAGGATACAAGAAGGCACATACGGTTTGACTGTAATGTCTGTGCGGTATGTTTGAATGTAAACTGCATGTGTGCGTGTTGGGGCATGTTGCTGTTTATAACGTACAGTAGTGTTCAGAATAATAGTAGTGCTATGTGACTAAAAAGATTAATCCAGGTTTTGAGTATATTTCTTATTGTTACATGGGGTCAAGTGATGGCTTTTTAAGTAATGGTTTAATTACTGCCACCTTAAAAGCCTGTGGTAAATAGCCAACTAATAAAGACAGATTGATCATATTTAAGACCGAAGCATTAATTAATGGTAGGGCTTCCTTGAGCAGCCTGGTAGGAATGGGGTCTAATAGACATGTTGATGGTTTGGAGGAAGTAACGAATGAAAATAACTCAGAAAGAACAATCGGAGAGAAAGAGTCCAACCAAATACCGGCATCACTGAAAGCAGCCAAAGAGAACGATATGTCTTTGGGATGGTTATGAGTAATTTTTTTCTCTAATAGTTAAAATTTTATTAGCAAAGAACGTCATGAAGTCATTACTAGTTAAAGTTAAAGGAATACTCGGCTCAATAGAGCTCTGACTCTTTGTCAGCCTGGCTACAGTGCTGAAAAGAAACCTGGGGTTGTTCTTATTTTCTTCAATTAGTGATGAGTAGTAAGATGTCCTAGCTTTACGGAGAGCTTTTTTATAGAGCAACAGACTCTTTTTCCAGGCTAAGTGAAGATCTTCTAAATTAGTGAGACGCCATTTCCTCTCCAACTTACGGGTTATCTGCTTTAAGCTGCGAGTCTGAGTTATACCACGGAGTCAGGCACTTCTGATTTAAGGCTCTCTTTTTCAGAGGAGCTACAGCATCCAAAGTTGTCCTCAAAGAGGATATAAAACTATTGACGAGATAATCTATCACACTCACAGAGTTTAGGTAGCTACTCTGCCCTGTGTTGGTATATGGCATTGGAGAACATAAAGAAGGAAATATATCCTTAAACCTACTTACAGCGCTTTCTGAAAGACTTCTACTGTAATGAAACTTATTCCCCACTGCTGGGTAGTCCATCAGAGTAAATGTAAATGTTATTAGGAAATGATCAGACAGAAGGGGGTTTTCAGGGAATCCTGTTAAGTCTTCAATTTCCATACCATAAGTCAGAACAAGATCTAAGGTATGATTAAAGTGGTGGGTGGACTCATTTACATTTTGAGCAAAGCCAATCGAGTCTAACAATAGATTAAATGCAGTGTTGAGGCTGTCATTCTCAGCATCTGTGTGGATGTTAAAATCGCCCACTATAATTATCTTATCTGAGCTAAGCACTAAGTCAGACAAAAGGTCCGAAAATTCACAGAGAAACTCACAGTAACGACCAGGTGGACGATAGATAATAACAAATAAAACTGGTTTTTGGGACTTCCAATTTGGCTGGACAAGACTAAGAGTCAAGCTTTCAAATGAATTAAAGCTCTGTCTGTGTTTTTGATTAATTAATAAGCTGGAGTGGAAGATTGCTGCTAATCCTCCGCCCCGGCCCATGCTACGAGCATTCTGACAATTAGTGTGACTCGGGGGTGTTGACTCATTTAAACTAACATATTCATCCTGCTGTAACCAGGTTTCTGTAAGGCAGAATAAATCAATATGTTGATCAATTATTATATCATTTACTAACAGGGACTTAGAAGAGAGAGATCTAATGTTTAATAGACCACATTTAACTGTTTTAGTCTGTGGTGCAGTTGAAGGTGCTATATTATTTTTTCTTTTTGAATTTTTATGCTTAAATAGATTTTTGCTGGTTATTGGTGGTCTGGGAGCAGGCACCATCTCTACAGGGATCGGGTAATGAGGGGATGGCAGGGGGAGAGAAGCTGGAGAGAGGTGTGTAAGACTACAACTCTGCTTCCTGGTCCCAACCCTGGATAGTCACGGTTTGGAGGATTTAAGAAAATTGGCCAGATTTCTAGAAATGAGAGCTGCTCCATCCAAAGTGGGATGGATGCCGTCTCTCCTAACAAGACCAGGTTTTCCCCAGAAGCTTTGCCAATTATCTATGAAGCCCACCTCATTTTTTTTATTTATTTATTTATTTTATTTAAGGATGAAGCCAGCACCTGTTGAACATCCTTTTCTCTTTGAAAGCGTGAGGAAAATGGGACATTCAAGACATTGTTCAGAAGAACAGCATAGTTTGAATAAAAAGTTGATTGGAGAGGGGAAAACCTATACGCAGGTGCAAAAAATTATAGGCTGTTCATCTACAATGATCTCCAATGCTTTAAAAAGGACAAAAAAACAAAAAAAACAAAAAAACAGAGATGTGTGGAAGAAAATGGAAAACAACCATCAAAATGGATAGAAGAATAACCAGAATGGCAAAGGCTCACCCATTGATCAGCTCCAGGATGATCAAAGACAGTCTGGAGTTACCTGTAAGTGCTGTGACAGTTAGAAGACGCCTGTGTGAAGCTAATTTATTTGCAACAATCAAAATACTTGAAGAGGTCATGTTGCCTTATGCTGAAGAGGACATGCCCTTGAAATGGGTGCCAAAGAACACATCAACTGGCCTAAAGAGAAATGGAGGAATATTTTGTGGACTGATGAGAGTAAAATTGTTCTTTTAGGGTCCAAGGGCCACAGACAGTTTGTGAGATGACCCCCAAACTCTGAATTCAAGCCACAGTTCACAGTGAAGACAGTGAAGCATGGTGGTGCGAGCATCATGATATGGGCATGTTTCTCCTACTATGGTGTTGGGCCTATATATCGGATACCAGGTATCATGGATCAGTTTGGATATGTCAAAATACTTGAAGAGGTCATGTTGCCTTATGCTGAAGAGGACATGCCCTTGAAATGGGTGTTTCAACAAGACAATGACCCCAAGCACACTAGTAAACGAGCAAAATCTTGGTTCCAAACCAACAAAATTAATGCCTCACAGATGTGAAGAAATCATGAAAAACTGTGGTTATACAACTAAATACTAGTTTAGTGATTCACAGGATTGCTAAAAAAGCAGTTTGAACATAATAGTTTTGAGTTTGTAGCGTCAACAGCAAATGCTACTATTATTGTGAACACCCCCTTTTCTACTTTTTTTTACTAATAGCCCAATTTCATAGCCTTAAGAGTGTGCATATCATGAATGCTTGGTCCTGTTGGATTTGTGAGAATCTACTGAATCTACTGGTACCTTGTTTCCCATGTAACAATAAGAAATATACTCAAAACCTGGATTAATCTTTTTAGTCACATAGCACTACTATTATTCTGAACACTACTGTAGGTGTGTGTAAATAGGCACCACGTCTCTGTGGATGCGCTTTGTCTTGTCTGTATGAGTGTGTATGCACAGCCTGCCTGGTGGTGAGAATTAATTGGCAAGTCTCTGCATGCATGAGTGCAGCCTAATTTACCTCCACCCATAGATACACAATAGTAAAGGTCTCTAAACAGGCAGTGATGAAATACACATGAATGTCTCAGTCCTTTCAGCATCTATTCTGATTAGTACAAGTGCAACCTGGTGCTTCTACTCAAGGCTGTCACTGAGGCCAGAAATAACACGTCTGACTGGAATCTAACACTTTCTCTTTTCCTTTTTAAATGTCACAGCCAAAAGACAACATCTCTGTGTATTTGCTCCTCCACGCTCCAGATCCATAGCATTAGCATAAGTGGAGAATCCATTATTTCAGCCCTGATGGAGCTGATTATGCAGAGACAATAAAGGCTGAGGGAAGGCGTTATAATTACAAGATGACCTATGGTGCCTTCTTACCATCATCACAGCACAGTCACAGTGGTGGTTTTTAAATGGCTAAACTGATAATTATGTGACGAGACCTGCTCAAAATCCGAGAAGCAGATTGGCACCATTTACACATCCAAACATGAACTGTGACACGGACAAACTGGGGCAACAGCTGCGTCCCTGTTACTCACTCGCGCTTGCTTTCAAAAGCATCACAAAAGAAAACACTCAAGTAGCACATGCAGCAAAAAAATGTTGACTACTCGATTTGCATTGCATGTTAAATTTACCCAGTGTGTCAGACTTTTGCCACTGCCCATTTGATGATAATATCCAGAGCAGTACGTCATTGAATGTGGAATATAATTCAGGTGGCTTTATCTCCGGAGGCAGAGGTGCTGTGATGTGCCAGCAGTCAGCAACATGGCCTGCAACCAGCCAGCGACGTCGGGCTTACCACTTCCATGTCACAGCTGTCAGAACGAGAGAGCAAGTCACACAGAAGCAGAAAGAGCAAGCAAGTGCAATACATAAAATGTGCAAAAAAGGTAGCGAGGGTTTGATGGGACCAGACAAAAGATTTATCTTCAGTGTAGCTGTCGAGTTAAACAAACAACAACAAAAAAAACCCTCAAATAAATTGGCTCATAAAATCATTTCTGCTCAGCGCCAGGGGAAATGCCACTGAGGTAATATTAAAGAATCACACATGAACATTTGGAAATTTAGACCTGTGACCACTTCTTTTGTACAATCCAGTCACTCAGCCAATGAGCCATTAATTCTTTAGTGTACATTATTTCCACCTTCCCACATCTATGACTCATCGAGCATATGAGGCAAAATCTCACTGTGGACTTGAAAAGACCTGTGTCCTTCATTTTCTACTGCTTAAGCCCCTGTCACAGTTACATGATATGGGCCACAACAGCTGCCAACGAGCAGTTATAATTGTAAAAAGACCAAAATCCAGATACTCTTGGGGTAATCCCTGGACATCTGATACTTCCCATTGTAATTTCCTTGCAATACAGTTCTTGCATTGCTCTTGTTGATGTTGCAGTGGGCTAGTTGTCAATCTTAACTATGATTGACTTACCCATAGCCATTTGTGGTGTACCACTGGAAAGTTCTGGGTACATTGGTATGAGAGTCTGCCACAACCTGTTTCAGGCTCACTACAAGGTGCTATGCATTGTCCCCATTTGTCACGGAACAGCACATGGATGACAAATTTATGACCATTTGTTGTCAAGCTGCTTGTGGCCACAAAGTGACATTTACAAAGTGACAAGTGATCACAACTTTGCATGCATGGCCACTAGGGCTGTTCACAGTGAAAAGTTGTGAGAGACTTTGGGCCACATGTTGTTTTTGTTCCACTTGGGGTTTTATAGGTGCAGACCAAATTTGAACTCAGTCAGATAAGATGTAGAGGTCCCCCAGAGTGACACATTGTCCTGTCCCTCCGCTGGCAAGGCAACATCACCCTAATGGAAGAAGACTCTGATACCATTATCTTTCTTCTAATTGCAAAAAGTGGTGGTTGATAGGTCACCCAGAGGAGAACATTACTGGAATTACTGGATTGTTGCTTTGTGGGGGACCCCTAAACAATATCCAATTACAATAAAATTTGGCACAGATCTTTTATTTTAATAGTGGAACAAGAACATGTGGCCCAAAAGATTTGTGAAAATGTAAGTGGGAACATACAGTATTTTCAACATCAGTACTTGATTGGCTCATTACATAGCTGAGATGCCTCTTACTGTATTTCACAGATTATTTGAGAGAGAGAGAGAGAGTGTGTGTGTGTGAGTGTGTGTGTGTGTGTGAAGTATAGTTGGGGTATACGGCTATTTCTCTCACTAATAACCTCTGTTGAAAAGAGAGTTTTGGGGATTGAGATAACAGCTGATTGTCATTCTGTGTTATTGTGATAAGCAGGCAAAGAAAACTTCACAGAGACACAGGGCATAGCCAATTATGAATATGAAAGCCTATTCACTGAGTCAAGCCCTATTCTTTTCAATCTGCAACAGCCTGACACAATAGATATCCTCTGATGGTTCCCAAATGACTTCCTGTCATGTTGATACAGAAACAGGTTTAGTGAGAGTCCATGGATGTGGTGAAATATAAAATATAGACATGTATAATTACTGAAAAACTTCACATTTTTTCCCCTTGAAGAACATGCTTCATAGATGTACATGTTAAATTGTGGCCACTTTGAAAAAAAAAAAAGTTGTATAGTTGTCTATGTGCAGCAGTATTTTATTTCACACAGTTCACCCTCACCCAAATTGAACTTTAACCAGTATCTGCAATTGTGGGTTATCTGTATGGACACTCAAATATAGTCCATTCTGCATAGCGTGCCGTCAATTTACTCATATTGATACAGAGACACAGGTTTATTGGACTCTCATGGGCAGAGTGAATTATCACATAAATTACATTTCCTTCTGACCACATTTCTCAACTCAGCCCAACTTTATTTAGCACTTTAATCACAATGCAATTGATCCAAATTGCTTTAAAGTACAGAGAAAAAGAACAGGAGAAATGAGAGAACAATGAAAGTTAATGGAGCGTACTGGTTTAGTAGTTGTTTTTGGGTGGGAAGAATTATCAGTGGCAGTTGGTGGAGCAGGGTCTGTAATAATGGCTTTGACTTCTGGAAGGAATTTGGAATAGAACTGCAGCTCTTTCGTATTGAAAGGAGCATTTGATAGGGTTGAGTAATCTGGGTACCTTGTATAAGGAAGCATGAAAATAGCAGAAAAGAACTGTGATAAAAAGATGAAGAACTCAGAAAAGAGGACAAGGAGGTGCAGCAGGAAGTGAACAGAGAGGTGGCAAAAGCTCAGGAATAACTCCATAGATGACTGTAAGTGTCTAAGGAAGGAGACAAAGACTTGTAGCAATTTGCCAGACAGAGGAACCTTGCTAGAAAGAATGTGCACCAGGCACCAGTACGTAGATGGAAATGTGCTGACAAGCGAGGAGAGTTTGTTGAGAAGGTGGAGGAAGCACTTTGAGGGGCTGATTAATTAAGAAAATGAGAGGGAGAGAAGGCTGGATGATATGGAGTGAATGAATCAGGAAGTTCAACAGAAGAAGAGCAAAAATAAGGGTGGTCCAGATAACATACAAGTGAAGACATGGGGGTGTTTAGGAGAGATGGCAGTGGGATTGTTAACCAGACTATTGAATACAATCTTGGAAAGTGAGAGGATGCCTGAAGAGTGCACTAGTACCATTTTTAAAATACAATAAAGGCAATATCCAGGGGCCTCATGTACAAAGACTTGCATGGACTTTCTCCTAAATGTTGGCATACGCCAAAACCCTGAATCAGGCATAAGCACAATTCAGATGTATCAAAGTGTGCGTAGGCATGAATTCACGCATGTTCCATTTGTACGTCCCACTGAACTTGGAATTGAGCATGGATCCCTGGCCACGCTGCATTTAAATATGCAATTTTATGTAAATAGCCCTTTTGAACAGGGATTCCCCACGATGTCACATCAGACAACATGAACACAGAAAAGACATTCTATACTATAGATGACTGGAAATTACGTGGAGACACGCAGGGGCAGTTTATTCGGTACACTGTTCGGTATGGATTAATCATGAAACTGGAAAAATGTTTGTGGAAGCTACAGAGTGAGTGTGTGAGGCCAACACACAGAACAACGCGCACACACGGAACACAGGAGGCTTGTTAAGAAGCTCTGCAGCTCACCATCAAAAAAAAAAAAAAAAAAGACATTAATAATAATAATAACATATTTGAATGAGCACATTCCAAAATGTGCCTGCTCTGGTTTTCATTCGGAACAATTACACAAATAAGGTATTTAAACACAAGCTCCCCCAACCCCCATTGTGCACCGTGCAGCCTCCAGCCTAATGTGGGGCATTTGTGTACCACCACATGGACCTGGCGCCACGAGAGGGCGTTTGGGGGCGATGTCCCCTCACGTCATCAACCTCGCCCCCTCGGATGTGAGAGTTATCAAAAATAAAAATAAAAAAGAAAGAAAAAGAAATACTGGAAAATATAGCGCCTCGCAGTTTTGCAGATTTTTTTAGTCCAATTTTGCATGCTTTTTTTTTTGTTTTTTGTTTTTTTACAGCGCATTGTGCTCTGCGTCCTCATCAAGCAGGCCGGTGTTCTGTCGAGATGACGGGACACCTGTTGCGGCACCGCGAAGGGAGAGTACGCACATTGTGTTCTGCGTGTCTTCTCACCCAGAAGAAAAAAGAGCACCAACAACTACCCATAACTGTGTTCTTCACTCCGTAAAAGACACCTGCAGCGAGGTGTGACTCAGTGGAAAAAGACACGGCGCCACGACGAAGAGGCGCGATCAGAGGAACTGTGAAATACTGGTCAGTCACTATTAATAATTTCTTATGTGTCCAACCTCGTAAGTTGATCGTTAAAATTAAATTCGTTAGTTCTAAAAGCCATCAAAATTATTTATAGGAAAACGTTCGATTTTTATTTCTCAAACAAATGTTTGGGCCTGAAAACAGGTTGGTCTTATTTTTCTACTAAGGTTTGAACTTTGAGAGTGTTTACACACAAGAGAAAAGTGAGAAAATGTTAATGCCTGTTTGAGAAAAGTGTATAAAGTGTGTAGTGAGGGGTTTTACAGCCTTAAAACGTCTATAATAATTGTAAAAAATAACGCTGACTACTTCGCGGATTTTGCCTATTGTGCGATAAACGAGGGACCACTGTATATCTACATGAAAGGTTTATCTTTGACCCGTTTTATCTTTGACCCAATTGCGCTGCGTTTGCGCTTGTGATGGAGGGCTGTATGTGGGGTTAATCTGTCTCGTGTCATTTCTCAGATCAGTTGTTGGTTTGGTTTTGTGGTATGCAGGAGATCACTTGACCGAGGGTTTATGCGTTCAAATAATAATTAAAAAAATACTGTCATCACTCTTTACTCTTAGTCAGTCTCTTACAATGGTGTAGCCTAAATACATGAGCTTTCTAGGAGCGCACCCAATTCATTACGCACACTCAGAAGCAGGTAGCCTCCGGTGCGCACTTTTTTTTTGGGAGGGGGGGGCGGCCCCGCCCCCTGTGATAAAGTCATCACCCCCTTAATATTTTTTTTCTGGCGCCGGGCCTGGCACCACATATGATTTGAACATTGATGGAATGAAAATGTTTCCTATTAACAGAAACAAATTAATCATGTGATGGCACCTTTATAGCAAAATGTGTGCACTCACTAGCTCCGATTACATTTGGGAAACCGGCTCTCACTGCAAAATGTGCTGTAATGTTGGACTGTACCTGATGACATTTTGATGATTGCGGCTCAGCGCAAGGTTGACTGGCACACGCCTGAACAATCAGCCAGCTCACGCTGGAATGCCCCTGATGCCAAGAAGCCTAGCATGGTCAGCACCTGTGTTGGCACAGACAACCCCTGGCTCGTCGCCGTATTGCGCTCTGGGCTGGCCGGAGTTCTGTGCGCTGAAATCAGTTTATGAGCCAATTATCCTCATTTGGAAATAAATCCTCGTGTTCCCTGAGTACACACTCATGTCGGATTTGTAAGGTCCTCTAACAACGCCACTGTTAGTGCCATTTTACACATCACTTTGCGCATGCTTTGATATCCATCCATATAATTGCAAACATGTGGGCGTGAAATGTTCATCAGTGTCTCTCTGATGTGCACATCACTCTGATGACTTCATGTTTTCACACTATTAACGGTTCCCAGCGTCACCTGTACATGTTGAAGATGATACAATGGGTGTGGAAACGTGCGTACACGCCAGGATTTTTGTGTGACGCACCCCGCACATTTCCACACTTAAGTCACTTTTGATACATCTGCACGTGGATGTGGAGACGGGCTTACGCCAGGTTTTTGTGTGTACGCGCACTTTGTACATGAGGCCCTGGAGCTGTTATGGCCACAGAAGCCTAAAATTGATCAGCCACAGAAATAAGTTAAGGGGGAAAGTATAGTGGAAGCTAGATTGAGAAGAAAGTTAAAGATCTGCAAGCAGCAATATGCTTTTGTGCTGAGAAAGTGCAATACAGATGCAGTGTTTGCTTTGAGAGTACTTATGGAGAAGTATAGAGGAGGTCTGAAGGAGGTGCACTGTTTGTGGAATCAGAGAAGATATATGATAAGGTGTCAGGGGCAAAGTGGTATTGTTGGGAGTGGCTGAGAAGTATATGAGTGGTGCAGAATATATAAGTACATTATGACAGCAGTGAGATGTGCAGTAGAAAGGTGGACATGTGATTACATCAAGGATCAGCTTTGAACCCTTTTTTGTTTGCTATGGCAATGGGCAGGTTGATGGAAAAGAACAGATAGGGGGGCATCTCTATAGACTATGATATTTGCAGATCACACTGTGATCTGTACTGAGAGTAAGGACCAGGTTGAGATGAGCCTGGAAAGGTGCCGATATGCCCTAGAGAGAAGGGGAATGAAAGTCAATTCAAGCAAGATCTACTAAGGGGGAGCATGGTGGAATGGTGAAGTTGCAAGGAGTACAGGCAACTGTTCAAAATAGTAGAGGGATCAACTGTTTAAAGTAATGAAGAGTGTCATAGATAAGTGAAGAAAAGAGTGCAGGCATAATGGAGTGGGTGAAGAAGAGTAGCAGGAATGATTTGTAAAAGGTATCCGCAAGAATAAAAGGGAAGCTTTACAGGGTGTTAGTGAAATCAGCTATGTTGTATGGCTTCGAGGCAGTGGCCCTTTCAAAATACAGGAGGCAGAGAAGGTGACAGAACTGAAGCTGTATCGATTTTTCTCAGGAGGGATGAGAATGGACAGGATTAGATGACTGAGGATGAGCCACCAGGCAGGAGGAAAGGGTAATGCAGATGACTCAGTCACAGACCCCTCAGTAGAGAACTGCACTGATTGAAAAAGGAAACTGGGCTTATTTGTAGCAGTCAAAAGTCATTCAGTAGGTGACAGTTTCATTAAGGGAGTTAGCAACTAGGTTAACCAGGAAACCAGACTGAGGGTCAAAGGACAACAGATCAATATATGTAGTGAACAATTCAACAGATGCCGGTTGTGCTCAAGAAACATGGAACGCCAGTGTGGGTCAGCAACAGAAGATCAGACATGAAGAAACAATGTGAGTGAGCAAGCACTGGAGCAAGACAATCTGGCACTTGAGAGATGGGCTATGGAATATTACATAGTGCAAAAAAACAACCAATGAGGAAACTGCAGTAAGGTTTATGGATGTGGTGAGGGAAGTAGGTGTTTGGTGTGACAAAAGAAGATGCAGAGAATGGAGTAACACTGAGATGGATGGTCTGCTGTGGTGACCCATAACAGGAGTAATCTGGGCATCTCGTACCTGATGTTTTTGATGATGGACTTGGGGTCCTTCAGGAGGAGACAGAGATTGTATCTGCAGAGAACAATGTTTGGGCTTCTTTAATTATTTTGCTGTCCATCTATGGTTATCAGCCCTCTATTTCTTTAGCACCCCAAGTCTTTAAAATCATCTTATTATTATTTCTCACACAACACAAGCATCAAACAAAGCCCATCAAGTGAGCTTTTCCTCTATGCTTAATGGAACTAAAGTTCAACTGATTTGTTTCAGCCTCCCCGTGTTTCACGGTGAAATATCGTAGTCATGTCTGTTTTCAGAGCAGATCGTTTTTTTAATGTGCCAGCTCAGAGTGCTTTTAAGTTGAAAATCCGTGAACTTTCCAGAGAGACACCGTCATCCCTAAAGCGCTTTTTCAGGCAAATTTATCACAACGTAGACAAGAAACTCATCTGTGACAGCAGACTGGACAGACGCTTGCTTCTGTCTGTGGGTGAGTACATTTTATTGCTGTACATTACAAGCTAGTCCTTGTTAGTATTTTAATGTTGTCATAGAAACATGTCACCAAGAGGACTTTTTTCCCACTGAAAATGCTGAATTAGTTGGGAAGAAAGTATTTGTGCTTTTCTGCCATAAAACAAACAAACAAAATAAAACAAGAAAAACAAAACAAAACAAAAAACAAAACAAACAAAACAAAAACCCTAATCATAAAAAAAGGAAAGAAATCTTCTAACCGGAGGCGCAGCGGATGCTCCTGCTGAACGGTGTACTGCCACATTGTACAATGATTATCATGGCAAGCCTTGTGGCTGGCTGCCTCTCTCCCCTTGCCTTTTTAACCTCTTGTGTGTAGTTTGTCTGTTTTCCCTCCAGGTGGCACATTGCAGAGCCAAGGAACACCTGCTGCCCGTCAGCACCTGAGGCTCATCTACGGCTCATCAGAAGTGCGTTACTTAAACCCCGGCTTTGAACTCAGTCACTGCCAGATTCTACATGTGTCTCTCCATGAGAAATCCATGACCTTGTCTATGTTGACTCTTCCATGTGCTCTGACATCTGAGCTTTCCACAGCTCATTTCAAGGTAACCCGACCACACTATGCACGATGTCCCTTTGAAACTCTCTGGCACTCAGCTACAGAGTGTGCAGCTCCGCCACACTTCAGTTAAGTTCCTGCATGTCTGTGAGATCCTGTTCCCACGCTGCTCCTGTTTGTGACTGTGCAAGACTAAGAACTATTTCCAAGAACTGTCTCAAGAACTGTTTTCCATGACCTGTATGAAGTCTGATACTGAACCACTAAGAACTTTCAAAGTCATTTCTAAAAGTCAAGCCCTGCATAATTGGAACTGCATCACTAGATGCGCAACACCTGACCCCTGAAGATATTCATGAACTGTGAACAATTCCTGAACAGCAAACCTCATTTCCAGAACTGTGAACATTCCTGTTTGAAGCCTTCAGTGAACTCCTTGCTGTTAAAAGCTTCAGTGTTTTGAGTAGGGATGTCCTGATCCAATCACGTGATCGGAAATCGGGCCCGATCACGTGGTTTCAGACTTGATCGAAATCGGACGTTGCATCCCGATCAGGAATCCGATATAGATTTTACCTCATTATTTTGATCAGCGCTATTTCAAGCTCATTATTGCAGATTAATGGGCCTTTCACGCGTCGGAAGCATCAGAGGTGTGAGACGCATTGCTTTTTAGAGGCGTCAGAAGCGTCGCTTTAGCTCGGCTTTTGACGTGACGCTTCTGACAGGAGCACGCATTTCCACTTGTCGGCAGGCTGACGCGGTCAAAGTTCAACCCAATCTTTTTTTTTAACTGAACAAAAGAAAAAACATAAGTTCAACCGGACAGAGGTGGGGGGAGTTTCGCACGCAAAGTTTATTTTGCAGAACTGCCGTTTGTGTGTTTACGCTCTCAGCCTGACACCTCGATGGAATGACAAGAGGATGATGGACACGTTCCCACCGAAACTCTTGCTTAGTCATCCTTCTGTGCGCAGCAGGACCCGGTGCTGACCAAGTCCTCAGGACAACGATCTGTCATGTGATTAACAAAAAGAAAAAAACAAATTGTTCTGTGATCATTTGTCTGCAAAACGGAGCGAGAGATGGTGTGCGCACGAGCGACGTGCACACTCATCACATTTAGGAACATGTCTTAAAGAGCTTCCATCTTCATTCACGTTCACTGCGCTGCTCTGAACTTGTAGAACACTGATAAAGCATCAGAGGGGCACACTGAGGACTGTCAGGATGCAAATGTAAGTTTTTTTTTTTCCTTTTTCTTTTCAAGTTGACTTTTGAACTTTCGACGCTCTGAGCTGTGACGCAGCTTCATGCTGTCCAGTAGGAACGACGCGTCGGGCCAAAACACGGAAGACTAGTGGCAGAAACCACTGATCTGTACAAATGGTAAATGGACTGCATTTATAAAGCGCTTTTCCATATGCATCAGATGCTCAAAGCGCTTTACAGTTATGCCTCACATTCACCCTGATGTCAGGGTGCTGCCATACAAGGCGCTCACTACACACTGGGAGCAATACGGGATTAAAGACCTTGCCCAAGGGCTCTTAGTGATGTTCCAGTCAGGCGGGGATTTGAACCACAGATCAGTGCAGAAACCACGTGTCTGAAGAAAAATCCTTGGAAATGTTTTTTGTTGTTGTTGTTTGTTACCTCAAAATTTCTGATTACTGTTTAAAAAAGTTTAGAACATTTGTAATTAAAATAGCTAAATCAATAAATGGTTCTTTAGAAACCTTTCATCTATAAATTAAAACCACCTGTTATTTCAGATTAGATAATTTATTGTTTATCATAAGGAACCTTTGACTTTTATTTTTAGACAAATAAAATAACATGGAAATTTGTACATTTTTTAAGTCTGGTAGATTATTACTTGATTGTTCAAGCTACCTCAAGGAGAAGTGCACTGTTTAAGTGATAAAAAATAAAACTAGAAGCACTCGGAGAGTGCAAACCTCCGCCAAGACCATGGTGTCACTGACGCCATAACATCTACACGCCGTGGAATCATTGAACCTAAAAAATTCTAACAATGATGTTTGCTCAGTAGTAAAAAAAGTTTCGTCTGCTGTGACTGGATAGCATGTATCCTTAGAGCTTGGCATCACAGTTTATTGCAACTTGCACCTTTCCCAGAAGCTACTGTCATCTGAGCACTGATATCGATATTGCATGTGCTTATAGACAAAAACAAATAAGAGACAAAATTCAATTTATTATTCAACTAAACTGCAAATATATGAATTTTTTTTTTTACATTTATGAAACACTTCTCTAAATAAATAACAGTAAATTCTGAAATAGAACTATTTTTTAAGTGTTGCATGTGCTACACAAGGCCATAGGGTCACTGACCCTAAAGAGATTCTCTCTTTGGCACAGTGATCTATTCAACAATTCAGTGTTACAACCAAAACTATGATACATACACTTTTCTTTCCTTTATATTTGACATCCTTGACCATGAAAACATACCACTAGAACTTGGAATCACTCTTTATTAGTTCAAAAGTTATTGTATAAAATCGAGTTTTCGGTAATGGCGGTTTTCTTCTGGCTCTGGCTCCATAACATTTGAAGCTACATCAAATCTGATGACACCTTACTGAATCAGTACAGATTCAGCTACAATTTGGTGTTAGTTGTGCATCTCTAGCTTTATTTGTCACCTCACACTGACACATTTTCTATTTTCCCTATATTTTTGCATATTCTGGATCACCAGATCCGGAATCCGGATTCGATCATCACCAAACTTTGTTGTTTGATAGAACATTTGACTATGTTACACCCTAATTTATTTCAAGCCTTTCTGCCTTGTTTTTGTGGAGTTAGAAACTAGATTGTCAAAATTCCCCCATCCCGCAATGGTGAAGAATCCTTTAAAAAATTCCTGGATCCGGATCGTGATCCGGATCACCACTAAAATTTAATCACTTGTTCCTCTTGTCATTTCCAACCACTCCACAAAATTTCATCAAAATCTGTTCAAAACCTTTTGAGTTATCCTGCTGACAAACAGACAGACAGACAAACAAACAAACAAACTCGACCAAAAACATAACCTCCTTGGCGGAGGTAATAAGGTGATTAAAATTAAATTATTATGTATTTAGCATTTGTTCATTGTTCATTCAGTTTTTTAAAGTATTGGATCGGGACCCGGTATTGGCAGATACTCAAAATCAGATGACTTGGAATCGGATCGGGGCCAAAAAAACCTGATCGGGACATCCCTAGTTTTGAGTGCAATCACTCATCTCTGCTCTCCTCCGTTCTCCTAGTTCTTGTTCTCGGCTCTGTGTGTCCCACCTGACCCCAGCTCCAGTTCCATATACGAGGTCTATTAGATAAGAAACCGACACTTTTATTATTTTTTTTTTAACTATATGGATTTGAATGACGTGCGATTACACCAATCATGCTTGAACCCTCGTGCGCATGCGTGAGTTTTTTCACGCGTGTCGGTGATGTCATTTCCCTGTGGGCAGGCCTTGAGTGAGATGTGGTCCTGCCCTCTCGGCTGAATTCCTTTGTTTCACACGCTGCTCGAGACGGCGCACGTTGCTTTATCAAAATTTTTTCTGAACCTGTGAGGAATATCCGAGTGGACACTATTCAAGAAATTAAGCTGGTTTTTGGTGAAAGGTTTAACGGCTGATGAGAGATTATGGGGTGTTTCTGTCGGTGTAAGGACTTCCCACGGAGCGGGATGTTGTGCAGCGCTTCCAGGCGCCGTCGTCGGCCTGTTTCGACCTGAAAACATCCTAATTTAAGGCTTAATTCACCCAGGATGTCGTGAGAGAACAGAGAAGATTCAGAAGAGGCCGGCATGAGGACTTTATGCGGACATTCCACTGTTTAAGGACATTTTTTAATGAAAGACGTGTGCGCAAATTCGCCGAGTCATTTCCGTGACGACTCGGCGAATCTGTGTGTGCCGCGACAGGAAAAACACCTCCGTGTTGAAAACCATTTGTAAAATTCAGGCGGCTTTTGATGGCTTTCAACAAGTGAGTAACTGAGAAATTGTTTAACAACTTGGGCATGTTCCAACTTGCCCGTTAAGGTTTCCAATGGAGGTGTTTTTCCAGTCGCTACCCCCGCGGTCGGGTCCGGCCCGACATGCGACTCTGCCCGCACGTTCTTTCATTACAAAATGTCCGTTAACAATGGAATGTCCGAATAAACTCCTCATGACGACTTCTTCTGAAAGTTCTCTGTTGTCTGACGACTTCCTGGGTCAACAGAGCCTGAAATGTGTAAGTTTTCAACTTGAAACGGCGAGATTCTGCCGCCTCGAAGCGCAGATCGTCATCAGGCACCGTGGGCCGTCCTTACGGCGACACTACCAGACCAAAATCTCTCATCAGCCATTAAAATGTTTACCGAAAACCAGCTGAATTTATCGAATGGTGTCCACTCAGTTGTGCCTTACAGTTTTGAAAAAATTTTGATCAAACAAAGCAGCAGTCTCTGAGCCATTCCTAAACAATGAAAAAAATCGACGAGAGGGTGGGCCACTCCTCACTCAAAGACTGCCCACAGGCAAATGACGTAACCGACAGGCATGAAAAAACTCTTGCATGCCCACGAGGGTTCAAGCATGTCTGATGTAATCACATGTGATTCAAATCCATATGGTTTTTGAAAAAATAATAAGGTCGGATACTTTTCTAATAGACCTCGTACTTCAGGATTTCAGTTCTCTTTCAAGACTGGCTCGGGAACCTGCAGCTCCCTAATTTCCACCACTTCAAGCGGGCTGACTCTCCACTCTGCAGGCACCCCCAGGGCAGCATTATTATTTTCTTATTTATTGTACTGTAAATAAATCTCTTTTCGGTCACAACTAGTTCTGTTCCTTGATCCCAGCATTTGAGTTCATTGCCTGTAATGGCTCGGTCCCATCCGGCCTCTAACCATAACAATGATACCACAGTATAAATAGAGCAGACCAAAGTAATGGGCAGCTAATAACATTATTAGCTTACCAAAGGAGTATCAGCGACCATATAAAGTAATGCTAATCTCCAGGGAACGCCGTACAAAGTGATATAAATAAGCATTAACAACTGCAATCAGAAATTAGAAACCCTCGTATCTGCTGATCATTTTGAACTGCATTCATGTACAGTTACAGACATACGTTTACATACACCTTGGATAAAAACTTTACAAAAACATAAAAGGCTTGGGTCCATACAGACTTTACATCAATGAGAAAGGAGGCCCAAATTAATACACAGGAATGAAGAAAAAAACATTTGTTCTACAGGTCAACCAGAAACTCCTGAGCACAACTAAGAAACTGGTTACGATGTTGCAGGCATCACATAAGAATACAACATCATCCACCAAGAAGAAATAAGTCCTATACTAGCCCTGACACCCATCAAGCCGATGCCTAACCCAAACTCCGGACACGGTAGCATGAAGTCTATTGCAGGTTACACTTCCAGCCAAGGCCAGTACCCATATACAGCTGGGTGACGTGGGGCAATGCAGACAGTGTCTTGCTCAGGGACACAGGTAGCCTGAAGTACGTACCTGGAATCAAATCCCTATATATGTATATATATATATATATATATATATTGGTAATCCAATTTATCCCACAGAGCCATCTGTTCTGATACCTCCAGATAGCTACAACCCACATTCCTCTCAGATTCTACCCAGATCCTGAAATTAAATGTCACGATTTAATACATCTATTGACATCTCCATGCTGCTGGTAAAGTGGACTGTGTTACGGTTTTCTTCTCTGACCTCTGAGTAATAGTCCATATGCTCCATTCCCACTTTTCTTTCCACTTATTTTTTTTTGCTCTTCATCACATATCAGGTTCCCATCAATGCACGCTGACCGTGTTTGTCTCCTCAGTATGCAGGCTGTGTGCGTGCGGAGGAGTGTTTGTGTGCTCAGCAGCAAGGGTGGAGAAGTACAGAACATGTTATATATTTAGATGTCTGTTCAGCTTGCTTGAAGGTTTCATCTGATATATCTTTTTGAACACTGATGGAAAATGTGCAGATATTTTGGAGCTGACGCTGCAGACAGATGGTATTACATGGTGCTATATGAAGCTGTGCTCATATTCTATACCTGTATCTACAGTAAACTACATTTTGTTATACTGTAGAAACTATGAATATCAGAGAATTACCGAAATGGGTAGCAGTTAAAGCAATTAAAATTGGGTGACCGTGGAAGATGGTGATTGGCAGCTGGACACCACCCTGTTTTTAAGAGAGAGATGATGTCTCCACCCACAACCTGGTTGTTAGATTAGACTTCTTCAGATGACTAAAATCAACCATTTACACACTGCTATGCACAGGCACTTTGGTGGGCAGGTGCTGAAGCCCCCCCCCAAAAAGCACATAATTATTCACACACGCACATGGACAATGTTTATGTATTTCCTCGTCAGAAAACAATGTTGTATCTAAACAGAAATATACTTCAACCGAGGTTGTTTCACATTTTAACAAAGGTTCCTGGTTATGGAACAGTTCCTGGAGCTGTTCTACTGAGAATTTTAATAGTTAAAGTGTTTACATGATTCAGTGGCCCCTGGAAAAAACCATAAAGGGCCCAATAAGAGTCACACTGCCTGGCTCATTGAGGAATTGCTAACCTTCAGGAAAAGTTGCAGGAAACCTGAATGTCAGTGGCGTCACTCCAGGCTTGAGTTTTTCTATCAAGCTTGGAAAGACAGTTTGACTTCTTACACTAATAATACACTAAGCAGGGGTGGTGGCCAAGTGGTTAATGCGCTTGGTTTCAGTGCAGAAGGTTCCGGGTTCAAATCCCACCCCTGCCACATTTTTCCATGTAATGTGGAGTTGCGTCAGGAAGGGCATCCGGCGTAAAACCTGTGCCAATTCAACATGCAGATCCATCTTGGATTTACTGTAGCGACCCCAAGTGCGATTTCACAGTTGACATTGATGTCGACATTAATGTCAACTGTGAAATTAGTGAAACTGTGAAATTAGTGTATTATTCCAACTTGATTACGAATAATAAGCATAATTCTGAATTGCTGTTTGACACATTTTATAGGCTTACACAGCCCAAACAGTCTGTTTACAACAGTGATTTATTTGTACATGATTTCTTAATATATTTTAATGACAAGGTTGAAGACATCAGAGTCAAAATGATTGAATCCTCTTGTGGTGAGGTGGAGTGCTTTGTTGTTAGGCCCGTATATGAAGGGCATGGTTTACATGACTTTGAACTTATTTCTCGGCTGTCCTTACTAAAACTGTTATGGCAGCTTGAGGTACAACTTGTTTATTCGACCCTCTGCCATCTTGGGTTGTAAAAGACTTATGATCAACACTAGGGCCTTATATGTTGAACATCCATACTACTGGCATTGGGTTCAGAGTCATCTTCTGTTTTGTTAATGTTAGATCTTGTTATTGTTAGATCTTAGCACTGCATTTGATACTGTGGACCACCAGATTTTGCTGGATAAACTGTAAAACTACTTTGGCATGTCAGGCCAGGTCCTCCAGTGGTTAACTTCAGGGCCCTGTCACACATAGTGCGAATTTGGTCGAATTGCGCATTAAGTGCACATGAAGCAGGAATCTGTGTAATATCGTAACTGCCTCTCACGCCTTGTACACCTGTTGCTATGACTATTTGCACACACCAGTGGCTGAAAGACAGAGTGTGTGCTGTGCGAGGCCATCGAACCCTCTCGTGGCAGGTGTCAGCCAAATTCCAGCTAACACCGTTTGCATGGCACTTAGAAAATGTGTGGCCAGTCGCACTCTTGACATGACAACAGACTGCAGACAACCACTGTTGTGTTGGCAGTGAAATTTGTCTAAGTACCCCACGAGTGTGGCTTTGGTGTGTGCGCTGAACTGACAAGAGGTGTGGCTATGACAGAAACGCCTGTGGGGATCTGTCATTCTGGACATCCCAGCTGGACAGTACTGTGTTTGGATGGACGTGGACTAACAACTGACCACTGTGATGCATATGTGTCTGTTTGCTATCATCAGGTGGACATAAATAAAAACATATAACACTGTGGCAAGGTGCCGCAGCAAGCGAGCGCATGTGCGCACGGTGCACACATGGACATGTTGCCCCCAGGTTGAAACGGACCATCAGATCATAACAAGCAGCAGGTGATCTGACCGTCACGTCACCCACGTGAGCTCTGTTCCACATGATGTGGTGCCCTGCGGTGTGCCATCCACAAAACACGTTCGTCGGCAGGACACGCGCGCGGCCAGCTGGGGATGCGCCAGAAGATGTGGACATGAATGAGACGAGCGAAATGCTTCTCATTCATGTCATTTCATGACTGTGCGTCAGTGACCATAGGTCATCTACAGAGGAACAGACAGATTATACTTGTATTGCTCCCTTGATAAGAGGTATTTAATACAAAGCGATGTATTTATATGGTGCGTCATTTTCATTATTTTTTTTTAAATATGTCCATGTGCTTCCTGATGTGATGGAGTTTTCAGCACCTTTTCACTTGGTAAAGTGCTGGGCTGGCAATCAGTAAAGTGCAGGTACGAATCCCGTGGGTGGTATGTTTTGTGTTCTTTCCTTTTTTTTCTTCTTCTCCCCCACATAAGCGGCGCAATGTGCTACTGTGTTCCTGCTCGAAAGACACTGGCATGCGTACGTACTCTCGCACTGGGATCGTGGACGCCTGCCCGTTGCCGCGATGTTTTGTGGTGCACTAATTTCGAACTGTTTCACTCTGTTTCGCTGTAAACAACCAAACTATGTGTGAAGGGGCCCTCATACTTCTTAGAGAGATCTAACAAGTTAGAGAGAGTCAAAGACCGGGTTCCACAAGATTCTGTTTTAGGTCCACTGTTGTTTTTATTGTATCTACCACCACTGGTTCAGATTCTCCGTTCGTTTCCATTGGATTTCCATTGTTATGCAGATGATCTGCAATTGTGTATGCCACTGGCTATGAATGATGGTTCTGAAACATATGAACTTGAGGGCCTGTCTAACTGCTGTTAAGAGCTGGCTATCAGCAAATTTCCTGCTTCTTAACTCAGTAAAGACAGAAATGCTCATTATTGGACCAGCAAGACAGAGTCACCTGTATGATATTTGTACTTTGTCTTTGGATGAATATGTTATTTATTGCAAAGGCAAAGTTAAAAATCTTGGTGTGTTTTTTGACAAAACACTGATTCTCATGTGAAGGAGGTCACTAGAGTCACCTTTTCTCATTTGAGAAACATTGCTAAGGGCCCCTTCACACATAGTACGAATATGGTCGAATTGTGCATTAAGTGCACATGAAGCAGAAATCGTATGCAATACATGTAAAATCATAGCTGCCTCCAACGCCTCGTACACCTGTTGCTACAGCTATCTGCGCACACCAGTGACTCAAAGACAGAGTGTGCGCTGTGAGAGCCCATCGAACCCTTTTGTGGCAGGTGTCAGCCAAATTCCAACTGACATACACGAACATCTAACACCGCTCACTTGGTACTTAGAAAAGGTGCGGCCATTCCCACTATTAGCTCGAAAACAGTCAGCAGACGATCACTTTCGAGCATGATGTGAAATTTGTCTAAGTGCCCCCACGAGTGTGGCTTTGCAAACAGACACAGTGACACGCTGATGTGTGCACTGAACTGACAGGGGGTGTGTCCACTGACAGGAGCAGCTGTGGGGATCTGTGGTTCTGGACATCCCAGCTGGAGAACACGTACCCTGCGTGTGTCTGCTTGCTGTCCTCACATGGACATACATAAAAACATATATCACTGTTGCAATGGGCTGCAGTGAGTGAGCGCACACCACACACATTGACAGGCTACCCCAGGTGAAACGGACTGTCAGATCATAACACGCAGCAGGTGATCTGAATGTCACGTCACCCACATTAGCTCTGTTCAACATGATGCGGTGTCTGTCCTGCAGCACGCCATCCTTCGTACACCTGTTGCTACAACTATCTGCGCACACCAGTGACTCAAGAGAGAGTGTATGCTGTGAGAGCCCATCAAACCCTTTTGTGGCAGGTGTCGGCCAAATTCCAACTGACATACATGAACATCTAACACCGCTCACTTGGTACTTAGAAAAGGTGCGGCCATTCCCACTATTAGCGTGAAACAGTCAGCAGACGATCACTTTCGAGCATGATGTGAAATTTGTCTAAGTGCCCCCATGAGTGTGGCTTTGCAAACAGACACAGTGACACACTGATGTGTGCACTGAACTGACAGGGGGTGTGTCCGCTGACAGGAGCAGCTGTGGGGATCTGTGGTTCTGGACATCCCAGCTGGAGAACATGTACCATGCATGTGTCTGCTTGCTGTCCTCACATGGACATACATAAAAACATATATCACTGTTGCAATGGGCTGCAGTGAGTGTGCGCACGCCGCACATGTTGACATGCTACCCCAGGTGAAACAGACTGTCAGATCATAAACGCAGCGGGTGATCTGAATGTCATGTCATCCACATTAGCTCTGTTCCACATGATGCTGTGTCTGTCCTGCGGCGCGCCATCCAGAAGACACGCGTATCAGGCAGGACACATGCACAGGGCCGGCTGGACACGCCGCCAGCAGATATGGACATAATAAGAGTGCCCTGCTTCTTATTCATGTCATTTCATGACTGTACGTCCATGACCATGGGTAATCTGCAGAGGAAAAGATGGCTCATACTTGCCCGTTTGATAAGAGGGATTCAGTAAAATGCTGTGTTTTTATATGGTGTGTGGTTGTATTTTTTTTCTTTATTACGTCCATGTCCTTCTTGATATCAGGCATTTTCCCGCACTTTTATAGGACAGCGATAGTAGCTCAGTGGCAACTTTCCTGGTTGGCAATCAGAGCTTTTGGAAATTGCAGGTTCGAATCCCGTGGGTGGTATATATTTTTATTTTTTCACAGCAGCTGCGCAATGTGGTTAGGGTTAGGGTTCATACCTGCCCGTCAGCTCAATGTTTTCGTGGTTCGCTCATACGAGTGGTTCCGCCATGATTCGCCCTGATTTGTAATTATTTGTGCGATGTGTTGAAGGGGCCCTAAGGTTAGACATGCCTTGTCTTTTAAAGATGCTGAGATTTTAATCCACTCTTTAGTGACTTTACAATTGGATTATTGTAATGCCCTTTTATCTGGTCTGCCAAAGAAGGTCTGCAAATTGTTCAAAATGCAGCAGCTCGTATCCTGACCAAAGCTGGCAAATTTGAACACAACACTCCAGTGCTGGCTTCTCTTCATTGTCCCCCAGTTTGGGTAAGAGCAGATTTTATGTGATCCTTCTTACAAAACTGTTAATTGTTTCGTACTTATCTGACCAGGTGAAGTCATACATGTCTGTTCGTACACTGCGCTCACAGGATTCAAGAACATTAGTACACTTGCTACTTTAACGTTGCTGGAAGTGCACATGAGAACTGCGTCAGCTGGGCACTGACGCTGCACTCTGTGTTGCTTTGTGCCACATATAAAATAGGGCCTAAGTTGTTAGCTGAACCACCAAATCAGATTCACTTTAATGTATGCAGCTATGACAGCTCAAGCCATCAAAACATGCTAAAATGGTAATACTGTGCTCTAGATCAGGACTGTAGGGGTGGGGCTAATGCACTTTTGATTGCTGATCCTTTTGGTGTCTCTCTGTAGGGAAGTTAGAGTGTTGTTGACCACAATAATGCTTTCATATGTTGTGTGTGCAGCAATTTCCAGACCAATAAAAGCAAAAACAAAATGATAATGTGTCGCATAAAAATGATCAATAGCAAAATGCATGGTGGTCTCAGTGTGGTGTTTGCCTGATACAACTAGTAATATGAGGATTATTAGTGTCCATATTCCTGTTACTCCCACCTGTCTGGCTAGACAGAAATCGACAGTTTTCCAACACACAGGTAAACACAACTTTAATCTTTATTTGAATGTCAATTACAATACAACAACTCAAGCTCCAAGTTCCTATGCCCTCGGCTCTTGGCGCTTGAATTCTTGAACTTGGCTCCTTTGGAGATTCCTGGTCAATAACAGCCACCAGCAGTGATGCAGCAGTACAGTAATAATATCAGCAATTCACTCAAGTTGGCTTGTCTGTATTGAATCAAGCAGCACTTGAGGAAGAAAAATTTCAGAATACTACCTGGCAGCAATTCTTTGTTTTTTAGTCAAACAAGCCAACTCTACAGCGTCCTAGAAATGAATAATAATAAATTGCAACGTGTTTGTAGTGACTTTAATATTAAATTGTTAAATCCAAATGGGCAATAAAAGACAACAGACTTTGTAAATACAATGTACAGCAACAGCTTATTATCTGGATATGAAGCCAGTTAAAATAACAATAGACACTGCAGCAGTGATAGCATATTTATGAATAATACTGAATATGAAATAGTAGTGGGACAACACATTAAGGATGCATGTGATCACCATCCAGTTTTTGCAATTTTCAAAACAAAAACGATATTTGGACTATCTATATTATACAACCCCAATTCCGATGAAGTTGGGACATTGTGTAAAATGTAAATAAAAACAGACTACAATGATTTGCAAATCCTCTTCAACATATATTCAATTGAATACACCACAAAGAGAAGATATTTAATGTTCAAACTGATAAACTTTAGTGTTTTGTTCATTTTGAAATGGATGCCTGCAACACGTTTCAGAAAAGCTGGGACAGTGATATGTTTACCACTGTGTTACATCACCTTTCCTTCTAACAACAATCAATAAGTGTTTGGGAACTGAGGAATTCAACTAATTGTTGAAGCTTTGTAGGTGGAATTCTTTCCCATTCTTGCTTGATGTACGACTTCAGTTGTTCAACAGTCCGGGGTCTCTGTTGTCGTATTTTGTGCTTCATAATGTGCCACACATTTTTAATGGGCGACAGGTCTGGACTGCAGGCAGGCCAGTCTAGTACCCGCACTCTTTTATTGTGAAGCCACACTGTTGTAACACATGCAGACTGTGGCTTGGCATTGTCTTGCTGAAATAAGCAGGGACGTCCCTGAAAAAGACGTTGCTTGGATGGCAGCATGTGTTGCTCTAAAACCTGGATGTACCTTTCAGTATTGATAGTGCCATCACAGATATGTAAGTTGCCCATGCCATGGGCACTAACACACCTCCATACCATCACAGATGCTGGGTTTTAAACTTTGCGCTGGTAACAATCTGGATGGTCTTTTTCCTGTTTTGTTTGGAGGACACAACATCCATGATTTACAAAAACAATTTGAAATGTGGACTCATCAGACCACAGCACACTTTTTCGCTTTGCATCTGTCCATTTCAAATGAGCCCGGGCCCAGAGATGGTGGCGGCGTTTCTGGATGTTGTTGTTGTATGGCTTTCACTTTGCATGGTAGAGTTTTAACTTGCACTTGTAGATGTAGCGACGAACTGTGTTAACTGACAATGGTTTTCTGAAGTGTTTCTGAGCCCATGCGGTAAGAACCTTTACACAATGATGTCGGTTTTTAATGCAGTGCCACCTGAGGGATCGAACGTCACGGGCATTCAATGTTGGTTTTCGGCCTTGCCGCTTATGTGTGGAAAGTTGTCCAGATTCTCTGAATCTTCTGATTATATTATAGACTGTAGATGATGGAATCCCTAAATTCCTTCCAATTGAACATTGAGAAACATTGTTCTTAAACTGCTGGACTATTTTTTGCATGCAATTGTTCACAGTGGTGGTGATCCTCGCCCCATCTTTGCTTGTGAATGGCTGAGCCTTTTGGGGATGCTCCTTTTATACCCAATCATGACACTCACTATTTCCAAACAGGTGTTCTTTGAGCATTCATCAACTTTCCCAGTCTTTTATTGCCCCGTCTCAACTTTTTTTAAAATGTATTGCAGGCATCCATTTCAAAATGAGAAAATATTTGCACAAAAATAATAAAGTTTATCAGTGTGAACATTAAATATCTTGTCTTGCCACTGAGACGTGGTTGGGGCAATCTAGTTTGTTTCTATTTTTCCCCATGTCATCATCGTTTGCAGACACGTATGCAACACCATGCCTTGTACATGGATGATTGCAGCACGTGACAATATGTGATCCCCAGCTTTGCGTTGTGCTGATGCTGTGGTCGGCTGTGATGTGGAGCGGCGCACGCTGCAGCACTGCAGCACTGGCCGTGGCTGGTGGTCAGCTCCCTCGTTGCTTGATTTTGAATGTCATCAAGTCCATGACGTGATGACATGTCAACCACGGTTCCCTGACAAATGCAAAACTGTAGCGCGTGTGCGCACGTGACCATGTCAGTCAATACATTATCGACATGAACACGCCCACCTTCCCATTGCAGCAATGCACTCATATAGATGGGCTCACAGCTCCAGCCTGTTGGGCAATTGAGCTGGCTACGCTGATTTTTCTGTGAGGCTGTCAGTCAGGCTGTGACTTGACAGATGGATCATGTGGACATTGCGATCACGTGTCATGTGACGTGCCTGTCTGGTCGACTGGCATGCTGGTGCTGTGACACGCAGTTGGGCTGGGTTCTTATTTGTATCTCTGTTGTAGTGGTGTGGGTTTTGCTATATGCCATGGTGTTCCACAGCTGTCAGATGTACCATTATGGACATGACAGCCATTCAGCTATGTGCTCTTTACTGACCATGATCATACTGCAGTCCACCGTCCGCAACCTCAGCCGCACCACGACTACAGGCTTGTGGTGTGGTTGGGGGGGTGAACACACTCACACACCATCTGTGTTGAGGGGGGAGGACTGCACCACACACTCGGATGCCATTTGTGTTGGGGGGACACGCTGCACACGAGCATGCCATTTGTGTTGCCCAGTAACACACTCGTGGGGCACTTAGAAAATGTGGGGCCATTCGCACAGCCAGCACAAAAGTGGCCGCCTGCTCTCCACTTTCGTGCTGGCAGCGTGAATAGCCCCGTCTTTTCTAAGTGCCCTGCGAGTGTTGTTGGATGTTTGTGGGAGGCACCTGGACTCCATCCAACTCCAGCCGAGAGTGGGTCGAATGAGCACTCGCATGGCATTCGCTGACTTTCAGTCGCTGATGTGAAGGCTGCCTCAATCGCATCATTCGACATGGCCACAATTCGATATGGTCAATGATTTTGTGCAGCTCCTCGGCTGTGGCACGATATGTCAGACCTGTGTACGACATGCCGTGTGAATTCTGTGAACACGATCAGATGGCAGTGTGACCTCATCTTGCCCGCCGTTTGAATGGGTTTCCGGTGCAAGCAGCACACGAAAGTAGAGTGCATATGCTGTGCCCGAATGGATGTGGCGACTGCTGTACGAGACGTTTGAGTGTGGCTCCAATTTTCCACGAGTGCCATTCGATGACTCCTTTGTGTCTCAATAGTGTTATGTGTGAAGGGGCCATAACTGATGAGTTATTGGCTGGCTTCTATGGTTGTGATGGGAGAAACTGTGTGCAATGCCACCTTTGTCTCTTCCACTCCACCAGGTATACAGCTTAATAGCAAAAGGGCTCAGAGTGGAATTTTCTTAAAATTCATTTTCAGTTTGCTAGAAGGCACATGGAAGACCTGAGCCAGGCTCTTAAATTCATTCACTATGGATACAAATGATTGTAATTTCTAATGAATAAAAGCTGAAAGTCTACACTACAACAACATCTTCATTGTTCCATTTCAACTCCACTGTGGTGAGTACAGAGGCAAAATTACAACAAAAAATTGTATCGCTATCCAAACTCTATGTTTAGTCACATATCACTGTGTGTGAAGGAACTGCACAATGACTGCAGCATTATGAGTGCTGCACAAAAATAAAAATGAAGTGAAATAGATTTTTCACTTTCTGATCACAGACCGTGCACCAGGTCTGACACCAAGATGTGGTGTCATTTGTGCTGGTGGAAAAACAAACTATAATCACAGCTGTAACCAGCTCCAGTTCTGACAGGGTGAATTTATGGCTTCCAGTTACTGTCGCAGTGCAAAAACACACTTCAGAGACCTGAAAATGGGCTGATTTTCAGATGCATCACCTCATTGTCAGGTATTTTATTCTCCCCACAACACAGAAAACACGTGAGTGCTAAATTAGTAAAGTGTTAAAGCTCTTCTTTAAAATTCAACCGAATTTACACCAACCTGGAGTCACAGCATAATCATGTGAGTGATAAATCACACTTTGTAAATTAATTAAACTCTCTGCACATGTTATGTATTTTCATGATTGAGTGAGAATTTACAGTAACAGCAGGATTATTTCAGATACATCTGGCGCTAATCTGTCAATAAAGATGGTGTCCTTTTATTTTAAAACCAGTTTGTGTGTGCGTGTTTCTTTAAAGCCAGCACTGTCAATATTAACTTGAGCATCTGGAATATTTCAGACTCAGACCTTCAACTCTTGGTGTGTTAACTGACCACACCTTTCTGAGCTTTACTTTGGTCACCCTAGGGTGCCAGCTTTCAGATGATTTCACTGATTAACATCACTTCAAGCAGAATGGATGAGTCCATCAGTGAAGCCACCTGCCGGAATCTGTGGATGGAAGAAAACCTGCATCCTCTTGGCCCTTCTGGAATCAGTTTGACACCCTTGCTCTATGGCCACAAGTTCACCCCATCTACACATATGACAAGCTGCTCCTCTATACTGATTTGAGTAAAGTACTGTCTGATCCACACTCTGGAGCAGTAGTTGGTCAGAATACACCATTAAGTTTGTTATATCAATAAATCATGCTCTCAACCTGAAAGACCACACTCTTGAATAAAGACAGGGAATAACTTTCATGCACTGTTTAATAAATAAAGAGAGAATAACTTTCATAACAATTGGAATTCCACTTGTCTGTGGGAAAACCGGAGCTGCAACAGGGGAGGATGGGAAAGCTTATTGTATAATTCTTTCAAAAATGTATAGTTGTTTTAGGAAGTTTATTTACATTTAATGACACAAATGTGAACATGTTTAGCTCTGTTTCTATGTTTTTGTTTGTTCAGTGGCAACAAGAACCAGTTCATTCCTGAGTTCTTTATGCCTCTTACAGTGACTTTAATTATCCCACTCATTTCTGCTCGCTGAAACAGTGTTTGGCTTATGAATAAATAATACATCATTTAAATTGATTTTTCTTTTTGTTGCATGAACCAGTAGTGCCACATTTCAACAATAAATTTGACTTATAGATTGATGCAGCTTATATATGTTTTTTGCTCTTCCTGATACATTTTTCAACAAATGCAATAAATATTCCTATACAGTAGTCTGACATACATAGTTGGCCAGAACAATATGCTACATCAACACCCACCACTTCTTACATGAAAAGTAAATGTAAATTATACTCAACAAAAATATAAACGCAACACTTTTGGTTTTGCTCCCATTTTGTATGAGATGAACTCAAAGATCTAAAACTTTTTCCACATACACAATATCACCATTTCCCTCAAATATTGTTCACAAACCAGTCTAAATCTGTGATAGTGAGCACTTCTCCTTTGCTGAGATAATCCATCCCACCTCACAGGTGTGCCGTACCAAAATGCTGATTAGACACCATGATTAGTGCACAGGTGTGCCTTAGACTGCCCACAATAAAAGGCCACTCTGAAAGGTGCAGTTTTGTTTTATTGGGGGGGGGGGGGGATACCAGTCAGTATCTGGTGTGACCACCATTTGCCTCATGCAGTGCAACACATCTCCTTCGCATCATCCGTGAAGAGAACACCTCGCCAACGTGCCAAACGGCAGCGAATGTGAGCATGTGTGCTATTCTGTTTGTGGCAGTTTGGTGAAGACCTAATGGTTAAAGTGAGAGGCATATAACAAGAAGTTTATGAGTTCAATCCCCCAACCAGAAATGAACATTAAAGTGTGAACAACACTTATTCCATTTCTTTACTGTCAGTAAGGTGCCAGACGGCCCTTTACTTAATCCTCAAGTTACACTTGGGGTGTAGTTGAGTAAAGTTGTTCAGAATAACATTTAAAATTTAACATCTTTAAACCAGTGTTGAAAATATGGAACACATAAAAGACTTGGTGAGACTTATATGCTAACCACTGACCTAAGGTGATGACTGGATGTCTTTGGTACTAAGTCTCTTTGGAGGATGCTTGGGTATGGCTGGTATGACTGTGAAATGAGTGATTACTTACAATGGATAAGTTTAAGAGTATCATCTGCACTATGAGGGGGCATCAGCTTCGATATTTTAGCCATGTGGCACATTTTTCTATGCATGATCAAGCTATAGGTGCCCCAGTGATTGGAGAAAGCCAAGGGGATACCCACACTTCACTGGGCTGTGGTAGATGGATGGTTATTTTAGAGATGTGGCAATATACCGGTTGTCTGTCTTGGTGACTGCCAAGTGCTGTCATGAATGCAGCATAGTACCACACCAGCACATGCTCCCAGAATTCACTTTACTTGGTGTTCAAATACCAACATTGTAAAATATGGACCCACGTACCCACTTTGAAAGTGTTGGAATCTGGTGATCTATAATAGCCTGTGGAAAAGGTATATACATAATGTATCAGGTCAAGGAGAATGAAGTTGGGATTACACATTGCCACATCTACCATGACCGTACTACAGAACCACCCTGACTCATAGATGGCAATCACACAGGCAGTCAACTTCTCCATCCCCGCCCCTCCAAAATAACCATCTCTCTGCCACATCCAAGTGAAATGTGGGCATCCCCTTGGCTTTTTCCACCCTCTATGACCTCAATGCTGAGGTACCTATATGCTGGATCAAGCACAGAGAAATGTGCCACAAGATCATATGTCTTGTCTGATATTCCCTCACAATGAAAGTGATCATCTTAGTCTCCCTAAGGAGACTATCTCGCTGGGCTGCAACTGTTAGAAAGTAGTTGGAGACACAAAATTGTGAGAAAACACAAGAATGACCAAAGTGGTACTAACAACATATTAAAATGTGTCTCCTGAATGTCAGCCGAATATCGCATGGACTCGCAGCAAAAATGTCCGGATATATATCGCATGTGTTGCTTGAATGCCACGCAACACTCTCATGAATATTGAGTGTGGCCTTCACAGGTGCCAGGACCTGCTGATTTACGTGAATGCCATGCGGTACTCTTACTGATGTCAAACTCCACTCGCAGATGAAGTGATAACACGTTTGTGAACAAAGTGCTCAGGACGGCTGTGGGCTGGTATTATCCTGCTATTACAGGATTAGATAATCCTGTTATTATGTGAAAAGAGGCTGTGGAAATTCCCCCGACTGTAGTCAGTAGAGCACAGCCCTATAAATAATAATAAAATAAATAATAATTTTAAAAAAGCATAGCGTGGCACCACAGGGGAAAAAAACAGGAAGAAAAATGTGAACAGCTCACTCACCCATTTGCAGAATGATGTCCCCACAGGATCACTCTCCTGTCCTCCTCTCCTTGGGATCCGATCGAAGCGCTCCAGGACGCATTGGAACAGCCACATTTCCATGATGCAGCGCAGCACAATGTCCAACAGCGCTTTGGAGTGTACATCATTTGATTTGATTCCTTCAGCAATAACATAGTAAGTCCCTTTGACTGTTCCCTTGTTTACTTTCACTTTAGGTCGCCACAGCAGATATGAGGTGAATCTGCATGTTGATTTAGCGTGACATCCTCCTCCTCCATCCTCCTGCATGCCTGGCGGGTTGGAGCTGGGATGCAGCATATAACCTCCACTGTGCTCCTCAATAATAATAATAATAATAATAATAATAATAAAATGCATACGAGGTCTATTAGAAAAGTATCCGACCTTATTATTTTTTCAAAAACCATATGGATTTGAATCACATGTGATTACATCAGACATGCTTGAACCCTCGTGGGCATGCGAGAGTTTTTTTCACGCCTGTCGGTTACGTCATTCACCTGTGGGCAGTCTTTGAGTGGAAACCTTAACGGGCAAGTTGGAACATGCCCAAGCTGTTAAACAATTTCTCAGTTACTCACTTGTTGAAAGCCATCAAAAGCCACCTGAATTTTACAAATGGTTTTCAACACGGAGGTGTTTTTCCTGTCGCGGCGCACACAGATTCGCCGAGTCGTCACGGAAATGACTCGGCGAATTTGCGCGCACGTCTTTCATTAAAAAATGTCCTTAAACAGTGGAATGTCCGCATAAAGTCCTCATGCCTGTTGGGAAAGTGTAGTGACACGGACCCACAACAGGGGGCGTAAATGAACGGACAATAGAGGGAGTTAAATTAGAACACTTTACTGTTGTGAATGTCACAGCCACACACAGCAGATTATAGAATAGATACAAGTCAATTAATGAAGGTGTCGTGTGGGCAGGCTCGACGATAGGAGACGCCCGTCTGGAGATGAACCGGAACCACACAATTTCCACCGCCACTGAACCCGAAGGATACTGGAGCCGCCAAGTCCCGAAGTCCCCAGGTGGCCACCGTCTCAGCGTGTCGGATCTGGTACTGCTGGCGGAGAACAAAGACAGTCAAGTGTGGGTGTGTATACACCCCGTAACAATAACGGTGGGAATTCCACCTCCACCTCTAACACACACTCGTGCAGCGTCTGTTTAACCACTTATCTGACGGGAAGTAGGACGAAACAGTCGCGACCCACGCCGGTCCTCTGGTTAGATAGCTGCAACACAATAGCTCTTGGAATCAATCAATGCAGGCAGAGAAAGTTACCTCTCAAAGAAGTCGATATCTCGGCGACGTGGTGGAGGTGTCATCCTGCTTTTATCCAGGGTGAGATGCAGATGATCGGTGACAGCTGTCATAGTTGATGAGTGACAGCTGTCACCTCGGCTGTTCCTGTAAGGCGGCAGCGCCCTCTCGTGCCTGAAGCCCACATTTCAGGCAGGGCGCCCTCTGGTGGTGGGCCAGCAGTACCTCCTCTTCTGGCGGCCCACACAACAATGCCGGCCTCTTCTGAATCTTATCTGTTCTCTCACGACGTCCTGGGTGAATTAAGCCTTAAATTAGGATGTTTTCAGGTCGAAACAGGCCGACGACGGCGCCTGGAAGCACTGCGCGATGTCCCTGCTCCGTGGGAAGTCCTTACACCGACAGAAACACCCCATAATCTCTCATCAGCCGTTAAACTTTTCACCGAAAACCAGCTTAATTTCTCGAATAGTGTCCTCACAGGTCCAGAAAAAATTTTGATAAAGCAACGCGCGCCATCTCGAGCAGCGTGTGAAACAAAGGAATTCAGCCGAGAGGGTGGGACCACATCTCACTCAAGGCCTGCCCACAGGGAAATGACGTCACCGACACGCGTGAAAAAAACTCACACATGCGCACGAGGGTTCAAGCATGATTGGTGTAATCGCACGTCATTTAAATCCATATAGTTTTTTTTTTAAATAAAAAGGTAGGATACTTTTCTGATAGACCTCGTAAGTCCAGATCATGCAAACAGGAGTCCTGAAGCTCACTGCAACTGTATGCGTGACTTGGCCAGCAGCAGAGCCGGGACTGCCAGACTCACTTGGCCACTTCCAGAAGTGCTGTTCCTTTCCGGTCATCTCTACTTTAGCATGCTCTCAGGGCAGTGCATGCGTGTCTCCCATGAGGAATGTCAGATCCTCATTTTTGTCTCCAATCACTCACAATGTAGTTTCACTCATTTTTGATCACTCACAATGTTCTCTCACGATTACTGCACATTATGAGTCTTGCAGACTACATTCAGAGGACTTTGTGAAGCCCGCGATAACTCTGAGCATTTGGAGAGGGACCTTTGTTGCCTTGCCAACTATGAACTCTTCAAAATTCAGGTGAGACACAAGCAATGCCCTGGGACTCAAGTGAGGGGATAGCAACACCCAGCGAGCATCGTGTGAAATCTCACAAAATCCATCACAAATGCCGTTCACAAGCTGTTGCAGCCCAGTGAGATAGTACCCTAAGCAAACTTTGCTCTGAGGAGGCATGAGACAAAGGCCCAATGTCAGCAATGAATTTGTACATTCATGTGAATGCGTAAAATGAAGGGAAAGGTTCAAGTGGTTAGATGAAGGGAGAATACTGGGATTGAGACAAAGTAATTCTGTCAGTACCCAAGGATCTTGAGGACCTCATACCAAAGACATCTAGTTGTCATGTTAAATTATTGGTTGCTGTCCGGGTCGAACAACCATATAGTAATACAGGAAGCACCAGGACCCTAATGACGTGGACCTTTAGTCTCTTGCAAAGATATCTGGATCACCAAACACTTCTGTCCAGGGACTTCATGACTCCATGAGCGCTTTCCCAGGTGTCTCCTGATGTCAAACCAGGCATATGAGCATCACTGCCAAAATAAGTCAATGTCCCTTCAAAGTTTGACCCTTTTACTGGCTAGAGATGCACAGTTGATGGTCAACTCCAGGAATTCATAGTCAAGCTATAATATATCCTTTTTTTTTTACTTTCACTTTTGACACTGTGTACTTCTTACCACGTGTGCTGATATACAATGCTGCTGGAACTTCAGTTTCCCTGAGGGAGTCTTCTCAAGGGATCAATAAAGTTCTATCTAATCTAATCTATTGATTTGTTGTATTTAGTTTTGTTTACAAGAGGCAGGGATTGCAAAATTTATGAAACATAATTATTATTAAACTTATTTTTTGACACATACTGCACCTTCAAACATCATAGTACATTTTAAGTGTGACTAGACTTTTGAAATGACATTACTGGGTTGTTGCTGAGTGAAGGTTCTCTGCAGCTGTTATTGGACGTTTTGCAGACTGCAGCACCTGAAGCCGATAAAACCCAATCACATCCTCCTATCAGCAGCCTGGCCAGCACAGATTAGCTGTTTTCAGTCTTCCTGCTAAACCAAGAAGATCTCCATACACTGACTAACCTATATGTTGTATATTTGGGTCGTGAGCGTGCACGTTTGTGTGTGAGTGCTGGTGAGTTTCCAGGATTTTCCTGGATTTTCATTGTTTTGCAGTGCAAAGCAGCTGATGTGGCTGTCAACTTGGCTCAGGTCCATGCAGTTATGTCCAAATATTCCCAGCTGCTGTGCCTGTCCTCTGTGCATGATGTGTGCAGACACACACACTAGGATGAGCACACTTCCCATTAATGCTGATTATGGTCCAAATTCATATCAAGTTGGCTATACAGGGAAGAGGGAGAATCGTGCCACATTAGAGAGTGCTAGTTCCTCACACTGGCTTCTCATTATGATGCCTTTGATGAGTTCATCACGCCAAGGCTAGATAATGAGTTTGAAAGCCGACTGTCTGCTTTGCTCCAGGCTAGCTGACAGCATTAAAAGCCTGTGAGTCCTCTGTGCCGATGCGTTAGATGTGGAGGGGACTTGTCGCTGGGGTTGACAACTGTGCACAACAAAAAAACAAAGCCCGCTGTGCCTTCTTTGTTATAATCTAATCAAAGTTTAAGTGATCAATAATTTACTTCCAGTTATTTCAACAGGCATGACAGCTCCCTTTCACCGCTCGGCAGTTTGCAAATCTGTATGTGACCGTTCTGTTTCATACATACACTTGGTTTAAGTTGGTTCTACTTTTCTTACATGCTGCATTTTTGAAAGCATTCTCCATTTATCAGAGATAAGTTGGTTAATGCTGGAAATCAGATTGAGGATCAATCTGATAGGAACGATACCTTAAAGGGGACATTAGACATTTTATTAAAATTATGGACTCTGTTTATTACGGAGCCCTGGAAGTGTCATTGCAAAATGTTTTGCATGTGGAGAGAATGTGCACACGTTTGTTATATTGTGCGAATGTTTTATTATATTGTGCGCACGTTTTAAGCATCGTTTGAGTACGCATGTGCGCACTCAAAGGCACAGGCACGATCTACTTAAACGTGGCCACAATTTGTAAAACGTGCATTCATTATTGTCGTGACACATAAATGTTGGCTATTAGTCAACAAACCAGCAGACAGAGTAATACATTTCCCCATTAAAAATGGATCTGGTCAGGGTGTATCATCACAGTTTGGGTGCACAAGGACATACAGAGAACTCCAGCTGCCCAGCATGACATCATCTGGAGTTTAAGCACATTAAAAATTATGCTGAGGGCGAATTCGTCTCCCCATCATGAGGATGACAATTTAGGTCATATTATGGAGTTAATTTTGAAAGAAAGGAAAACGTGCGCACGTTTTATTAATTCGAAGGCTCGATTAAAGGAAAACGTGCACACGTTTTATTAATTCGAGAGCTCAATTAAAGGAAAATGTGCGCATGAATTATCATGGCCATTAAAACATGTGCATGAATTATCATGGCCTGAAAACGTGCGCACGTTTTATTAATTCGAGGGCTCAATTAAAGGAAAACGTGCACATGAATTATCACGGCCATTAAAATGTGAGCACGAATTATCATGGCCAGGAAAACGTGCACACGTTTTATTAATTCGAGGGCTCAATTAAAGGAAAATGTGCGCATGAATTATCACGGCCATTAAAACATGTGCACGAATTATCATGGCCAGGAAAACGTGAGCACGTTTTATTAATTTGAGGGCTCAATTAAAGGAAAACGTGCACATGAATTATCACGGCCATTAAAACATGCGCACGAATTATCATGGCCAGGAAAACGTGCGTACGTTTTATTAATTCGAGGGCTCAGTTAGAGGAAAACGTGCACACGAATTATCATGGCCATTAAAACATGTGCACCATTTATCACAGCCAGGAAAACGTGTGCACATTTTATTAATTCGAGGGCTCAATTAAAGGAAAACTTGCGCACGTTTTATTAATTTGAGGGCTCAATTAAAGGAAAATGTGCGCATGAATTATCATGGCCATTAAAACGTGTGCACGAATTATCATGGCCAGGAAAACTTGCGCACATTTTATTAATTCGAGGGCTCAATTAAAGGAAAACGTGCGCATGTTTTATCAATTCGAGGGCTCAATTAAAGGAAAACGTGCACATGAATTATCATGGCCATTAAAACATGTGCACCATTTATCACAGCCAGGAAAACGTGCGCACGTTTTATTAATTTGAGGGCTCAATTAAAGGAAAACGTGCACATGAATTATCACGACCATTAAAACATGCGCACGAATTATCATGGCCAGGAAAACGTGCGTACGTTTTATTAATTCGAGGGCTCAGTTAGAGGAAAACGTGCACACGAATTATCATGGCCGTTAAAACATGTGCACCATTTATCACAGCCAGGAAAACGTGAGCACGTTTTATTAATTTGAGGGCTCAATTAAAGGAAAACGTGCACATGAATTATCACGGCCATTAAAACATGTGCACGAATTATCATGGCCAGGAAAACGTGAGCACGTTTTATTAATTTGAGGGCTCAATTAAAGGAAAACGTGCACATGAATTATCACGGCCATTAAAACATGCGCACGAATTATCATGGCCAGGAAAACGTGCGTACGTTTTATTAATTCGAGGGCTCAGTTAGAGGAAAACGTGCACACGAATTATCATGGCCATTAAAACATGTGCACCATTTATCACAGCCAGGAAAACGTGTGCACATTTTATTAATTCGAGGGCTCAATTAAAGGAAAACTTGCGCACGTTTTATTAATTTGAGGGCTCAATTAAAGGAAAATGTGCGCATGAATTATCATGGCCATTAAAACGTGTGCACGAATTATCATGGCCAGGAAAACTTGCGCACATTTTATTAATTCGAGGGCTCAATTAAAGGAAAACGTGCGCATGTTTTATCAATTCGAGGGCTCAATTAAAGGAAAACGTGCACATGAATTATCATGGCCATTAAAACATGTGCACCATTTATCACAGCCAGGAAAACGTGCGCACGTTTTATTAATTTGAGGGCTCAATTAAAGGAAAACGTGCACATGAATTATCACGACCATTAAAACATGCGCACGAATTATCATGGCCAGGAAAACGTGCGTACGTTTTATTAATTCGAGGGCTCAGTTAGAGGAAAACGTGCACACGAATTATCATGGCCGTTAAAACATGTGCACCATTTATCACAGCCAGGAAAACGTGTGCACATTTTATTAATTCGAGGGCTCAATTAAAGGAAAACTTGCGCACGTTTTATTAATTCGAGGGCTCAATTAAAGGAAAATGTGCGCATGAATTATCATGGCCATTAAAACGTGTGCACGAATTATCATGGCCAGGAAAACTTGCGCACATTTTATTAATTCGAGGGCTCAATTAAAGGAAAACGTGCGCATGTTTTATTAATTCGAGGGCTCAATTAAAGGAAAACGTGCACATGAATTATCACGGCCATTAAAACGTGCGCACAAATGATCACGGCCATTAAAACATGCGCACAAATGATCACAGCCAGGAAAAGTGCGCACATTTTATTAATTCGAGGGCTCAATTAAAGGAAAACGTGCGCATGAATTATCATGGCCAGGAAAACGTGCGCACGAATTATCATGGCCAGGAAAACGTGCGCACGTTTTATTAATTCGAGGGCTCAATTAAAGGAAAACGTGCACATGAATTATCACGGCCATTAAAACTTTATTTTAAAAAAATAACTTTGTTTTAAAAAAATTAAAACTCTTGCTTGCCTCTACTGGTGGTTGGCTCTCACTGCGGTATTGTATCACTTCCTGTTCCGGAGCACAGGGGTGTTTTGTTGTATCTGTTAGCTGTTTAATCTGCGCAGTTAGATTGATCTAGTTAACTAGATAATGATTTGTTTCACAGTGTAATCTTCACGTGCCTTAACTAAAGCACTCCCTCTGCTGAATCACCTCTAAATTATTTACACATTATTCACTTTGTGTGTTTTTAGGAATCCGCTAGCTTAGCGCAGCTACTAGCTCTTAGCCAGTTTAGCATGGCGGCTTCTCCTGTCTCTCCCGCACTTTTCTGCTCTGGGTGTGAAATGTTTAGTTATTCCTCAGCCTCCTTTAGCAGTAATGGTACTCTGTAGCTTTTTCGTAGCTTTGGAGGCCAGGCTGGGCGAATTGGAGACTCGGCTCCGCACCGTGGAAAATTCTACAGCTAGCCAGGCCCCTGTAGTCGGTGCGGACCAAGGTAGCTTAGCCGCCGTTAGTTTCCCTTTGGCAGATCCCGAGCAGCCGGGAAAGCAGGCCGACTGGGTGACTGTGAGGAGGAAGCGTAGTCCTAAACAGAAGCCCCGTGTACACCGCCAACCCATTCACATTTCTAACCGTTTTTCCCCACTCGACGACACACCCGCCGAGGATCAAACTCTGGTTATTGGCGACTCTGTTTTGAGAAATGTGATGTTAGCGACACCAGCAACCATAGTCAATTGTCATCCGGGGGCCAGAGCAGGCGACATTGAAGGAAATTTTAAACTGCTGGCTAAGGCTAAGCGTAAATTTGGTAAGATTGTAATTCACGTCGGCAGTAATGACACCCGGTTACGCCAGTCGGAGGTCACTAAAATTAACATTGAATCAGTGTGTAACTTTGCAAAAACAATGTCGGACTCTGTAGTTTTCTCTGGGCCCCTCCCCAATTGGACCGTGACATGTTTAGCCGCATGTTCTCCTTGAATTGCTGGCTGTCTGAGTGGTGTCCAAAAAATGAGGTGGGCTTCATAGATAATTGGCAAAGCTTCTGGGGAAAACCTGGTCTTGTTAGGAGAGACAGCATCCATCCCACTTTGGATGGAGCAGCTCTCATTTCTAGAAATCTGGCCAATTTTATTAAACCCTCCAAATCGTGACTATCCAGGGTTGGGACCAGGAAGCAGAGTTGTAGTTTTACACACCTCTCTGCAGCTTCTCTCCCCCTGCCATCCCCTCATTACCCCATCCCCGTAGAGACGGTGCCTGCTCCCAGACCACCAATAACCAGCAAAAATCTATTTAAGCATAAAAATTCAAAAAGAAAAAAGAATATAGCACCTTCAACTGCACCACAGACTAAAACAGTTAAATGTGGTCTATTAAACATTAGGTCTCTCTCTTCTAAGTCCCTGTTAGTAAATGATATAATAATTGATCAACATATTGATTTATTCTGCCTTACAGAAACCTGGTAACAGAAGGATGAATATGTTAGTTTAAATGAGTCAACACCCTGAGTCACACTAACTGCCAGAATGCTCGTAGCACAGGCCAAGGCGGAGGATTAGCAGCAATCTTCCATTCCAGCTTATTAATTAATCAAAAACCCAGACAGAGCTTTAATTCATTTGAAAGCTTGACTCTTAGTCTTGTCCATCCAAATTGGAAGTCCCAAAAACCAGTTTTATTTGTTATTATCTATTGTCCACCTGGTCGTTACTGTGAGTTTCTCTGTGAATTTTCAGACCTTTTGTCTGACTTAGTGCTTAGCTCAGATAAGATAATTATAGTGGGTGATTTTAACATCCACACAGATGCTGAGAATGACAGCCTCAACACTGCATTTAATCTATTATTAGACTCAATTGGCTTTGCTCAAAATGTAAATGAGTCCACCCACCACTTTAATCATATCTTAGATCTTGTTCTGACTTATGGTATGGAAATTGAAGACTTAACAGTATTCCCTGAAAACTCCCTTCTGTCTGATCATTTCTTAATAACATTTACATTTACTCTGATGGACTACCCAGCAGTGGGGAATAAGTTTCATTACACTAGAGGTCTTTCAGAAAGCACTGTAACTAGGTTTAAGGATATGATTCCTTCTTTATGTTCTCTAATGCCATATACCAACACAGTGCAGAGTAGCTACCTAAACTCTGTAAGTGAGATAGAGTATCTCGTCAATAGTTTTACATCCTCATTGAAGACAACTTTGGATGCTGTAGCTCCTCTGAAAAAGAGAGCTTTAAATCAGAAGTGCCTGACTCTGTGGTATAACTCACAAACTCGCAGCTTATAGCAGATAACCCATAAGTTGGAGAGGAAATGGCGTCTCACTAATTTAGAAGATCTTCACTTAGCCTGGATAAAGAGTCTGTTGCTCTATAAAAAAGCCCTCCGTAAAGCTAGGACATCTTACTACTCATCACTAATTGAAGAAAATAAGAACAACCAGAGTCAGAGCTCTATTGAGCCGAGTATTCCTTTAACGTTAACTAGTAATGACTTCATGACTTTCTTTGCTAATAAAATTTTAACTATTAGAGAAAAAATTACTCATAACCATCCCAAAGACATATTGTTATCTTTGGCTGCTTTCAGTGATGCCGGTATTTGGTTAAACTCTTTCTCTCCGATTGTTCTGTCTGAGTTATTTTCATTAGTTACTTCATCCAAACCATCAACATGTCTATTAGACCCCATTCCTACCAGGCTGCTCAAGGAAGCCCTACCATTATTTAATGCTTCGGTCTTAAATATGATCAATCTATCTTTATTAGTTGGCTATGTACCACAGGCTTTTAAGGTGGCAGTAATTAAACCATTACTTAAAAAGCCATCACTTGACCCAGCTATCTTAGCTAATTATAGGCCAATCTCCAACCTTCCTTTTCTCTCAAACATTCTTGAAAGGGTAGTTGTAAAACAGCTAACTGATCATCTGCAGAGGAATGGTCTATTTGAAGAGTTTCAGTCAGGTTTTAGAATTCATCATAGTACAGAAACAGCATTAGTGAAGGTTACAAATGATGTTATTATGGCCTCAGACAGTGGACTCATCTCTGTGCTTGTTCTGTTAGACCTCAGTGCTGCTTTTGATACTGTTGACCATAAAATTTTATTACAGAGGTTAGAGCATGCCATAGGTATTAAAGGCACTGTGCTGCAGTGGTTTGAATCTTATTTATCTAATACATTACAATTTGTTCATGTAAATGGGGAATCTTCTTCACAGACTAAGGTTAATTATGGAGTTCCACAAGGTTCTGTGCTAGGACCAATTTTATTCACTTTATACATGCTTCCCTTAGGCAGTATTATTAGACGGCATTGCTTAAATTTTCATTGTTACGCAGATGATACCCAGCTTTATCTATCCATGAAGCCAGAGGACACACACCAATTAGCTAAACTGCAGGATTGTCTTACAGACATAAAGACATGGATGACCTCTAATTTCCTGCTTTTAAACTCAGATAAAACTGAAGTTATTGTACTTGGCCCCACAAATCTTAGAAACATGGTGTCTAACCAGATCCTTACTCTGGATGGCATTACCCTGACCTCTAGTAATACTGTGAGAAATCTTGGAGTCATTTTTGATCAGGATATGTCATTCAATGCGCATATTAAACAAATACGTAGGACTGCTTTTTTGCATTTACGCAATATCTCTAAAATTAGAAATGTCTTGTCTCAGAGTGATGCTGAAAAACTAATTCATGCATTTATTTCCTCTAGGCTGGACTATTGTAATTCATTATTATCATGTTGTCCTAAAAGTTCCCTGAAAAGCCTTCAGTTAATTCAAAATGCTGCAGCTAGAGTACTAACGGGGACTAGAAGGAGAGAGCATATCTCACCCATATTGCCCTCTCTTCATTGGCTTCCTGTTAATTCTAGAATAGAATTTAAAATTCTTCTTCTTACTTATAAGGTTTTGAATAATCAGGTCCCATCTTATCTTAGGGACCTCATAGTACCATATCACCCCAATAGAGCGCTTCGCTCTCAGACTGCAGGCTTACTTGTAGTTCCTAGGTTTTGTAAGAGTAGAATTGGAGGCAGAGCCTTCAGCTTTCAGGCTCCTCTCCTGTGGAACCAGCTCCCAATTCAGATCAGGGAGACAGACACCCTCTCTACTTTTAAGATTAGGCTTAAAACTTTCCTTTTTGCTAAAGCTTATAGTTAGGGCTGGATCAGGTGACCCTGAACCATCCCTTAGTTATGCTGCTATAGACTTAGACTGCTGGGGGGTTCCCATGATGCACTGAGTGTTTCTTTCTCCTTTTGCTCTGTATGCACCACTCTGCATTTAATCATTAGTGATTGATCTCTGCTCCCCTCCACAGCATGTCTTTTTCCTGGTTCTCTCCCTCAGCCCCAACCAGTCCCAGCAGAAGACTGCCCCTCCCTGAGCCTGGTTCTGCTGGAGGTTTCTTCCTGTTAAAAGGGAGTTTTTCCTTCCCACTGTTGCCAAGTGCTTGCTCATAGGGGGTCGTTTTGACCGTTGGGGTTTTTCATAATTATTGTATGGCCTTGCCTTGCAATATGGAGCGCCTTGGGGCAACTGTTTGTTGTGATTTGGCGCTATATAAGAAAAAAGTTGATTGATTGATTGATTTACCTCATTAAATGTAAAGAAACTTTTTAAGATGTTTGAATATACGAGGTCTGTTAGAAAAGTATCCGACCTTATTTTTTTAAAAAACCATATGGATTTGAATCACGTGTGATTACATCAGCCAACCTTGAACCCTCGTGGGCATGCGAGAGTTTTTTCACGCCTGTCGGTGACGTCATTCCCCTGTGAGCACGCCTTGTGGGAGGAGTGGTCCAGCCAGGGGCGTAGGTTTGCATATGGACCATAGGGACAAGTCACAACCAATATTTTGGGATGGCAAAATAGTCCCTACCAATATTTAGAATTTTTTTTATATAACAAAATCACTCACTATTTTTTTGCGAACTCGATACTATAATTTTAGTCGTCACGTTTTGTGTTTTCGACGTGCCAGTGACAGGGTTACCCATGTTGCAATTTCATTAGCTCACGTTCTTCTCACATGGACGTAAACAAAGCGCATCTCGTGGCAGGCAGTGCTTCATTTGTAAAGTGGGAGGTCCCAGAGCGCAGAGGATGGGTGGCTCCGGTGCAGTGTTGCCAGATGTACGATAATTATCGTATTTGTACGATAGTTTTGCCCTCTGTACGATGTACGATAGTTTCATATTTCATATCTGGCAACACTGCTCCGGTGCAGAAAAACAAGAAGGGCGGGGGCTTGCGAACAAAGCTGTGCGCCACACTTAAAATAAACTGCACACCCACACAAACACGCACACACACCTTCACAAATGACACTAACACCCTGCCTTTTCCTCAAAAATTACTACATTTATGTTTGCTGTCTGTACTTTTCTGTCACTTTTGCGCTCTTTTTCATACTTTTCCCTCGTTTCAAAAGTCACCGAACGCACTTTACACTTTACATACTGTTGGAAAGCACGGGTTCTTGGTTTGCTGTCAGTGTTGAAATTTTTCAGCGTGAGGGCTTACATGAGAACTTACGGTAATGAGAATCAGCGGCGCACTAGTGTGAAACTTCCATGTTTTTCCTCTGCGTTATGACATCACAGGCTTACGTTTACTGTAATACACCCTATATATCATTGTAAAGCCCTTTTTTTTTGTTGGCAAATTAGGTTGCCAGATACCTACAACTGCATTATTGATGAAGAGAATAGATTATACATCTTGGTTGCAAAAACTTTTTTTTTTGTTAGCTCCACAAGTATTTTTTTTTGTTGTCTTGTTCTCTCAGGTGTAGGCCCATAGAATAGATTCGTGATTTTGGGTGCAATTTTGTTATTTAAGCTATTTGTTTGTCTGCCTACACACTTAATAATGTAAATAAAGTGTTAAATTATTCAGCATTATGTCGTCATATGTTATGTATTATGCTGTACTTGTGCGTCTAATGGTATGAGTGGGTTAGGGGGTGGTGGTGGTGGGCAGGGGGGCGGGGGGGGTGGTATTGTCCCTATCAAAGCTGAGACCAAACCTACGCCCTTGGGTCCAGCCCCCTTGTCGGAATTCCTTTGTCTGAGAAGTTGCTGAGAGACTGGCGCTGTGCTTCATCAAAATTTTTTCCAAAACTGTGAGGCACATCCGAGTGGACACCATCCGCCACAGGAAAAACACCTCCATTGGAAGCCTTAAGGACAAGTTGGAACATGCCCTGCTGTTAAACAATTTCTCAGATACTCACTCAACTGAAAGCCACCAAAAGCCGCCTGGATTTTACAAATGGTTATCAACACGGAGGTGTTTTTCCTGTGGCGGGCACGCTGCGCCGGCTGCGAGCCGAGCAACCAATCCGTCCGTACGTCTTTCATTAAAAAAATCTCCTTTAACAGTGGAATGTGCGGATAAACTGCTGATCCCGACCTCTTCTGAAAGTTCTCTGTTCTCTCACAACGTCCTGGGTCAACAGAGGCTTAAATTTGGAGGTTTTCAGCTTGAAACAGGATGACGACGTCGCCTCGGAGCGCTGCGCGACGTCCCGCTCCGTGGGAAGTCCTTACAGCGATAGAAACAATCCAAAATCTCTCATCAGTCGTTAAAAGTTTCACCGAAAACCAGCTTAATTTGTTGAATGTGTCCACTCGGATGTGCCTCACAGTTTTGGAAAAAATTTTGATGAAGCACAGTGCCAGTCTCTCAGCAACTTCTCAGACAATGAAAATCCGATGAGGGGGCTGGACCACTCCTCCCACAAGGCGTGCTCACAGGCGAATGACGTCACCGACAGGCGTGAAAAAACTCACGCATGCACACAAAGGTTCAAGCTTGGCTGACGTAAAAACATATGAATCAAATCCATATAGTTTTTTAAAAAATAAAAAGGTAGGATACTTTTCTAATAGACCTCATACAGTTAGCTGCTTCCCTTAGATTTTCTTTCACCAAAACATCAAATCTAGGCTTGTATCTCAGATGTACCTTCTGGCAAACTGTAGCTGAACTTTCAGGTCTTCTTTTAAAGAAAATCCTCCTCTACACCATTTCATCGTGAAGCTGTATAACTGGTAATACAAAATGCAAAACATGCGCTATGCACAAGTTCTCCAGTCACAGCCACAGAAGCCTGTAACTTCTTCTGGGTTGTCTGGGTGTCTTGGTGGCTTTCCTCACTCTTCTCCTTCTTGCACAGTCACTCAGTTTTGAGAACTATCTACTCCGTACAGATTTCATATTCAGTGAGTTGGAAATGTTCATGTATCCATCCCCTGACTTGTCTGAAGGAAACTGGCAATAAAAAAGATTATTTACAGGTATTTTTCCAAAGCATTTCATTACTTATGCAACCCATCACCTTGACTTTTATATTTTTAATTCATTTATATCAAGTTGTAGAAATTTATTTTTAGTTTGAGTTTAAGATGTGACTTATACTCCATAGCACCTTGAAAATATGAGTATGATGCTAATAAAAGCAAAGTGATTATAAAGATCAAATAAAATGCATATCCAAAAAACTAACTTAATAAAAAAAATTATTTGTAAACATATGTAACTGCATTTAATCCAAAACTAAAATTGAAATACAATATAGTAAGAAGAAAATAACAGGTGGAACAGATTTACAAGGGAGGTCAGTCAGTCTTTGTGCAAAGGGGTGGTGCAGATAATCTCACACATTTCTATCTGGGGAATTTGTGCCTACCGAGCAATCTGCATGGAAATAATCTGGGATTATCCTGTTGGTGTTCTTATCCCCTGCATCTCTCAAACAGATTTCACCAAGACATCACCAGCCACATGGCTGCAGACTACACAGATTGCCACGCCTGTCATCCATAATGCCATTTTGTCCATATGTGAGCGAGAGATCTCAGAGGATTGCTTGATGCCAGTATTGTCCCTGATGATTTCTGTTATGTGGGCCGCCCGAAGAGGAGGTACTGCTGGCCAACGCCAGAGGGCGCCCTGCCTGTAGTCGGGTTTCAGGCACCAGAGGGCGCAGTCACCACCCAGGAGCCAGGACTACCAGCTGTCAGTAATCATCATCACTGCACCATAAAAGCCTGGAGGAGACACCACATCTCTGCCGAGATATCAGTTTACCACTCGAACGCACATACCTTGTTTGTTCTGAACTTTTTGCAGGAGTACCTGGAACTCTACTTACAGCTGGAGCTGGGTTTGTGGACGGTGGGGGAGTGACGATCTTCACTCCTCATTCCACTTACGTTAAGTAGTAGTTCAGGCTCTGCCGTTAACTGGTTCCAGAGTTGGAGGTGGAGGTGTTCCCTCCAAGTGGATAAACACTGTGAGTTGCTGACTGCTTACTGGGTGTCCACACACCCACCATTAACCTGTTTTTGTTCCTGCCAGCAGTACCGGATCTGACAGCTGAAGTAGAGGCCACCTGGGGACTCGGGACTTGGTGGCTTCGGTGTACTGCAGGTCTTCGTTGGCGGCGGAACCTTGTGGGCCCCGGCTCTTCTCTGGATAGGTGTCTCCTACCCTCGGGCCTGCCCATACGTCACCTGTTGTATTTTGTAATTGACTGTCTAAAAGCAGTATTCGACCTGTTGTGCACATTTGCCACAATAAATTGTATTTATTGGACTATCTATTGACCGTTCATTTGCGCCCCCTGTTGTGGGTCTGTGTCATTACACTTCCCCACCAATTTCCCTTTTTTTCATGACCAAAGGCAACAGGCAGTGGCTCTCTGCCACTCACCGTGGCATATCATTATGTCTATGTATGAGATTTCATAGTGCTTTAAACCAGAGGATACAGAGTATGTTTAGTGTGGACCTTAATTATCAAGCCTAAGAGCAACTCCTATACTTTTGCCAGCTTCACTCAGATGTCAGTTCTTATGACAGGTAGTCAATACCTGTGTTGTTACTGGCTGGGCTCAGAGGTGTTTGTGACCCTTAGACAGAATATTGTTCTCCAGCCTACAATGTCTGTAAGCATATATGACTGATGGCTCCACAGTTCTATCAGTAGAAAATTTCACCACTAGCCATTACATGGAAAGTTGAGATGGCACTGATGAGTACAAAACATAGCACAATGGGGTGTCAGATATGAAGCTGCCACTGTTTGATAGATCCAACATATCACACGCTGTGCTACTTACATGAAAACGGAACAAAAACTGAATGGAAAAGCACAGAAAAAAGGTCTGTGTGCTGGCCTAAAGTCATATGCAGCATCTGTTGGTTACACTTGAAAAGACTTGAAGTGTTAAATACGCCCTGGAAAGTTTGCAGTTTTCTGTTAGCCAACTTGTCTAAGCAAAAGAGCGTCAGACTTACAAGTAAGGTTTTATAAAACTTCCCTAATTAAAAGGAAAGGCACTCCACTGAGAGTATTCAATTAATTTGATAGGCTTTTTTTTTTCCTAGGAAAAAAATTCTAGGCAAAAGGAAAATTAATTTAAAATGGCTTTGCAAAAAGGTTTGCAGAACTAATTTAATTGGCTGAAAGAACTGGTTTGAACAACATTGGTTACATGAGTGCTCCCAAGGCCATATTCTTAGTGCAATCTCTTTTCATTCTCACATTTCCATCCATCCATCTATGTAGTGACATGCATACTTACTGTATCTACAATTACCATAATTAGATTTATCAAATTTTGATTTCAGTTATGATTTTGGCTTCTAACAATTATGAAACCAACACAATTGCTATAAAAATTGTGTTGCAATGATGCTCACCTTTTACCATTTTTTAAAATCTGAACATCAACTTCCACTGTGCGTGTGTGTGTGCAGAATGCCACTGTTAACGGTAGCTTCTGCTAAGCTAGCGGATGGCTACTAGCTGTTGTGAATTAAATCATGTTTGTCCTTTCTGAGCATTTTATTACAAATATCTGTAATAATATAGCTTGCTGTGTGGTTAATTTTATTAAACAGACCATCTAAGTAGTTGGTGCCCATTATTTCTGTTGAGTTAAAAGTTTGCTGTTATTTAGTTTGTATGTTAACACTGTTGCGTCTAATTGGGCAGTGCACTCTCGTTTGAGGGTGGGCGCTAAAGGGGTAAAATATGACGCATATGACATAATTTCTCTACTTCCGGGGACAGAAACACGGCACATTCTCTGAGTTTTTGGGCAAATTACACGCAAACAAAGTGAAAATGCAAAGGAAAAAGTGACAATGGGGTGGAAAATGTACATGTGTTTGTGACTAGGAGCTCAAACGTCTGCTAGCTGTGTAGGCTAACACTTATCGACATGACCTCTCACATTTGCCTCGTCTTTCTTTCTCCACTGGGAACAGAAAAAAACTGCACTTTTCGCGCCGAAAACAAAACAGTACACCATTTTCCAGTGTGAAGTTATGCTGTGTATAGTATATTGCGCAATGGGAGCGGCTGTCCCCATAAGTGGTCAAATCCCGCGATATCACACAGGCTTCAAACGAGACTGCGCTGCCCTATTAGCAGGTATTGATCTCTCCGTGCTGCACTGATGGTGTCACATGCACAGTTGCTGAGAGAGTGTACTGGTCATAGTTCTGAGTACCCTCACTCAAGCCACCCATTATGAAACCCATGGCTCAATCAACAAAACTATGTGTTGATCAAACACCTGAACCAAAATTAGCCTGTTTAGTAACTACAACGTGGGGAGCATGTTCATGGTTTATTCGTCCTGCCCACGTCATGCTGGTCTTGCCCATTGCTATCACTTTACCCATATCTAATCTAAACTATCCATCCATCTATCTCTTTGTCCTGCCCTGTGAATGACAAGTCAGCGTCCAGTGACCAGTGGAACAGATGGACTGGATTAAACTGGGGTCCTGATGAATGACAGTAATCTCTCCGTTCTTCACAAACACTCTCCGGGCAGTCAGGTTTTTTTTTTCCCCAGTGCGCGTCACTGGTTCCATTTGGGCTACGGGTTGTTGATGTGGATCCACCACCTGTCCCCGGTAGCACAAATTCTCTGAGCAGTATTAGTGTTTTCTCCTGCCTCTCATGAACCACTTTGAGACAGGCCCTTTACAGTCATGCTGAGAGTATCACGGCTCCTCCCCTGACACAGATGAGTTTTGGAGTCCGGCCCAGGTGGTGGAAGATGCTGGCTAGCCACAGGACATCATTGAGCAGCACTTGCTCCCAATACGCGCCTTCTATGTCTCCAGTTTTTACCTCTCTCCCTCCCTCTGCTGCACAGTTCACCCTCCAAGTCTCCTAGGCATACTGCACCTGTCCCTGCACAGAATTTACCTAGGGACACCAGCAACCCTGCAATCTGTCACCTCCAGGCTTTCTCTGACATTTTTAATCCAGAAGCGATAGGATCACAAGTATCTATTATTTACCCCATGAGCAAACACAGCCCCCACACCCAAGGCTTACCAAGGAGAATGATTTGTGGGATTCATTGCTGTGAGAGTGGTACACACTGGTTTTGAAGCTCTTCAACAAATGCTTCAGTAACATTGCCATCTGAACGCTTTTTGTTCCAAGCTCCATGGGGTGAGCATAATGCTTATCAAAGGACATACCCAATTCTTGGAGGTTTCAGAATTGAATTCGATTCTACTCTATGTGGCTCTGACTTTCAGACTTTTCCATGATCCAGTTTTTGATGTGACTTAAACAGGTGGTTGACTTAAACAGGTGGCATTGTTCTGGCTCAAACTGAACAATAGTTTGATTTGCTTAAATCTTTATTTTTTCCTTTGAATGATTCAGCTGGTGGTCATTCAGTTACCTTCGCTGGCCTCATTTTGTTTTGTTTTTTTACTTTCTCCTTACTTGTCAGAAACAGCACAATGTTTGCACAGCAAGGTTCTTATTTTGGCAAATTGGAACTAGTCTTGCATATTGCATGTGAAGTTCTTGTTGCTGTAGTACCACAATGAAAAAAACAAAAAAAAAAAACAAACTGGCATTAACCTGCATATATTTTGGTGGTAGAATGATGGGACATGGGCATGTCTGTGTAAACATCTTTGGAAACCAATTCATGCGCTATCCACAAAACAAAAATCCCAACCCCCCAAAAATGCAATAAAACACAATTTTACAGCTTAAAGCTGCTGTCTCTCTCACCACTGGGGAAGTGATTTGTCAACAGAAACAAAGTGACCAACAGGAGTTAAAAGTGTGAAAGCAGAATAAGGATATTAGTGTGTTTATTAAAGACAGTAGATCTTACCAGTGTCCTAGGGCAATGACTGGATGGCTTTGGTACTAGGTCCCTTTGGAGGATCTGTAGGTACAGCCGGAATGACTTTGTTTCAAACAAGTGATTATTTAAGGAGACTCAGATGAATAGTATCACTTGCACTGTGAATCAAAGTCAGCTATAACATTTTGCCCATGTTGCGCATTTCACATCTGTGCACGATCCAGCACCTAGTGTTGAGGACCCCAGTGGCTAGAGCAGACCAAGGCTTGAAAACACACTGCAAGCAACACGTGCACGTCACAGATGCATGTTGAGCTTCATTTTGGTAGTCGTGATAAATTAAATCTTGCTCACCACCAGCATGAGCAAAGTGCCCTGGAAATGTCCCCTGTGTGTGTTACGTTGCATGTACCCACACCCCTCAAGAGAATGAATCCAGCATGCCATGAGCAGCACGCACCTAAAATGGACACAGAAATGATCTATAAACAGTCATTGATGTCATACCAGCAAAATTACACTCACCGGCCATTGGGTACTTATTAGGTACACCTGTTCAACTGCTTGTTAACACAAATAGTGAATCATCCGATCATATGACAGCAATTCAATGTGTTCAGGCATCTAGACGTGGTGAAGATGACTTGTTGAAGTTCAAACTGAGCATCAGAATGGGTAAGAAAGAGGATTTAGTGACTTTGAATGTGATATGGTTGTTGGTGCCAGAACAGCTTGTCTGAGTATTTCAGAAACTGTTGATCTACTGGGATTTTAAAGCACAACCATCTTGAGGGTTTACAGAGAATGGTCCAAAAAAAGAGAAGATATCCCGTGAGTGGCAGTTGTGTGTACAAAAATGCCTTGTTGATATCAGAGGTCAGAGGAGAATGGGCAGACTAGTTGAACAGGTGACTGCATGGTGATATCATGTCAATATGGACCAACATCTCTGAAGAATGTTTGAGAAATAGTTCCCCTCAGGGGAAAATTTCAATAGAACAGATGCCCTTAAGGGTCCCTTCACACATACTATGAATTAGTACAAATCAGGGAGAATCACGGCGGAACAGCTCTTATGAGTGAACCACGAAAACATCGAGCCAAGGGGCAGGCATGAATGAACCTGCTGCGATGGTGTTGTACACGCGACAGTGTCGTGTGAGCAGGAACACAGTGTGAGCAGCTGGGATGTGGTGCACCACATTGGCATGCTGATGTGGAGAACAATAAAATAAAACCAGCTGTATATCAACCCAGTGAATATCACTGGGTTGATATAAATATTAAATAAAAGGGGACGCAATACAGAATGCCGTGGCTAAATAACCCTGGCTAAACAAAAAATAAATGCCACTCATGGGATTTGAACCTGTAATTTACAAAAGCTCTGATTACCAGATGGAAACTTTACCACTGTACTACAATCACTCTTATAACAGGAGCGTGAAATGGATAAAATCAACAAGCAGATAAATGTATTTTTTTTTTTAAAAAGAAAAAGCGCGGCGATAACTGACCAAACTGTGTTTGTTATGGCATATTTCTGTTGATACGTGAGTGGCGTATTTGTCCTGACTTGTCCTGCCAGACAGACATGACATTCAGATTTCTTGCTGCGTGTCCACATGAACTGACGGTCCTTTTCTCCAGCCCGTTGCAAAAGCGATATAAGTTATGTATTTCCACGTGAGGGCAGCAAGCACACACATGTGCATCTCCATCAAAACATGGTACGTGTTCTGCAGCAGTGATGTCCAGGACAAGAGATGTCTCAGCAGCTGTTGACAGTCAGCCACACCCCCGTCCATTCAGCGCACAGACCAAGGTGTTACTCTGTGATCAGATGAGAGGCTCCTCACCTACAAGGGGAGTGGGGGGCGCAAAACACACACACACGTGTTGTGGGGGGAACTGATGCTCTGGCACGCCACATGCATACTTGTCAACTCTGCAGGCGTGAGGGCACTTAGACAAATTTCACCACCAGCTCAAAAGTGATTGTCTGCTGACTGTTTTCATGCTGACAGCATGAATGGCCACACATTTTCTAAGTGCCAAGTGAACAGTGTAAATGGTTGTGTGTATCACCTGGAATTTGGCCGACACCTGCCGCGAGAGGGATCGAATGGGCTCTCACAGGGAACACTGTCTTTCAGCCGCTGGTGTGCTCAAATAGTTTAGCAACAGGTGTACGAGGCATTGGAGGGAGCTACGATTTTACATGTATTAGAGACGGTGATGTATACATCCCCGTAGAGACGGTGCCTGCTCCCAGACCACCAACAACCAGTAAAAATCTATTTAAGCATAAAAATTCAAAAAGAAAAAATAATATAGCACCTTCAACTGCACCACAGACTAAAACAGTTAAATGTGGTCTATTAAACATTAGATCTCTCTCTTCTAAGTCCCTGTTAGTAAATGATATAATAATTGATCAACATATTAATTTATTCTGCCTTACAGAAACCTGGTTACAGCAGGATGAATATGTTAGTTTAAATGAGTCAACACCCACGAGTCACACTAACTGCCAAGCTTGTCTCTTAGTCTTGTCCATCCAAATTGGAAGTCCCAAAAACCAGTTTTATTTGTTGTTATCTATCGTCCACCTGGTCGTTACTGTGAGTTTCTCTGTGAATTTTCGGACCTTTTGTCTGACTTAGTGCTTAGCTCAGATAAGATAATTATAGTGGCCAATTTTAACATCCACATAGATGCTGAGAATGACAGCCTCAACACTGCATTTAATCTATTGTTAGACTCGATTGGCTTTGCTCAAAATGTAAATGAGTCCACCCACCACTTTAATCATACCTTAGATCTTGTTCTGACTTATGGTATGGAAATGGAAGACTTAACAGTATTCCCTGAAAACCCCCTTCTGTCTGATCATTTCTTAATAACATTTACATTTACTCTGATTGACTACCCAGCAGTGGGGAATAAGTTTCATTACAGTAGAAGTCTTTCAGAAAGCGCTGTAACTAGGTTTAAGGATATGATTCCTTCTTTATGTTCTCCAATGCCATATACCAACACAGGGCAGAGTAGCTACCTAAACTCTGTGAGTGAGATAGATTATCTCATCAATAGTTTTATATCCTCATTGAGGACAACTTTGGATGCTGTAGCTCCTCTGAAAAAGAAAGCCTTAAATCAGAAGTGCCTGACTCTGTGGTATAACTCACAAACTCGCAGCTTAAAGCAGATAACCCATAAGTCGTTCTCTTTGGCTGCTTTCAGTGATGCCGGTATTTGGTTAGACTCTTTCTCTCCGATTGTTCTGTCTGAGTTACTTTCATTAATTACTTCCTCCAAACCATCAACATGTCTATTAGACCCCATTCCTACCAGGCTGCTCAAGGAAGCCCTACCATTAATTAATGCTTCAATCTTAAATATGATCAATCTGTCTTTATTAGTTGTCTATGTACCACAGGCTTTTAAGGTGGCAGTAATTAAACCATTACTTAAAAAGCCATCACTTGACCCAGCTATCTTAGCTAATTATAGGCCAATCTCCAACCTTCCTTTTCTCTCAAAAATTCTTGAAAGGGTAGTTGTAAAACAGCTAACTGATCATCTGCAGAGGAATGGTCTATTTGAAGAGTTTCAGTCAGGGTTTAGAATTCATCATAGTACAGAAACAGCATTAGTGAAGGTTACAAATGATCTTCTTATGGCCTCAGACAGTGGACTCATCTCTGTGCTTGTTTTGTTAGACCTCAGTGCTGCCTTTGATACTGTTGACCATAAAATTTTATTACAGAGATTAAAGCATGCCATAGGTATTAAAGGCACTGCGCTGCAGTGGTTTGAATCATATTTATCTAATAGATTACAATTTGTTCATGTAAATGGGGAATCTTCTTCACAGACTAAGGTTAATTATGGAGTTCCACAAGGTTCTGTGCTAGGACCAATTTTATTCACTTTATACATGCTTCCCTTAGGCAGTATTATTAGACAGCATTGCTTAAATTTTCATTGTTACGCATATGATACTCAGCTTTATCTATCCATGAAGCCAGAGGACACACTCCAATTAGCTAAACTGCAGGAATGTCTTACAGACATAAAGACATGGATGACCTCTAATTTCCTGCTTTTAAACTCAGACTGCAGGCTTACTTGTAGTTCCTAGGGTTTGTAAGAGTAGAATGGGAGGCAGAGCCTTCAGCTTTCAGGCTCCTCTCCTGTGGAACCAGCTCCCAATTCAGATCAGGGAGAAAGACACCCTCTCTACTTTTTAGATTAGGCTTAAAACTTTCCTTTTTGCTAAAGCTTATAGTTAGGGCTGGATCAGGTGACCCTGAACCATCCCTTAGTTATGCTGCTATAGACTTAGTCTGCTGGGGGGTTCCCATGATGCACTGAGTGTTTCTTTCCCTTTTTGCTCTGTATGCACCACTCTGCATTTAATCATTAGTGATTGATCTCTGCTCTCTTCCACAGCATGTCTTTTTCCTGGCTCTCTCCCTCAGCCCCAACCAGTCCCAGCAGAGGACTGCCCCTCCCTTAGCCTGGTTCTGCTGGAGGTTTCTTCCTGTTAAAAGGGAGTTTTTCCTTCCCACTGTCGCCAAGTGCTTGTTCACAGGGGGTGGTTTTGACCTTTGGGGTTTTTCTGTAATTATTGTATGGCTTTGCCTTACAATATAAAGCGCCTTGGGGCAACTGTTTGTTGTGATTTGGCGCTATATAAATAAAATTGATTTGATTTGATTTGTATTGCATACGATTCCTGCTTCATGCGCAATTCAACCACATTTGTACTATGCATGAAGGGACCCTAAACTACTTGTGGTAGTGACCCATACAGTTCATAATAGCTCACATGGGGGCTTCCCCCAACTTGTGCAAAGGATGCTGGGAAGCACATGGCTACATCCAATCGGAGCAGAGATGCACAGTGACGTCTGCTGGCTGCTCTCTCAAATAAAATAATCCAACATGGTGGAAAAAATGCACTGAAACAGCTCATTTCTGAATAAATCTAGCAGGTTTCTCATATATTTTCTAAAAGTAGGCAAGAAATAAACACTTCTAAATCTAAAAATGCTGTTTTTGAAACCTAATAACACCTCTGAATTGATTTACAAGACATTTCACGGATGTTAACATGCACACCCTTCATGCGAGGGCAAAGGTATCTTCCACTAATTTCAAAACCTCATGCCTGCTCACACACATTTGGCGTTAAAAAGCAAATAAAACATTCGTTATGGAATTCCCCCCCAGGTAAACATGTTCTCTTCACTTCATTAAAATAACCTGTAATTTTGCAACACGTTTAAAAAATAAACCCATATTATACTGGGTAGATTTCAGCAGAAACTAAAGTTAGTGAGTTTTGTGAAATTTGACAGACTGTACAGCTTTAAATTTGCTCGACGTTTATAATGAATGCTTTATTTATTTATTATTCCTTTTTAGAGGAGGTAGCTGCCTTTGTGCTCCTGGAACAGCAGTTTTCCAAGTGTAATAAGTCAATGCCAAGGTTCAAACTCACAAAAATAAAGATGCATTCAGCAGCCACCTGCTAAATATCCTTTTGACCTTGATAAACGTTGCATTTACAGACGTCACTGAGTTGCTTGGGTGGACACTGGGTGGAGTTGCTTGGGTGGACTTGGGTGGACAAAACTCAAATTGCATATTCATAATGGCAAACGCGCTACATGGACAATATATGCCATTACACATTTGCCACCCTCACTGCACACCGTTCATACCCCTCTGCATGCAGGTGCATTTGCCAGTGCAATGATATTTGCTCACATTTTTACACATGCAAGCCTTTAGTAAATTGGGACCAAAATCTCACATGAGCTGGATTTTCCAAATAATTTCTCACTTGGAAAACACATTTTTTATTTTACCTCAGTGGTGCTAATGGATAATTAATGCAAGAGTTAACAGGAGAAATGTCCTATATAGTCAAAGCCAGGGTCCCGATGTGGAGGAGACTTGCACAAAGGCAGATGTTACCCTTAGGCAACTGATATACAATCATATTTCTCTTCTTCCAGCATGTTACCTCAGCCAACAGCAGGCAAAATTATAAAGTCATCTCCCGATCTGTGAGGGAAACAGTGTGCACCTTCATTAGTGCAGCTGTGGGCTGCCGAGGCAGACAGGTGAATAGGGCAAGTAATGAAATGAGAAGTTCAAAAATCCACCAACCCCACCAGAGAGATAAGCTGGGCTCATCAGTTGAACTTAGCTGGTGTATAATTAAGGGTTACGCAGTGTCTCTCATCTCAGCATTTTCTATTCCTCTTTTGTCAGAGGCAGCCTATACAGTCTGCCATGACTGTGTCCCATTTTCACAATAAAAAAGGCCTGGCTCCGGGAACGGCTGCCATGCTTTCTGTGGCTGAATAATGGTGTGTTGCCCTTGCTGTGCAGCCCCGAGGGGATTATGTTTCAACAGTAACCTGCCAGAGTAAAGGTTGTGGCAGTAATTAAAACCAAATATTTAAGAGCTGGCCGGCAGTCTGATGCTGAATTTTCAGATCAATGTGAGCCAAGTCCAAAGACCTTGTTGCCTGCCCAGGCTGCCGTGTGCCCCACAGAGGAAGTCAAACAGATTGAGTGAGCTCAGCTGCTGGCTAACTCACTGAGCTGTAAGGCCGTGTGCCTGCTGGGGCCTCTGGTTATGAAAATACATCCTTTATTTCTCAGTGTTTGCTAAGGTGAGGAACAGGATGCACTGTTGACAGCTGTGAGCATGTTCAGATACTGGATGCTGAGAGACAAGATATTTGTAACTTCAGCAAAAGATTTTTAAGCTTCAGGTTTTATGGTGTAAGATTTCCCCTTGAAATACCTGTTTAAATCTTTTTATCCTGCACCTGGCCTAAGGCAGAATAGATACTAGAATCCCCTCTAGCACTCACTCATCCCAATACGTCATATGCAGTATAATGTCCGTTTGAAGTGATAAGAATTGTCAGTTATGGTGAGATGCAAAATGAAAATTGGACATTTCTGATTACTAATTGGCTTGTTTGTTTTCAGTTCAAAACTTGGACTTTGAATGTTGGAGGTCATGGATGTTCAAGAAAATTTAACTGAGCATAACACTGCATTTACATTTCATTTATTTATATAGCACCAAATCAGAACAAGGTTGCCTCAAGGCGCTTCACACAAGTAAGGTCTAACCAACCCCCAGTGGAACAGAGGTAAGGAAAAACTCCCCCTGAGGAAGAAACTTCAAGCAGACCAGAATCAAAGGGGTGACCCTCTGCTTGGGCCATGCTACAGACATAAATTACAGAACAATTCACAAAACGAATATACAGGAAATGTTGCTGGTGCACAGGACGGTTTCTGGAACAGACACCACACCCATCTCTGGATGGAGTCGCACCTCAAACAGAGAGAAAAAAAAAAGCAGAATCAAGCATCAGAAAGACAACAAAAACCATGTAATTTATCAGCATGAAGCAACAAGAAAAACAGAAGAACTACTAAGGTGATCGCCGGCCACTAGCCCTAAGCTTCACTAAAAGACCCAGAATTTAGATAAAAATGAGGCCACGGCACGCTCTGTTTTGTAATAAAATGAATTTAAAAGAGTAAAAAGCATAGACCTATACTATGCCAGTATGCTAGCCATACAAAAGGGAAAATAAGTGCGTCTTAAGTCTGGACTTGAACGTCTCTACAGAATCTGACTTACTGACACAGGGAGATCATTCCACAGAACAGGAGCATGATAAGAGAAAGCTCTGTGACCCGCAGACTTTTTATTCACCCTCAGGACACTAAGTAGTCCTGCACCTTGAGAACGCAAAGCCCGGGCCGGTACATAGGTTTAATTAGGTCAGCTAGGTAGGAAGGTGCCAGTCCGTGAAGAATTTTATAGGCTAGTAGCAGAACCTTAAAATCTGATGTCACTTGGACAGGAAGCCAGTGAAGAGATGCCAAAATGGGTTGTAATATGATCAAACTTTTTGCTTCACGTCAAAACTGGCAGCAGCATTTTGAACCAACTGGCATCCTGTATCTAAATTTGAGGTTACATCAATGTAAATTCCAAAATATATTATTGGTAAATTAGAAGCTTATGATCATTCTTTTGCATCTGTGAAAAGTGACATTCAAGAGCAGGACTTAATATGACTGAAGGTTTGGGCAGCCTCCAACCTTCTCCAACAAGGAAAACATTAACAGTATGCACCACATGGTGATGGTTGATATTATGCTTGGTAGTGTATATTAATGACTCAAAGATGGTCAGTGTGGGTTTCACTCTGTATGTTAACTGCATGTCATCTTACATTCTGCAACTCCTGCACCTGAGTATGCTGGGAAATATAGTTTAGCGACAGCCAAGACCACATTTCCCCATAGGCCATTCTGCTTCAATCGATCGTTAAACTCTGATGACAAACTGCCTTTCCATCATGTGTTTTCTTCATGGCACCTTTGACAACCTTCACCGAGCTGTCTGTGAGGCCATTTGATCTGGGATAATGTGGGCTGGATGTTGGAACCCCCATTCACTGGCAAAATCAGCAAATACTCTACTTGCAAACTGTGGACCATTGTCTGATACCAGCTGACTGGGCACACCATGGCACATACCTTTTCTGGACGTTGTTTGGAGTGTTGCTACTTCAGGATAATTTGATAAATAATCTGTTACTAAGATGAAATTGTTACCATTGCAGCCGAACAGATATGCTTATCTCTTTCAAATGGTCTGTTGGGCACTGGGTAAGTCATGCATGGCTCTGCTTGCTGTTGACATCGATATGTCACACATATTTCACACGAGGCTGCTGTGTGGCTCATGTCCAATACATAACCTCACGTGCTCTGCATTTGCGTTTTTCTTCCCCCAAGTGCCCTTCATGTATATTTTTTAGCGTGTTTTTGCACAGTGAGGTTGGAATAACAAATCTGTTGCCTTTAAACACAATGTCATCAACAACTGACAGCTCTGTTTTGTACGTCCAGTAGTCTTGCACTTGTAGTGGACAGTCCCTTTTGTGTTCAGGCCATCCTCTTTGATTATTTTTTTAAGCTCTCTCATTGTCTCATCCTTTTCCATCTCTTTGCTAATCTGTTCTTTCATTTGACACAGGTGATGATAACACATTTATCCTTCTTTAATTTCAGGTTCAGTTTTCATGTCTGATTAAGCACTTGTCTCAGTTGTGCATCATGTTCTTTCTTTATTGATGACAAAATGATAATATCATCCATCATTGTAGCTCCAGGTATGCTTTCAGGAAGAAACAGCAAGATGTGTAACGCTGGCAGCTGCAGGTTTGGTGATTAAAACGGCCGCCGTTTTTGTCTTTTCTGCAAATATATGTACCTATGTCTCCATATACATTTCTACACACTTTACTTTTTCTTGTTCCCCCCTTTTTAATATTATTATATTTAAGTAAATATTGTAGTAGTAGGGTACAATTAGTTATACCTAACAGCTAACGTGAGCTTATCTAGCTGGCCTTAGCAACGTTCATTGTAACTTACAAAATAGTTGGTTCTGTTGTGTTTGATAACCCACATGAATTCCTACTTTTAATTTATTTTATATGTATTTGTTAATGGGTGATTCTTAGACTACGGGCACTTATTATGTCCTTTGATCATATTGTATGAAAAACAGAAAAAAGGGGACATTTCACACTTTTATAGTTATCTTTACAATGAAAGTGTGTTAAGAAATTTGTTCTAGTAGTCTGTGATGACTTTTTCACCTTTTTTCAGCATCATTATATGCAAATATTGCCGTTTTGTGCTTGTCCCACACCCAGACTTTTGATCTTCAATGATAAAAATGAATGGTAAAAAAATGTTTTTTCTAATGTTTTAAAATATCTCTGAATAAAATATCAGTAAAATAATCAAAACATAATTGGGGTATTCAATGTCATACAACTGTTGTGATTTTTTAAACAAAATGTAGTTGTCCCACACTATTGCCGTAATTTCCACCACAACACTGCAATGTCCCTTTAAACAGTTTGTATGAAAGATTGTTTGGGTAGTTTCTATGGAGATAAACAGTGACATCAGAGCACATGTATATAGCTCCAAATCACAACAAACAGTTGCCCCAAGGCGCTTTATATTGTAAGGCAATGGTGTGGTGGAAATTACATTTACAAGACCAATAGTGCCCGTAGTTAAAGAATCACCCTAATACCATTACTGTAGGTTTAACTACGCTATTGTACTTTATACACTAATTACCATTTTTGTTTATCGTGTTAGCTTGCTGGGTATGGTTGGCTTATTAACTGCTAATTTAGCTCTTCTACTATAACTAGCTTATTTTCACCATTTACAAGTTTATTTTACATGGTGTAGATTTTTAATGATTCATCAGTTTATGTGTTCCTTTAAAGAGATCAACATATAGCACCTAAATTCTTAGGTTTCCATTTGATAGCATAATGATTATACTTTTTATTTTCCTATAGTATGCTAACAGAGTTACTTTAGATAGATACCAATACACTCATACACTCATAGTTTCTGCTTCTATAATAAAATACCAGATTTATATATATTTGATTTTACTACTAGTCTACATACTAAATGACCTATACTACAATCTTCTCCTGTGATGTCTTATCCTTCTTATTTATTTTTATTTATTATATTATATATACCTTTTTCCTGAGGTGCTTGGGTGGGTAGGTAGAGTTCCCATGGGTTAAAAAAGCTTTTTAACCTACCATCCCTGGTTCTCAAGACCAGGCACCTAAGTGGCTCTACTCTACTCTTTTCTACTCTCCTATTTTACTCTTCCTTTTTAGATATACCTTTGTATACTGGCATAGTTCCACCTTAGAATTGGAATATAATATATAAGATATACCTTACTGAATTTTCATATATTGTGTGTATCGTCTTGCGATAGACTTCTGGGCCTGACAAAATCCCATATGGAAGGTGAAGAAATCGGTATCGTCCCTCAGGTGTGTTAAAGGTGCATAGTCTCGAACTAGCCTCATGAAGCTTCATTTGCCAGAACCCAGAGGATGCTTCAAGTTTACTGAACCACTTGGCACCAGCAAACTGGGACATTATCTCCTCACAAGTGTGTAACTTAAAGTGCTCCCTTTTCACTGCTTTGTTGAGATCCAACCAAGTTGGCAATGCTCTGTTTTTCTTTTGCACTTTCTTTTGCACCAGTCGGTCATCCACAGCTCACACTTGGTATAATTTCTTTTCTGTGTTCATGTGGAATTATCAGACACAGAGGAATCCCACATCCCAGGGCCTATTTACATGAATTTGCATATTTAAACAGAGGCATGGAGAGGGAGGAGTTTGGAACATCTGCATGTGCATCTTCTGTGCTCAGTGTGATGTACAAACGGAACGTGCATGGATCCATGCGTACGCACACTTTGATACATCTGGATGTTTTTGTGCTTATGTCAGTTTCTGAGTTTTAGTGTTGTATGTTTCAGTAGGAAATCTGTGCAAGTCTTTGTATATGAGACCCCTGTTGACAACACCTGTTTGAAATAACTTTTACCTCATTACTAGTCTTAAATTGCCCTATCTCAGGGGACATTTTTTTAACAGATAACTGAATTTCTGATTTTCACACGAATTCGATTTCTACAGCATAATGCAGTCTTACACCCAGGTCATCAAATTTTGATGCAAATGGTTCATTTTGACTGAACATCAATATGCAAGGAGCCAGGTACCACCGCTACGTCACTCTGACGTGCAGAGAAATTCTAACTACCATAACTTTAACCAAAACTTAGATGAATGTTCCCTGATGACACAGAAGTGCACGATCAAAGAGAAAGGTAGCAGCTGTCAAAAAAGGTGTCTCCCCACCCATCACTAAATGATGCAATGGTGATACCCAACTCATCAAATGGTGATAGAAAGGGGGACTGAACAAGGGTAAAAATGTGATGTTTTGGGAATGAGAATGTGTTATGCAGTGTCAAAAGATTTATGTTGAAAATATGCATGGTAAAGGAAATCATGTCAGGGGACATCTGGCATAATGTATGTATGTAATGAATTTGTTCATCTGGTTAAAGAAAATAAGGTGTATTTTTTTAATGTGTGTGTATATACGTGTATATATATATATATATATATACGTATATGCGGACTGGCCTCAAGCAGTTTCAGTTCCCCCCATCACACAGTCAGTCTGAAAGCAGTACATAATGCCTGAATTTAGCCTTGAGCCCCATGTTCTGCTTTGTTACATAGTTATTCCAGTCAATAAATGCAGTGTTAATTGTGGAACACATTTCAGGAGGCACAAAAGGTAATGGCAAAAGGTCTTAATGGCTTGTATTTTGACTGTTATATAAAACTTAAGATCTTCAGGGACACTAATTCAAGTCTTTTGATGTATTTTGAATGAATCTGGACTTTTTGATTCACTCACCTTTCAGTGAAAAAACAAAACAAACAAACAAACAAAAAAAAAAAAACACAAAAGCAGAATCACAGCACACATAACTGCCAGTTCTACTCCTTGGCAGGCATCTCCTGGAGGCAGTTCGTGAGCTGGCAGATAACATCCTTTGAGGATCATCAAATCCTCTCCATTCCTTCAAGACAGTTCCCTCAGGCCAAAGATTTAAGACTCAAACATCTGAAAATGAACACACACGTGTATATATATATATATATATATATATATATATATATATATATATATATTCTAAAATTTATACCCTCTGCATCCACATCTCATCTATTGAAGCGAGATAGTGCAGGTACTTGCAAAACAGGATTGGCAGGCAATTATTAATACATTTAAAAGATCTTGTTGGAGGAAAGCTGGGGGTAAAGAAAATAGGTCTACCTCTGCACTTTTATATTGAAAATGTCTTTACAACAACAATGATAAGAGTTCATGTTTCACTTGTAGTAGCCTGTGTTCCCATATTTAAAAAGGGGGACCAGAAAGTGTGTGCCAACTACAGGGGCATCACACTGCTCAGCCTCCCTGCTAAAGTCTACTCCAGGGTGCTGGAAAGGAGGGTTCGGCTGATCATCAAACATCTGATTGAAGAGGAACAATGCAGTTTCCGTCCTGGTCGTGGAACAACCGACCAGCTCTTCACTCTCACAAGGATCCTGGAGGGTGCATGGTAGTATGCCCATCCAGTCTACATGTGTTTTGTGGATTTGGAGAAGGCGTATGATCAGGTACCCCGGGAGATACTGTGGGAGTATGGAGTGAGGGGGTTCCTTCTCAGGGCCATCCAATCTCCCTGACTGAGGGGTCCACTGAATGAAGTTCCTTGCCATATTTAGTGACTTCATACACCCTGCATCACAAGGTTATTTCACATGGTTATGCTTGCAGGCTCATTCTTTTTGTGCCCCTGTTCTGTGGAATGCTGTAAAGCGCCTTGGGGCAACTGTTTGTTGTGATTTGGCGCTATATAAAAAAATTGATTGATTGATTGATTGATTGATCTCCCTGCGTCAATAAAACAGTCAGATTCTGTGGAGGCTTTCAAGTCCAGAGATAAGATGCACTTATTTTCCCTTTCGTATGTCTAGCATACTGGCATAGTATAGTTCTATGTTTTTCACTCTTAATTCATTTTATTAGGAAACAGAGCGTGCCGCAGCCTCAACTTTACCTAAATTCTGGGTCTTTTAGTGAAGTTTAGGGCTAGTGGCTGGCGATAACCTTAGTATTTCCTGTTTTTCTTGTTGATTAATGCTGACACATTATGCTGTATTTCTTGTCTTTCTGATGCCTGATTCTGTTTAAGGTGCAGCTCCACTCAGAGATGGGTGTAGTATTTATGCTGGAGACCCTCCTGTCCTGTGCACCAACAGCATTTCCTGTATATTCGTTTTGTGAATTGTTCTGTAATTTGTGTCTGTAGCATGGCCCAAGCAGAGGGTCACCCCTTTGAGTCTGGTCTGCTTGAGGTTTCTTCCTCAGAGGGAGTTTTTCCTTACCAGTGCTGCTTTGGGGGTTCGTAAGGTTAGACCTTACTTGTGTGAAGCACCTTGAGGCAACTCTGTTGTGATTTGGTGCTATATAAATGAAAATAAATTGAAAAATAAATTGAAATTTTTTGTTCATTATGAACCTCGTAACTACAGGTGAGATTTAATCAGTTTAGGCTCCATTTTGGTAAAATGCCACATGGCCGAAGCTGCCACACTAATCTGCCTAGTCCACGGAATGAAGATCACCATCTAGCAATGATGGGTTCTTCAACCTGTCCTGCCTAAGAATGAAGCAACACTCCCTCTGTGTTTGTTGTAATCCAAGCTTTTGTTCCATGTTTTCATAGGAAAATTGCTTCTAAAATCAGTTCATGCATGCCAGTCATGCGCATGCTTTAACATGCATGTGAGCCACCTCCAGTGAAAGTGCTGCCCCTCCACATGTTTATAAAGGCACAGTAGTGACTGACCATTCATATAGTACTGTGCATTCAAGATGGTGGACACTCCAGAAATTGCCCATTAACTCTCTGGGGTTGATGGACATGTGGGCACATACAACTGTTTTTCATCATCTTCCTGTTCATAGATTAGTGGTAGATTGTCACAGACACTTCTTTTGACCACTTCCTGAAACTACAGATTAACACTTCTTATTTCAATCCCTGTTGGAGGTTATCTTTGCCTCACAGCCAGTCCTACACCCTGGAGACTGTCACATGGGTCTCTCTCTCTCTGAGACTATAATTCACACTATCACAAACCCTCATAAATGCTTAAAAAAGGGCCTGTCAGCCTGTAAATAGTTTTTTGTCCTGTTGTGAAAAAACATGGATGGGCTATATCCTTTTTATTTGCCACAACCAACATGCAACACTCCCCCACGCCGCAAGCATTTTTTTTTTTTTTTTTTGTGAGGGACATTCCACTTTTCATCCAGTGAAGGATATTTATAGACATTTTTAGACGGACTTAAGATAGAAAAGATCTAGCTGAAAATGGTGAGTGATTTTGAACCTTACCAACCCTTGCTCTAGGGGTTGGTAAGGTTGGACCCTACTCGTGTGAAGCGCCTTGAGTTAGCTTTGTTGTGATTTGGCGCTATATAAATGAAATAAATTGAAATTTTTAGTATTATTTCATTTCTGTGATTACAGTTTTAGCAGGTATCAATCACTAGGTACACTCCTTGTGCCATGGCTATTGAGGCTTTATATCCATCATAAATTTTAATACCCGATGCCCACACCACCAATTATAAGAACCACCACAAAAACACATGTTAATCACCCAAACCCAGGTTCCCTAGCTTGTTAGCATTAGTTAGCTTACTAATTTTGAGATAGGTTGGTGTGTTTGGGCTCGATTCCTCTCACCCAACTCATGCTGGCCCTGCCCACATGCCACCCCTTTGCCTGCTTATGGATCGTCAGGTAGTTAGGGACTGTCAGAACAGTGGTACCCAACACCAAATTAATTGTGCAACAAATCCATTCTTCAGAAAGGCATTAAATAAGGAGGCCAGTCAATCATGACAGTCTGTCATCATTCATAGCCTCGACTATTTCAGGTCAACCCCCAACTATCCCATGGGCCTCCAATACAGAGCTTTTAAAGTAAGTTTGGTTCTGAAGGAAATATTGGGCTGATTCCTAAATTTCTTTTCTTTGTTAAACTCAGGAAAAAGCCATGGTCTGGTACAGGAAACAGCCAGGGCCCTGCTCTACTGACCCTCGAGTTATCTGAATGTTTGTCAGAACGGTTTTCAGTGCCAAAGAAACTTCGTCTGCACAGCATCCTGAAGTCCTCCCACACCAAAGTGTTTGCTTTTATGGGCACAGAAGCTGCGGTTCTTGAGCTGCTTGGCACTTGAGAGAGAAAACTGACCCACCTTTCGTCAAAAAAGTGACAGCTGCCAATCAAAATCGGCCACGTCACTAAGCCCCGCCCCCTCTATGACGTCATAGCCAATCAGAATTAATGACGTCACTATGTCCCGCCCCTAAGCCCCTCCCCTAGTCCCGCCTCCAAGCCCCGCCCCTTATGACGTAACAGCCAATCATAATCGATGACGTCATTATGCCCCGCCCCTAAGCCCCGCCCCTAGTCCCACCTCCTAGCCCCCGCCCCTTATGACGTCACATCCAATCAGAGTCGATGACGTCAGTATGTCCCGCCCCTAAGCCCCCGCCCCCGGCTCCTCCCCTAGTTCCGCCCCTGGCTCCTCCCCTAGCCCCACCCCCAAGCTCCTCCCCTAACCCCGGCCAAGCACCGCCTCCAAGCCATACCTCCCCTCCCACCCAGGGTCTAATATTTTAATGTCACTTTATTTCATGAATTAAAGAACGATTAAAAATACCTAGATCTTTTTAATGTATTAAAGAATTAACTAATTCTGAAATAATTAAACATAAATCAGTGTCTATTATTTAATGCCCCTTTAATATTTTTAATTCTTAAATTATTACGTTTCCTTTTCTGTTTTTTAATTCGTAAATTAAAGAAGGGGGTACAAATAGCCGTCTCTCGGCTGTAAGTCTTTGCAGCAAGACGGTCAAATACCCACGCATAGAGCTGCTCGCGGAAACATGACCCCACGGCTGTAAAACCTGTTGCAGAGCTGTGTCTGTGTGAGTGCGTGTGTGTGTGCGTGTGTGTGTGTGTGTGTGTGCGTGTGTGTGTGTGTGTGTGTGTGTGTGTGGCGGGACACCCGCTGAGCGGAGATGCTGCCCCGAGGTGATGAACCCGAAGAACAATAAACAATGCTCCTTATCACTCACGCCAGATGATGTTTTCTTTTAAGATATTAGCCGATCGATCATGGGGCGCGGGACACCCGCTGAGCGGAGATGCTGCCCCGAGCCCGAACAATAAACAATGCTCCTTATCACTTACGTCCCTGGGAACGAGTCAGCGAGCATTTCCACTACAACCGGTGAAGAGTGAAGATGCCTGGACCCCCAGCTATGGGTATAAAATAGAATAAATTTGCGGAAAAAATCCTGGAAAACCATGTTGTTTAATTAAGTTTTCTTGTCTTCGAGCAGAGTGCGAAAACCGCATCAGCTTTCAGGGTAAGTGATTTAAGTAATCTGTTTTGATAGAAATGAGTGTTTTTTAAATGATGCACGCCGTCTGAAACTGTTTTTTTTTATTTTTTTTTAGACAAAACCACGCAGACGGTCCAGAGCGCGTTCGGACCCGTCCTCGGTAATATATTTGAAATAGTACAGAATATCCGCTTGCGAGGGTGATGCTTTGTATTCATTTATTTATGTTAATTCTAGAAATCAAGTCAGAGCCCCCTGAAGAAGTTCGAAGGCTGGAAGCCCCGACTTCACCACGCAGATGTAAGTACAGCGATCGAGATTAAATCACGATTAAAACTCTGGAATAACCCGATTTTTTCTGTCACAGCCCATGGAGAAGCGGGTCAGTGGGAGAGACCCGTAAAACGATCCGCGGATGTACACGGTAAGGAGTCGGAGTTTATGTATTTATTTATTTTAAATATTTAATAACTAACGATTTTCTCTTTTTTCAGCACGCGGTGGAGGGAGACCGTCTATTTTCCACAGAGACGCAAGGCTCGAAGATATTCTGAGCTGGGATTAACCTCATCACGCAACTTTCTTGAAAATGTGTAGTCTGTTTTTATTTTTTATTTTTTCTCTTATTCCGATGGAACGGGAGAATTCATTTTGAAGAGGTATATTAACTGAATTTCTTGAGGTAGATTCTTCCTGCTACAGATTTTAAAAGATGGAAGGAGAGAATTCACATCGGGAAAATAACTTCGGACGTGTATTGGATTTAAACGCTTCAATAATCGACTCAGCGGGGAGCGCTCCTGGAGCAGATGGTCCATTACCCGAGGCGTTAAATTCGCCGCCTCAAAATAACATCGAGTCCGGAGAGAGACTTTTAAGCCGTGTTCGTTTAACACCGTTAAATGAGGCTCTTAACAATTTAGCGGCTGAACGAGAATCGGAAGAAATTAACCCCTACATCATTTCTGCGATTAACGCTATAAATTCGACGGTCCAGTCTGATACTGAAGAGCCCCCTGACCCCCCGCACACCTCACCTCCAGACGAGTCCGGTCCCGCGGCGTTGAACCAGGTACGTCTGACTCCGTTAAATAACGCCGTAAACCTCCTCGCGTGTGAAGTTAATCCTCACGTCCAATCCGCGGTGGATGAATTAAATCAAACGCCTAACGACGCTCGCGCTTTTTCACCTTTAAGAAGTCCCTCCCCGCGCAATGCGCGCGGAGAAGAGATTTTAAACAGAGCTCGTTTAACCCCGATAAACGCGGCGATCTCTGTTTTGATGGAAGACGGAGATGATGCACGACCGGGACCCAGCCGACACTCTCCCATGACGGGCGGTGGGGCTGCTAACGTCATCAGGAGACCTGCTTTTAACAATATCGAAATCAGGCTGCCTCTCAATTTCCAGCGCGCCGACGAAATTCCCGACTACGCGGAATTTTACCGTAACGTCGTTGGGGCTCTTCATAACTCGGTCGAAAAGGCTTTAACACACGCCAGGGCCGGGGACTTTATCCAAATGGAGATTCGTGGGGACTCAGTCTACAACGAGGCCGCTTTGATCAGCTCATATAACGACGCTGGCGATGTGACGGGCTTCCAAAATCTGTTAGAACGATTGATACAATCAAATTCCAACGTTTTAGCCGACGAGTCTCTGGAATTAGTGGTTCAAGTCATCCGCAACCAGAACGGCGCGGGGAAGCGCAGAATAGATGACCTCCTCCATCACGAGGTTCTGAGGAAAAAATCCAAATGCCTTAATATCGTGTATAATCCTGACAACAGTTTATGTTTCGCGATAAACCTCGTTCAGTTATTGAATCCTCATCTGAGTACGCACGAGGCGGAGCAGCGCGGACTGGCGTTACAAAACAGCGTCGGATTAACGGCTGCTACGCCGGTATCTTTAGAGCAGGTGGGAAAATTTGAAAACGCTCTGGGTTGTAAAATTGTGGTGTTTTTCAGAGCCGAAGGGGAGAGAAAGCTGACAAAATTCCAGACAGGAATACCGGCGCAGCAGAAAACTCTTTTCGTTTTTCTGTTTAATAATCATTTTTACGGAATCATCGATTTAAAGAGATTTTTGGGAGTGAAATATGTATGTAAGTTTTGCTTTGAGGGGTACAATAACCACGCCTCCCATAATTGTCCGTCATATTGTAAAATTTGTGAATCCACGCAGTGTTATGAGAAAAATAACCCTGTATTCTGCAGCGAATGTAACAAGGAGTGTCGCTCTCCCACCTGTTACAGCCTGCATAAACAGCCGAAGTATCGTCCTTCCGCCGGTAAGTTCGTTAATGTGTGTGATAACAGAAAAAAATGCTCTCGATGTAAACGTGAGTATTACATAGCGTTTTCTAAAAACAGCGCTCCGCACGTGTGTAAGCAGAAGAGGTGTCATATATGCGGCGAGGCTCTCCAGGAGCCGAGCGAGGGTCACCTCTGCTATATGACCCCGCTCAAAGCTGAAGAGACGCATTCAGAGAAATATGTTTTTTATGATTTTGAAACGTATGTCGATAATAACGGGGAACACGTACCGTTTTACGTCAGCGCTGTAACAAAGACGGGTGATTTTTGGAGCGCATGGGGGACAGACTGCGTAGCCCGCTTCTTTAAACATTTTAGAACGAGAAAATTCAAAGAATACGTGTTCATCGCTCACAACTCAAAAGGTTTTGACGGCTATTTGCTTCTAAAGTATTTAGTCCAGCAGGGCGTAACCCCCGCTGTGATTATGACCGGGAGTAAACTATTACTCATGACAGACGCCGCCTTTAAACAGAAATATATAGATTCGTTATCTTTCCTTACAATGCGCTTATCTCAGATGCCTAAAGCCCTGGGGATCCGGCTGAAAGACGAAATCATCCGCAAAGGTTACTTTCCGCACCTGTTCAGTTCAGAAAAAAATCTGAACTATGTCGGTCCGTACCCTGACTCAGCGGCTTACGGGGTCGCAAATATGTCAGAGGGAGAAAGAGAGGAATTTAACGCGTGGTACGTGCGGAAAAAAAACGCAATTTTCGATTTTAAAGCCGAGGCCGTTATGTATTGTGATAACGACACAAAAATCTTGGCTGCAGCCTGCTCCAAATTTATGTCTGAATTCATCGCTGAAACACTCGTGGATCCTTTTACCTGCGTTACAATCGCCTCGGCGTGTATGAAAGTCTTCCAAACTAACTTTCTTGCTCCAAAAACGCTGGCGATCCCCTCCGCCGACAATTATAGAACGAGGCATAAAAAATATTCGGACGTGGCCGTGCAATGGTTAGAATGGGTTGCTGAGACGCAAAACATTATCATCGATCATGCTCTAAACAGGGGCGAGAAAAAAATAGGAGGTTATTATGTTGATGGGTATGCTCAGATTGACGGCCGGATAAAAGTGTGGGAGTTTCTCGGATGTTTTTACCACGGGTGTGCAAGGTGTTTTACACAGCATGAAATAAACCCTCTCACAAACACCTCATTTGGAGAGCTCCACGCAGCGTGTCAGAAAAAAATAGCCTTTCTGCGGGCTATGCCGGGCGTCACCCTCAACGTAATTTGGGAGCATCAATGGCTTGAAATGAGGCTGAGGGATGAGAGCGTTCGGTGTTTCCCGCGCCCGCAGGGGGTTACCGCCGCCCCTCGAACCTCGCGACGCTTTATACGGCGGTCGGACTTGCGCGGCCCGTCTGAGGTACACGGCTGAGCAAGATGAGACGGTCTATTACGTCGACGTGACCTCGCTGTATCCTTACGTTAACGTAAATTTCACATATCCCACGGGGCATCCGGAAATTATAGAGAGAAATTTCAGAGACCCCAGGACTTATTTCGGGCTCATCAAAGCCATCGTGTACCCGCCCCAGGGGCTAAAATTCCCCGTCCTCCCACACAGAACTCCTCACGGTAAACTGGTGTTTACTCTGTGTCGCACCTGCGCTGATGAAAATAATCAAGCTGCAGCGTGCACACACAGTCAGCAGCAGAGAGCTCTGTCTGGGACTTGGACGACCCCGGAATTCCACAAAGCTCTGGATACAGGCTATGCTGTAGCTAAGATTTTTGAAGTCTGGCATTTTGAGGAAAAAAGTGATAAAATCTTTGAGGGGTACATAAACACCTTCTTAAAACACAAGCAGGAAGCCTCTGGTTTCCCTCCCGAATTTGATAAAGACTCCGAGAGCAGAGAAAAATACATCACGGACTACTGGCTGAATCAGAAGATTCGTTTAGACCCAGAAAAAATCAGTCACAATCCGGCAAAACGTCAGATGGCTAAGATCTGCCTCAACTCCTTCTGGGGGAAATTCGCCCAGAGGGCAAATCTGACGCAGACCGCGCTCGTTAAAAATGCTGACGATCTGTTCAGGTATCTGTTTTCTGAAGAGTACGAGGTCACATATCTAACATTCCTCAGCAGTCAGGCGGCTATGGTTCAATGGAGGTACGGCCCGCGGCACGTCAGCCGACCGGGTAAAACCGTCAATATTTTCATCGCGGCGTTTACAACGGCGTACGCGCGTTTGACCTTGTACGGTTTTATGGAGGCTGTGGCAAATCCTGACAGGATTCTGTATTATGATACCGATAGCCTGATTTACGTTTGTAGGCGGGGTGAAACCCCGCTGCCTACCGGTAATTATCTGGGGCAGCTCACCGACGAGTTGAACGGCGACGTCATCACAGAGTTTGCAGCGGCGGGACCTAAAAGTTACGCATATAAAACCGCACGAGGTAAAACGGTCATGCGTGTGAAGGGGATCACTCAAACCCACGAAAGCTGTCAGAAAATAAACTTTGACAGCGTCAAAGATCTGGTCGAGGGTTATATAAAAGATCCCGCCCTCGCTGCATCTATCATAACGCCGCAGCAGGGAATTAAACGTCATAAAAGCAGTTTCAGTTTGACAAACGTGTCATTTCAAAAATCCTTCAGGGTGGTGTATGACAAGCGGCGTCTTTTAAAGGACGGGGAAACCGAACCGTTCGGATTTTGAAACATGTCTCACTCTGGAAATACGGTGGAGATTGACCCCAGACTTCAGCTCCCATTCTCCTGTCTCATCGTTGGACCGAGTGGTTCGGGAAAGACTGTGTTTGTGAAAACATTGCTGGAAAATTGTAGCCACGCTATGAGACATGTGCCTGACAACATTGTATGGCTGTATACGTCTGAACAACCTCTGTATTCTGAACTGAAGAATAAAAATATTAAATTTGTAAGAGGACTCCCTGACTCATTTCTGGACGACAGCCTTTTCCCTGAAGGTCAGAGCCATCTGGTTATTTTGGACGATCTCATCTTTCAAGCAACGGATCATCCTGAAGTTGTAAGAATTTTCACCCAGTACAGACATCACCGGAATATGAGCGTCATCATGATCACACAGAACGTGTTTCATAAAGGGAAATACAGTCGAACCATCAGTTTGAATTGTAATTATATGGTGCTGTTTAAAAATCCCAGAGACAAGTTACAGATGAACATTCTGGCTCAGCAAATGTTTCCCGGCAGAAAACAATTTTTTTTGGAGGCACTTGATGATGCTACGAGCGTACCTTACGGGTATTTATTACTGGATTGCACGCAGGAGTGTCCAGATCAGTTCAGACTGAGATCGGGATTACTCCCGCACGAGTGGCCCACAGTTTATTTACAGAAAGATAAACGGATATGAGCTCTCTTTTAAAAAGGAACGCCCCCGCTCTTAAAGCGCTAATCAGAGCCGGGGCGAGGGAGCGTCACCACAGCCTGAAGACCTGCAGGGCGGAGCTTCTGAAAACTTTATCCGAGATCGCTTTGAATATATTAAAGGGGAATATCGCCTTGAGCGACTCTCAATTCCGGGCCTTGAAAAAACGAAAAAGAGTTTTACGTCTTCTGGCCGACAGAAAAACCAGTTATAAAAAGAAGCGGGGAGCGCTGATTCAGACGGGCGGCTTTCTCCTGCCTCTGCTCGCCGCGGCCCTGCCCGTTATAACGAGTCTAATAGTACCCAGAGGATAATGGCGTTCAAAGCGGCGCAAAAGATGTTTTTACTCACTCCACAGCAGATGCTTCAACTCAGTCATTCCGTTCCGCCGAGCGGAAATAACATCAGACAAACGGCGGAAAATGATTTAGACTCGCGAATGCGAGGTATACTGGAAGAACGTACTCACTCTCCTTATGAAAAAATTAAAAAGTATGAGGCTCTGCTGCAGCGCTATTTAACCCTGATCAAGCAGGGCGTCCAAAATAACCAGATGGCTCTGACCTTCAGGGAAAAGGCTGTCGTCCAGAAATGAGTCAGGGAGTCCTCTTACAAATTTAATATTTTTATTCTTCAGTTCAGAATACAGAGGTTGTTCAGACGTATACAGCCATACAATGTTGTCAGGCACATGTCTCATAGCGTGGCTACAATTTTCCAGCAATGTTTTCACAAACACAGTCTTTCCCGAACCACTCGGTCCAACGATGAGACAGGAGAATGGGAGCTGAAGTCTGGGGTCAATCTCCACCGTATTTCCAGAGTGAGACATGTTTCAAAATCCGAACGGTTCGGTTTCCCCGTCCTTTAAAAGACGCCGCTTGTCATACACCACCCTGAAGGATTTTTGAAATGACACGTTTGTCAAACTGAAACTGCTTTTATGACGTTTAATTCCCTGCTGCGGCGTTATGATAGATGCAGCGAGGGCGGGATCTTTTATATAACCCTCGACCAGATCTTTGACGCTGTCAAAGTTTATTTTCTGACAGCTTTCGTGGGTTTGAGTGATCCCCTTCACACGCATGACCGTTTTACCTCGTGCGGTTTTATATGCGTAACTTTTAGGTCCCGCCGCTGCAAACTCTGTGATGACGTCGCCGTTCAACTCGTCGGTGAGCTGCCCCAGATAATTACCGGTAGGCAGCGGGGTTTCACCCCGCCTACAAACGTAAATCAGGCTATCGGTATCATAATACAGAATCCTGTCAGGATTTGCCACAGCCTCCATAAAACCGTACAAGGTCAAACGCGCGTACGCCGTTGTAAACGCCGCGATGAAAATATTGACGGTTTTACCCGGTCGGCTGACGTGCCGCGGGCCGTACCTCCATTGAACCATAGCCGCCTGACTGCTGAGGAATGTTAGATATGTGACCTCGTACTCTTCAGAAAACAGATACCTGAACAGATCGTCAGCATTTTAACGAGCGCGGTCTGCGTCAGATTTGCCCTCTGGGCGAATTTCCCCCAGAAGGAGTTGAGGCAGATCTTAGCCATCTGACGTTTTGCCGGATTGTGACTGATTTTTTTCTGGGTCTAAACGAATCTTCTGATTCAGCCAGTAGTCCGTGATGTATTTTTCTCTGCTCTCGGAGTCTTTATCAAATTCGGGAGGGAAACCAGAGGCTTCCTGCTTGTGTTTTAAGAAGGTGTTTATGTACCCCTCAAAGATTTTATCACTTTTTTCCTCAAAATGCCAGACTTCAAAAATCTTAGCTACAGCATAGCCTGTATCCAGAGCTTTGTGGAATTCCGGGGTCGTCCAAGTCCCAGACAGAGCTCTCTGCTGCTGACTGTGTGTGCACGCTGCAGCTTGATTATTTTCATCAGCGCAGGTGCGACACAGAGTAAACACCAGTTTACCGTGAGGAGTTCTGTGTGGGAGGACGGGGAATTTTAGCCCCTGGGGCGGGTACACGATGGCTTTGATGAGCCCGAAATAAGTCCTGGGGTCTCTGAAATTTCTCTCTATAATTTCCGGATGCCCCGTGGGATATGTGAAATTTACGTTAACGTAAGGATACAGCGAGGTCACGTCGACGTAATAGACCGTCTCATCTTGCTCAGCCGTGTACCTCAGACGGGCCGCGCAAGTCCGACCGCCGTATAAAGCGTCGCGAGGTTCGAGGGGCGGCGGTAACCCCCTGCGGGCGAGGAAACACCGAACGCTCTCATCCCTCAGCCTCATTTCAAGCCATTGATGCTCCCAAATTACGTTGAGGGTGACGCCCGGCATAGCCCGCAGAAAGGCTATTTTTTTCTGACACGCTGCGTGGAGCTCTCCAAATGAGGTGTTTGTGAGAGGGTTTATTTCATGCTGTGTAAAACACCTTGCACACCCGTGGTAAAAACATCCGAGAAACTCCCACACTTTTATCCGGCCGTCAATCTGAGCATACCCATCAACATAATAACCTCCTATTTTTTCTCGCCCCTGTTTAGAGCATGATCGATGATAATGTTTTGCGTCTCAGCAACCCATTCTAACCATTGCACGGCCACGTCCGAATATTTTTATGCCTCGTTCTATAATTGTCGGCGGAGGGGATCGCCAGCGTTTTTGGAGCAAGAAAGTTAGTTTGGAAGACTTTCATACACGCCGAGGCGATTGTAACGCAGGTAAAAGGATCCACGAGTGTTTCAGCGATGAATTCAGACATAAATTTGGAGCAGGCTGCAGCCAAGATTTTTGTGTCGTTATCACAATACATAACGGCCTCGGCTTTAAAATCGAAAATTGCGTTTTTTTTTTCCGCACGTACCACGCGTTAAATTCCTCTCTTTCTCCCTCTGACATATTTGCGACCCCGTAAGCCGCTGAGTCAGGGTACGGACCGACATAGTTCAGATTTTTTTCTGAACTGAACAGGTGCGGAAAGTAACCTTTGCGGATGATTTCGTCTTTCAGCCGGATCCCCAGGGCTTTAGGCATCTGAGATAAGCGCATTGTAAGGAAAGATAACGAATCTATATATTTCTGTTTAAAGGCGGCGTCTGTCATGAGTAATAGTTTACTCCCGGTCATAATCACAGCGGGGGTTACGCCCTGCTGGACTAAATACTTTAGAAGCAAATAGCCGTCAAAACCTTTTGAGTTGTGAGCGATGAACACGTATTCTTTGAATTTTCTCGTTCTAAAATGTTTAAAGAAGCGGGCTACGCAGTCTGTCCCCCATGCGCTCCAAAAATCACCCGTCTTTGTTACAGCGCTGACGTAAAACGGTACGTGTTCCCCGTTATTATCGACATACGTTTCAAAATCATAAAAAACATATTTCTCTGAATGCGTCTCTTCAGCTTTGAGCGGGGTCATATAGCAGAGGTGACCCTCGCTCGGCTCCTGGAGAGCCTCGCCGCATATATGACACCTCTTCTGCTTACACACGTGCGGAGCGCTGTTTTTAGAAAACGCTATGTAATACTCACGTTTACATCGAGAGCATTTTTTTCTGTTATCACACACATTAACGAACTTACCGGCGGAAGGACGATACTTCGGCTGTTTATGCAGGCTGTAACAGGTGGGAGAGCGACACTCCTTGTTACATTCGCTGCAGAATACAGGGTTATTTTTCTCATAACACTGCGTGGATTCACAAATTTTACAATATGACGGACAATTATGGGAGGCGTGGTTATTGTACCCCTCAAAGCAAAACTTACATACATATTTCACTCCCAAAAATCTCTTTAAATCGATGATTCCGTAAAAATGATTATTAAACAGAAAAACGAAAAGAGTTTTCTGCTGCGCCGGTATTCCTGTCTGGAATTTTGTCAGCTTTCTCTCCCCTTCGGCTCTGAAAAACACCACAATTTTACAACCCAGAGCGTTTTCAAATTTTCCCACCTGCTCTAAAGATACCGGCGTAGCAGCCGTTAATCCGACGCTGTTTTGTAACGCCAGTCCGCGCTGCTCCGCCTCGTGCGTACTCAGATGAGGATTCAATAACTGAACGAGGTTTATCGCGAAACATAAACTGTTGTCAGGATTATACACGATATTAAGGCATTTGGATTTTTTCCTCAGAACCTCGTGATGGAGGAGGTCATCTATTCTGCGCTTCCCCGCGCCGTTCTGGTTGCGGATGACTTGAACCACTAATTCCAGAGACTCGTCGGCTAAAACGTTGGAATTTGATTGTATCAATCGTTCTAACAGATTTTGGAAGCCCGTCACATCGCCAGCGTCGTTATATGAGCTGATCAAAGCGGCCTCGTTGTAGACTGAGTCCCCACGAATCTCCATTTGGATAAAGTCCCCGGCCCTGGCGTGTGTTAAAGCCTTTTCGACCGAGTTATGAAGAGCCCCAACGACGTTACGGTAAAATTCCGCGTAGTCGGGAATTTCGTCGGCGCGCTGGAAATTGAGAGGCAGCCTGATTTCGATATTGTTAAAAGCAGGTCTCCTGATGACGTTAGCAGCCCCACCGCCCGTCATGGGAGAGTGTCGGCTGGGTCCCGGTCGTGCATCATCTCCGTCTTCCATCAAAACAGAGATCGCCGCGTTTATCGGGGTTAAACGAGCTCTGTTTAAAATCTCTTCTCCGCGCGCATTGCGCGGGGAGGGACTTCTTAAAGGTGAAAAGCGCGAGCGTCGTTAGGCGTTTGATTTAATTCATCCACCGCGGATTGGACGTGAGGATTAACTTCACACGCGAGGAGGTTTACGGCGTTATTTAACGGAGTCAGACGTACCTGGTTCAACGCCGCGGGACCGGACTCGTCTGGAGGTGAGGTGTGCGGGGGGTCAGGGGGCTCTTCAGTATCAGACTGGACCGTCGAATTTATAGCGTTAATCGCAGAAATGATGTAGGGGTTAATTTCTTCCGATTCTCGTTCAGCCGCTAAATTGTTAAGAGCCTCATTTAACGGTGTTAAACGAACACGGCTTAAAAGTCTCTCTCCGGACTCGATGTTATTTTGAGGCGGCGAATTTAACGCCTCGGGTAATGGACCATCTGCTCCAGGAGCGCTCCCCGCTGAGTCGATTATTGAAGCGTTTAAATCCAATACACGTCCGAAGTTATTTTCCCGATGTGAATTCTCTCCTTCCATCTTTTAAAATCTGTAGCAGGAAGAATCTACCTCAAGAAATTCAGTTAATATACCTCTTCAAAATGAATTCTCCCGTTCCATCGGAATAAGAGAAAAAATAAAAAAATAAAAACAGACTACACATTTTCAAGAAAGTTGCGTGATGAGGTTAATCCCAGCTCAGAATATCTTCGAGCCTTGCGTCTCTGTGGAAAATAGACGGTCTCCCTCCACCGCGTGCTGAAAAAAGAGAAAATCGTTAGTTATTAAATATTTAAAATAAATAAATACATAAACTCCGACTCCTTACCGTGTACATCCGCGGATCGTTTTACGGGTCTCTCCCACTGACCCGCTTCTCCATGGGCTGTGACAGAAAAAATCGGGTTATTCCAGAGTTTTAATCGTGATTTAATCTCGATCGCTGTACTTACATCTGCGTGGTGAAGTCGGGGCTTCCAGCCTTCGAACTTCTTCAGGGGGCTCTGACTTGATTTCTAGAATTAACATAAATAAATGAATACAAAGCATCACCCTCGCAAGCGGATATTCTGTACTATTTCAAATATATTACCGAGGACGGGTCCGAACGCGCTCTGGACCGTCTGCGTGGTTTTGTCTAAAAAAAAATAAAAAAAAACAGTTTCAGACGGCGTGCATCATTTAAAAACACTCATTTCTATCAAAACAGATTACTTAAATCACTTACCCTGAAAGCTGATGCGGTTTTCGCACTCTGCTCGAAGACAAGAAAACTTAATTAAACAACATGGTTTCCAGGATTTTTTCCGCAAATTTATTCTATTTTATACCCATAGCTGGGGGTCCAGGCATCTTCACTCTTCACCGGTTGTAGTGGAAATGCTCGCTGACTCGTTCCCAGGGACGTAAGTGATAAGGAGCATTGTTTATTGTTCGGGCTCGGGGCAGCATCTCCGCTCAGCGGGTGTCCCGCGCCCCATGATCGATCGGCTAATATCTTAAAAGAAAACATCATCTGGCGTGAGTGATAAGGAGCATTGTTTATTGTTCTTCGGGTTCATCACCTCGGGGCAGCATCTCCGCTCAGCGGGTGTCCCGCCACACACACACACACACACACACACACACGCACACACACACACACACACACGCACACACACACGCACTCACACAGACACAGCTCTGCAACAGGTTTTACAGCCGTGGGGTCATGTTTCCGCGAGCAGCTCTATGCGTGGGTATTTGACCGTCTTGCTGCAAAGACTTACAGCCGAGAGACGGCTATTTGTACCCCCTTCTTTAATTTACGAATTAAAAAACAGAAAAGGAAACGTAATAATTTAAGAATTAAAAATATTAAAGGGGCATTAAATAATAGACACTGATTTATGTTTAATTATTTCAGAATTAGTTAATTCTTTAATACATTAAAAGATCTAGGTATTTTTAATCGTTCTTTAATTCATGAAATAAAGTGACATTAAAATATTAGACCCTGGGTGGGAGGGGAGGTATGGCTTGGAGGCGGTGCTTGGCCGGGGTTAGGGGAGGAGCTTGGGGGTGGGGCTAGGGGAGGAGCCAGGGGCGGAACTAGGGGAGGAGCCGGGGGCGGGGGCTTAGGGGCGGGACATACTGACGTCATCGACTCTGATTGGATGTGACGTCATAAGGGGCGGGGGCTAGGAGGTGGGACTAGGGGCGGGGCTTAGGGGCGGGGCATAATGACGTCATCGATTATGATTGGCTGTTACGTCATAAGGGGCGGGGCTTGGAGGCGGGACTAGGGGAGGGGCTTAGGGGCGGGACATAGTGACGTCATTAATTCTGATTGGCTATGACGTCATAGAGGGGGCGGGGCTTAGTGACGTGGCCGATTTTGATTGGCAGCTGTCACTTTTTTGACGAAAGGTGGGTCAGTTTTCTCTCTCACTTGTACCATTTAAAAACAGCCTTCTAGTAATACTCAGGCAATAAAAGCTACAAACTAAAGTTACAGTACCTGGAACTGCACAGACATTTTGAGATAATATTCAGAAATGTGCAGTAAATGGAAATCAAATATCTGTTCAGTTGTACTTTTATGTTTACTGTAATTTTATTGATTTTTTTCTGGTTGTCCTTGGTGTTCACTCGACTGAGGCTTTAGAAATGAATGAAGTTGACAAGCTCATTCTAAGCTACAAGTTACTTAAAGTAGACCTGCACTGACATAAATGTGGTCAGATCTCAGAAAGAAATAGCTGATATGTATTTGTAAGACCCTTATGAATGCATTAAAGTAAATCTGCAAACCCAAATTTGTAATTCAGCGGAGAAATCTTCACTTAAAAATGACAAATTTGCAGCTAAAATTTGGCCCTCAGCGAAAACTGTTTGTACATCCGGGTCATTGCAGTGACGTCCGGCAGAAGACGGAGCACTCCCGCCTTCAGTCCGATCCTGTGTTGAAATTGATTTTATCTGTTAGTAATGTTACTGTTATACACGTCCTGGTTTCAGCATCCAAAAGTAAGCTGCAATGAATGTGAGATACAGCTCTGCATGCTCAGATCAGCGGCGACATTGACAGCGGGCGACGTTCTTCCCCGACGCCTTGCTCTCTGCCTCCGCTGCGCTTACTGAGTCTGCGTGCTCGGTAAACGCTGAAGCGGGCCACTCCCATCGCCCCCGTGTCTGCTGTGCAGCCGGCACCACGTCCCTGTCTACTGAATGGAGGTGCAGCCAACTTGGCACAAGTTCAGAGACTATGCTCGCTGTTTTGATGCGGAGCGGCCGGTGACACCTGTTGCTGCAAGGACAGACTTTCAGCAGGGCCGCACGTCTCGGTAATCCGAGCCGCAGAGCTCCGTGGCCGCTGAGAGAGGTTTTTATCTTTTTAATGACTTGGATTCTTTGCGGGTCCCGCCTCCATACCCCGCGACGGTAACACCGGAGGCGAAAGACAGATTTTCAATGCGACACCACTCAATCAAACGGGCGTATGAAAAAGTCCCCCAAAATAATTTGAGCACAAATAAAAGAAATGTGTACTCACCAAACGTGCCACAAGGCAATATGAAGTTTTAAAAAAAGTAGATCCTTCCGTATAAGATAAGAAAAAGGTGCAGATGCAAACTGACGTAAATCCACAAATTACAGTTGGCGCGCGCAATGCATGCTGGGATAGGATCTTTTCTCTGACGTCTCGGCAGCGTCCCGGATGTGATGACAGTTTTGCGGAGGGCTAAATTTTAGCTGTAAATTTGTCATTTTTAAATGAAGATTTCTCTGTTGAATGACAGATCTGGGCGTGCAGATTTACTTTACTACATTCAGAAGGATTTTATGTGTAAATATGTCATTTTTTGGTCCAAAGATCTGACTGCATTTATTTCAATGCAGGTCTACTTTAAAAACCCCACATATATTTAAAGAGACAGAAGGAATAAATTTGCTTTTGGCTGCATTTATAAAAAATCTTTTCTGGAGGTTTATGTGGACTTATAGCTGTTCTGTTGTTTTGAATGCAACTATTATTGTGCAATCAGAAAATAATTATTTACTTCTCTGATTAAATGATTTTTGTCTCCTTCTCACAGACCCGATTCCATAGCTCACTTCAATGTTTTCTTTCATGACTATAAAGGTGTTACTAAATCCTTTCCACAGGCTTGTGTGGAGATGTGTAGGTGGACTGTTATCTGAGTCAGAATGTGTCATGGTTTACTTACCTCTCTGATTTATTACTTTTGTATGAAACTTGTCTCTCACTGACAACTTCACCTAATTCTAATCCATCATTCACCTAGCATCCACTGTATACAGTAGGTGGCAGTGATGCGGGTAACGCGTTACTCTAATCTGACCACTTTTTTTAGTAACGAGTAATCTAACGCGTTAATCTTTCCAAATCAGTAATCAGATTAAAGTTACTTCTCCATGTCACTGTGCGTTACTATTATTTTTCATTGTGGGTCGATAGCAGCATTAAACTTGGTCCGTGAGCAGGGGGTCGGGGTTCGACTGAACTGCCCACTTTAAGTGAACTGTGAGCTTTTCATCCACGGTTTTTTGCAACTGCTCGACTCGTCCTCACCTCTTAAAGCGCGGTGATCAGCACACCTGCACTGAGCTTTACAAAGACATTTTTATACTTTTTTTCCCTCCTTTATTTAGAGCTGAGCTGAGCTGCTCCGTATCGTCTCGTTAAAAACAGCTGATCCTCCGCGACGCGTCAACAACTAACACTGTTTTCCACTCAAATGCACCTAAACTCTCTTTCTGAGGACCACATGATGTGAAAACGCAATAAAACTTTCTTACCTGTAAATCTGGTCCTGTTTTCTGCATAAATAAATGTTATCCATTCTTTGTGCTCAAACGCCAAAGCAGGGGCGAATCCAGATGGAATGGGGGCGTGGGGGAGGGATGTGCCCCCCTCACAACACCCCTAGATTAAAGGTCCAGTTTTGAAGCCGTTTTTTACTACAACTACTAATACTGCTTAAAATAATAATAATTTCGACAAGTAAAATGTTTAGAGAATTTAAATGTTAGAAAAATGTTAGAATTTAATAGTTACATTTATAAACAATGTAGGTTTGAAATTGCAAGTTTTACTGTTACAGTGCTGTCAACAGTTAAATATGAGGTCAAGAAAGAGGTCTTTATTTTACTTTTTATAAAACAAGTATTTGTTTTCATTGAAGTCAAGAAAGGGTGACTATAAAGTGAGTTTTGGCAAAACAGGTATTGTCATGTTGACGTGGGTTGTTGTCAGCAGCTGGGGAAAGTAACTAAAAAAGTAACTAGTAATCTAACTTAGTTACTTTTACAATTGAGTAATCAGTAAAGTAACTAAGTTACTTTTTCAAGAAGTAATCAGTAATTGGATTACTTTTTCAAAGTAACTGTGGCAACACTGGTAGGTGGCATACATGTCTATTATTACATAATGAAAAAGTTTTTTTTATTGATTTAGTGAATCACAGTTCAACAGATTTTAATGACATTCTCATTATGTCCCCTAAGTTGATGAGTTACAAGAGGACATCATTTAATATTTTTGCCATGAGTTCTGGGCCGATGCTTCGTATAGATGATGTGGTCACCGAAAGGTTGGTAGAGCTCAGTACATTACAACACTGGACCTGAGTAAGGGGTACTGGCAGGTGGCTTTGGCACCAGAGGCAAGCGAGCTGACAGCATTTAAAACTCCATTTGGTATGTATCAATTCACAGTCATGCCATTTGGTCTCCAAGGGATGCCAGACACATTTCAAAGACTGATGAACTATATCCTGAGGGATGTATTTGATTTTTGTGCTGCATATCTGGATGATGTGGTTGTTTTCAGCCAGTCCTGGGAGGCGCATAGGTGTCATCTACTGCAGATCCTGAAACGAATTGGAGCAGCAGGCTTTACAGTCAGTCTTCACAAGTGTGCAGTTACCCAAAGAGAAGTGGAGTATTTGGGCTACATCACTGGCTTCAGGAAGATCAAGTGACAGTTAGGGCCCCTTCACACATAGTACGATTAAGTACAAATCTGGGCGACTCATGGCAGAACAGCTCGTATGAGCGAACCACAAAAACATCGAGCCAGCGGGCAGACTTGCACGATCCTGGTGCGACGGTATCGTGCACACGATGGTGTCATGCTAGCAGGTGCACCACATCGCGTTGGTGATGTGGAGGAAAATTAAAGAAAAACCAGCTGTATAATTAGTGAATGTCACTGGGCTGATATAAATAATACATAAAAGGGGACACAATGGACTATGATGTTTGCAGATGACATTGTGATCTGTAGTGAGAGTAGAGAGCAAGTTGACTCTAGTCTGGAGAGGTGGAGATATGCTTTGGAGAGAAGGGGAATGAAAGTCAGTAGAAGCAAGACTGAGTACATGTGTGTGAATGAGAGGGAGCCCCGTGGAATACTTACAAGGAGTAGAAGTGGCAAAAGTAGATGAGTTTAAATATTTGGGGTCAACTGTTCAAAGTAATGGAGAGTGTGGTAGAGAGGTGAAGAAGAGAATGCAGGCAGGGTGGAGTGGGTGGCAGGAGTGATTTGTAACCGAAGAATATCAGCAAGAGTGAAGGGGAAAGTTTACAAGACAGTAGTGAGACCAGCTATATTGCACGGTTTAAAGACAGTGGCACTAACAAAAAGACAGGAGGCAGAGCTGAAGATGTTGAGATTCTCTTTGGGAGTGACAAGAATGGACAAGATTAGGAATGAACATATCAGAGGGACAGCTCAGGTGGGACGGTTTGGATACAAAGTCAGAGAGACGAGATTGAGATGGTTTGGACATGTGCAGAGGTGGGACCCAGGGTATATAGGGAGAAGGATGCTGAGGATGAAGCCACCAGGCAGGAGGAGAAGAGGGAGGCCAAAGAGGAGGTTTATGGATGTGCTGAGGGAGGACATGCAGGTGGTTGGTCTGACAGAGGAAGATACAGAGGACAGGGTGAGATAGAAACGACTGATCTGCTGTGGCGACCCCTAACGGGAACAGCCGAAAGACAAAGAAGATAAAAGGGGATGCAATACAGAAGCCCGGGGTTAAATAACCCTGGTTAAAAAAAAAGACACTCACGGGATTCAAACCAGAAACTTTACCACTGCACTACCATCACTGGCCTGTAATCGGAGCAGAAAAATGTCTGAAATCAACAAGGACATGAAGGAGATGTGCTGTGTGCAGAGAGGAATGCTGTAAGTTCATGTCCTTCCAAACACGGAACGTGTTCTCAAGCTGGGACGTCCAGGAGCAGAGATCTTTACAGCCGCGGCTGTGGGCAGACATGCCCCCCCACCCCCCCGTCCGTACAGTGCCCAGACCAACTTGTCACTCTGTGTTAAGTGATAGGATTCTCTCAAGGCACAAATCTGGGGAAGAGTACAGAAACATTTCTGCTGCTTTGAAGGTCCCGATGAGCACAGTGGCCTCAATCATCTGTAAATGGAAGACGTTTGGATCCATCAGGACTCTTGGTGCCTGTTGTTCATCTAAACTGAGTGATTGGGGAGAGGGACCTTGGTCAGTGAGGTGACCAATGGTCACTCTATCAGAGCTCCAGCATTCCTCTGTGGAGAGAAAGATGAATGCAACAATATATAGAGACATTCTGGATGAAAACATGCTCCAGAGTGCTCTCAACCACAGACTGGGGCTTCGGTTCAGGACAATGACCCTAAGCACACAGCCAAGACAACAAAGGAGTTATCATGGGTCAGTGGTGGAGCCAGGAACAGAGTCAGATAACCTTAAATGCAGAGCAGCCAGGAACACAGGATGGAGAAAATGACATTTTGACACCAGTGGTAAGAAGACAGAACACATAACAGACAACTCCAAGGTTCCTCTTGTTGGTCAAGGGTGCAGAGGAACTTAGGGCTTCTTTACTAAAGGTGTAGTCCAAACACAGGTGTGAAAGTGCAGATCACAAATGCAGACTTCTCCCTTAGTATCTGTGCAGACAAATTCATATCATCTCAGTGTTAGTGCAGACTTAAACCACAAACAGAACTCCAATATCATCATAGGTATTGGTGCAGATTAAAAGTGCAAACAGAAACTCAGATATAGTCTTGGGTATCGGTGCAGACTTAAAAGGCAAACACAAACTCCACACATTTGGCATCGGTACAAACTTATCAGAACAGAATAACTCAGGTACGTCTTTCATGTGCAGACAAAAAGATAAAGTAGGGTAACTCAGGTGTTTCTTTGAAGTGTAGACAAAAACTCTAAATATCATCCTTCATATTGGTGCAGAACAGGCTGAGGAACTTCCTCCTCAGTCATCCAAAAACCAAACACTCATCAGGAAGGAGTGTATAAACTAAACAGATGTGCAGTCTTCTGGACAAAAACATTTAAAAGAACAAAGTCCAACAATTGCCTCAATAGAGGGACAGTAAAGACATAACTCTTCTTTCCTCAAATAGAGGGAGAATGCAAAATGCCAATCTTCTCGTGGCAGTAAACACGAGGAATTAAAGAACAGCAAAACTGTGTACTTACAAGACAACAGGAAAGAAAACAACCTTGTGACTATTGCAAATGCATAAAGCAATGAGCAATGGACCCACACTGAGGGACGACAAACAACCCAGTTGATTAGGGACTGATTTGGGGCAGGTGTGGACTCCATACAGGTGCTCAATCAAAGCCCAAAGACGTGTAATGAACCCAGAAGAACACCAGAGGGAGGCAGAGAGGAACAGACATGTAAGGGACTCACCAGAACACCAGAGGGAAGAAAAGAGAAGCAGAGGAATCAGGGGCTGGGGCAGAAAGAGTAAATGAGGACAGGTGAAGAGTAAACAGAAACAGACTAAGACAGACAATGGAACTGAGAGCAGTCAAAACAGATATAATAAGAAGAGGCTGACTAAACCACCAAAACCCTGATAACAGAGGGGGCCCTGACAGGAGTGTTTTCAGGACAACTCTGTGAATGTGCTTGAGTGGCCCAGCCAAAGCCCAGACCTGAATCTGATTGAACATCTCTGGAGAGATCTGAAAATGGCTGTGCACCAATGCTCCCCATCCAGCCTGATGGAGCTTGAGAGGTGCTGCAAAGAGGAATGGACAAAACTGCCCAAAGATAGGTGCACCAAGCTTGTGGCATCATATTCAAGAAGACATGAGGCTTTAATTGTTGCCAAATGTGCGTCAAAGTATTGAGCAAAGGGTGTGAATGACAATTTTCATGAAGTGGTATTGTGAGTATAATTTTGGGGGGAAATAAGGCTGTAACATAACAAAATGTGGAAAAAGTGAAGCACTGTAAATACTTTCCAGATGCACTGTAAATAAATATTGCAATTCCTTAATAGCTAATGCAGCATTTTTGTTAAACCCCTTGAGTTCAAGCTGAAACACAAGCATGTATTGATGGATTCATGTCACTTTGAATGTGGCAGTGTTCTTAGTTATCTTTCGGCTGCCCCTATTTGTCCAGACCTAGTTTTACACCAGATGCCTGTCCTGATGCAGCTCCATTTCTATCAGGAGAAACACACACTTCCTGCCAAGTACTAATCAGAACCTACTCCGCTTACCTTCTGATGTCTAACTGGATCAGATGTACACAGAGCAGATTCATTACTGATTGTGGCAGTGTATAGTGGTAAAATAATATAAAAAAATATTGTCACTGTCCAAACACTTATGCAGTTATTTGTATATATTTAGTTGATGGTGCTGATCCGTATGTACCTTCAAGCAATCTGATTTCTCAACTTCAGAACTACTTTGTTCTGAAGGTGAGGAAGAGATCACTGGGCCTCTGAACTTGTGGAACAGCTGTCTCAAAATATGCTTGTTCAGTCTGACTTACTACCTAAATTTTGAGGTATTTACAATATCAGTTTTGAGAATGTGCTCAGCTGAAAAAATGAGGTGGGCTTCATAGATAATGGGCAAAGCTTCTGGGGAAAACCTGGTCTTGTTAGGAGAGACGGCGTCCATCCCACTTTGGATGGAGCAGCTCTCATTTCTAGAAATCTGGCCAATTTTCTTAAATCCTCCAAACCGTGACTATCCAGGGTTGGGACCAGGAAGCAGAGTTGTAGTCTTACACACCTCTCTGCAGCTTCTCTCCCCCTGCAATCCCCTCATTACCCCATCCCGTAGAGACGGTGCCTGCTCCCAGACCACCAATAACCAGCAAAAATCTATTTAAGCATAAAAATTCAAAAAGAAAAAATAATATAGCACCTTCAACTGCACCACAGACTAAAACAGTTAAATGTGGTCTATTAAACATTATGTTATGTTTCGGACGCGGTCGGAGCACTGACCCAGCGTTTGAAAGGACCCAGCATAAAATAAGCAGAGCACGGTTCAAAAGATAACAGAATTTAATAAACATAACAGTGTGCAGTGCTAAACAACTAAAACGTCCGCGGTCTGGTGAGGTGGAAACACGGCACGCTCTCAACAGCGCAAATGGTCCGGAGCCACAGCAGTTCGGACCCAGGGACCCCGCCGACACCCCCCAGGTGGCCGCGACAAACCAAGTCTGTGAAGAAAGAAAACATGAGGTGAGTCCAACTCCACACAGAGAGACACAACTCAAAGGTGCACGCAATCAGCAAACACTTCCTGGCTTAAATCTATACATCAGCTTCTTACCCTGCAGGCACGGAACAACTCAGTTCAAATCTCCACTGCAGCAGAAGCTGATTAGACAATTAGCATAACGTGACAGCTCACTAACACAAGGTGTGAGGGACACCAAATCCACTGTCATTACTTCATAAAAGTCACCAAAAACCGAATTACCTCAGGAAGTGTGCTGAAGAGCGTGAGACGTCACCCAATCTTCCTTCACAGACTGTGGCGTCAAACCTGGAGCAGTCTCTGCGTCCGTGATGGTGAGATTGTTCTTCTGACGTCGATCTCACACGTCTGCTCACAAGGTCGAGTCTCTGGCAATCACACACTGTGCATTCAAGGTTTAAATGAAGCAATCTCTGATTAAGACAAAATACACCACAGCTGTGAGTCCTGATGACCTGCATGTGAAAACAAGCCTCAGGTGTTCAGGGTGAGGTCCTAATGCTCAGCCACTCAGTCCTGAATGCTTACCACCTGGTGGGAGAAACAGAAAACAAAAACCAAGCCAGCCAAACACCCCAGCCCACAACAGATTAGATCTCTCTCTTCTAAGTCCCTGTTAGTAAATTATATAATAATTGATCAACATATTGATTTATTCTGCCTTACAGAAACCTGGTTACAGCAGGATGAATATGTTAGTTTAAATGAGTCAACACCCCCGAGTCACACTAACTGCCAGAACACTCGTAGCACGGGCCGAGGCGGAGGATTAGCAGCAATCTTCCACTCCAGCTTATTAATTAATCAAAAACCCAGACAGAGCATTAATTCATTTGAAAGCTTGACTCTTAGTCTTGTCCATCCAAATTGGAAGTCCCAAAAACCAGTTTTATTTGTTGTTATCTATCATCCACCTGGTCGTTAATGTGAGTTTCTCTGTGAATTTTCGGACCTTTTGTCTGACTTAGTACTTAGCTCAGATAAGACAATTATAGTGGGCGATTTTAACATCCACACAGATGCTGAGAATGACAGTCTCAACACTGCATTTAATCTATTGTTAGACTCGATTGGCTCTGCTCAAAATGTAAATGAGTCCACCCACCACTTTAATCATACCTTAGATCTTGGTCTGACTTATGGTATGGAAATTGAAGACTTAACAGTATTCCCTGAAAACCCCCTTCTGTCTGATCATTTCTTAATAACATTTACATTTACTCTGATGGACTACTCAGCAGTGGGGAATAAGTTTCATTACACTAGAAGTCTTTCAGAAAGCACTGTAACTAGGTTTAAGGATATGATTCCTTCTTTATGTTCTCCAATGCCATATACCAACACAGGGCAGAGTAGCTACCTAAACTCTGTGAGTGAGATAGATTATCTCGTCAATAGTTTTATATCCTCATTGAGGACAACTTTGGATGCTGTAGCTCCTCTGAAAAAGAGAACCTTAAATCAGAAGTGCCTGACTCCGTGGTATAACTCACAAACTCGCAGCTTAAAGCAGATAACCCGTAAGTTGGAGAGGAAATGGCGTCTCACTAATTTAGAAGATCTTCACTTAGCCTGGAAAAAGAGTCTGTTGCTCTATAAAAAAGCCCTCCGTAAAGCTAGGACATCTTACTACTCATCACTAACTGAAGAAAATAAGAACAACCCCAGGTTTCTTTTCAGCACTGTAGCCAGGCTGACAAAGAGTCAGAGCTCTATTGAGCCGAGTATTCCTTTAACTTTAACTAGTAATGACTTCATGACTTTCTTTGCTAATAAAATTTTAACTATTAGACAAAAAAATACTCATAACCATCCCAAAGACATATCGTTCTCTTTGGCTGCTTTCAATGATGCCGGTATTTGGTTAGACTTTTTCTCTCCGATTGTTCTGTCTAAGTTATTTTCATTAGTTACTTCCTCCAAACCTTCAACATGTCTATTAGACCCCATTCCTACCAGGCTGCTCAAGGAAGCCCTACCATTAATTAATGCTTCGATCTTAAATATGATCAATCTATCTTTATTAGTTGGCTATGTACCACAGGCTTTTAAGGTGGCAGTAATTAAACCATTACTTAAAAAGCCATCACTTGACCCAGCTATCTTAGCTAATTATAGGTCAATCTCCAACCTTCCTTTTCTCTCACAAATTCTTGAAAGGGTAGTTGTAAAACAGCTAACTGATCATCTGCAGAGGAATGGTCTATTTGAAGAGTTTCAGTCAGGGTTTAGAATTCATCATAGTACAGAAACAGCATTAGTGAAGGTTACAAATGATCTTCTTATGGCCTCAGACAGTGGACTCATCGCTGTGCTTGTTCTGTTAGACCTCAGTGCTGCTTTTGATACTGTTGACCATAAAATTTTATTACAGAGATTAGAGCATGCCATAGGTATTAAAGGCACTGCGCTGCAGTGGTTTGAATCATATTTATCTAATAGATTACAATTTGTTCATGTAAATGGGGAATCTTCTTCACAGACTAAGGTTAATTATGGAGTTCCACAAGGTTCTGTGCTAGGACCAATTTTATTCACTTTATACATGCTTCCCTTAGGCAGTATTATTAGACAGCATTGCTTAAATTTTCATTGTTACGCAGATGATACCCAGCTTTATCTATCCATGAAGCCAGAGGACACACACCAATTAGATAAACTGCAGGATTGTCTTACAGACATAAAGACATGGATGACCTCTAATTTCCTGCTTTTAAACTCAGATAAAACTGAAGTTATTGTACTTGGCCCCACAAATCTTAGAAACATGGTGTCAGGGGTGGTGGCTAAGTGGTTAATGCGCTTGGTTTCAGTTCAGAAGGTTCCGGGTTCAAATCCCACCCCTGCCACATTTCTCCATGTAATGTGGAGTTGCGTCAGGAAGGGCATCCGGCGTAAAACTTGTGCCAATTCAACATGCAGATCCACCTAGGATTTGCTGTGGCGACCCCAAGTGCAAACAAGAGAGCAGCCAAAGGGACTTACTTACTCTGGATGGCATTACCCTGACCTCTAGTAATACTGTGAGAAATCTTGGAGTCATTTTTGATCAGGATATGTCATTCAATGCGCATATTAAACAAATATGTAGGACTGCTTTTTTGCATTTGCGCAATATCTCTAAAATTAGAAAGGTCTCAGAGTGATGCTGAAAAACTAATTCATGCATTTATTTCCTCTAGGCTGGACTATTGTAATTCATTATTATCAGGTTGTCCTAAAAGTTCCCTGAAAAGCCTTCAGTTAATTCAAAATGCTGCAGCTAGAGTACTGACGGGGACTATAAGGAGAGAGCATATTTCACCCATACTGGCCTCGCTTCACTGGCTTCCTGTTAATTCTAGAATAGAATTTAAAATTCTTCTTCTTACTTATAAGGTTTTGAATAATCAGGTCCCATCTATATCACCCCAATAGAGCGCTTCGCTCTCAGACTGCAGGCTTACTTGTAGTTCCTAGGGTTTTTAAGAGTAGAATAGGTTTTGGCTTGTGTTTTATTGTCTTCATGGACAAATGTACTGCTGTGCTTTTCAGCATTTTTGAAAGCAAGACAAATAATGGCTTTTTATTTATTCCCATTTATTATTTTTAACATAAAATCCCATCTTTACTTGCTTGCAAAAGCCAGATTATTACCCCTTTAATATCAGTATAAATTTGTTTGCGGAGTACTCATGCTAAAAACATGACATTATTATCAAAGTCTATACAGCTGCCTTTAATAGAGGACTGTCAATTGTTTTGATTTTTGCTCTCTGAATACAGAGGCAGGTCTGACAAACAAGATACAGCTCTACAACCCAGAGCACACCTGATGGAAATGAAATAGCCATTGTGATTTGAGTAGCACTCGAGTCTTGAAAGCACATTTGAAAGGAAGATATACGAGTGTGTTCATGTAACTAAATAAATGAGTCACAGGAGGTCCATTAATTTTTGTTACAACCAGAGATTTGGAGTGTTGCCAGCTGGTGTCAGTGAGAGGTGGTGCTCACCAAATTGAAATGATGAAATCAAAACTGAGACCATTGATGTGGCTTTAAAAACACAATGGAATGATTTGAAGCTACAGTTGAACTGATAAAAAGATTTAAGTTTGCTAATTCATTTGACAAAAATATTCTTCCTTATGAGTCTGTATCTCAGTTTACATGGTGACAGTACATAATCTTCATAACCCATAGGATTACTTGGCGAAAAAGAATTGAGATAGTCATAAAGATGACGAAAGTAGAGAGCAGTACAATGAGATGCAGTGTAATTTGAAAAGGCTCAGGAAGCGAAAGGGCATATAGTGAGCTGTACATGAAGTTGAATACTAAGGTGAAAAACACTTGTACCAATTGGTCAGATAGGGAGACCAAACAGGATAGGATGTCCAGGAGATAAGGATGATACAGGAAACAAATTTTAATGTGCTCAAAAGTAAAGCGTGTATGTTGAGAAGATGGAAGGAGTAGTTTGAGGAGCTGATGAATGAAGAAAATAGAGAGAGAGAAGGCTGATGATATGGAGAGAGTAAAACGTGAAGTGCAAGGAATTAGTAAGGATGAAGTAAGGACAGCTATGAAAATAATAACAGTGAAAAGACAGTCCAGATGACGTTCTAGTGTTGGCATGGAAATGTTTAGGAGAGATGGCAGTGGAGTTTTTAAACCAGATTGTCCAATAAAATCTTAGAAAGTGTGAGGATGCCTGAGGATTGGAGAAAAAGTTTACTGGTCAGAAATGAAAACATTAACTGTGTTGTATTTGTAGGACTTTGTGTCCATAACAGTCTGATTGTATTAAATGTAATTCTATGTAGAGTGACTGGAAATCTTGCATTTTTGTATCTCATAGGCAGTGGTGGGCACACTTCTGATAATCCGATAATTATAAAAGATAACGTTTGCATTATTGGATTATCTTATCAGATAACTTTGAAAACCATTATCAGACTAATTATCTTCCGATAACTTTTTGTCCAATAACATTTAGACCATTAACATGGTAAACAAAGGTGACCAGATGTGTAGTTCTACCCTCTAGAAACAGAGAAGAGCTGGTTCTAGAAGAAACTGCTCTATGCTCTGCAAACGATAACTGGTCACAAAAAAAATATCAATTTATATCACCCAAGTTATCTAGAGGCATACATTTTAAAATTATGGTTCAAATTTTAACCAAATTTATTTCGGACAAGTTATTTAAATTAACGTCACTTCTGAAGTTTTATAAAGTGAAAATATCAGATATATGTTTTAGTTTTAAAGTAATGTGCTAATTTTTAAGGTTTTAGTGTGGGCATGCTGTGCCCAGCAGTGCATTATGAGTAGGATAGGGTAATCTCAGTACGGTAATCTCAGTACGTTCACGACAGGAGAATGAGTTTGAGACACTCTGATCAGGACAACAGCATTAAACTCTAGTGCCTAAAACTCTCGTGAATATATTCTCTGGTTTTATAGACATTTTTGTGTTTGCTTTTATTAAATTCCACGTATTTTAAACGTAGCAAGTAGCAACACAAATTATCTGGAATTTTGTTTTGGCAAGCTTTCAAGGTCTCTACTGCCATCTACTGGCCAGTAGTGTTCATGGCAGTGCTCAGACTCAAGCTGGGCAGACACTGTACCACAGAACCGTACGGTGTAAAAGTTCAGAGTGCCTGATTTATGTTCTCACACACATTGTACGTTCAAAAACCACACGTCGGACTCGTGTTTCCAGAAGCAAAACAGATGCTTTTTTCAATCAATCAATTCAATCAATCAATTTTTTTATATAGCGCCAAATCACAACAAACAGTTGCCCCAAGGCGCTTTATATTGTAAGGCAAGGCCATACAATAATTATGTAAAACCCCAACGGTCAAAACGACCCCCTGTGAGCAAGCACTTGGCTACAGTGGGAAGGAAAAACTCCCTTTTAACAGGAAGAAACCTCCAGCAGAACCAGGCTCAGGGAGGGGCAGTCTTCTGCTGGGACTGGTTGGGGCTGAGGGAGAGAACCAGGAAAAAGACATGCTATGGAGGGGAGCAGAGATCGATCACTAATGATTAAAAGTGGTGCATACAGAGCAAAAAGAGAAAGAAACAGTGCATCATGGGAACCCCCCAGCAGTCTACGTCTATAGCAGCATAACTAAGGGATGGTTCAGGGTCACCTGATCCAGCCCTAACTATAAGCTTTAGCAAAAAGGAAAGTTTTAAGCCTAATCTTAAAAGTAGAGAGGGTGTCTGTCTCCCTGATCTGAATTGGGAGCTGGTTCCACAGGAGAGGAGCCTGAAAGCTGAAGGCTCTGCCTCCCATTCTACTCTTACAAACCCTAGGAACTACAAGTAAGCCTGCAGTCTGAGAGCGAAGCACTCTATTGGGGTGATATGGTACTACGAGGTCCCTAAGATAAGATGGGACCTGATTATTCAAAACCTTATAAGTAAGAAGAAGAATTTTAAATTCTATTCTAGAATTAACAGGAAACCAATGAAGAGAGGCCAATATGGGTGAGATATGCTCTCTCCTTCTAGTCCCCGTCAGTACTCTAGCTGCAGCATTTTGAATTAAGTGAAGGCTTTTTAGGGAACTTTTAGGACAACCTGATAATAATGAATTACAATAGTCCAGCCTAGAGGAAATAAATGCATGAATTAGTTTTTCAGCATCACTCTGAGACAAGACCTTTCTGATTTTAGAGATATTGCGTAAATGCAAAAAAGCAGTCCTACATATTTGTTTAATATGCGCTTTGAATGACATATCCTGATCAAAAATGACTCCAAGATTTCTCACAGTATTACTAGAGGTCAGGGTAATGCCATCCAGAGTAAGGATCTGGTTAGACACCATGTTTCTAAGATTTGTGGGGCCAAGTACAATAACTTCAGTTTTATCTGAGTTTAAAAGCAGGAAATTAGAGGTCATCCATGTCTTTATGTCTGTAAGACAATCCTGCAGTTTAGCTAATTGGTGTGTGTCCTCTGGCTTCATGGATAGATAAAGCAAACTTAATTTACAAAAACTCTCAATGGGAGACATCAAAGTAAAACAAAAACAAACAAAAAAAAACATTACAAGACAGCTATGCGGTGTTTGCACAGGCACAAGAATATCAAACAGGTTTGATTTTCATCTGACCATACAATCGGCGATCAAGAGGTGGTCGTGACTCGTGAGATGTTAAACGCAGCTCGTTACTCCATGTATATTAAACGATGCAGGACGCGCGATTAACCTGAAACTCGGTGCGATCCAAAAATTCTCACATGAATGAAAAATCAGCTGAAAAAGGGCCAAAACCTGCACTGTCACCAGTAGTTGGCAGTGTTCTATTTGACACCGGTTATATCAGATGGTTATCTAATTACAACTTGGCATTTATTTTTTGTTTTGAAAATGGCTGTTTTATTTTTGGGTTTTTTTTAGAAATAAAAAATGGCAATTTTCAAAAGCAGATTTATCTGTAAACACCAACACACGACACACCTCACATCAACGTGTTGGTTTACATAGAATTAATCAACCAATCAGTGTAGCGGAGGCACATTTTACCCAGAATGCCATCTGTCTGTGTTTGTTACAAAACTTCAGAATTAGTGTATTATTCAACATTAAAAGATATATATCTTAACTTTGCACAAATGACAGAATTGACATTAATGAAGTTATTCTATCAGTATTCATTTTATTTATACACCAAACCATAAGTCAGCAGGGCTTTATTTTCCAAGACCTCGGCCTGATGGCAGCACGGTGATTGGGCAGAGTTGAGCCTTCTGGCTTCTCTCAGTGGCGGCTGTGCTGGAAGCCATGTAGTAAACTGGAGCTTCCAGCAGGGGGCAGGATGCTGATAGACAAAAGTGCTGACTCATTGTCTGGGTCTGTTGTCTCTTTTGATGCTTCCAAAAGCGATCGCGGTGTTAAAACTCAAAATCAGCTTGTTAGTAGTTGCAATTATATTGGAGACAATACTGGAAGTTATCGGTTATCTGTAACTTTAGATACATTTTGGGTGGTTTATCTTTATCGAAGATAACTTTTCAGTTATCTGATTATCTTTTATCGAAGTTAATTTTTTGGTTATCTGTGCCCACCACTGCTCGTAGGGAACAGAAAGGCAGCAAGTCTAAGTCCTAAATATTCTGGAAAATTCCAATCAAGTGGCACTACCTCTACTACCAATGTACAGCTTTTGGGTTGAAGACAAATTTTAGGTTTACATTGGATGAGATCCCACTGTGATATCATTGGGGGGATAAAAGGCAGTGGCACCCACTGTTCACTTTGTTTTCTAACTTCTGAGTGGTCCATCACAGCATGCTGATGGAAGACCTATCATTGCTTTGGCGCCAACCCAAAGCTACATGCTTTTACCAACTGGCCAGGCCACATACCGCCAGCATTTGCCAGTCTATCTTACTGATCACCTGCTTTCTTGAAAGTATTGATAATTAGGCCATAATAATCTGAAGATCTTCAACACCCAAAATATCCCAAATAAATGAGCAGTTTGAACTTGACCATGTTCGAGATTCACAAAGGCCCTCTCAGGCTATATATATACACACATATATACACACACACACACAGTGGGGCCAAAAAGTATTTAGTCAGTCCATGATTGTGCAAGTTCTCCTACTTAGAAAGATGAGAGAGGTCTGTAATTTTTATCATAGGTACATTTCAACTATGAGAGACAAAAAGAGAAAAAAAAACCAAACAAACAGGAAATCACATTGTAGGATTTTTAAAGAATTTATTTGTAAATTATGGTGGAAAATAAATATTTCGTCACCTACAAACAAGCAAGATTTCTGGCTCTCACAGACCTGTAATGTCTTCTTTAAGAAGCTCTTCTGTCCTCCACCTGTTACCTGTATTAATGGCACCTGTTTGAACTCATTATCTGTATAAAAGACACCTGTCCACAGCCTCAAACAGTCAGACTCCAAACTCAACCATGACCAAGACCAAAGAGCTGTCGAAGGACACCAGGAAGACAATTGTAGACCTGAACCAGGCTGGGAAGAGTGAGTCTACATTAGTCAAGCAGGTTGTTGTGAATAAATAAACTGTGTGAGCAATTGTAAGAAAATGGAAGACATACAAAACCATTGATAATCTCCCTCGATCTGGGGCTCCACAGAAGATGTCATTCCGTGGAGTCAAAATGATCATGAGAACGGTGAACAAAAATCCCAGAACTACTCAGAGGGACCTAATGAATGACCTGCAGAGAGCTGGGACCAAAGTAACAAAGGCTACATACTACGTCGAGAGGGACTCAAATCCTGCAGTGCCAGGCGTGTCTCCCTGCTTAAGCCAGTACATGTCCAGGCCTGTCTGAAGTTTGCCAGAGAGCATTTGGATAATCCAGAAGAGGATTGGGAGAATATCATGTGGTCAGATGAAACCAAAATAGAACATTTTGGTAAAAACTCAACTCGTCGTGTTTGGAGGAAGACGAATGCTGAGCTGCATTCCAAGAACACCATATCTACTGTGAAACATGGGGGTGGAAGCATCATGCTTTGGGGCTGTTTTTCTGCAAAGGGGACAGGACGACTGATCCGTGTTAAGGGAAGAATGAACGTGGCCATGTATCATGAGATTTTAAGACAAAACCTCTTTCCTTCAGTGAGAGCATTGAAGATGCAACGTTGTTGGGTCTTCCAGCATGACAATGATCCCAAACACACAGCTCGGGCAATGAAGAAGTGGCTCCATAAAAAGCATTTCAAGGTCCTGGAGTGGCCAAGCCAGTCTCCAGACCTCAACCACATAGAAAATTTGTGGAGGGAGTTGAAAGTCTGTGTTGCCCAGGGACAGTCCCAAAACATCACTGCTCTAGAGGAGATCTGCATGGAGGAATGGGCCAAAATACCAGCTATAGTGTGTGCAAACCTGGTGAAGACATACAGGAAAAGTTTGACCTTTGTCATTGCCAACAAAGATTATGTTACAAAGCATTGAGTTGAACTTTTATTATTGACCATATACTTATTTTCCACCATAATTTACAAATAAATTCTTTAAAAATCCTACATTGTGATTTCCTGGATTTTTTTTTCCACATTTTGTCTCTCATAGTTGAAGTGTACCTATGATGAAAATTACAGACCTCTCTCATCTTTCTAAGTAGGAGAACTTGCACAATCAGGAGCTAACTAAATACTTTTTACCCCACTGTGTGTGTGTGTGTGTGTGTGTGTGTGTGTGTGTGTGTGTGTGTGTGTGTGTGTGTGTGTGTGTGTGTGTGTGTGTGTGTGTGTGTATGACAATTTTCTTTGTCTGTAAGGTAAAAAAAAATTAAAGTGTTTTCAGAAGAGTAGGAAGGTTTGTTTTGATTTTCTGAGTGTTTATTTGCATGTTTCACTGAGAACATCACATACTAAATGAGCAGCAATATGGATTTTGGAAAAGTCGTACTACTTCTGTATTGAAGTTTGGGGAACTACCTACAAAACTAACACAAATCCTATATTTATACTTCAAAAGAAAGCTATAAGAATTATTAGTAAGAAACCTTATCATGAGCCAAATAATCCTTTGTTTGTCCATTTGCCTATTTTGAAATTTTGGGACTTGATTGATTACATCATAATACAACTTATGTTCAAAGTGAAAAATAGACTTCTGCCACAATGCATCCAGAAGCTGTTTAGAATGAGGGACTCTAGTTATAATTTACGAGGAACATTATTATTTCAGAAATCAAAGATTCAAACTACCACAAAAAGCCATTGTATTTCTGTTAAAGGTGTAACTATTTGGTATAATTGTCCAGATAACATAAAATCACTTGGTAGTTTGGTTCCTTTTAAAAGGCTCTATAAAAAATTATCTGATTACTTGCTATAGCATGTTAAATTAGGTTTATTGATTCTGTTTTTGTTTTTTTTTGGTGCACTGCTGCACCAAATGCTTTTGGTGCAGCATGCTTTTTTTTAAATTCAAACTTTTGGATCAATGTATAATTTGTATTTGTTATGGTGGGTATATGTGTAATTTTATTTACATACGTATATTTTTTATTTTTGGTGAAAATGTCGGCATTCACAAGCTTTTGCTTATTATGATTATTTTCTTTCTTTCTTTCTTTGTAAGTTTTTTGTTGTTCTGACCTGTGTGTACCGAATTAATTAATTCATTCATTCATTCATTCATTCATACCTTACAGCTTTAAATTTTTAAAGCAGAACTGCCAATATTCTAATAACCTAAATGGTTGTGCGTCTAGGAGAGCAGCACAGGTAGTTATTGTTCTGTGTGTGTTTCAGCAGTGTCAGAACACAAAAGGCTTCAGTGATTATTACTCTATCTCCCAAAGTAATCAAGCCAACAGGAAACAAGTTTAATGTTGTAATACAAATAACCTGCAGGGGATGTTTGGTGCATGAGCGTAGGCTCTTGTTTGTATTTATTTGATGTACATAATGAATTTTCATAATGCAATACTCAATAGTAGTAGAATGTAACTTAATTATTGCATAGGTAATGGTTTTCCAGAAATGCCCTTATTTGGAGCATATGGTTATTTATACCAGATACTGTTTAATTGACAGGATGGGCCAGTTAAAAGAAACACTATCTGTGTTAGCATATATGGCGATGTTAACTGTGGTTGACTCAAACAGTAATTGATGCAAACTATAGTTCATCCCAAGTATTAGAAACTGTGGTTAACATGAATAAACCCCCTGGGGTCCACTGATCTGCCAGCATCTCCATGTCATTTTAACATACCTTCAGTAGTTCCTCTTTTAAGGTACTTGCATATAGTATAATGCCCATGTGTTGCATACCAAAATGTTCAGAACAATTTCAGGTTTCTGAATCTGATATTTGTGTAGAACACTGCTAAAAAGTTAGAATTTGGTTCTAAACTGAAAATATGAAACACCTTTTGGAAATCCTTCAAATCTTCAGTGAAAATACACATTTATTTATGTGAATGAACTGTTTTGGTGTTACCAAAGCCTTTACGAAAGTAGATGAATATATACATACTGTAAGTAGTTAAGTAGTTACTTATAGTATAATGCCCATGTGTTGCATACCAAAATGTTCAGAACAATTTCAGGTTTCTGAATCTGATATTTGTCTAGAACACTGCCAAAAAGATGACTGAAAATATGAAACACCTTTTGGAAATCCTTCAAATCTTCAGCGAAAATACACCTTTATTCACGTGGATGAACTGTTTTGGTGTTACCAAAGCCTTTACGAAAGCAGATGAATATATATATATATATATATATATATATATAATAAATTTCCATAAATGAAAATACATGTCATGCAGTGGAGCAGTGTTACTGAGTGGGAGCTGCGTGGCTGGATACCAGTACATTTCAATGAAAATATTTGTAAACTAAAGTTACTTACCAATGTAACTGGATGCCTTTTATTTTCAAATAAATCCTTACATGAATAAAAGCTGTCTGTGATAGAAACTCCATTGCCCATGTTGCCAAATTGTACATAATTAGTGGGATCCAATCCTGAAAATATTAATCCCTCTATTGTCTTTTTCCATGACAATTTTCTTTGTCTGTAAGGCCAAATAAAATTAAAGTGTTTTCATAAGAGTAGGAAGGTTTGTTTTGATTTTCTGAGTGTTTATTTGCATGTTTCACCGAGAATCCCTGATTGACGTGCATATGACAGAGGCACTGACATTGCAGGACTGTGTGATATTCTCTGGCTTCTGGGACTGGCTGTGGATGATTGATTATCTTGAGTTAATATGGAAACTCTAGCCAAGAAGTTGTAGTTTCAGCAAGTGGTTGAAGGAAGTCTCTGTGATATTACATTGCTTATTTATGAATACAAATATGAGGAAAGGCGGATCTGGTTGTGTCAGTGGATTTCAGAGGGCTAAAGCTTGTGCCAGCTGCTGTTATTATGACTGCATATGCTAATACGGATCTTCAGTAGTCAAAAGCATCATATTGACCTAAGACTGTTTGTTTCAAAATGTAATACATTGCCTTTCCAAAACTCCAGTAATTTCAGAATACCTCTATCATCCTAGGTGACCAAAAGAAAGAAGTGAGTACGCATGAGTGTAATACTGTTACAACAGTTTGTGTAACCTTGTATATTTCAGTATTCTTACTGTATTACTTGACAAATGTAACAATAGCTGTATTTGTATTCCAACTGCTTGTTTTGGTTGTGTATTATTGTGTGGTGAGAAAACATGGAGGATTTCTGCAGATTATAATGCACTACAACACTGCTGCATGCAAACTGAAAGTTTTATTGCTAATTGCTAACTCTGTTTATGTTGATTAAGTCCTGTCTCAGTGAACTGATAACAGCTATCTTCCATTAGAAAAATAATAAGTGTTGTGAGTTGGAGGTTGAGCAGAAAAGAAAAGGAAGATAGAAAACCAAATGTCTTGTGAATGCAAATCCTGTGCCAAGTATAAATGACACATCAGTCTTAGGAGAGTTTATCAGCAGCTTATGTCATGCATGGATGGTAATGTGAAAACAACATTTGACAAACGTCTGAGCCTGAAGCACAGCGTGAACACAACACACACATATAGGCAAAGGAACCTGCAGCCTTTCAGAGTAAAATTTTTACATTGTGGGTGGGAGCATGTCTACCAACCTACCAAGCCAATACTCCTGAGCCTGTAATATATAATGTTATGGTGCTGCAATTCCAAGTAAAAATATAAAATGATTCATAACAAAGAAATTTTAAAAATATGATTTATGAAATAAAACATAAAATAAAACAAAACATGTCAGGAGGGGCATCTGGCATAAAACGAGCCACAGGCTAAAAATCAAATTTCCATACCGGATCGGTCGAGGCGCGGGTTAACAATGACCACCACTAGTGTCGTTGCCCAACAGGGTGCTGGCAGAAATTGGGCTACCGCTGGACAGACAGCAAGCCAAGACGAAAACTAGAATGGTGGAAGACCCCTAATGCTGGACTGCAGTAACCCTGAAAATAGGACATTAAAATAATCTAGTATAGAAGAAACAAAAACATGAACAAGGGTCTCAGCATCAGTCATAGACAGGATGGAGCGGATCCTTGCTATATTTCGCAGATGGAAAAAAGCAGTCCAAATAACATCCCTGATGTTGAGGTCAAAGGACAACGTGGGATCAAAAATCACCCCAAGGTTCCTCACTTTGTCCGTATGATGTATGACACACAAACCCACGCTGAGCACCAGCTAGTCAAATTGATGCTAATGTCTTGCTGGAACCATCAACCATCATCACTCCAAGAACCATCATTTCAGTCTTATTAGAGTTTAAAAGTAGGAAGTTACTAGACATCCAGCTTCTCATTGATAGAAGACAGTCCTCCAGGGATTTTATGGGAATGAGATTTCCCTCAGTTATCGGCATGTCCGAAAAACACATTGAGAACGACTGGATAGGTATGATGTCAACCACGCAAGGGCACTTCCAGTAATCCCAAAAAGATTCTCCAACCTATCGAGCAAAATATGATGATCCACGGTATCAAACACAGCACTAAGCTCTAACAACACCAAAACCGTAGTAGTGTCTGAGTCCATTGCTTGCAGAAGATCTTTCACTACTTTAGTGAGTGCTGTCTCTGTGGAGTGATATTTCCTAAAAGCATACTGCAACGGCTCAAAAAGGTCATTTTCAGTGAGGTGGTCTATGAGCTGCCGTGAAACCACCTTTTCTAAAATTTTGGAACAGAATGATAGATTTGATATCGGCCTGTAATTTTTCAATACACTAGGGTCAAGATTTGATTCCTTAAGTCAGTGTTTTTCAACCTTTTTTAAGTCGCGGCACCCTTTTTATATTTACAAAATCCTGCGGCACACCACCAACTAAAATAATATTATAATGCTATTACCTCTGGTTTTGCGCAAAACCCAATTATCGCAATAGAAAATCGATACAGAAAACATAGCATTTCGAAAATCCTCAAGCATTTTGCGTGCGCTCTGATCTCAAGTAGGGCTGTCACGATTAGAAATTTCTGGAGACGATTAATTGTCAGACAAATAATTGCGATTGACGAATATATTGTCTATTTTTTTTTCTTTTTTTCCCCTTCTTTATATTCTACTGTTGTAGTATAATTACACAACTCTGGAAGAACGTTTGGCTTCTGTGAGTGGAGAAACTGGGAATAGTGCAACATTTTTATTTTATCTTCATTTTACATGCAGTCCCAACTTTTTCTGATTTGTGGTTGTTTCTGTTGCATTTCTGAAATTGTTTCTCCTCATCAGTCACGTTTTGTGCTTAAACACTACATTAAGCTCAAGACTGAACAAATAAATACCTTTGGAAAATAACAGCTGTTAAAGTTCAGAGTTCTCACCTGCTTTTTGTGATCTGTGCGTCTGAACATTTTTTGTGTGTGTGTGTATCTCAGTTCATTCATATATTCTCATTTTTTAAATATGTTTTTAAAGATATTTGACCGTTTGTTTCATCTCATGATCTCATAAATTCAGCATACGACGCGCACATGGTGTGAACAGGACGGTAACGGCAGAATCACACCTTTAGAGAAAGTTCAGAGAGAAGTAAAAGCTTCACGTTTTCGTTTTGTTAACATGTTCACTCCATTTAAAATCCTCTCTCTGCTCCGCGCTCGCTGCGCACTGAACGTGTCGCGCCTGCATTCAGGAATCTCCCTCACCCACCCCCTCCCTCCCTCACTCACCCCCTCCCTCCCTCACTCACCCCCTCCCTCCCTCACTCACCCCCTCCCTCGCAGTCTGCAGCCTGTTAACTCCGCGCGCGTGCACACACAGGCACAGACACACACACCGACAGCTCCGCATTTTAGATGCGGCTTTTGAAGGAGACGGCACTGTTTTAATCGGCCGTCAGCCTCCTTGTTATTGTCCCGCCTTAAGACGAGAGCGAGGCTGCAGCACAACGACGTCAGATTCTGAGTCGTTTTATGCTTTGTGGATAAAATAAATAATTCACGGTAATCGCGAATATGAAAAATAATTGCGAATATGAAAAATACCCACGGCACCCCTGACGATCGATCACGGCACCCTAGGGTGCCGCGGCACCCCGGTTGAGAATCACTGCCTTAAGTGATGGTTTAATCACTGCAGTTTTAAAACATTTCAGAACAGATCCAGAGGTTAATGACAGATTGATAATTTCCAGCACAGTTGGCCCAAGAATGGGTCACGGGTCCTTAAACAGTTTTGTTGGTATAGGATAAAAAAAACAGGTTGTGCTTTTTGTAGATGCCACGAGATTTGTCAGCACACCTAATGAAATACTATTAAATTCTGTAAATCTAGGTAACACCTCAGTGGCAGCACCCACCTCCATAGCAGGGTTTAATGGCTGGGCCAAGGCATGCTGAGATATGCTCAGCCTAATATCTTCTATTTTCTTTTCGAAATAATCCAAGAAGTCCTGCACTGAAAAGGGAGAACGACTAACAGGTGGCTGCCCGTGAATGAGAAATGCTACCATGTCAAACAAGAACTTTGAGTTATGTTTGTTTTTACTGATCAAATCAGAGTAATCGCCCGCTTTGTGGCCAGTAGTGCATGCTTATAATCTAAAATAGCATCCCGCCACACAAGGCAGAACACCTCTAATTTGGAACTACGCCATTTCCGTTCCAAACCTCTAGCCTTCTGCCTAATGTCACTCAAGTAACCACTGAACCAAGGTGACTGTGCCTTGGAAGGGTGTGGCCTTAAAAGAGGAGGTGCAATCTTATGAAGTGTAGTTTTAAGTGCTGAATTTAAACTATTCACAAGGCTGTCTACTGATTTAGCGTTCTCCAAACTTGAAGTTAAAATATCAGGTAGTCTAGCCTCGAGTTCAGTCATAGTTGAGGGTTTAATTGTTATGTGTCGACGCGGGTTGAGGAGCGGACCTGCGTCTGACAGAACCCAGCGCTAAAATAACCAGAAAGCGGTTCCAATAACAAAAACAATTTATTTTTCACCCTCTAGTGCATAACAAAGTGTAAAAACTAAAACAGCGTCATTCTGGTGGAGTGAAGGCTGGCACGCTCTCCAGCGCCCAAAAGGATCGAAGCCCAGCACTTCTGGACTCACTGTTACCACCAAACACCCCCCAGGTGGACATGACAAACCGACTCTCTGCGAAGGATAGAAGAGGTGAGGTAAGTCAGCAGTTACAACCAATATCCTTCAAAAGACACACACTATCAGCAACACATTCAGGTCTGTATTTTAAACTTTATGCAAATGAGCAGCTTCTCACAACAGGTGGAGGATCACCGGTCCGCACGCCACTGCAGTGAGAAGCGAGCTGCACAACTCTCATCACAATTCAAGTATACTGCGTAACAAAATACCAAGTTACTATCAACAATTAGTCAAACAATTAATCACCTCTTATGTGTACTGACAGCATGTGTCCCTCACCCTTCTTCCCTCAGAGGCACGATGTGTCAAACCCAGGCGCGGTCCTCAGCGTCTCACAAACGAACATCACAAGGTCGAGTTCCTGGCAATTCTGCTTGAATCACACATGGCTTAAATGCAGAACGCCATCTCATTATCTGCTTCAGCTGAAAGTCTTTAAGGCTGCACGTGAGCACCATCCACAGGTGCTGCACATACTGTTGATGAGGGTGAAGGACTCTTCTGCCAGCACCTTCTCCACAGACAAATCAGTTTTCATACCACCTGGAGAGCAAAGAAAAGAAAAGAACACCAAAATGTCCAGCCACACCCCCCCAACACACAACAGTACCCCCCCTTTAACGGGAAGCCTCCCGGCGACCGAACAGACCAGGTCCGAGAACAGCACCTCCCTTCGGGGTCCTCGTCAGGAAGCAGACAGCAGGACAGGGCACCGCACCTGGAAGGTCGGCTGGTATCAACAAAAACCCCAAAACAGTCCCTAGTATGATCCAACACACAAGAAAAAACATAAAACCCACCCAAAACCTCCCCAGGGGACCGTCCCATCCAACCCCAGGAAGAAAAGAAAAACTCCCAAACGCAAAAACCCAACACAGCCCAACAAACACAATACAAACATAAATGCATAAAAGAAAAATAACAAACAACCCCCCCAGAATGACCTGCAGAGCCCAACCCCCCCCAGAAGGCCTTTACCGCCGGTTCCAGGAGGAATAGCCAGAACCGGAATCCCACAAAGGTCCCCAGGTATACATGGAGCAAACGGCGCCCCCCAGAGGACCGTACCATCAAACCCCAGGAGGCACCCTCCCCACAATCCCGGAACCCCAGACCCGGCCACACCTGGCTAGTCGGCCCCACAAGCCAATTCCCCCCCAGAAGACCGTCCCATCAACCCTGGAGGTGGAACCCGGAAGGAAACAAAACAAAACCAAAGTCCAACCCCCGGAGGACTACCATAAACAACCCCGGGGGCAAATAAAACAAGCGTTAAACCCTGTTGCCTTCCCCGGCACCCCGAAAGACCCCAGGTCCCTCCCAGAGCCCCTCGGCGGCTCAATTTTGGCGAACGGCTCAAAACATTAAGTCGGGGAAGGGAACAGGAAAAACTAACCCAGCCCCAATCCCAAGGCGCAGCAGAAAACCGGAAATACGTCCGGTGCCCCAACTCGACCATACCCCAGCCTCTCGGGAGGGGTGGAACTACCGAAATGGCGAACGGCAACAGATCGGCCCACCCCTCCGACTGAGGTATGTTCCTGCTGCACCACACCCCGGTAACACCAATGACTAACGGTACAAAGGCGCACAGAGGCTGGAGTGGAACCGGGCCCTAACCAAACCAAGAAAAACGCCCCTAACAACCCCCCCCTAGGTGCAGAGGTCTTCTGAGAATGCTCAGCGTGACCAACCTGCACCACCCCACAACCCACAAGACGAACGGTCTTGGGGCAAGTGAGGTTGGGGTTAGGGATGTAGGGAAATAAAAAACAACAAAACAAAACGACCCCAAAACCCAAACAGAAAATACCTAAATACACATAAAAAATAATGATCAAGTGAGCCCAGACGGGCTTCTAACCGCCTAACGTTCACTCCACCAGACACGCCTCTGACTCCCCAAACAAATTATAACCCCTATTCAAAAAAAAAAAAAAAACATTAACCCATACAAGTTTTTTTTTTTTGTTTTTTTTTTTTTTTGTGTGTGTGTATTATTTCGCCCGTCCCAAAACACCTGGAGATACGTCACCAGAGAACATTGCATCAAAAATGAAGCACAGGCTTCAACGTCTCCCGCATAAGTCTCCGGACGACAAACAATCAGTTCGGACGCCGAATCTCTGGGAGACGGAGTTATCTGCACCAGTATCGATGGTGCCGCAGCTGGAGCAGCAGGAAGCGGAACGGCTTGCGCTGCAAGCTCCGTAACACGGGCGTCCGCTGGCCCAATTTGGCTTGCGAGATGCGGCAATTTCTCCCATATGTTCTCCAAGTGTTCTTGAACTTTTTCGGCGAAAGGAACCGCCTCTGCCGCTGGGTCCATTATGGAATGGCCGGGAACTACTGTTATGCGTCGACGCGGGTTGAGGAGCGGACCTGCGTTTGACGGAACCCAGCACTAAAATAACCAGAAAGCGGTTCCAATAACAAAAAACAATTTATTTCTTTCACCCTTTGGTGCATAACAAAGTGAAAAAACAAAAGATGCGTCAGTCTGGTGGAGTGAAGGCTGGCACGCTCTCCAGCACCTAAAAGGATCGAAGCCCGGCGCTTCTGGACTCACTTTACCGCCAAACACCCCCCAGGTGGACACGACAAACCGACTCTCTGCGAAGGATAGAAGAGGTGAGGTAAGTCAGCAGTTACAACCAATATCCTTCAAAAGACACACACTATCAGCAACACATTCAGGTCTGTATTTAAAATTTATGCAAATGAGCAGCTTCTCACAACAGGTGGAGGATCACCGGTCCGCACGCCACGGCAGTGAGAAGCGAGCTGCACAACTCTCATCACAATTCAAATATACTGCGTAACAAAATACCAAGTTACTATCAACAATTATTCAAACAATTAATCACCTCTGATGTGTGCTGACAGCATGTGTCCCTCACCCTTCTTCCCTCAGAGGCACGATGTGTCAAACCTAGGCGCGGTCCTCAGCGTCTCACAAACGAACATCACAAGGTTGAGTTCCCAGCAATTCTGCTTGAATCACACATGGCTTAAATGCAGAATGCCATCTCATTATCTGCTTCAGCTGAAAGTCTTTAAGGCTGCATGTGAGCACCATCCACAGGTGCTGCACATACTGTTGATGAGGGTGAAGGACTCTTCTGCCAGCACCTTCTCCACAGACAAATCAGTTTTCATACCACCTGGAGAGAAAAGAAAAGAAAAGAACACCAAAATGTCCAGCCACACCCCCCCAACACACAACATTAATAGTAGTAGTAGTAGTAGACAAGGTTGTTCTTCCACTAAATGTGGCAGGATAAATGTAAACCTGATAAGTGGTTTGAGACCACACATGCAAGATGTCAATATTCATGACGGCAAACCCACGCGCAAGAACCAAACCCAGGGTATTTCCACTAATGTGCGTCGGGTCCTGAATGTATTACTGGAATCCCAATGCATCCACAATTTGCATAAATGATTTGCTAAGGGGATCAGAGGGCTTATTTATATGAATGTTAAAGTCACCAATAATCAAGATGTAATCAACACTCGTTGACAAACTAGAGATGAACGCACCAAGTTCATCTAAGAAATCAGAATATGGGCCAGGGGTCCTATAAACAGTGACAAAATAACATAGCTGAGCTCCAGTTTTATGACCCTGACAGTACTTAGCATCATGGGCATAGCGGAGAGTCAAATGCTCAAACAATTTATATTTGTGACGCCCAACAGCAAATAAAGAAAACCTAGATTTAGAAATAAAAGCAACACCCCCACCTTGCTTCACACCATGAGACATGTGACTAAATGTATAAGCCGGTGGGCAGGCCTCATTCAAAGGAAGAGAGAATTGTGGGTTTGAGCCAGGTTTCACATAAGCCAATCAAACAGCAAGCCAAACAAAGCTTCAGCTTCACCAGCTGGCCACTTCGTCTCCTGCAGCGACGATTGCGCTTTCAGCCGAAAGGCAGCACTGGAGCCCGGCACGGAAAAGCCGGAATCTCCGATAAAAATGGGGATGGAAACTTCTGTCCACCCGCCGATAACCGGACCGCACGCCGGACCGGGGGCTGGAGATCCTTCAGCGTTTGGCGATCATACACTCGCAGTGACTCCAATTCAAAAACAGCATAAGTTAAAAACAATAAAATAACAAACACACTGGAGAGCAGCAGACGAGCAGCCAGACACAACAGCGCCATCTTGGCACTCCCTCAGTCATCTCAGTCATCCTTCACTCATCAGGAGCTGATGAATGAAGAAAATGAGAGAGAGAAAAGGCTGGATGATGTGGTGAGAGTAAGTCAGGAAGTACAAGAGATTAGTAAGAATGAAATGAAGAGCTATGAAGAGGATGAAGAGTGGAAAGGCAGTTGGCCCAGATGACATTGCAGTGGAGGCATGGAGATCTCTAGGAGAAATGGGAGTGGAGTTTCTATCCAGATTGTTTAATAAAATCTTGGAAAGTGAGAGGATGCCTGAGGATTGGAGACAAAGTGTGCTGGTTGCTATTTTTAAGAACAATGGTGATATTCAGAGCTGCAGTAACTACAGAGGCATTACACTGATCAGCCACAGCATGAAGTTAAGGGAAAGAGGAGTAGAAACAGGGCTGAGAAAACAGGTGAAGAGTCTGTGAACAGAAAAATGGTTTCATGTTGAGAAAGAGCACTACAGATGCAATGTTTGCTCTGAGAATACTGATGGAGAAGTATAGAAAAGGCCAGAAGGAGTTACATTGTGTGTTTATGGATTTAGAGAAAGCTTATGACAGGGTGCCAAGAGAACAATTGTGGTATTGTATGAGGAAGTCTGGAGTGGCAGAGAAGTATGTGAGGGAAGTGCAGGACATGTACAAGGATAATGTGACAGCGGTGAGATGCACATTAGGAATGACAGACTCATTCAAGGTGGAGGTGGGATTACACCAAGGATCAGCTCTGAGTCCTTTCTTGTTCACAATGGTGATGGACAGGTTGACAGATGAGATCACACAGGAGTATGGACATGGACTATGATGTTTGCAGATGACCAAGGTTGGGTAGGATTACTTTGAAAGAATACATGTGGATTACATGTATGTATGTACATACATTTGGATTACTTGTAATCTGATTACTTTTGGATTACATTTCAAAGTAATCCTACCCAACCTTGCAGATGACATTGTGATCTGTAGTGAGAGGAGAGAGCAGGTTGATTCTAGCCTGCAGAGGTGGAGATATGCTGTGGAGAGAAGAAAATGAAAGTCAGTAGGAGCAAGATTCAGTACACGTATGTGAATAAGAGGTTGCCCAGTGGAATAGTGCAGTTAGAAGTGGTGACAGTAGATGAGTTTAAATACTTGTGGTCAGTTGTCCATAGTAATGGAGTAATGTGTGGTAGAGATGTGAAGAAGAGAGTACAGGCAGAGTGGAGAAAGGTGGCAGGAGTGATTTGTGACTGAAGAATATCAGCAAGAGTGAAGTTTGAAAGTTTACAAGACAGTCATGAGACCAGCTATGTTGTATGGCTTAGAGACGATGGCATTAACAAAAAGACAGGAGGCAAAGCTGGGGATTGCAGAGCTGAAGATGTTGCGATTCTCTTTGGGACTGATGAGGATGGACAGGATTAGGAATGCACATATCAGAGGGACAGCTCAGGTGGGACGGTTTGAAGACAAAGTCAGAGAGGTGAGATAGAGATGGTTTGGACATGTGCAGAGGAGAGACCCAGGATATATAGGTAGAAGGATGCCAAGTATGGTGCCACTAGGCAGGAGGAGAAGAGGGAGGCCAAAGAGGAGGTTTATGGATGTGGCGAGGGAGGACATGCAGGTGGTTGGTGTGACAGAGGAAGATACAGTGGACAGGGTGAGATGGAAACAATTGATCTGCTGTGGTGACCCCTAATGGGAGCAGCTGAAAGAAGAAGAAATAAAACAAAAAGTATAAAAAAAAATTACTCTGAGGTGAAGGCAACATCACAAAATACAATGTTTCTTCAATAAATACATACATTTTTTATTTTTTGCTGGTTGTAGAGAACTGTGGCATAAAGAGGGTTTTCATTACCCTTCACCTTGCGCAGTTTAAAGTATCAAACGGAAATGAGATAACTTTGATGTTGAGAAAATTATAGTTACCTTGACATTCTGTGCTGAGACCCAAGCTATTCTTATTGTATATTAATTATTTGTACATGGTTTCAGAAAAACTGAAATTGGAACTTTTTGCAGATGATACAACAATACTGTGTTCAAGTGAGGATTTACAACAACTGGTGATTGAGATTACAAAAGAAATGGGTAGACTTAAGGGCCCCTGCACACATAGTATGAATAAGTACAACTCAGGGCAACTCATGGTGAAGCAGCTCGTATGAGCGAACCATGAGAACATCGCACCGATGGGCAGGCGTGCACGATCCCGGTGTGATGATTCATGCACGCGACTGTCTTTCAAGCAGGAACACAGTGTGAGCAGCTGCACCACATCACGCCGCTGATGTAGAGAACACTAAAATAAGAACCAGCTGTATAATTAGTGAATATCACTGGGTTGATATAAATAATATATAAAAGGGGATGCAATACAGAACCCCCCAGATAAATAACCCTGGTTAAAAAAACAAATGTTACTCACGTACTCACGGGATTCAAACCTGTAAACTCTGATTACCAGGTGGAAACTTTAACACTGCACTACCATTGCTGGCCTGTGGAAAAATACCTGAAATCAACGACATGGACGAGGTGCACTGTGTCCGGCTGCTGCAGCCTGGCGCAAAGGCAAAAGATGTTTTATATATTTCCACATGAGAACAGCAGGCAGAGACACGCGCCTCATGAAGGAATGTTGTAAGTTCATGTCCTTCCAAACACGGAACGTGTTCTCAAGCTGGGACGTCCAGGAGCAGAGCTCTTTACAGTCGCGGCTGTGAGCAGTCACGCCCCCCTGTCCATTCAGCAACCAGACCAATGGGTCACTCTGTGTTACAGGAGTGGCCAAGTTCGGTCCTCGAGAACCACCTTCCTGACACTCTTAGTTGTCTCCCTGCTCCAACACACCTGAATCCAATGAAAGGCTCATTAAAAGTCTGCTAACAAGTCTTTCATTGGATTCAGGTGTGTTGGAGCAGGGAGACAACTAAGAGTGTCAGGAAGGTGGCTCTCGAGGACCGAACTTGGCCACCCCTGCTGTATTATGTGGTCATTCATTTTTGTTATTATGTAATTGCATATGTAGGTATTGTCGTAATTATTTATGTAACTGTCCTAGCGGTGGTTTCTGTGTTTGTATTGTGAGCAATGAGCTGTCATCCAGCTGTCAGTGTACTGTGATCAGCTGACAGGCCTCTCCCCGTGTTATGTGTGATCAGAGCTGGGGCTGTGTGTGTCAGTTAGAATTTGGCTGACACCTGCCGTGAGAGTGTTTGATGGGCTCTCACAGGGCACACTGTCTTTCAGCTGCTGGTGTGCACAAATAGTTGTAACAGGTGTATGAGGCATTAGAGGCAGCTACGATTGTACACATTTTGCATACGATTCCTGCTTCATGGGCAATTCGATCACATTCGCACTGTGTGAAGGGACCCTAAAGAATGGTTTGGTGAGAATAAACTGTCCATAAATACTATGAAAACCAGCGTAATGTTTTTTGGAATATACAAAGTAAAACTGATAATGTAATTATAGAAGGAGTTTACAAACACAACTTTCTTGGTGTAACACTTGAAAATTGAAATTTGTTGGAAACCCCACATTTCAAAAATTAAAGCTAAAGTAGCAAAGAATGTAGCCTTAATGAACAAATCAAAATATCTCCTTAATAAGAGAGTGTGGTATATTGTATATTGTTCACTCATATTACCATATCTTCACCTTCCTAAAATAATGGCCTAAGTCATATTTTCCAAAACATGACTTTGGACATTATTTTAGGAAGGTGACAATATTTAACTTATTGTGTGGAGGTGTGGGGGAACTCATACAAAAGCAATCTTGATCAACTATGTAAAGTTCAGAAAAGCGCAATTAGAATAATCCATTTAGTAGGATACAGAGAGCGCACAAATGCCCTGTTCCTCCAATCCAAAGTATTGATATTTAGTGACCTGGTTCAATTCAAAATTGCTCAAATCTTATTCAAAGTTACAGAAAAGTTGCTCCCTCAAGGCAAGTTGTGATTCAGCAACATGAAATATACATTAATCTATTGGTTCGTGATATTCTGATGAAAAGCGCCACATTTTCGTCATGGCAGCACAAATTCATTCCGTGATGGCTGCATGAAATTAAAAGTGAGGTGGGGGGGTCGGGTGGTTATGGTTAAGGTTAGGGTCGGGGCAGGAGTAGGAATAGTGAGTTAAAAAAAACCCCGTCACGAAAATTCATCTGATTTCGTCACGGGAGCACGAAAAAAACAAACAAAACAAACAGAAAAACGTGAGACTGGGCTGAAAAGAAATAACTAACACTTAACAGGAGCTGTCAGAGAAATGTTTGTCTTTTCTAAATCTGTACAATCATAAATGATTGTAGATATGGAGTTATTCCCTCACTAAGGACATTGATAATGACTTAAACGTTTTTCTTTTCATTTTCCTCTTGTCTATTATTTGTACGACTATAAACTATTTTAAAAACACGTCAAGGGTCAAAGAACAAAATTCATAAATTTCTGTGCTTTCAAATATTCAATTTGTGCAACAAACAATGCAATGCATGTGTGTACACACTCCATATAATGTGATTTGGAATGCACCTACTGTAAACAGTGATTATGTATCCTTGTTTGTTTACTCTGTGAAACTGAGTATGGGCGAGACACCTGCATTTCACACTAAATCCGCCCATAAACAGGCACATGCACTCTGTCAGTGTATAAGCCTGGGTATGGGCGAGGCACGTACATCATACACACTTAATCCATTCATAAACAGACACATGCACCCAGAGAGTGTGTGGGCCTGGGAATGGGCTATTCACAACATCAAGTGTACGACCAATGAGTGAGTATTATGATTTAATGACCTTGAAATGGTTTTTACTGAAAGGTTATGGATTGTAATGTACAAGTTACAACATTATGTCATGCACCATTGCCTAATTTGTCTGTACGGAGGGGGGTCAGCGTTTATAAGCTTTGCTTCAGCCTATTCCTTTTGGGCACCTTACCAAATGTTTGCTTTCAACCATGTAAATCTGTTGCTCAAATAAAAAATGCTGAACTGAACTGGACACTGTGGATGATTCTGTGATCTTTGTATGTATCAGTGGATATTGCAATTGCAGGACTTGAGAAGCTGAGTGCATAATAAGAACAACCCCAGGTTTCTTTTCAGCACTGTAGCCAGGCTGACAAAGAGTCAGAGCTCTATTGAGCCAAGTATTCCTTTAACTTTAACTAGTAATGACTTCATGACTTTCTTTGCTAATAAAATTTTAACTATTAGAGAAAAAATTACTCATAACCAGTTTTATTTGTTATTATCTATCGTCCACCTGGTCGTTACTGTGAGTTTCTCTGTGAATTTTCAGACCTTTTGTCTGACTTAGTGCTTAGCTCAGATAAGATAATTATAGTGGGCGATTTTAACATCCACACAGATGCTGAGAATGACAGCCTCAACACTGCATTTAATCTATTATTAGACTCAATTGGCTTTGCTCAAAATGTAAATGAGTCCACCCACCACTTTAATCATATCTTAGATCTTGTTCTGACTTATGGTATGGAAATTGAAGACTTAACAGTATTCCCTGAAAACTCCCTTCTGTCTGATCATTTCTTAATAACATTTACATTTACTCTGATGGACTACCCAGCAGTGGGGAATAAGTTTCATTACACTAGAAGTCTTTCAGAAAGCGCTGTAACTAGGTTTAAGGATATGATTCCTTCTTTATGTTCTCTAATGCCATATACCAACAGAGTGCAGAGTAGCTACCTAAACTCTGTAAGTGACATAGAGTATCTCGTCAATAGTTTTACATCCTCATTGAAGACAACTTTGGATGCTGTAGCTCCTCTGAAAAAGAGAGCTTTAAATCAGAAGTGCCTGACTCTGTTGTATAACTCATAAACTCGCAGCTTAAAGCAGATAACCCGTAAGTTGGAGAGGAAATGGCGTCTCACTAATTTGGAAGATCTTCACTTAGCTTGGAAAAAGAGTCTGTTGCTCTATAAAAAAGCCCTCCGTAAAGCTAGGACATCTTACTACTCATCACTAATTGAAGAAAATAAGAACAACCCCAGGTTTCTTTTCAGCACTGTAGCCAGGCTGACAAAGAGTCAGAGCTCTATTGAGCCGAGTATTCCTTTAACTTTAACTAGTAATGACTTCATGACTTTGCTAATAAAATTTTAACTATTAGAGAAAAAATTACTCATAACCATCTCAAAGATGTATCGTTATCTTTGGCTGCTTTCAGTGATGCCGGTATTTGGTTAGACTCCGATTGTTCTGTCTGAGTTATTTTCATTAGTTACTTCATCCAAACCATCATAGATTACAATTTGTTCATGTAAATGGGGAATCTTCTTCACAGACTAAGGTTAATCATGGAGTTCCACAAGGTTCTGTGCTAGGACCAATTTTATTCACTTTATACATGCTTCCCTTAGGCAGTATTATTAGACTTTAGACATTGCTTACATTTTCATTGCTACGCAGATGATACCCAGCTTTATCTATCCATGAAGCCAGAGGACACACACCAATTAGCTAAACTGCAGGATTGTCTTACAGACATAAAGACATGGATGACCTCTAATTTCCTGCTTTTAAACTCAGATAAAACTGAAGTTATTGTACTTGGCCCCACAAATCTTAGAAACATGGTGTCTAACCAGATCCTTACTCTGGATGGCATTACCCTGACCTCTAGTAATACTGTGAGAAATCTTGGAGTCATTTTTGATCAGGATATGTCATTCAATGTGCATATTAAACAAATATGTAGGACTGCTTTTTTGCATTTACGCAATATCTCTAAAATTATAAAGGTCTTGTCTCAGAGTGATGCTGAAAAACTAATTCATGCATTTATTTCCTCTAGGCTGGACTATTGTAATTCATTATTATCAGGTTGTCCTAAAAGTTCCCTGAAAAGCCTTCAGTTAATTCAAAATGCTGCAGCTAGAGTACTAACGGGGACTAGAAGGAGAGAGCATATCTCACCCATATTGGCCTCTCTTCATTGGCTTCTTGTTAATTCTAGAATAGAATTTAAAATTCTTCTTCTTACTTATAAGGTTTTGAATAATCAGGTCCCATCTTATCTTTGGGACCTCATAGTACCATATCACCCCAATAGAGCGCTTCGCTCTCAGACTGCAGGCTTACTTGTAGTTCCTAGGGTTTGTAAGAGTAGAATGGGAGGCAGAGCCTTCAGCTTTCAGGCTCCTCTCCTGTGGAACCAGCTCCCAATTCAGATCAGGGAGACAGACACCCTCTCTACTTTTAAGATTAGGCTTAAAACTTTCCTTTTTGCTAAAGCTTATAGTTAGGGCTGGATCAGGTGACCCTGAACCATCCCTTAGTTATGCTGCTATAGACTTAGACTGCTGGGGGGTTCCCATGATGCACTGAGTGTTTCTTTCTCTTTTTGCTCTGTATGCACCACTCTGCATTTAATCATTAGTGATTGATCTCTGCTCCCCTCCACAGCATGTCTTTTTCCTGGTTCTCTCCCTCAGCCCCAACCAGTCCTAGCAGAAGACTGCCCCTCCCTGAGCCTGGTTCTGCTGGAGGTTTCTTCCTGTTAAAAGGGAGTTTTTCCTTCCCACTGTCACCAAGTGCTTGCTCACAGGGGGTCGTTTTGACCGTTGGGGTTTTTACGTAATTATTGTATGGCCTTGCCTTACAATATAAAGCGCCTTGGGGCAACTGTTTGTTGTGATTTGGCGCCATATAAATAAAATTGATTGATTGATTGATAATTTGAATGACTGTGAAGCAATCTGAGATAATGGGAATGAAAACAAAAGTATAGCTTTTTTGTTTCATATATATATATATATATATGTGTGTGTGTGTGTGTGTGTGTGTGTGTGTGTGTGTGTGTGTGTGTGTGTGTGTGTGTGTGTGTGTGTGTGTGTGTGTGTGTGTGTGGCTTGGATTTAAATGGATTTATAATCAAATCACTCTTACTAACCCACTGTGCTGTACGTCATGAATTCATGTAAGTCACAATACTGTTCAATGACAATATTGTTGTTGGCTAGAATTGCCACATTGATTACAGCTGTGGTCTTCTGGTCCTTGTTAAACACCAGTATATCTGGTTGGTTGGTTGGCCAGCAGCTGCTTGTCTGTCTGTAATTTGAAGGATCACAGGACCTTAGCTGTGTCATTCTCAATCATCTTTGGAGATGACTCCCATCAGGACTTGGGGACACTGTCCGTGCCACTTGGTTATGCCACTCAGCATGTGCTGTCCCAGCTTGGTTCTTGCATTCTGCTGGTGTCCTGTCAGCTTGTTGGGCTTGTTCTTATGTTGCCATTATGAGAGACTCTGTGCTGTCCTTTAGGCCAGCCTTTTCAAGCCACTAGTGGGATTTCTTGATGTCAGTCACTTCCTCTATCTGTCCATTGTGGATCCATTGTGGTCTTCAGCTGTTTGAGGCACTCTTGTAGCAGCTGATCTCAGGGGGCCATCTTCCTGATATATTTATGGATACTCATTGTTTCATCCTTGATTGTGACTCTGCCACTCATTAATCCTGGATTTCCTCTGTCCATTGCCCATAGAGCCTTAGGGTGTTGGACTTTGGGTGGAAACTGTTGTGTGGGCCGCCCGAAGAGGAGGTACTGCTGGCCAACACCAGAGGGCGCTCTGCCTGTAGACGGGCTTCAGGCACCAGAGGGCGCAGTTCGCCGCCATGGACCCTGACAGCTGTCCTTCATCATCTCATCTAGCCATCCATAAAAGCCTGGAGAAGACACCACACCCCTGCCGAGAAATCATCTGACGTTCTCAGGTAAACTCTCAGCTGTCTTTGTTCTGTTTCAGCTAAGCTTGTTGTTGCAACGTATTTTGCTACTAGGCTCGAGAAGCTGTACTTTGCATTCTGAGTTTGCAGACATTTCAGTACACTTGCAGCTGGTCAGGAGGAGTTGGCGTTTCCGCTCCTCAGCTGTTAAGTGAGAGTAGGATCTGCACGACTGTGAGAAGTGGGAGGTGGTGTTTTTCTCCCTTCATTATCAGAACTCTGCTGACTGTTTGCTGGGTGTGTGCACACACCCACCCTTGACTGTTTCTGCTCCCTGCCAGCAGTACCCGATCTGACAGCTGAGACGGTGGCCACCTGGTGACTCGGGACTTGGCGGCTCCGGTGTGTTCCAGATCCGTTGGCGGTGGAAATCGTGTGGGTCCCGACTCTTATCTGGACAGGCGTCTCCTATCCTCGAGCCTGCCCACACAACACCAACTGTACAAATTGACTGTAGTATTGAATTGTATCTGTATTCGTTGTGCACATTTCACAACATCAAAAGTGTTACTCTTTATTTCCATTGACTGTTCATTTACGCCCCCTGTTGTGGGTCCGTGTCATTACACTTTCACACAACAGAAACCTTCATGCATTGTGTGAAGTTTTCGTGTCTTGACATCAGTGACATCTGTCTCCTCTTGTGGCCAACTTATTATTCTGATATAGGGCCAGTATTGCTGCTACTGATATTTTTTAACAATTAAGGTGGATACATCATCAAATTGCTAAATCTGGATGAATTTTCATTACCTTTAAATGTTTAGTGTTTTTTCCCCCTTTGAATTAATTGGCTAAAACCCAGACAAAATTTGGGCAAAGCTTATAGTTAAATCAAATACATAATCATAATAAACGTTTTTGTTCAGAAACAATAGAACAGTGACAAAACAAATTTTCACTGTACACAGTCATGTCTGGATTTGTCTGAAGTGCAAAAAACAACTCGAGAACAAATTAAAACAACCCCCTCCCCATGGTAGAGTATTCAGAAACTACAAGACAAAATGTCTCCCTTTCTTTGCACTTCTTTTCTGGATTTTTCCTTAAATAAACAAAGTGTACAAAATTAAGTAGAATCTCAAGTAGATCGTGTGTTCAGGAAATGCAGTACAAAAACAACAAAATTCTTCCCCTTAAGTGCACTTTTCTGAATGCAGCAGTACATACAGGAGAGAAACAGAAAATAAAGTATCTATCTCCTTACACTAGTCAATAGCAATGCCAACACTGGTATCAATATGTGGCTCAATCTGCCCAGTACTATTCACAACTGCATTGCCGTTAATATGCGCTGCTCACAGTGATGTGATCAGTGATAATATTTTTAAAGATAGATGTAAAAACCTGAGTACGAATAAGTATAAATCAGGGCGAATCACGGCAAAACAGCTCATATAAGCGAACCACGAAAACATTGAGGCAACATTGGGAGGGACACGTGGTCAGGCAACCATGAATGATCCCGCTGCAACTGTATTGTGCACGAGCGTGCACGAAACCGTCGCAGCGGGAACACAGTGCGAGCAACTGGAGCAGGTGTAACCACATCGCGTAGCTGCTGTAAAAAAAAAATACATGCCACCCACAGGATTCGAACCTGCAATTTACAAAAGCTCTGATTGGCAGCCAGAAACTTTACCACTGCGCTACCATCACTATCCCATAAAAGGTGTGGAAAATGCCTGAAATCAACAAGGAGATAGACATATTTTAAAAAAAAAATAAAACCACACACTATAAAAACAACACCGCATTGTATTGAATCCCTCTTATCGAGCGGACAATACAAGTATGAACCATCTGTTCTTCTCTAGATGAGCCATGGTCACAGATGTACAGTCATGAAATGACATGAATGGAGCAGTTCACTCTTATCATGTCCACATCTACTGGCCTGGCATGTCCAGCCCAGCCGAGTCTCACGTTTTTTTTTTTTCATGTTCCCGTGACGAATCATGACAGGGTTTTTTAACTCACTATTCCTAACCCTGCTCGCTCGCTGTAGCCCGTCGCAACAGCAATTTATGTTATTATGTATGAGCACGTGAGGACAGCAAGCAGACACATGCGCGTCACAGTGGACAGTTGTAAGTTCATGTCCATCCAAACATGGTACACGTTACCCAGCCATGGTGTCCAGAACCAGAGATTTCAACAGCTGTGGCTGTCGGCAGCCACGCCCCCTGTCAGTTCAGTGCATACACCAACATGTCACTCTGTGTGTGTGTTATGTGATCATTTCTTTTTAGTTATTTTTACTGCTATTTAGTTATTCCCCTCCTCCCATCCACAACACATCCACCACGTGTTGCGGTTTGGGGGGGGGCACAACACGTGCAATTCACACGCACAGCACATGTGTAGCGATGGGAGCTGACACTCTGGCACACCACATGTGTGTTTCTGTTTTTCAACGCCACACTGGACAAATTTCACAGCCAGCTCGAAAGTAATCATCTGCTCACTGTTTTCGTGCTAACAGCGTGAATGGCCACTCAAGTGCCAAGCGAGCAGTGTTAGATGTTCATGTGTATCACCTGGAATTTGGCCGACACTTGCAGCGAGAGGGATCGAATGGGCTCTTACAGGGCACACTCTGTCTTTCAGCCACTGGTGTGCGCAAACAGTTGTAGCAACAGGTGTACGAGGTGTTGGAGGCAGCTCTGATTTTACACGTATTGCATATGATTCCTGCTTCGTGTGCAATTCAGCCACATTCGTAGTATGTGTGAAGGGGCCCTATCGAAAGTAAACTTCACAATGGAGCTAGCCCGGGAAGCTATTGTGTAAGTTAACTAATCCAGGTGCAACTTTCTGTGGATGGCTGTTTGGCATTCTGTGGTGCACTCTTCAAAGGACTGTTGACGAGGAAGCCCAGTTCATAAACTCCTTTTGCACACTCAGCTCAAACACTTTTGTTGCAATTCTGGACAGGGACATAGCATTCGCTTAAGAATTCTTTAAGTTGTTCCACAGTGAACTGAGTGAAGTCTGGAGCTACCTTTGTTGTTTGCCCCCAGGCAATCCTAGCATGCACCATGCCTTGATGCCGCCAGAATAAAATGGCGCTAACCATAATCGGGTCTATGTACAAATGGAGTTACATCACAGAGGGTATCTGGGATAAAACTTGGACTAAATCCAAATGCATATATTGAATTCACTCTGGCAACCCCAAGCATGTGGGGGCAGCTGATAGCAAAAAACATTGCTCTCACTTCATTATATTTATTCAAAGAATGTGCCCCAAGTTGTAGTTTTACTGAGCTATAGGAATAACTGTGCTGATTATGACTCAGGCATGATGTTAAAAATCCACTTTCCATAGTTGGGTAGGCTACATTGCATATTAATTGATTGAAGGTTTATTTTGAACATAACAAAAGAAAAAATAAAGCAACAGAAAATGTAAAATTAAAATTAGTTCAAAAAGGAGTGAGGAGAGTTTGAAATTTATCGAATCCCACCCCTTCTCCCTATAAGATGATTTATATGCCAATCCCTGTTTCCTTAAAAATACTACTGTTAACAATCATGATAATAATAATAATAATAACAATAGTAACAATAATAATGATACAATGCTGCAATACAATTTTAGAAAACCCAACAGAACAGATAGACCCAACTAACAATGAACAAATAAATCCATAAAAATAAATAATCAATAACAGTTTCCTGTGAACACACTCTCTTCATTCCTGCATCCTGTGCAAACATGTTCTTTATATTTTGTTATAAACTGTTGAATGCTTGGACATTGCTTTAGCTCCTCATTCATACTGTTGCACTGTCTCACCCCACAGAATGAAATGCAAAATTATTTCTTGTTTGTGCAGATTTTGTTAATTTTGAAGTTGTGTTTCCCTCTAAATTGATATCCTCCACTCTCAATCCCTGAACAATTTCTGTATGTTTTTTGGTAAAAGATCTTTTTTTTTTTTTTTTTTTGCTTTGTACAAGATCTGTGCTGTTTGGAATTTTACTATGTCTTTTAATTTTAATAGGGTTACAGTTCAAACCAGACAACAGTTCAGGACTCAATATGCAGGGAGCCAACAACCAGAGGTAAAAGGAATAACAATTTATTGAACCAGAAATGAAATATGATAAATGTACAAATCCGTGAAGCGAGTAACTGGGAGGAGGTGACACCGACTGGACCCAAAGTTGCAGCTGAGTTCCCAAAGCTGACGGTGCTTGGAGCCTGGATCAGGAAGCCACGTCAGAGCTGACTGGGGATGAGGTTACTGAAGACACAAGACAGCGTTCGTTACAAATGCTGGGAAAAACATGAGCCAAAAACACGCTGGAAAAACAGAGGCCAGGATGCCATGGAGGTAGAACTGAGCATTTGTGGAGTGGCAGAACCAGGGTTTAAATACTGCAGCTGATGATTGCTGACAGGTGTTCCCAGTCAGCTTCATGACACGGCACCTGGAGACATAGGAGGGGAGGGGGAGCCGAGCAGAGCAGAGCAGATCCAAGAGAGCACAACAAATAGTTTTGATTTTAAGAAGAGTGAATGAATATGGTCTTCATAGGTGACATTATGAATGACCCATATTGCCCTTTTTGAAGAATAATTTGTGATTTCATTGAACTCATATAGTTATTGCCTCAGATCTCTACACAGTAATTGAAATACAGTAAGACAATGGAACAGTATAGGATCCGGAGTGATTTATGATCCAGAACATGTTTTGCTTTGTTTAACACTGAAATGCTTCTTGATCATTTGGTTTGTATATATTTGATGTGTGGTTTCCAACTGATTTTCTCATTTATTATTACCCCAAGGAATTTATTTTCATGAAGCTTTTCAGTCTGCACCCCATCTATCTTTATTTGTACTTGCTCATTGGTTCTGCAGTTCCCAAATAACATTGTTTTGTTTTATTTAAGTTTAATGATAATTTGTTTCGGTCAAACTATATTGTCAATTTCTTCATTTCTTCAGTGATTTCCTCCACCATTTCTTTTAAATTCTCCCTAGAACAACATCAGCAAACAACACGACTTCCAGTATCTGTGATACCTTACAAATATCATTAATGTACAGTCTAAATAGTTAGGGCCCCAACACTGACCCCTGTGGTATACCACAAACATTGTTCAAATATTCAGAACTGACATCACCCATCTTAACAAGTTTGTCTCTGTTGCAAATAGCTTCTAATCCAGTCTGACACAATACCTCTGATGCCATATCTTTCCAGTTTTTACGTCCGTCAAGAAGGCACACTGCTCAGCGTGCTGCTCACGTTAGAGCGACATCTCTGCTATTTTGGCATTGTGGGATTGAGCTTGCCAGACTACTTTAGCCACACTGCTCAGCGTGCCGCTCTCATGTGTCTCTTCACAGATAGATCTCTTTCAGTGCAGCTTCTTGTTCTGACTTTAACATGACGTTAACACCCAAGTGTTTCATTGCCAACTGTAAATTACCATTTACAGTTGGTAATCGTATCGTTCTGAACTCTTCCACATTAAACTCCATTGTGTCAATGTTTACAATGTGCTTGAGCGATAACAAGGGAAGTTGCTCATAAACGTACAGTTTCTTAAATATTTATTACCACCACTCTTAAAACTTCAGTTACCTTTATAATTTTATTACTGGTAAATTTTAGAATTAATTTAGATGAGATATACTCATTAGCTCAGCCGCGGCCGTGTACTAACACAGAATATCCAGAAACTGGTTAGTTGTTTGGCCAAAACGAGACCATCCACTTTTAGCTTGCTATAAGGTAAGCTAGTGGCGTGCGTGAGAGTATGCCAAGAACGTAATAAAATCATTGGCATTTATTTATTTGTCTGTCTGTCTGTTAGCAAGATTACGCCAAAACTACTGCACGGATTGTGACAAAGATTTCAACATAGATACATATTAGGCCATGGAAGAACTCATTAATTTTTGGAAGTGATCTGGTTCTGGATCCTGGATCAAGTTTCACTTTATAAAGGCTTTGAAGGATTACGTCAAAACTCCTTCACGGATTCTCACCAAATTTTCACCACAGATACATATTAGGCCATGGAAGACGATATTAAATTTTGGAGGTGATCTGGATCTGAATATGGATTCCAGGTCAAGATTTCACTTTATATACACTTTGAAGGATTATGCCAAAACTACTTCAGGGATTCTCACCATACAGATTTGCACTACAGATAGATATTGGGGCATGGAAGACTCCACTGAATGTTGGAGGTGATCCGGCTCTGGATTGGCGGATGTCAGAAATCTCTGATTGCTCTTGTTTTATTAATATTTCATGGTTGATTGTGTCAAAGGCTTTCTTAATGTCAATAAATATTCCAACTGCATATTTATTTTGTTCAATAGTGTTTGTGATTTCTTCAATTGCTTCTATTATTACTAATGATGTTGCAATGTTTGATCTACAACCATATTGGTTATCGGAGAGTAATTTATGTTTTTTATTGAATGTATCCAATCTGTTATTAAAGAGTTTAGTATTCTGGAAAATTGCAGAAGTAAAGACACAGGTCTGTAGTTGTTGAAATGATGCTTGTTCCCACTTTTGTACAGTGGAATGACTGACTTTCATCTTGTTTGGGAATGAACCAGTTTGAAATGATAAATTACAGATGTATGTTTAAGGTTTTGAGATCCCTTCAATGGCCTTTTTACTGTTGTCATATCAATGTCATTATAATCAGTTGTTTTGTTTTTACATTGTTTAACAATATCTAACATTTCTTTCTCTTCCACTGCTTTGAGAAACATTGAGTTACACTTTCGTTCCATCAATGCATCCATATTTTTCCCAACTGTCCCTTAATTAAGATCTACAAGTAATTTAACAAACCTGCTGCTTGGAACATTAACCTGCCATGTGGCTTCTGGAAAAAGGTCCTTAATTTGAATCATGCTGCAAAGAAAATCCATTCTAACTTGAAGCAAACTCTCACAACATTTGTAGCATTTTAACAGCAGCCATGCTACTGTGCTAGCTGTGTCTCAAGTAGCAGTGGAAAAACTTGACCATTTAAAATCCAGTGCTGAGAGATACATTCACTGAGAAGATTTATTTCACTTTCCCTTTGCTGGCATTGCATTCCTGCTTCCTAAAGTGACTTCAGGAAGTAGCTGACTCACAGTTACAAGTGCTTCCGCTGCTTTTTGGTTTATTCAGTTTATTGTTCAATTTAAGTTTTTTCACCTCACAGCAGTTCATTTAGTTTGACAGTGATGAATGATCAGAATGATTCGTCAGCGAATGAACAGGAAATTAAATGGTGTATTTCATGTGTCTCTGCCAACTTGATGTAGCCTTCAGTAAATGAGTAAAATAGCTTGTTTGACTTGAACCAGTTGAAACAATAACCACTTGACCCCATTTTTGAGTGTACACTCAGCTTGTCACATCGGGGTGAATGTGAGGCATAATTGTAAAGCGCTTTGGGCGTCTGATGCAGATGGAAAAGCGCTATATAAATGCAGTCCATTTAGCTTGTTTGTTCACTTAAAAGCTTAATTTCTTTGGTATTTGTTGAATGGTGAAAGATGTGCCATTTTTGCTCCAGCTTCAATTTAGAACAGGAATGAGCCCCTCAATCACAGAAGAATGACGAAGAAATGCCTGAGAGGCTAAGGCAAGTCACTAACTGTATTTAATCAGTACTTTTAAAAAGTTTCTTTACATTTAGTGAGATAAACATACACAAGTTTACCTGCTTATGGATCTTTGCAACCAGACACTTTTTTCCCTCCTTTGGCTGCTCCCTTGTACAACCAGACACCTTTTAATTGAATTTAAAAATCATTTATATAGCACCAAATCACAACAAAGCTGCCTCAAGCCGCTTCACACATGTAAGGTCTAACCTTATCATCCCCTAGAGCAGGGATGGGCAATTATGTGCCATGAAGGGCTTAAGCACTGAAGGTTTTCCTTGCTACCAATCACCTCAGCAGGTGATTTCATTAATGTTCAGGTGTTTCAGCAGGTAATTTCATTGACGACCAGGTGTTTATTTTCAAGGGAGAAGCTCATCAGTAACCCACCTGCTGAGGTGATTGGTTGCAAGGAAAATCTGCAGTGTCTCAGCCCTCGTTGCCCACCCCTGCCCTAGAGCAAGCACACAGGCAACAGTGGTAAGGAAAAACTCACTCTGAGGAAGAAACCTCAAGCAGACCAGACTCAAAGGGGTTACCCTCTGTTTGAGCCATGCTACTGACACAATTGGCAAAATGACTATACACAAAAATTTGGGAGTCCACGCCGCTGCACAGGATGGGAGGCTTGCAAAAGAAGACACCACTCCCATCTCTGGAAGGAGCCACACCTCAAACAGAGAGAAAAAAACAGAATCAGGCATCAGAAAGACAGCAAATACAGTATAATTTGTCTGCATTACGCAACAACAACAAAAGAAAAATAGAAGAAATACTAAGGTGATTGCCGGCCACTGTGCTTCAATGAAAGACCAATACTTAAGATAAAGTTGAAGCCGTGGCCCGCTCTCTTTACTAATAAATTAATTTAAAAGGGTAGAAAGCATAGAAACATACTATGCCAGTATGCTAGCCATACGAAAGGGAAAATAAGTGCATCTTAAGTGTGCATTTGAAAGTCTCTACAGAATCTGACAGTTTTATTGATGTAGGGAGATCATTCCACAGATCAGGGGCACAATAAGAGAAAGCTCTGTGACCCGCAGACTTTTTATTCACCCTAGGGACACAAACTCATCCTGCACCCTGAGAACGTAGAGCCCAGGGCGGTACATAGGGTTTAAGTAGGTCATCTAAGTAAGGAGGTGCTAGTCCATGAATAATTTTATAGGCTAGTAGCAGAACCTTAAAATCTGATCTCACAGGGACAGGAAGCCAGTGAATGGGTGTAATGTGGTCAAACTTTCTGCTTCCTGTCAAAAGTCTGGCAGCAGCATTTTGAACCAATTGGAGACCCCTAATGCTGGACTGCAGTAAACCAGAAAATAGAATATTGCAGTAGTCCAAATTTGACCCCACCACAGTACCCCAGTGCCATATCCTCATGTCCTAGTGAATCAGAGCATCACAGAGACAAGGTCGAGCAATCGTGATTGGGCCTGCCTTAGGTTGTCCCAGGGTTTAAGATGGGATCTTACCCGTCATGGGTTCGCAGCCTTCCATACTGGGCAGGGGTTCCAAGGGGTGGGGGAACACCCATTAAGAGATGTCATGTCAAAACAGTTTTAATTGCACAGAACATCAAACATGCAGGATCACTGAAAGTGAATTGAAGTATCTTTTAGCAATTTATCCCAGAATAGATCTGTTGGATTAATTAATGCTTAAACACCAATAATAAATAGAAATAATGACAGAATTAGGCTTATTTATATGAATGTTGAAGCCACCAATAATCAGAATGTTATCTCCACTCATTGAGAAGTTAGAGATGAACTCACCAAATTAACCCAAGAATTCAGGAGTATGGGCCAGGGTTACTATATACAGTGACAAAGTCATAAAGCTGATTTTTATTCTTGTGATCTTGGCAATACATAGCATCGTGGGCAGAGTGGAGAATCAAATGTTCAAATTAATTATATTTGTGACCCTCAACAGCTAATAGATTAAACCTAGATTTATAAATAAGAGCAACACCCCTGCTTTACTTTGCATCACGAGGGACGTGACTAAATGTATATGCCGGTGGGCAAGCCTCATTTAAGTGGAGGACAGCTGTAAGTTTAAACCAGGTTTCACATAACCCAAACATATCAAAGGGCCCCTTCACACATAGTATGAATAAGTACAACTCACTGATGTTTGAGAACAGCTCATATGAGCAAACCACAAAAACATCTAGCCCTCAGGCAGGCATGCATGATTCCACTGCAATGGGTTGACAGTCTGAGTGTTTGGGTTTAGGGGTGGTTCCAGAGTAGCATATGCCTGGAAGTAGGTTTAGGTTGGAGACATTCTATGCAGGTTGTCGGTAGCAGACACAAAATATTTGATGTTGCTGGAACAGCCAGCGGGCCATCCGCAATTTCAATGTCATCCATTGTAGTAATGGGTATTAAGTTTGCAAAGCATATCCCTCTATGATTTTAATGGACATGTCTGCGGAAACAGGCCACAGTCTCAAATGGACAAATTTCCCACCCTGCCACATAAGCTGCACTATCACCATAGTGGATTTTCTGCACTAATTTCCCCGCTAAGCTAATGGATTCCACAGCCACATTCGTCAAAAGCATTGCAGGGTCCCTAATCACCTGCTCTGTGGCCTGCTGTAAATTCCTAATGTTACCCTCCCTGTAGAGCTCTATCAATGTACACAGACAAGACACACGTAGGACATTTTCACCTGTGTAGTGGTGAAACTTTCATCTATTTTAGTAGTGAAAAGTGTCTGTTTCACCTGTGGCAGTGTTTCCATTCTACATTAAAATGAAATAAAGTAATTTTTGTCCTGATTTATAAGATGAACCAAAAAGGGTTCATGCATATGTAAAAAAAAAGCTGCATGTTCTTAATACAAACCTACTCATATAGCAGCACACACTATCAATTTAAAGGATTACAAATAATATGTCATGTCTTGTCTCGGAATGTGCCATGGTGCCACACTTCCACCACACTGCCTAATTGTCTTGGATCCTGGATGGCGATTACCCAAGCAGACAACTCACCCATCATCACCTCTCGAAGCAGCCATCGATCTGCTGCAGCCAGGTGAAGAGAGGCCATCCCCTTGGCCTTCTCCAGCCACTGGCGTCCTCAAAACAATTCAAGTGATGTGTCTTATCTGTGTCTCCCTTAGTAACTGTGTGTTTGACACAAAGTCATTCCATTAGTTCCAGAGGGTTGTCTTGAGATACCTTGTATCAGATACATCCTGTCAGTGCTTTAGGTGAGTGGTTACTGTCCACATCTCACAACCATATAGTAAGACCTGAAGGCTTGGACCTTCTTCCTCCTGCAAAGGTAATGAGTATACTAAACATGTTCAGTGACCTCATAAGCTCTTCGCAGGTGTCTCGCAAACTCAAAGGCAGAGAACTTAAAGACATGAATGTCACTGACAAGATTACCATCCCAAAATAAATAAGTAAAAAGCTTCTTTGTAGAAAATAGATCTTCCTTTGCCAGTGAAGTGCAATTCTTCCCTCACAGTTAATCATGTGGATAGCAAATTTGCGACAATGCCAACTTTATCACTGATGTTAACGTTATTTGCAGCTTCAATTACAGTGAACAGACTAAACAATAGACTAACTATGAATTTCAACTCAGTTTCAGTTTATTCAATTTATAATGCACCAATTCACGGCAGTGTTGCCTCAAGGCGCCTCACACAAAACAGCTTAAAAAAAAAAAAGTAAAATAAAATTAAAAGATCAAGAAGCACAATTAAAAGTTCAGAAAAGCAAAATAAAAAAGTAAAAACTTAAGAGTTAAAAAAGATGTTAGCACAGCATTTTAACCATAGGACTGAGTAAAAAGACATTTCTTTAGTCTGTCCTTAAAAGTCTCCATAGAATCTGAATGTCTTATTGAGGCTGGGAGACCATTCCACAAGACAGGGGCATGGTATGAGAAGGCTCTCTGACGCACAGACTTTTTTTTCACCCTTGGAACACAGAGCAGTCCTGCATCCTGTACGCGCAAAGCCCGGGCTGGTACATAGGGTTTAATTAAATCAGCGAAGTAGGTCGGTGCCAGTCCATGAACAATTTTATAGGCTAAAAGTAGAACCCTGAAATCTGATCTCAGAGACAGGCAGCCAATGAAGAGACACCAGAATAGGTGTAATATGGTCAAACGTTCTGCTTCGTGTCAAAAGTAGAACATTGCAATAATCTAATCTGGAAGAAACAAAAGCATAGATCAGGGTCTCAGCATCAGCCATAGACAGGATGGAATGAATCCTCGCTATATTTCGCAGATGGAAGAAGGCACTTCTCGTAAATCCCTAATATGGGGGCCAAAGGACAATGCAGGATCAAAAATCACCCCAAGGTTCCTCACTTTAAGCCCCTTTCACACTGGCGTATTCGTAGAGCTGCGTATTGCAGCATTGTGTTTCATTTAAATACGCCTGAAATGCACGTGTACTCAGCCTTTTTCCATGTTTGTTTCATACTTGCAGCTGCGTGTGTTCACTTTTTTAATGTGTGCACACAGTCGTGTGTACCTTGCCGCTATTTAAACCCAGTTCTCTCCTGCCAGCTGTGCAGAACACATCACTGCACTTGGAAAATAGTGAACTATATCATGAGGTCTTTACAGCTGCATTACAGCCACGATCAGGGCATTTGATGAGCGCACCGACATGCAGCGAGTGTGCTTTTATTTTAAAGTCACAGGTTTGATCAGACACACAGAGAGTGAGAGAGAGAGAGAATTGCAACAGAGGAAGAGAGAGAGACAGAGTGAGAGTGAGAGTGAGGGAGAGTCCGTGAAAGAAAGAGCGACCGACCGACCTGCTGTTTCTGTTGTGTTTCTGAATTTCTGAGTTGAGGTTCGATTCCCTGTTCTGAGCACCCAGGTGCTGTGGGCTGTGTGATCATATTCTCAGCTGATTCCTCTGGATTCACGCACTCAGTTTTTGGTTGTGTACAGGAGCGCGGTGATGCACAGACTTGCATGCAGTAACGCTGTGCTGCGCAGACCTGCTTAAAACTGTGTCCAGCACTCTACGCCGAAGAAAATTAAACATGTTTAATTTCTTCCGTCCTACGCATGTAACACTCAACATATTGCTGTGTAGGGAGAAAAAACTCAATACAGAGCTGCTAAAAGTGGGTGGAGAGCTGCTCAACTCGGCCTAGACGATACGCCAAAATGAGCAGCTCTACGAATATGCCAAAGTGAAAGGGGCTTTATCTGTATGATGTATGACACACAGAACTCATGTCAAGCACTAGCTGGTCAAATTGATGCAGATATCTTGCTCAACCAAGCACCGTCATTTCAGTCTTATCAGAGTTTAAGAGTAGGAAGTTACTAGACATCCAGCCTCTCACTGATGCAAGGCAATCCTCTAGTGTTTTTATACAAATAAGATTGCCAGCAGATATGCCTATTGGCATATACAATTGAGTATCATCACATAGCAATGAAAGGCAATCCCAAAACATTGAACTATATGCCCAAGGGTATATATTGATACAAGGCCTAAGGTTCAAGGTTGGCTTATGCAAGCACACGTGATTCAAATCCATCAGGTTTTTGCAAAAAATAAAAAGGTTGGATACTTTTCTAACAGACCTCGTATTATTGAAAATCTGTGGTGTGATTTTAAGTGGGTTGTCCATGCTCGGAAACTAACAAACCTGAGATGTTTTGTAAAGAAGAATGGTCCAAAATACTGTCAACCAGAATCCAGACTCTCATGGGAAGCTATAAGGAAGTGTTCAGAGGCTGTTATTTCTTCAAAAGGAGGATATACTAAATAGTGATGGATTTTTTTCTGTTGGGGTGCCCAAATTTATGCACCTGCCTAATTTTGTTTAAAGAATTATTGCACACTTTCTGTAAATCTTATGAACTTCATTTCACATCTCAAATATCATTGTGTTTGTCTGCTATATGATATATTTAACTGAAATTGCTGATCCAAATAACCAATGATTTATAAAAGGAAAATCATGGAAATCATCAGGGGTGCCCAAACTTTTGCACGTACCACACGGCGGTACGTGGCATCATTAAATGTGTAATGCGAGCTCCAATAAAGGTGCCCAATCCAGTGGTTAATGCAGCCAGGAGGTTTCAGACAAATGGAGTCTGGGCTTCTTTGGGTAATAACATACATATAACAATAATAATTAAACCAAAAATAATGAAGTTCAGCTGATACACGATTAGAATTCTTTTTACTCAAAGCCACAAAGCCTCTCCGTGGAGTCAATCTGCAAACAGCCTTTCTGAAAGACATACCACCAATTCTTTTTCATGGCTTCTACCTCATCTCCTTTATTATTTGTGGTTAACGGTGATAGCTTTGACTAAATCTATGGCATTATCAGAGCCTTCAGAAAATTTGCAGTAGGTGATCTTTACATAAAAAGGAAAAGGAAAACCTAATATTATAGAACACTTTAACCCAGCCATCTTGAGGTCAGAGGGCCGGGGAGTGTGGACTGTTGACAGCTAATCTCATCAGTAACAGATGGGAGAAAACACAGCTGTGGATGCCTGTGGTGTGCCGGGTGCTGAGATTCTTATGTCATGAAGATTTGTAGTATAGACAGAAAGCCAAGAGGTCTCCTTTGATAACTAAGAACGTTAAACCGCATTGTGCAAAGCCAAAGGGGTTCTTAATGTATTCTGTCCCACAGGTTGCCGTCACCTGAATAGTGTTTGGGTGTTAAAATATGAATAACTGTGGTAAATTACAAACCCTGAAGGCAAACCAAATTTCATGTACATGTTAACCTGAAAGAGCCTCAAGAGACCAGACCTCTTTTAATCATATGTTCCAAGATAAAAAAAAAAGTTTCTATATGGGACATTTGAGACGATGTAACCTGCAGTACTTACTCAGCGTGATTTCCTGCACCTGGAGGAAAAGATTCAGAATAATTTCCTTCTCTTTTTCCCTTTTTGTTGTGTGCTTCTGTAACAAATTTTCAACTGTGGTCGCAGGGAGCTTTGAGGCCAAAGGGATTTTGAATAGAAAGCATGCCTGGAGCATGCTGTGACTCATCCTAGGAAATTATATTGGCTTTCTGCTTGAGCTGAACAGCGTGGCACCCCATTGATCTTTTTTTTTTATATCAAATAATATGCATAGGTAAGAGGAGCAGATATGGGTCAGCTGAAAAGACAGACTTCACGCCAGCACAGGTCATTAAGAACAGTGTTGGGGGTATGGCATGTATTTATCTTTATTCAGAATCACAGCTTTCTCAAATATTATGTTTTAATTTCCCATTTAAAGAAGTACTGTAAAATATATTGCATATACCATTTGTGACTGAATGTCACTTACAGAGGAATCAAAGCACTTTGTTCCTCCAAACCTACACCTTGTCCTACCACAGTCATGGCAGGTAAAGCCACAGTCCTGACACATGACTCTGTGCTACCGTCCTACTGTGCCAGCTGCTTTGAGCAGCTATATCAGGCTGAGCTTCCTGTCTGGATGCAGGACATCTCAAATTTAAGGGTTGTGGTGCCTGATCTACTACTCATTTTGAAACCATCTCATCTCAGGTGGGTGAAGGTGGAAAGCTTCAGGGGAAAATGGCAGTGGGTGAACTTCTCCAGGCATGTAGAGATGCTCTTTTCCTGGCATGTCAAGCAATCTTTGCTTCCATTTGAGAAACAGGTATCATCTTAACAGATTGGAAGAAAGCACTTGTCTCTCTGGAATGGGTGATCATCTGAATTACAACAACTACAGGAGTGTTACACTGCATTCTCTGTGGCACAAAGTACTCCAAAGGGCCATTTTCAGTAGGATTCAGTGTAACTGCAAATTGAATTGTGGGACATCTTGAAAATTTAAGGAATCCCATTAAATCTCACATCTAAACTTTACTTCACATATTGTAAATAAGATGCTCCTATTTTTTAATTCCAATCATATATATATATATATATATATATATATATATATATATATATATATATATATATATATATATATATATATATATATATATATGAATGAGGAGTTTGAGTGTCTGAATTTTGCAACAATGATAATAATAATCATTATTTAACCAGATTAAAAGCCCATTTAGATCATAATCTCTTTTACAAGGGTGACCTGGCCAAGAAAGGTAGCAGCACATGTCATGATAAACAGGTTAACATCACCATGATGTTAATAACAAATAAAATACAAGAAATATACAGGAAAAAACAATTAGCTCTGTCATTTTAACGATGTATAGGATAAAACAAATTAGAATTTAAAACACGGGCACAGTGCAAAAGGATTCCGTTTGTGGTCTCTTAAAGTAGAGCAGAAGGCATTCAAAAAAATTAACCCAGACAGTTTCAATTCAGGTTGGAGGACATTCCAATCAGAGGGACCAGAAAAACTAAAAGCTTTCTTTCCTGTTTCAGTGCGAACACGAGGTACACAGAAGCATATCATGTCATTCAAGCTCAAAGCATTATGGCTTTCAGATCTCTGACGTAAACTGGATAAATGGATTGGAACCAGCCCAATAAGAGCCCTTTAAACCAGAGCCATCCAATGTGTATATCGCCTTACATTCAAAGAAGGCATGCCAGCATTGACATACATCTCACAGTGGTGGGTGACGTGGCTATAACCAGTGATGAATCTCAAACACAATGACACAGAGGGGTCAAGGACTGTTGCCAACTGGTTGAAGGGCACATATACACAATATCGCCATAGTCCAGTAAAGACAAGAAGGTGGCATTTATCAGGAGCTTCCGAGCTCTTAAAGATAAACATGACTTCTTTCTATAAAAGAAGCCAGCTTCCCCCCTAATTTGGAGATCAAGTGTTTAAGATGAACTTTAAAAGAAACCTCCATGTCAATAGTTAATCCTACATTCTTGTAACTACTGACTAGCTCAAGAGTTTTACTTTGAGCAGTTTTAATGATGTTATATTCTCCAAGGAAACAGATGACTTTGAGAATTTTTTTGGGGGGGGGGGGGGGGGGATTTTTCTGCATTCAAGACAAGTTTGAGTTATTCCAGATGACATTGCACTACGTCAAAAGCAGACTGCAACAATTCAAATTCCTGTGTCACTGAGTTTAAACAACAATAGATCAAAGTGTCATCTGTGTAAAGATGACAGAAGACCTTTGATAGGTTTGACACAGATCAGTATAAATTGTGAACAAAATAGCCTTGAGGAAGACCTTTTGTGACCTCAAGGAAGCCATCTGAATGCACTGCGTCCTACTTGGCAGATAGTCTGCAAACCAAGAGACAACATTTGTAGAGAAACCATGTTTGTAAAGAGTTTCTAACAAGAGACTGTGATCCACAATATCAACTGCCTTCGAAAGATCAAGAAATAGTGCAGCACAAAACTTTTTAGAATCCTGTGCCTCAAACACATCATTTAAAACTTTTAGAAGAGCAGTGACAGTGCTATGTTGCTTCCTTAAACCAGAATGAAAAGTGTTTAAAATATTGTTTGCTTTGTCCATTTGTCTGATTTGGAAGTCCTTCAATTGATCACAGACCAACTTTTCAAATACTTTAGCCAAAATGCATAATTTTGAAATGGGTCTGTAATTATTTGAAAAGAGGTCACTTGGCTATTATAAAGAAGAACATTGTGATAGAAAATCAGAATTGTGTTTTAAAAATGCATCTCTCCTGAGAAACAATATATTGATACTTTTGTATGAAATCCAGATTACTGAATTATTTTAAATAATTTAAGATGCAAACTAATTGTGTCCAGCATGTGTTCACTGACATTAGACAATTGTATGGGGTCATACACTTTCTCGCCTTTGCTCGCTGCCACAGACTCTATGGACAGAAGGGACAAGTAAGTCCTGTTGCTAGGATACCAAAGAAACCTCTTAAAAGGGAGCAAGAAGAAACAATGAAACAAATGATCTTCCCGACAAACAAACCTGTTTTTTCAAGTCTTGAAAATATGTCAGTGATCAACGACACAGTTCACTTGGGAGATCTGCATAATCAGTACCGCTGGCGGCGACAGCATTACAGGTTCATCTTAGCCAAGAACAGCAAATGATCCGTAGAAATTAAGGAATTCATTCATAATTCAAAAGCCATCAGTGATATTGACACATAAGACCTATCAGAGACACAACCATTAATTTTCCATTTTGTATTCTTTCCCTGAATGCATTAAAAAAGCATTAATGCATTTTCTCGGTGCATCAAGCAACAGCGTTTGTGCTGCAGCCAGGTGGTTAAAGTTCATGGCAGTTTGTTAAAATGACTTTTTCTTCCACATCAATCAGCAGCACTACTGACCCTAAAACCCCACATCGTAATTGCCTTCAGGATTAAAATGGATTGCAGCCTCTGCTGAAATCCCACATGCATTTCCATTAGTTTTCATGAAGTTTGCAGATTCAGTCAGAAACTAGGAAAATCTTGGATTAGCCTTTTCTCCCATATTTATGAACATTCATCATACATGGAGAGGTATACAAGTACATGCAGATGTAAGCTGTTCAACATGCTGTGTGTATAATGTTCTTTTCCACTGACAAAAATATTACAGTACATTTTATTTTTTATCATCCTTCTACAGTTAAATATCACTGATGTTTTGCTGGTAAACACCTAGAAACTTCACAAGTGGAAATGGAAAGCAAAATTTAGGCCTCAAATGGCTCATTTTAGACATCTGTGGTGTATGGCTTTTCCTGTACCACTGTTTGAAGAAAGTATCTTTGAAAAACTGGCAGTAGGCTTGAGAGTTGATTTTAAGTCCATTTTCATCTCGAACTAGCTAATCCATAGACCCCCGTCACACATAGGCTGATTGAGGCCAAATGGCGTCAGAATGACACATCCACCCACAGTCGGGAATCGTCGGGGTACGGTCTGAAGACAGGCGGACAGCAGTGTCAGAGCAGTCTACAAGTTGGTCCCATTCGCTCGGCTGTCCCGTGTGTTGCACAGTTCAAAACACTCTTGGCGCAGTCGAGATGGGACACCCCTCTGATCAGGGTCTATGTGCAGTTTGGGCGCCATCTGAGCTTTGAATTGAGATGGATCGGTCACGGTGTCACAGTTTATCTTCCACCTGGATAACTTCCCCCCAGGGAAAAAGGGAAGATATCATAGGATAATATCTCACCCCCCAGGGGCAAGTTGTCTTACCCCCCACCCTGGATATCCCCCACCCCCCAATATCTTGCAGAACTTCGTTTTGCTAGATATTGGGTGGGGGGGGGCAAGGTACCTTTCAGTACAGAAAAGGATCAAGCTCAAGGTCAAAGTCACAGGAAGGTCAAACACTAAATTCAACTAAACAACTTTCCTGGTTGCAATTTTTGAAATTTTGCTTCCAAATTTGGCATGCACATAGGCCTTGCTTATAAGCCATTACCTGGGATAAGTGATTGATTTCACTTGAGTTCAAATGTCACCTAAATTCAGTCAAACTTCAGATTATAGCCCTAGTGGATGAAAATGATTTATAGATATCTTTATGATATCTTTGTTAATTCTTTCCCCTGCTGAACACATCTTTATTCATTCTTTTCCCTGCTGAGCTCCTTGTCCAGTGAGAACCACACTGTTTCAAATAATCATATTTGTCAATTTCATGCTACATTTATATTATTCTGTTGATTCCTATCTGCCACTCTTTACATTTATGACCTAGTTTGTACAAAAGAGATTTGAGAAAGGTGGCAGACATCATAGGCCCCTCATTTTGATTATGTTTCTTAAACATATGTTTCTTTGCATACTACTGTGTCTGTGTGTATGCATTTGTGTGTGTGTGCGCACTATATTTATTTATTAACTCGTTTAGAAAAATGTCTTAATGTTTTAACTGTATGTTTTAGTGCACAGCACTTTGGTTCAGCTTTGGTTGTATTAAAGTGCTTTATAAATAAAGATGGTGTGCTACTGTATGTTCTATACATACACTGTAAATATTTTACGCAGCAAAGCCTGCCGAGATGTCCTGCTTGTGCCATGTATGTCCACCTCCACTGGACCCCAGCCTGTGGTGAAAACCCTCTCACCTGGCTGTGCTGTGTGCTGAAAACAGCCACAGCATAAATAAATCCTATGTTACATGCCGCACACTGAAAATCCAACTGGACATCGTGGTCTACAGAGTTGCGATGTGTTGTGTAAGCTGGAGTGGGCAATAAAAAAAGGACAGCAGTGTGCACGCGCAGCGGCTCGTTCAGCCGTTATGAACACACACACACACACACACACACACACACACACACAGCTGAGCAATCATTTCGTCACCTGTTTCATTTCATCATGCCTGCACAGGCACGTGCGATCTCCTGCCGTGAGGTCAATGAGCACTGGGAAAGAGAGGACAAGCGAAGATTTGATTGCATGGGAGTCAGCTTTGACACATATGGCGTGAATCCAATCCATACGTTGGTTGTACTCCGATGTCTAGTACCGGCAAGGCCTGTGCAAAGGGAGGACACAGCGCTGGCTCCCATTCCTGGCCCGTATTTGCCTTCCAGATGTTTGGACATTGGGCAGTCTTCAGCGCTTTTTATGGCCGTCTGACAGCAGTCCGTGTCATCTAATTGTGCGATCGTGCAGGTGTGGATGGGGCAGTCTGGACTGGATCCACCTACATGCCTCTTTCCCTCCCGACTGCATCCGGATTATGGCCATTTTTGCCGTGTCGACCTGGTTCCTGTGCATTCTTACTATGTGTGATGGGGTCTTAGTAATGGTGGGCTGTACCAGTACTCCTTCTCCACCTTGCTGGTGTCTGACTTGAAGTGGTGCTGTGTGCCCATGAGGGCCCATCCATCTAGCCCATCAAAAGTAGCTCTCATTTCATCCATTCATAAATCCTTTGAAAAATATTTCTTGGCCCAATCCTTGTGTTACAACTTGTGAATTTTGCTCAGGGTGGGTGTGTTTTAGCCTTCCTTACCTTGGCCATGTCTCTGAGCACTGAACCTTGTACTTCTGAATACTCCAGTTAGGCTGCAGTTCTGGAATATGTTGGTACTGGAGGATAATGGGTTCCTGATAGTGTCATGTTTAATTATTCTCGAGTTGTTTGCAGTTAATTTGTGTCTTCTCCAGATTTCCTGAGACCCTGTGGCCTATTTGCAACAAACTGTTTGATTGTTTGGTGATTCTGCCTCAAAGGTTTGGCTATTTCAAGACTGTTGCATCCCAATGTAAGGCACTTGACAATTTTGGACATTTCAGTGTCTGTTAAATCTCTTACTTTGCTCATTTTGTCCAAGGGTAAAAAAGGTGTCTTATAATCAGTGCTGGGCACAGTTCCGCTAATCTGCTAACCGATAATTATCAAAGCTAATGTTTTTGTTAGCGGATTAGCTATTCAGATAACTTTTAAAGACATCAGCGGACCAATTATCTTCAGATAACTTTCAGTCCGCTAACATTTTTTTTTTTTCTGGTAAAGTGAGCAAAGTTTAACGGTCAAAACATTTGTAAACCCAAAAATCAAACATTTCAGTCCCTGTGTGTTTGTGGCAGACTGGCTGTCACTTGCTGATGATGTCATCATTAAGCGCAAAACGTGATTGGCCGGTCGACGCAGGGAGCATTAAGGGTAGTGTAGTTCAGGGTCACTTTGGACGTTACAGTGTTACCGTCCACTTGACACAAACAAAATGGACTAATTTTAGCAGTATTTTATTTTATTTCTTTGTGGCTGACGGAATAATTTAATCGCCAAGACTCGTGGGAGAGAGGAGATCTCACGGCGTAGCTGTATTACAGAGGGACTTTTCTTCACTGTTTAGACACAGTTTTGGATAATCAGGATGCTTTATGTGGAATATTTTTCTTCAGAATTTAATGAATCCCACTGAAATTAACAGGTAAGAATTTATATTACTATGTGTCTTTTAATCTGTCAATCAATGCATTAATGGACGTATTTCGGTTGTTTAAGCCGCAGGGTTCAAAGCATGTGAAAAAAGCAGCAGCTTTTAGTTCGTAAATGACGGTGTATAATACCGAGATAAACTGTGATTTCTAATACTGTGTTTTACTGCTTTTGAAAGGTGATGATGACAATGTTTGGGGTTTTATTTTTGTATTAATTTATTTTTTGTGTGTTCTTTTTGTGTTTGTGATCCTTGAATTTACCCAGCAGCCCCTGCGGCGCTTAAAGTGACACTGGTTTATCAGAAGCCGACAGTGTACTCTGATGAATCAATAATAATACAATAACATGCTTTTGCAGGGCGGTATGCATTTTCAGAGGCCTGACGTTCATGCCCAGTTGCCCAAAATGACAGATTGGACCATGAACGGAGGGAGTCAGAAAATGCATACCGCACGACAACAGCATGTTATTTGCATTATTATCACTTTACTGAGATACATGCGTACATAACAAGTTGGCTCAATTTAACTTTTGTCGTGTCGGCTGGCGCGCTGCTCTCCGAATTCGGCAGTGCGTCCTCATCAAGCATGCTGCTTTGGCTGCGCTGTTCATTGTCTTACTATCCATGAGAAAATCAGCCGGAATATCCATATTGGGACCAACACACACTTCTCGCCTTTTCATCTTTTCCTCTGCAGACAGTTCTTGGGCTGCGCACTATGATGTCATTTGTTTACACACAGTGGGCGGGTATAGCCAGGTAGCATCGACATAAATCTACGATACTGGCCTAGCAACGCCTCAGTAAAGTGATAATAATAAAAGTTATCTCATTATCTGTAGTTATATCTGTTGTCCACTGCTTATAATTATGAACACCTTAATATAGGGTCTTAATCACTTTAGACCACATGCTCCCTCATTACACAAATATATCACCTGAGAATGATTAAATCCAATAAGCTTTCAGTTTCTGTAGCTTGTAGGTGGAAAATATGCATAGAAATGATGATAAGGTCAGAATACTCACTTGCATACTGCAGACAGTGTATGGAACACGGCTATAAACATTAATTAGGATTTATTTCTGTTTTTAAGACAGCCGAGGCTTATTCTTCATATATCACTTCAAAGATTCAAGATAAAGTGGGTGATCCAGGAGCTCTTAATCCTTGTCATGCAAATTTGATTAATTAAGTTTTTTTTTTAATCCCAGCTGAGGCTGTGATTATACAAGCTAGAATCAATCAACTGATATGATTACATGCACCCATGACCATTGACTACGGTATACATTATAAATTGATCCTGGAAATGAAGAACAGCAACTCTGTCATTGGATGAATGGCAAAGGGGAGGGGATCACTGATCTCTGCACACAGTGGACTGTGCTAATATCCACTCCAGCGGAGGCTATGAGGAATTTGTTGAGGCAATATGCGGTGAAGTAAATCAAAAAAAAAAAAAAAAAATAGAAAGGGGGCGTGCCAAAGAGTGGCCAACAAATTAAACGCATCAATAATAATCCTCCTACTAGTACAATTTAAAAGTCAGCCACAAAAATCAAATTGGAGTTCAATATCAAACTGAGAAAGACATTAGGCAGCAAGAGAGTCAGAGTAAGGGAAACAGAGATAGAGAATCAGAAAGCAATGAGAACTGATGAGTGTATTATTTTTTAATTTTTATCCGAGGCCATCACATATGGCCAGCGGGTATTGCAAAGGCTTTGCGTCCCTCTGTCTGTTTGTCTATGATTAGCATAAGTCCAGTCCTATTACTGCCAGAGTCTTCAAATTTACAGGAAACATTCTTGGGACACAGACCTTGGACACATTCAAAGATGGCTAACCTTGATGTATTTTAAAGAGGTTAAAAAATCAGATTCTGTTTTAATCTCTTCAGTTTACAGTTTGGGTGGTGGGCATGACAGCCAATCAGAGTAGAGCTGCAACGTGACATCAGTGGCTGGTCTCTCTAAAATCGCTTGGTTTTGTGTGTTTACATACATGTTTCTCATATATTATATAAAAGCTAGCAAGAAATAGTCACTTCTAAATCTGAAAATGTTGTTTTTGGAACCTAATAACACCTCTGAACTTCATTTCATAGACGTTAGCATGGTGACATCAATGGCTGGCAGCTAGCTGCACACTGTGTTTCATTTGTTTGTAAATATATCCTTGTTGTCATATATTATGTACAACCCAGATTCCAATGAAGTTGGGATGTTTTGTGAAATGTAAATAAAAACAGAATACAATGATTTGCAAATCCTCTTCAAACTATATTCAGTTGAATACACCAAGATATTTAATGTTCAAACTGAAATGGATGCCTGCAACACGTTTCAAAAAAGCTGGGACAGTGGTATGTTTACCACTGTGTTACATCACCTTTCCTTCTAACAACACTCAGTAAGCGTTTGGGAACTGAGGACACTAATTGTGAGTGCCAAAGGAGCATCCCCAAAAGGCCCAGCCATTCACAAGCAAAGATGGGGCGAGGATCACCACTTTGTGAACAGGTGCGTGAAAAAATTAGTCCAACAGTTTAAGAGCAATGTTTCTCAACGTTCAATTAAAAGGAATTTAGGGATTCCATCAAATCAAATCAAATCAATTTTATTTATATGGCGCCAAATCACAACAAACAGTTGCCCCAAGGCGCCTTATATTGTAAGGCAAGGCCATACAATAATTACGGAAAAACCCCAACGGTCAAAACGACCCCCTGTGAGCAAGCACTTGGCAAAAGTGGGAAGGAAAAACTCCCTTTTAACAGGAAGAAACCTCCAGCAGAACCAGGCTCAGGGAGGGGCAGTCTTCTGCTAGGACTGGTTGGGGCTGAGGGAGAGAACCAGGAAAAAGACATGCTGTGGAGGGGAGCAGAGATCAATCACTAATGATTAAATGCAGAGTGGTGCATACAGAGCAAAAAGAGAAAGAAACACTCAGTGCATCATGGGAACCCCCCAGCAGTCTAAGTCTATAGCAGCATAAGTAAGGGATGGTTCAGGGTCACCTGATCCAGCCCTAACTATAAGCTTTAGCAAAAAGGAACGTTTTAAGCCTAATCTTAAAAGTAGAGAGGGTGTCTGTCTCCCTGATCTGAATTGGGAGCTGGTTCCACAGGAGAGGAGCCTGAAAGCTGAAGGCTCTGCCTCCCATTCTACTCTTACAAACCCTAGGAACTACAAGTAAGCCTGCAGTCTGAGAGTGAAGCGCTCTATTGGGGTGATATGGTAGTATGAGGTCCCTAAGATAAGATGGGACCTGATTATTCAAAACCTTATAAGTAAGAAGAAGAATTTTAAATTCTATTCTAGAATTAACAGGAAGCCAATGAAGAGAGGCCAATATGGGTGAGATATGCTCTCTCCTTCTAGTCCCCGTCAGTACTCTAGCTGCAGCATTTTGAATTAACTGAAGGCTTTTCAGGGAACTTTTAGGACAACCTGATAATAATGAATTACAATAGTCCAGCCTAGAGAAAATAAATGCATGAATTAGTTTTTCAGCATCACTCTGAGACAAGACCTTTCTAATTTTAGAGATATTGCACAAATGCAAAAAAGCAGTCCTACATATTTGTTTAATATGCGCATTGAATGACATATCCTGATCAAAAATGACTCCAAGATTTCTCACAGTATTACTAGAGGTCAGGGTAATGCCATCCAGAGTAAGGATCTGGTTAGACACCATGTTTCTAAGATTTGTGGGGCCAAGTACAATAACTTCAGTTTCATCTGAGTTTAAAAGCAGGAAATTAGAGGTCATCCATGTCTTTATGTCTGTAAGACAATCCTGCAGTTTAGCTAATTGGTGTGTGTCCTCTGGCTTCATGGATAGATAAAGCTGGGTATCATCTGCGTAACAATGAAAATTTAAGCAATGCCGTCTAATAATACTGCCTAAGGGAAACGTATAAAGTGAATAAAATTGGTCCTAGCACAGAACCTTGTGGAACTCCATAATTAACCTTAGTCTGTGAAGAAGATTCCCCATTTACATGAACAAATTGTAATCTATTAGATAAATATGATTCAAACCACTGCAGCGCAGTGCCTTTAATACCTATGGCATGCTCTAATCTCTGTAATAAAATTTTATGGTCAACAGTATCAAAAGCAGCACTGAGGTCTAACAGAACAAGCACAGAGATGAGTCCACTGTCATGAGTCCACAAATGTCAGAAGATCATTTGTAACCTTCACTAATGCTGTTTCTGTACTATGATGAATTCTAAAACCTGACTGAAACTCTTCAAATAGACCATTCCTCTGCAGATGATCAGTTAGCTGTTTTACAACTACCCTTTCAAGAATTTTTGAGAGAAAAGGAAGGTTGGAGATTGGCCTATAATTAGCTAAGATAGCTGGGTCAAGTGATGGCTTTTTAAGTAATGGTTTAATTACTGCCACCTTAAAAGCCTGTGGTACATAGCCAACTAACAAAGATAGATTGATCATATTTAAGATCGAAGCATTAAATAATGGTAGGGCTTCCTTGAGCAGCCTGGTAGGAATGGGGTCTAATAAACATGTTGATGGTTTGGATGAAGTAACTAATGAAAATAACTCAGACAGAACAATCGGAGAGAAAGAGTCTAACCAAATACCGGCATCACTGAAAGCAGCCAAAGATAACGATACGTCTTTGGGATGGTTATGAGTAATTTTTTCTCTAATAGTTAAAATTTTGTTAGCAAAGAAAGTCATGAAGTCATTACTAGTTAAAGTTAATGGAATACTTGGCTCAATAGAGCTCTGACTCTTTGTCAGCCTGGCTACAGTGCTGAAAAGAAACCTGGGGTTGTTCTTATTTTCTTCAATTAGTGATGAGTAGTAAGATGTCCTAGCTTTACGGAGGGCTTTTTTTATAAAGTAACAGACTCTTTTTCCAGGCTAAGTGAAGATCTTCTAAATTAGTGAGACGCCATTTCCTCTCCAACTTACGGGTTATCTGCTTTAAGCTGCGAGTTTGAGAGTTATACCACGGAGTCAGGCACTTCTGATTTAAAGCTCTCTTTTTCAGAGAAGCTACAGCATCCAAAGTTGTCTTCAATGAGGATGTAAAACTATTGACGAGATGCTCTATCTCACTTACAGAGTTTAGGTAGCTACTCTGCACTGTGTTGGTATATGGCATTAGAGAACATAATGAAGGAATCATATCCTTAAACCTAGTTACAGCGCTTTCTGAAAGACTTCTAGTGTAATGAAACTTATTCCCCACTGCTGAGTAGTCCATCAGAGTAAATGTAAATGTTATTAAGAAATGATCAGACAGAAGGGAGTTTTCAGGGAATACTGTTAAGTCTTCAATTTCCATACCATAAGTCAGAACAAGATCTAAGATATGATTAAAGTGGTGGGTGGACTCATTTACATTTTGAGCAAAGCCAATTGAGTCTAATAATAGATTAAATGCAGTGTTGAGGCTGTCATTCTCAGCATCTGTGTGGATGTTAAAATCACCCACTATAATTATCTTATCTGAGCTAAGCACTAAGTCAGACAAAAGGTCTGAAAATTCACAGAGAAACTCACAGTAATGACCAGGTGGATGATAGATAATAACAAATAAAACTGTTTTTTGGGACTTCCAATTTGGATGGACAAGACTAAGAGTCAAGCTTTCAAATGAATTAAAGCTCTGTCTGGGTTTTTGATTAATTAATAAGCTGGAATGGAAGATTGCTGCTAATCCTCCGCCTCGGCCGTGCTACGAGCATTCTGGCAGTTAGTGTGACTCGGGGGTGTTGACTCATTTAAACTAACATATTCATCCTGCTGTAACCAGGTTTCTGTAAGGCAAAATAAATCAATATGTTGATCAATTATTATATCATTTACTAACAGGGACTTAGAAGAGAGAGACCTAATGTTTAATAGACCACATTTAACTGTTTTAGTCTGTGGTGCAGTTGAAGGTGCTATATTATTTTTTCTTTTTGAATTTTTATGCTTAAATAGATTTTTGCTGGTTATTGGTGGTCTGGGAGCAGGCACCATCTCTACAGGGATGGGGTAATGAGGGGATGGCAGGGGGAGAGAAGCTGCAGAGAGGTGTGTAAGACTACAACTCTGCTTCCTGGTCCCAACCCTGGATAGTCACGGTTTGGAGGATTTAAGAAAATTGGCCAGATTTCTAGAAATGAGAGCTGCTCCATCCAAAGTGGGATGGATGCCGTCTCTCCTAACAAGACCAGGTTTTCCCCAGAAGCTTTGCCAATTATCTATGAAGCCCACCTCATTTTTTGGACACCACGCAGACAGCCAGCAATTCAAGGAGAACATGCGGCTAAACATGTCACTCCCGGTCCGATTGGGGAGGGGCCCATCATCTACAGTCCATAAAATAATCAGAAGATTCAGAGAATCTGGAGAAGTTTCTACACATAAGCGGCAAGGCCGAAAACCAACATTGAATGCCCGTGACCTTCGATCCCTCTGGCGGCACTGCATTAAAAACCAACATCATTGTGTAAAGGATCTTACCGCGGGGCTCAGGAACACTTCAGAAAACCATTGTCAGTTAACACAGTTTGTCGCTACATCTACAAGTGCAAGTTAAAACTCTACCTTGTAAAGCAAAAGCCATACATCAACAGCATCCAGTAATGCCACCGCCTTCTCTGGGCCTGAGCTTATTTGAAATGGACAGACACAAAGTGGAAAAGTGTGCTGTGGTCTGATGAGTTGACATTTCAAATTGTTTTTGTAAATCATGGATGTCGTGTCCTCCGGACAAAAGAGGAAAAAGACCATCCAGATTGTTACCAGCGCAAAGTTCAAAAGCCAGCATCTGTGATTGTATGGAGGTGTGTTAGTGCCCATGACATGGGCAATTTACACATCTGTGATGGCTCCATCAATGCTGAAAGGTACATCCAGGTTTTGGAGCAACACATGGTGCCATCCAAGCAACGTCTTTTTCAGGGACGTCCCTGCTTATTTCAGCAAGACAATGCCAAGCCACATTCTGTACATGTTACAACAGCGTGACTTCGTAATAAAAGAGTATGGGTACTAGATTGGCCTGCCTACAGTCCAGACCTGTCCCCCACTGAAAATGTGTGGCGCATTATAAAGTGCAAAATACGACAATGGAGACCCCGGACTGTTGAACAACTGAAGTCGTACATCAAGCAAGAATGGGAAAGAATTCCACCTACAAAGCTTCAACAATTAGTGTCCTCAGTTCCCAAACGCTTATTGAGTGTTGTTAGAAGGAAAGGTGATGTAACACAGTGGTAAACATACCACTGCCCCAGCTTTTTTGAAACGTGTTGCAGGCATCCATTTCAAAATGAGCAAATATTTGCACAAAAACAATAAAGTTTATCAGTTTGAACATTAAATATCTTGTCTTTGTGGTGTATTCAATTGAATATAAGTTGAAGAGGATTTGAAAATCATTGTAGTCTGTTTTTATTTACATTTTACACAATGTCCCAACTTCATTGAAATTGGGGTTGTAAAAGCAAGTGAGAAATAAACACTTCTAAAACTGAAAACACAGTCTTTGTAAACTGAAAACACCCCTGGGGTCATTTACAAGACATTTTGCAGATGTTAGCATGCATGTTAACTTCCACTAACGTCTATGGTGTTAAATTTGTCTCATTAATACCTGCAAATAGAAAACGGAATGTAGTAATATTCATAAATAAACAAAATCTTCCATCCTTACTGAAGAGTTCCTAAAACAGTGCTCTTTAGACCCATCATCTAATCCTGTTTCCTTCCAACAAGCCTACTGTGTGTTGCTTTGACAACCAATCCAGTATGTGTCAAAGAACTGAAAGACCTGGGATTGTGCCTGAATGCTAACATCTAATCCAGCTAACACAGTAATCTACAATGAGGAAAATAAGTATTTGAACACACTGCGGTTTTGCAAGTTCTCCCACTTAGAAATCATGGAGGGGTCTGAAATTTTCTTCTTAGGTGCATGTCCACTGTGAGAGACATAATCTAAAAAAAAAAAAAAAAAACAAATCCGGAAATCACAATGTATGTTTTTTTTAAATAATTTATTTGTATGTTACTGCTGCAAATAAGTATTTGAACACCTGTGAAAATCAATGTTAATATTTGTTAAAGTAGCCTTTGTTTGCAATTACAGAGGTCAAACGTTTGCTTTTTCATCAGGTTTTCACACACTGCAGCAGGGATTTTGGTCCACTCCTCCATACAGATCTTCTCTCAAGCTTTCAGGTTTGGAGTTTTAGCTCCCTCCGAAGATTTTCTATTGAGTTCAGGTCTACTCCAGGAACTTGAAATGCTTCTTACGGAGCCCCTCCTTAGTTGCCCTGGCTGTGTGTTTGGGGTCATTGTCATGCTGGACCCCATCCATCCTCCCTTCAATACAGTGCAGTCGTCCTGTCCCCTTTGCAGAAGAGCACCCCCTGAGTATGATGTTTCCACCCCATGCTTCACGGTTGGGATGGTTTTCTTGGGGTTGTTCTCATCCTCTAAACATGGTAAATTGAGTTGATTCCAGAAAGCTCTATTCTGGTCTCATCTGACCACATGACCTTCTCTCATGCCCCATCTGGATCATCCAGATGGTCACTGGTGAACTTCAAACGGGCCTGGACATGTGCTGGCTTGAGCAGGGGGACCTTGCTGCCCTGCAGGATTTTAAACCATGACAGCATCATGTGTTACTAATGTAATCTTTGTGACTGTGGTCCCAGCTCTCTGCAGGTCATTGACCAGGTCCTCCTGTGTACTTCTGAGCTTTCTCAGAATCATCCTTACCCCACAAAGTGAGATCTTGCATGGAATCCCAGACCGAGGGAGATTGACAGTCATCTTGTGTTTCTTCCACTTTCTAATAACATAACAGTTGTTGTCTTCTAACAAGCTGCTTGCCTGTTGTCCTGTAGCCATCCCAGCCTTGTGCAGGTCTACAGTTTTATCTGTGGTGTCCTTAGACAGCTCTTTGGTTTCGGCTATGGTGGACAGGTTGGAGTGTGATTGATTGAGTGTGTGAACAGGTGTCTTTTATACAGGTAACAAGTTCAAACAGGTGCAATTAATACAGGTAAAGAGTGCAGAATAAGAGGGCTTCTTAAAGAAAAATTAACAGGTTCTGTGTGAGCCAGAATTCTTGCTGGTTGGTAGGTGTTCAAATACTTATTTGCAGCAGTAACATACAAATAAATTATTAAAAAAATCATACATTGTGATTTCCGGATTTTTTTTTTTTTTTTAGATTATGTCTCTCACAGTGGATATGCACCTAAGATGAAAATTTCAGTCCCCTCCAAGTGGGAGAACTTGCAAAACCACAGGGTGTTCAAATATTTATTTTCCTCACTGTCTGTACAAAGATCAGGACCACAGTGGCATGCATTAACTTAACGTGTGTAACACAAATATTTTTAAGGAACCCTTGTTAACATTTGTTAATACCTCTGTCACACAGGGAAGGAGTCTGTTCCGCATCACTTGTGAAAGCAGAAAATTGAGGAGAATGCCACAGGGTGCTGTCGCAATGCACAGTGCACACCAGGACCTTACAAGGCACTCACAGTAGTTGAGCACTACACACCATGGTCTCCATGGTTGCCTTTAAGTATGAAGCTGCACCTGACAAATGCAGAAGAGTTGTCAAGGCTGGAAGACACTCAAATACCGCACAGCACCCGCCCGCACAAACACTGCACAGACCACTCCATGACCGCACAATGGATGCTGAATGATGGGGGGCTGTGTACTGTGAAATTTATGAATAAAGTTCATTTTATAGAGCATTGCTATAATGTGCAAAATCAGTTCCTGCCAGCTGATGTTCACTGAGTTCATCACAAAGTTTTGTGCATGTTCAAAACTGTTTGCATGTTCAAAACTTTGAGCTGAAATTAGTCAGAGAGCTTTGTGTTTTATTTTTCCTGTGGCTGCCATTGTGGGCTTCTGAAAGCTCTGGTGTCAATTCAGCAAGTGGACATGCGGCGGAACTAGTTTGTCACTGAAAGCACGCGTCACGTCAGACATATCAAACAAGTAATCTGTGCCCGGATTACTGTTACGATGACAACATGCAGCATTAACTAACTAACAAGCTGTCACCATGGCAGAAAGAATGATCTAAATATTAAATTAATCCTTTCCCCACATTGCTGTACAGTTCAGTTTAGATTCAGCTTGTGTGCATGTACTTTTTTTGCCCTTTTTCACTGCCATGTATCCAGAGTTTCACTCATAGAGCTACATGTGGTGCTCCGGTTGCAAGAGGATAAAGTGAGTTTTCTGAACTGGAAAACAGTCACATGAGTTTTTTTATTTCAGTCCCTGCTATGGACTATTTCTGTTTTTCATCGCTGTCAGTTGTTTTTGAGCCATAGAAAGTCCAGTAAAAGGTGCTAATTATCCAATGATGTCATCTTTCTGACAATTTAGTTGATACTGTCCGTGTGAATGACGGAGACACGCACACAAGATAGAGCTGAACTGAAGCGTGTGAAAAATTAATCATTTGTTATTTAGTTCATTTTGTTTGACATCCCTCTCTCTGAGCTAACTGATGTCCTGGCACACGAACAGTGAGGAAATATGACATCATATTTTTAGATCATGGCAGACCGCTCAAATCCAGTATATACACATCTATAAACTGGGAACATCCTTGGAAATGTGACACCATCTGTAACACCCCAACTCTACTGGAGAAAACAATGACACAACAATGACACACAAGGAATACTGAAGCCATTACACATAAATGTGTTTTCACATCCCTTCTGCATCTTTGCAAAGTTTTAGAATGCACAACAGACTCAGAAATGATGCCATCCTGAGAAACCGGGCCATAAATTTGGTAATAGTACCCACGGGCATGACACCAGTAGGGGCTTTTCCAAACTGACATTTGACTCCAATGATCTTGACCTTCATGCAAATGACTGACCTCTGGCTGACCTTGCAAAGGCAATTTTGGAATCCACCTAAGTGTATGTCACATTTAGTGCAACTGGGTTTAAAATCAAATGCCTTGGCTTTGACCTTTTCAAAAATGAATTCTTTAAGTGCATTTTCAGTGTCAACCTTCAATGACATACCAAGTTTGCTAGAAATCCGTAAAAGCCAGACACACGACATTGGGAGCAATGACTGACCTGTCGCAAATTTCACCTTAATGGGTAATATGGGAACCCACCTGTATATACGAACCATATTTTGAACAAATCAGAGTGAAAAACTTAAATTTTGATCTTTGACCTCAATGACCTTGACCACAAAGATTGACATTCAGTAAATTTGATCTCGCCTGGACAATTCCAGAATGCATCTACATGTGTCAACCTAGTCTCAACGGCATGTTGTGATTCAGTAGCACAAAATATACATTAATCTATTGGTTGATGATCTTGTGACGAAAAGTGTCACATTTTCGTCACGGCAGCACAAATTAATTCTAATACATTCCGTGATGGCTGCACGAAATTGAAAGTGAAGTGGGGTTGGGGTGGTTATGGTTAAGGTGGGGGGAAGTAGTAGGGGAAAGTTATGGTTAAGGTTAAGGCTGGTGGTAGGAGTAGGGTTAGTAATAGTAAGTTAAAAAAAAACAAAACCCTGTCACGAAAATTTGAATTATTTCATGACAGGAGCATGAAAAAAAAAACATGAGACTGGGCTGGCATATGTACCAAGACTGGTATGAAAAATCTAACTTTTAATCTTTGACTCAGTTGACCTTGACCCTTGCCAAAACAAACCCTTTAAGGGCAATTTTTGGGTTGACCATCATCCACATTTCAAGTTTGGTGGAAATCAGCCAACGGACATGGGAGGACTAGGGGAACAAAGAAGATCAAAATGTAGACCTTTGACCTGAATGACCATGACATGTACCAAAACAAATCCTTTCTGGGGACAGTTGACATGTACACAATGAGTTTGGTGGAAATTACTCGGTGGAGTAATGGAACAAACAAAACACAGACACATATAAATGTTTCCCAAATTATAATATAATGTAAAAAAAGCCTCCCATCCTACTTTTTACCCTGATTGATGCCAGTGTTTGTTTTCGCTGCAGACTGTGTGGGAGTGTCACACAGAGTGCAAACCGGCTCAGCGGGTGTGTCATAGAGCAAGCAGGAGGACGTCTGTGACATATTTCACATAATGAGCCACTTCAACTTTAAGTGGATGTACTACATACAGACACAAAATTGTGGGACTTTGAACATGTTTAAAACAAAACATTAAGCATATATAAATATAACACAATGCTAAAATACCCTTGGCCATATGAGCATCATCTTCTTTATAATATGCAGTTGTTTAATTGCTATCCCATTGCAAAGTATATATATTATATATTTATTGTTATTTACATTCATTTTGAAGACTTATTGTCTTATGTACAATTTGTACATGTTCACTCAAGCCCCTCAATTGGCTAATTTCACAAGGACCACAATGGAAATAAGCATTTATGCTTCATTGTGTTAACTGTGTATCATTGATACATTCACCTCTGCAATGTTTATAATGATGATAAACTGAGTCAATCAACCAACCAATCATAAACAATATTTTATTTATGTTTTAACAGTGTCTGCATGAGGGCGAGCATGTGCACATACATGACCTTTTGACAGTGTGGAAGTTAGCATTCATTTAGCTGACGTTAGCCTGCACACTGACATCTGTGGGATGTTTTGTAAATCACTCCAGAGGTGTTATCAGGTTACAAAAACAGTTTTGTTTTTTTTTCAGTTTTACAAATGTTTATTTGTCGGTAGCTTTTACATAATATATGAGAAAGAGGTTATATTTACACACAAATGAAGCACAGTTATCAGCTAGCTAGAACAACCAGTGATGTCACCAAGCTAACATCTGCGAAATGTCTTGTAAATCACTCTAGACGTGTTATCGGGTTACAAAAGCAGCGTTTTCAGTTTTAAAAGTGTTCATTTCTCGCTAGCTTTCAGTATCAGACATGATGGTTCTAGGTGGTAGGATACAAATGCAGGATTCAGATGTAAAAGCTTTAGAGTTTAATGTCTGGTCAAGGTTGTGTTCAGTACACAAAAAGGCAGGCCGTTATAACCAACAGTGTCCAAAACATTAGGCAGAGACAGGATCCAACAAACATGCAGACTGGTCAGAACACAGGTAAGCAAAAACAGGACTAATACTCTGAAGACAAAAGGCTTGAAAGATTCACAGTGCACAACAATTTCACAACTGGCCGAAGAGAACAGTGCGGCTAATAAGGAGGAAGTGATTGGGAGGAAATGCAGGACAGGTGTGGAGGAAGATTCTGGAATGGAGCATGGCAAGCAGGAGGGAAGACAAGAAAAAAACACCCACTACCAGACAAGAGAAATCCCTGACACCAAAACTCAGCCGTGCACACAACACACACAAAAAAACAAACAAAACAATACATCAATAAACCCCACAGGCCTCAATCATGACATTTACTGTATATAATATATGAGAAACATGTTATATTTACACATAAACAAAGCTGTTTTGGAACGCCAGAGAGAGACCAGCGAGTGACGTCACAATGCCGCTGTACTCTAATTGGCTGTCACCCCACCCCTCAAAAAAAAAAAAAAAAAAAAAAAGAAGATTTGCATGATTCATAACATAAAATATGAAACAGAATGTGACTTTTTAATAACCTCTTAAAATACCTCTTAAAATATGTCAAGGTTAGCCATCTTTGAACTTGTCCAAGTTCTGTGTCCCTGTAAATTTGAAGACTCTGGCAGTAATACAACTGGTCTTACACTGAGCACAGACAGACAGATGGACAGATGTACCCCAAGGCATTTGCAATACCTGATGGCCATATTTTGATGAGAAAAAGCAGATTCTTAAAAAAAAAAGAAAAAAAAAGCACAACATCACCCATGCATGGCTGTGTCAGCCGTCTGTCTAAATGTTTTTTTTTAAGGTTTGTGTCATCTTGAAAGCACTGGATATACTGTAATTATATCAAACATTGTGCGACAGCTTGGTGCCTGTTATGAATATAGAGTAGGTCAAATGACTCACTCGATTGCCTGTAATATGATTACAGTTGAGTCAATGGGGGATAAACATCCATGGAAAAAAAATTATGCAATCAAATGCATGTCGTAGAAGCTGTGCACGCTGCGAAGGCCAACTGAAGAGACACCCAGTACAACAGCTGTATCAAAAGAGAGCTGCATTAACATATTCATGACTCAAAGAAGCTCTTGAACGTTGTTTAAACTTTAATTGGAGCTGGGCTATAAATAGAACAGCACAGATTACATGCAGCAAGTAAACATGTTCCACCCTTATATTAATGAATGTTTACTATCCTCCAACATGGAATGTATTGTTTGCTTCCTCTCAGCTGGAGAGGCAGTGCATCCTGCCCCCATTATGAGACAATGATATGCGGAGCCATGTTCTCCTCCAATGAATACCATGTGTGCTCGTTACAGACCGGCTTCAGCACATACCCTCCATCTAGTGTGCAACAAACAGAAAGTAGACAAGTCTCTGTCTTGGTCCGATTGTTCTGACGGTTAACATCACCTCCAGATTTATCACTTCCTCCCCTCTGCCAACGTTTCCATCAGCGAGAGGATCAATGGCCACGTGGGACCAGAACACACAACTTTTGTACTGAGACAAAAGCCAAGTGCATCCAAAAACGGCTTGTTAGTGTAAATGTTCCACTCCGCCGCCCCTTTTTCCAGCTGATTGTCTTGTTTTCATGTCTCCATCTGCCGCTTGTTAGTTTCAGCATGCAGAATCGATGTCTAAATGTTTCACACGAGTGCGTCTCAAATATGTTTCAGATAAATGCAGTGGTGTAGTCTACGTGGAACGCAGGTAGACGCCGTCTACTCACCTAAAATGACCGGGAATTTCCGTTTACCCATTTCAAATTGCCCTGGGGAACGTGACGGTGTAAATAAAATAAGCGCTTATTGACTGTAATTTTATTTTCTCCCTTTAAAAGACAGCCACCAGGCGTCCATCACTGCAGTGCACCGTATGTCCCACCCCCGCTCGCTCTGCTAGATAAGAGTTTTAATTGGCTCATAGAGAAATGGGGCGGTGCTACCAGCTAATCAGCACTAAAGCCGCACACAAACAAGAAGAATGCTGGAAGTATCGATGGTGAGTATTACCCGAAAAAATGAAAAGAAAACAGGCCTCGGTTTTAGATTTTTTTTTCCCCAAAACGTCCACCTGCTGCTTCAGGGCCGATTGATGAAGTTTGCACCCTGAGTGGAGGAGATAAACCTGGCGCTGTCTGCATTTCTGGTAAGTGGGCTAGCCTACGACTAGCCACTGATCTGTACAAAATGGATCGGTGTAGAAGTAAACCACTGATCTGTACAAAACAAAAGTGTCACAGGACTGCTCATTTATGGAGCAGTTTTATGAAGAAAAATCCTTGGAAATGTTTTTTTGTTGTTATTTGTTACCTCAGAATTTCTGATTACTGTTAAAAAAGTTTAAAACACTTGTAATTAAAATAGCTAAATAAATCAATAAATGGTTCTTTAGAAACCTTTCATCTGTAAATTAAAACCACGTTATTTCAGATTAGATAATTTCTTGTTTAACATAAGGAACCTCGGACATTTATTTTTAGACAAAATAACATGGAAATTTGTACATTTTTTTTTAAGTCTGGTAGATTATTTAGCTCTCATAAACCTCTTGATGATTTTTTTTTAATGCTCATTTCAACTTGTAATTTTGACAAAATATGTAATTTCCTTTAATGTTGTTATCAGGACAGAGTCATTTCTAAAATATGAATTTGAGCACAATAAGTGGAGAGCTTCTACTTGTGCAAATGTCTTTTGACTTTGATTCATGGACATTTTTAATGATCCGTTCATTTATTGTTAAAATAATGTGTTCTCCTGCAAACACTCACAATAATAGATTTATCGATCTCACAAAAGGGGCTGAGAGTATTACCTCCAGATGAAGATGATATCTCGGCAGTTTGGTGGAGGTGTTTTCCTGCTTTTATACCAGATGTGTTGATTAGTGACAGCTGTCACGGATGATGGGTGACAGCTGTCACCACGGCTTGTTCCTGAGGCGGCAGCGCCCTCTCGTGCCTGAAGCCCGCACTTCAGGCAGGGCGCCTTCTGGTGGTGGGCCAGCAGTACCTCCTCTTCTGGCAGCCCACACAACAGGACCCCCCCCTCAACGGGCGCCTCCTGGCGCCCGACCAGGCTTGTCCGGGTGGCGACGATAGAAATCGGCCAGGAGGGCCGGGTCCAGGATGAAGCTCCTCTTCACCCAGGAGTGTTCTTCGGGTCCATACCCCTCCCAGTCCACCAATACTGGAAACCCCGGCCCATTCGACGGACGTCCAAAAGCCGGCGAGCTGTCCAAGCCGGCTCCCCGTCTCTTGCTTGCCTCTACTGGTGGTTGGCTCTCACTGCGGTATTGTATCACTTCCTGTTCCGGAGCACAGCGGTGTTTTTCTGTATCTGTTAGCTGTTTAATCTGCGCAGTTAGATTGATCTAGTTATCTAGATTACGATTTGTTTCCCAGTGTAATCTTTACGTGCCTTAACTAAAGCACTCCTTCTGCTGAATCACCTCTAAATTATTCACTTTGCGTGTTTTTAGGAATCCGCTAGCTTAGCGTAGCTACTAGCTCTTAGCCGATTTAGCATGGCGGCTTCTCCTGTCTCTCCCACACTTTTCTGCTCTGGGTGTGAAATGTTTAGTTATTCCTCGGCCTCCTTTAGCAGTAATGGTACTTGTAATAAGTGTAGCTTATTCGTAGCTTTGGAGGCCAGGCTGGGCGAATTGGAGACTCGGCTCCGCACCGTGGAAAATTCTACAGCTAGCCAGGCCCCTGTAGTCGGTGCGGACCAAGGTAGCTTAGCCGCCGTTAGTTCCCCCCTGGCAGATCCCAAGCAGGCTGACTGGGTGACTGTGAGGAGGAAGCGTAGTTCTAAACAGAAGCCCCGTGTACACCGCCAACCCGTTCACATTTCTAACCGTTTTTCCCCACACGACACCACACCCGCCGAGGATCAAACTCTGGTTATTGGCGACTCTATTTTGAGAAATGTGAAGTTAGCGACACCAGCAACCATAGTCAATTGTCTTCCGGGGGCCAGAGCAGGCGACATTGAAGGAAATTTGAAACTGCTGGCTAAGGCTAAGCGTAAATTTGGTAAGATTGTAATTCACGTCGGCAGTAATGACACCCGGTTACGCCAATCGGAGGTCACTAAAATTAACATTAAATCGGTGTGTAACTTTGCAAAAACAATGTCGGACTCTGTAGTTTTCTCTGGGCCCCTCCCCAATCGGACCGGGAGTGACATGTTTAGCCGCCTGTTCTCCTTGAATTGCTGGCTGTCTGAGTGGTGTCCAAAAAATGAGGTGGGCTTCATAGATAATTGGCAAAGCTTCTGGGGAAAACCTGGTCTTGTTAGGAGAGACGGCATCCATCCCACTTTGGATGGAGCAGCTCTCATTTCTAGAAATCTGGCCAATTTTCTTAAATCCTCCAAACCGTGACTATCCAGGGTTGGGACCAGGAAGCAGAGTTGTAGTCTTACACACCTCTCTGCAGCTTCTCTCCCCCTGCCATCCCCTCATTACCCCATCCCCGTAGAGACGGTGCCTGCTCCCAAACCACCAACAACCAGCAAAAATCTATTTAAGCATAAAAATTCAAAAAGAAAAAATAATATAGCACCTTCAACTGCACCACAGACTAAAACAGTTAAATGTGGTCTATTAAAAATTAGGTCTCTCTCTTCTAAGTCCCTGTTGGTAAATGATATAATAATTGATCAACATATTGATTTATTCTGCCTAACAGAAACCTGGTTACAGCAGGATGAATATGTTAGTTTAAATGAGTCAACACCCCCGAGTCACACTAACTGTCAGAATGCTTGTAGCACGGGCCGAGGAGGAGGATTAGCAGCAATCTTCCATTCCAGCTTATTAATTAATCAAAAACCCAGACAGAGCTTTAATTCATTTGAAAGCTTGTCTCTTAGTCTTGTCCATCCAAATTGGAAGTCCCAAAAACCAGTTTTATTTGTTATTATCTATCGTCCACCTGGTCGTTACTGTGAGTTTCTCTGTGAATTTTCAGACCTTTTGTCTGACTTAGTGCTTAGCTCAGATAAGATAATTATAGTGGGCGATTTTAACATCCACACAGATGCTGAGAATGACAGCCTCAACACTGCATTTAATCTATTATTAGACTCTATTGGCTTTGCTCAAAAAGTAAATGAGTCCACCCACCACTTTAATCATATCTTAGATCTTGTTCTGACTTATGGTATGGAAATAGAAGACTTAACAGTATTCCCTGAAAACTCCCTTCTGTCTGATCATTTCTTAATAACATTTACATTTACTCTGATGGACTACCCAGCAGTGGGGAATAAGTTTCATTACACTAGAAGTCTTTCAGAAAGCGCTGTAACTAGGTTTAAGGATATGATTCCTTCTTTATGTTCTCTAATGCCATATACCAACACAGTGCAGAGTAGCTACCTAAACTCTGTAAGGGAGATAGAGTATCTCGTCAATAGTTTTACATCCTCATTGAAGACAACTTTGGATGCTGTAGCTCCTCTGAAAAAGAGAGCTTTAAATCAGAAGTGCCTGACTCCGTGGTATAACTCACAAACTCGCAGCTTAAAGCAGATAACCCGTAAGTTGGAGAGGAAATGGCGTCTCACTAATTTAGAAGATCTTCACTTAGCCTGGAAAAAGAGTCTGTTGCTCTATAAAAAAAGCCCTCCGTAAAGCTAGGACATCTTTCTACTCATCACTAATTGAAGAAAATAAGAACAACCCCAGGTTTCTTTTCAGCACTGTAGCCAGGCTGACAAAGAGTCAGAGCTCTATTGAGCTGAGTATTCCATTAACTTTAACTAGTAATGACTTCATGACTTTCTTTGCTAACAAAATTTTAACTATTAGAGAAAAATTACTCATAACCATCCCAAAGACGTATCGTTATCTTTGGCTGCTTTCAGTGATGCCGGTATTTGGTTAGACTCTTTCTCTCCGATTGTTCTGTCTGAGTTATTTTCATTAGTTACTTCATCCAAACCATCAACATGTTTATTAGACCCCATTCCTACCAGGCTGCTCAAGGAAGCCCTACCATTATTTAATGCTTCGATCTTAAATATGATCAATCTATCTTTGTTAGTTGGCTATGTACCACAGGCTTTTAAGGTGGCAGTAATTAAACCATTACTTAAAAAGCCATCACTTGACCCAGCTATCTTAGCTAATTATAGGCCAATCTCCAACCTTCCTTTTCTCTCAAAAATTCTTGAAAGGGTAGTTGTAAAACAGCTAACTGATCATCTGCAGAGGAATGGTCTATTTGAAGAGTTTCAGTCAGGTTTTAGAATTCATCATAGTACAGAAACAGCATTAGTGAAGGTTACAAATGATCTTCTTATGGCCTCGGACAGTGGACTCGTCTCTGTCCTTGTTCTGTTGGACCTCAGTGCTGCTTTTGATACTGTTGACCATAAAATTTTATTACAGAGATTAGAGCATGCCATAGGTATTAAAGGCACTGCGCTGCGGTGGTTTGAATCATATTTGTCTAATAGATTACAATTTGTTCATGTAAATGGGGAATCTTCTTCACAGACTAAAGTTAATTATGGAGTTCCACAAGGTTCTGTGCTAGGACCAATTTTATTCACTTTATACATGCTTCCCTTTGGCAGTATTATTAGACGGTATTGCTTAAATTTTCATTGTTACGCAGATGATACCCAGCTTTATCTATCCATGAAGCCAGAGGACACACACCAATTAGCTAAACTGCAGGATTGTCTTACAGACATAAAGACATGGATGACCTCTAATTTCCTGCTTTTAAACTCAGATAAAACTGAAGTTATTGTACTTGGCCCCACAAATCTTAGAAACATGGTGTCTAACCAGATCCTTACTCTGGATGGCATTACCCTGACCTCTAGTAATACTGTGAGAAATCTTGGAGTCATTTTTGATCAGGATATGTCATTCAAAGCGCATATTAAACAAATATGTAGGACTGCTTTTTTGCATTTACGCAATATCTCTAAAATCAGAAAGGTCTTGTCTCAGAGTGATGCTGAAAAACTAATTCATGCATTTATTTCCTCTAGGCTGGACTATTGTAATTCATTATTATCAGGTTGTCCTAAAAGTTCCCTAAAAAGCCTTCAGTTAATTCAAAATGCTGCAGCTAGAGTACTGACGGGGACTAGAAGGAGAGAGCATATCTCACCCATATTGGCCTCTCTTCATTGGCTTCCTGTTAATTCTAGAATAGAATTTAAAATTCTTCTTCTTACTTATAAGGTTTTGAATAATCAGGTCCCATCTTATCTTAGGGACCTCGTAGTACCATATCACCCCAATAGAGCGCTTCGCTCTCAGACTGCAGGCTTACTTGTAGTTCCTAGGGTTTGTAAGAGTAGAATGGGAGGCAGAGCCTTCAGCTTTCAGGCTCCTCTCCTGTGGAACCAGCTCCCAATTCAGATCAGGGAGACAGACACCCTCTCTACTTTTAAGATTAGGCTTAAACTTTCCTTTTTGCTAAAGCTTATAGTTAGGGCTGGATCAGGTGACCCTGAACCATCCCTTAGTTATGCTGCTATAGACGTAAACTGCTGGGGGGTTCCCATGATGCACTGTTTCGTTCTCTTTTTGCTCTGTATGCACCACTCTGCATTTAATCATTAGTGATCGATCTCTGCTCCCCTCCACAGCATGTCTTTTTCCTGGTTCTCTCCCTCAGCCCCAACCAGTCCCAGCAGAAGACTGCCCCTCCCTGAGCCTGGTTCTGCTGGAGGTTTCTTCCTGTTAAAAGGGAGTTTTTCCTTCCCACTGTAGCCAAGTGCTTGCTCACAGGGGGTCGTTTTGACCGTTGGGGTTTTACATAATTATTGTATGGCCTTGCCTTACAATATAAAGCGCCTTGGGGCAACTGTTTGTTGTGATTTGGCGCTATATAAAAAAATTGATTGATTGATTGAATACGGGCAGGAGGTGGCGCCGGACCGGGTGCACAGAGGGGTGAGGTGTGATGCGGTTTCACCCTGGAGACATGAAAGACCGGATGGATCCGCAGTGAGGCCGGGAGTTGGAGCCTCACTGCGGTAGGACTGAGGACCTTGAGGATGGGGAAGGGTCCAATGAAGCGGTCCTTCAATTTGGGGACTTGACCTGGAGAGGAATGTCCTTGGTGGAAAGCCACACCTCCTGCCCGGGCTGGTAAGTAGGGGCCGAGGACCGTCGACGGTCTGCATGGGCTTTAGCCCTCGTCCGGGCCCTCAACAAGGCCGAACGGGCGGTGCGCCACACCCGACAGCATCTCCGCAGGTGGGCCTGGACCGAGGGCACACCGACCTCTCCCTTCACCACAGGAAACAAAGGGGGCTGGTACCCCAGACACACCTCGAATGGGGAGAGGCCGGAGGCAGAGGACACCTGGCTGTTATGAGCGTACTCGATCCAGGCCAGATGTTCACTCCAAGCCGTCGGGTGTGCGGAGGTCGTGCACCTGAGGGCCTGCTCCAACTCCTGGTTGGCTCGTTCGACCTGTCCGTTAGTCTGCGGGTGATACCCAGACGAGAGGCTTACAGTGGCCCCCAGTTCCCGGCAGAAACTTCTCCACACCTGCGAGGAGAACTGGGGACCGCGATCTGAAACGATGTCTGTTGGTATCCCATGCAGCCGGACAACATGGTGGACGAGGAGATCCGCCATCTCCTGGGCCGACGGGAGCTTCGGGAGGGCCACGAAGTGGGCCGCCTTGGAGAAACGGTCCACTATCGTGAGGATGGTGGTGTGCCCCCGGGACGGCGGGAGGCCCGTGACAAAATCCAGACCGATGTGGGACCAGGGGCGGTGAGGCACAGGAAGTGGCTGTAGAAGTCCCTGTGCCTTCTGGTGGTCAGCCTTGCCCCTGGCGCAGGTGGTGCAGGCCTGGATGTAAGCCCGGACATCGGTCTCCAGGGACGCCCACCAGAAGCGCTGCCGCACCACTGCCACGGTCCTACGCACCCCTGGGTGGCAGGAGAGTTTGGACCCATGACAGAAGTCCAGGACGGCAGCCCTGGCCTCTGGTGGGACGTATAGTCTGTTCGTCGGTCCTGTTCCGGGATCCGGGCTCCGTGCCAGGGCCTCCCGGACGGTCTTCTCCACGTCCCAGGTCAGAGCAGCCACGATAGTGGACTCCGGGAGAATGGGTTCCGGTGGATCCGACAGCTCGGTCTTGACTTCCTGTTCATGCACCCGGGACAGGGCATCCGATCTTTGGTTTTTGGTCCCGGGGCGGTAGGTGATCCAGAAGTCAAAACGGCCGAAAAAGAGTGACCAGCGGGCTTGCCTGGGGTTCAGTCGCTTGGCGGTCCTGATATACTCCAGGTTCCGGTGGTCAGTGAAAACCGTGAAAAGCACTGACGCTCCCTCCAGCAGGTGTCTCCACTCCTCAAGGGCCTCTTTCACCGCAAGGAGCTCTCGATTGCCCACGTCATAGTTCCGCTCTGCTGGGGTCAACCTGCGGGAAAAATAGGCACACGGGTGAAGAACCTTATCGGTTTCTCCGCTCTGGGATAGCACGGCTCCTATCCCCGAGTCAGAGGCGTCCACTTCAACCACGAACTGGCGACCGGGATCGGGCTGCACCAAGACCGGTGCAGTCGAGAACCGGCGTTTCAACTCCCTAAACGCGGCTTCGCACCGATCCGACCAGGTCAAGGGAACTTTTGGTGAGGTCAGGGCCGTCAGGGGGCTAACAACCTGACTATACCCCTTAATGAACCTCCTGTAGAAATTTGCGAAGCCGAGGAACTGTTGCAGCTTCCTACGGCTTGTCGGTTGGGGCCAGTCTCTCACCGCTGCGACCTTGGCCGGATCCGGGGCGACGGAGTTGGAGGAGATGATAAACCCCAGGAAGGACAAAGAAGTGCGGTGAAACTCACACTTCTCGCCCTTCACAAACAACCGGTTCTCCAACAACTGCTGCAGGACCTGACGTACATGCCGCACATGGGTCTCAGGGTCCGGAGAAAAGATGAGTATATCATCCAGATATACGAAGACGAATCGGTGCAGGAAGTCCCGCAAGACGTCATTAACCAAAGCTTGGAACGTCGCGGGGGCGTTAGTGAGGCCGAACGGCATGACCAGGTACTCAAAATGACCTAACGGGGTGTTAAATGCCGTCTTCCATTCGTCTCCCTTCCGGATCCGAACTAGGTGGTATGCGTTCCTAAGATCCAACTTTGTGAAGATTTTGGCTCCATGCAGGGGGGTGAACACTGAATCCAACAAAGGCAACGGGTATCGGTTGCGAACCGTGATCTTGTTCAGCCCCCGATAATCAATGCATGGACGAAGACCGCCATCTTTTTTTCCCACGAAAAAGAAACCCGCTCCCATCGGAGAGGTGGAGTTACGGATCAGCCCGGCAGCTAAGGAGTCCCGGATGTAGGTCTCCACCGATTCACGCTCAGGTCGGGAGAGGTTGTACAGCCTGCTGGACGGGAACTCCACGCCTGGCAACAAATCGATGGCACAATCATATGGACGGTGCGGGGGAAGAGTGAGTGCCCGATCCTTGCTAAAAATGTCAGCAAGATCGTGGTACTCAACCGGCACTGCCGACAGATTGGGGGGTACTTGGACCTGCTCCGCCTGGGAACCGGGAGGAACCGAGGATCCCAAACACCTCCGATGGCAGGTTTCGCTCCACTGTACCACCACCCCGGACGGCCAATCAATCCGGGGATTGTGTTTCAACATCCAGGGGAACCCCAGAATCACACGGGAGGTAGAAGGAGTCACAAAAAACTCAATCTCCTCCCTATGATTCCCTGACACTACCAGAGTTACTGGTGGTGTCTTGTGTGTGAGTAAAGGGAGTAGGGTGCCATCTAGTGCTCGCACCTGCAATGGTGTAGGTAGCGCCACCAGAGGGAGCCCTACCCCCCTGGCCCATCTGCTGTCTAACAGATTCCCTTCTGACCCTGTGTCTACCAGTGCTGGGGCCTGAAGGGTTAAATCCCCACTAAGGATTGTAACTGGGAGTCGTGCGGCAATATGTGTGTGTCCCACGTGAAGTTTTTGGCCCACCCTAAGCCCAGTCTCTAGGGGCGAGCATTGGTGTTTAACCGTTCGGGGCAATCGCTCAATTGATGCTCCATTGAGCCACAAACAAAACACGCCCCGCGTGGAAACCTCCTCTGTCTATTAGGTGGTCTAAATGTGGCCCTGCTCGTGTCCATAGCTTCGTCAGCAGGGGGAGCTGTCGCCCCACGGGACGTAAAGGCCAGGGAGCGTGGGAAGGGCGGACCCGGAAGGAAGAGGGACGGCGCGCGCCCGGCCACATCCTTCGTCTCGTTCCCGACGGCGTTCCTCCAACCGATTGTCTAACCATATAACGAGATCAATAAGCCCATCTAATTCCCGCGGTTCATCCTTGGCCACTAGGTGCTCCTTTAGGACTGACGACAGTCCGTTTACAAAGGCGACGCGGAGCGCAGCGTTATTCCAGCCGGACCTCGCAGCCGTGATGCGGAAGTTGACTGCATAAGCGGCTGCGCTCCGGCGTCCCTGTCTCATCGACAGCAGCACAGTTGAAGCGGTCTCTCCCCTGTTAGGGTGATCAAACACAGTTCTGAACTCCCTCACAAACCCAGTGTACGTGTGAAGGAGCCGTGAATTTTGCTCCCAAAGCGCTGTAGCCCAAGCGCGTGCCTCTCCCCGAAGCAGAGTGATCACATAAGCTATTTTGCTTGCGTCTGATGCATACATGACGGGACGTGGTGCGAAGACGAGCGAACACTGCATAAGAAAGTCCGCGCACGTCTCCACACAACCTCCGTACGGCTCAGGAGGGCTTATGTATGCTTCAGGGGATGGTGGGAGGGGTTGTTGGACCACCACTGGAACATTAATATCTAGCACAGGATCGACAGGAGGAGGAGCTGCAGCGGCGCCCTGAACGCTCGCCGCCACTTGCGCGGAGAGAGCCTCCACCCTGCGGTTCAGGAGGATGTTTTGCTCGGCTATTTGATCCATTCGAGCCGTAAAGGCGGTGAGAATATGCTGTAGCTCACCAATCACGCCTCCTGCAGATGCCTGCGCTCCCTGCTCTCCGATTGGTTGTTCAACAACCTGGTGACGCCCCTCGGAGTCCATGACGCTGGCCGAGATATCCTGTTGGGAAAGTGTAGTGACACGGACCCACAACAGGGGGCGTAAATGAACGGACAATGGAAGGAGTCAAATTATAACACTTTACTGGTGTGAATGTCACAACCAAACACAGCAGAATCAGAATGTGCAACAGTCAATTAATAAAAGGTGTCGTGTGGGCAGGCTCGACGATAGGAGACGCCCGTCTGGAAACGAACCGGAACCACACGATTTCCACCGCCACCTGAACCCGAGGAATACTGGAGCCGCCAAGTCCCGGAGTCCCCAGGTGGCCACCTTCCCGGCGTGTCGGATCTGGTACTGCTGGCAGAAAGCAAAAGACAGTCAAAGGGTGGGTGTGTGAACACCCAGTAACAATGGTGGGAATGCCACCTCCACCTCTCACTCAGCGCGTTGCAGCGGTCTCAGCTGAAAAGGAGCGCCGTCTTGCACAGCCTCCTCAGAAACGACCGGTTCTCCTGCAAACACTCACAATAATAGATTTATCGATCTCACAAAAGGGGCTGAGAGTATTACCTCCAGATGAAGATGATATCTCGGCAGTTTGGTGGAGGTGTTTTCCTGCTTTTATACCAGATGTGTTGATTAGTGACAGCTGTCACGGATGATGGGTGACAGCTGTCACCACGGCTTGTTCCTGAGGCGGCAGCGCCCTCTCGTGCCTGAAGCCCGCACTTCAGGCAGGGCGCCTTCTGGTGGTGGGCCAGCAGTACCTCCTCTTCTGGCAGCCCACACAACAGGACCTATACTTTATTGACAGCCCTCGTATACTGTACTTTGCAATTGGTGCAAATTACTTACTTACATTCTGACACATTTCTCACATTTATAGTGGCAAATATAGAATATAAATGATCAGATGGAAAGTATAGATCTATTTGTTGTTATGGTGTTAAAAATGTTAATAACCGGGGCGCAATGCACAGGTTTGATGACGGGCAAAAAACACAGTCTACCCACTTCAAAAATGTGGACTACACCACTGGATAAATGCGTGACAGAATATTGTAATCCCACAAAAATAATACTTTGATTTCAATATCATCTCAGTGAAGCTGTGAAATTCTTTCTGTTTTTACTGAAATCAAAAGATCCCTCACGATGATTTCTAACCGTGCTGCCCCCATCATGCACAGGTCATGTCACTGAGATGTGTTTAATTTCTGTAAAACCTAAATCTGCCTCACATATTGACCCATGCATGCATCACACCCCTGCTCCGTTCTTCACTCTGACAGAAAACAGGAAAATATATTTTCATCCTGCATCAAATCTCTTGGGTGTGATTGCAGCGATGTGTTATAGTGTGTGTCTGCCATCGTGCATGGTAGACGGGTGTGGCTGATTGGTAAAGAGACATGAAGAAGCAATTTCAGTCCACTGTCAGCTCATGAATATTGTTTCTGTGGGAAACAAGTGAAACAATTTGTTTCTGTGTTATCGAGTGGTGGCTGTAATGTCTTCATTTCTCTTAGGTTTGACAGGCCAATTGCCCATGCCAATTCGACAGTGGATTCATTTTCATCCAACAACTTACAAGAACCTTTGAGCTCAGGATGGGGTTCTAATCTTCACTGTTCTCAGTAATATCCCTGTCACACATAGCCAGAATCACGCAGAATGGCGTCGGACTTATGAATTGGCACGCATCAGAAAAGTGTCGGATTTCAGTTCCAGAATGTTCTGACAGCCATCTGCGGAAGTCCGCACAGTTGGTCAAAATCAGCTGGTGGCCCCGAGTGTGACGCACATGTTCAAAACTCTCTGGGCGTGGTCGAGATGGGACACCTATCCAGCGGCGGTCTGAATGCCATCTGACCGCAATTTACATATTCTGAGGGCTGCATAAACAGGATTCCAAATGATTTGAGTGCATATGAGGGAACCCCGGGATGGATCAGGCATGGCAAATCCTGCGGTATGACCTGCACGACACATCCATTTTATAATGTTCACCTCCACTGACTCCCCCCCAGGGCGCAAAGGAACTGTTGATCGTTGATATATATGTGACTCGCATCCATCCATGTGCAGGCGATGTGAACACAGCGTGAACAAACCGAAGCACCATGTCCACTGCGGGTCTATGTGTGGCGCAGCGCATGGTGCTGCAGATCTGGACATGCTGTTATATCCATAATAGACCTTACAGATACATATTCGTACAGATAATATTCCTCCCCATGGGCAACATAAATAATGTGAAATATTGTGCCCATCTGATCTGCGGCACCATGGCGTCTGGTGGGCAGTTGCGCATGCTGTCACACCTCATGTCAGAGGCTCAGAGCTGAATGGATCTCACCACTGTAATAAACAAATTATTGCTTGGTCACATTTAATTCTGTCAGACATATGACGTGGAACCGTTTTGCCATGGCAATGAAACATGAATGTCACCTCCAGGAGCATTTAGCAGCACAGAGCGCCAGGAGCCAGAACCACACAGCCTGTGGTGGAATACTGGAAACAACAACACCAAACATAAATCCCATGGAATAATCCAACCACAATTCACCATGTAGAGTTGCATCGTGGGGGGGGGGGGGGGGGGGGGGATAAAAGTTGCTGCCACCAATATAGTGGGAAAGGTCACTTCAAAAATTTTTTAATCAAAGGCGTCTGTCAGCAAAGGTGTCTGTCACATGCACGCACGTGCATGTGCGCACACACGCAGCAAAGTTTAGTGGTCAGTAAAAGTGTCCACTGAAGCTGTGCACATATGTGCACTTTCACGCACACACACACACACACACACACAAACTCACTGAGCCTGGGGAAAAGCGGACAAGCGAAGGAGTGACTGAATGGGAGTGAGTGACCGCAGGGATGGACACATATGCGTGTGTCCACATATGAGTCCGGTCCATATGTGGGTTGTCCTTTGATGTTCAGTACAGGTCTTGTGCAAATGTAGTTGGCAACGTTAGCTAATATCCATAGCTTTTCCAAAATATTACTTTATTACTTCTATCAATGTTCTGTTTTGGTAGCGTTCGTCCTTGATCCACACTACATAAACATACAAAATGGCAAATGTCAGCTCTCCCAGGTTTTCCTTGATCGAAGTTGTACGTATGTATGCATGCATGCAGAACTTTTTTGTTTTTCCACATTCTGTCACAAGCAGGTGCTTGTAATTTTAGACAAAAAGAGACGGGGGCAGAAGACTTCAAACGCAATACACTTCTCACTTATGTAACAAGCAACAAAACTAAATTAACTAACTAAACTGACTAAAACAATTTACAACAAAAACACAATAAATCACTAACCATAACCAAATAATCAATAACCATAATCATCATAACACTAACAACACTGTTTAACTAACATGAACCACAACAACTCCCATGATGCATTACAGTGCACAACGTCCATTGTTTACTACGTAGCTAAAATGGCTAACACACACACACACACACATATATATATATATATATATATATACGAGGTGTATTAGATAGGAAACCAACACTTTTATTATTTTTTTTTAACTATATTGATTTGAATGACGTGCGATTACACCAATCATGCTTGAACCCTCGTGCGCATGCGTGAGTTTTTTCACGCGTGTCGGTGACGTCATTTCCCTGTGGGCAGGCCTTGAGTGAGATGTGGTCCAGCCCTCTCGGCTGAATTCCTTTGTTTCACACGCTGCTCGAGACGGCGCACGTTGCTTTATCAAAATTTTTTCTGGACCTGTGAGGAATATCCGAGTGGACACTATTCGAGAAATTTAGCTGGTTTTCGGTGAAAAGTTTAACGGCTGATGAGAGATTATGGGGTGTTTCTGTTGCTGTAAGGACTTCCCACGGAGCGGGACGTCGCGCAGTGCTTCCAGGCGCCGTCGTCAGCCTGTTTCGAGCTGAAAACATCCTAATTTAAGGCTTAATTCACCCAGGACGTCATGAGAGAACAGAGAAGATTCAGAAGAGGCCGGCATGAGGACTTTATGCGGACATTCCACTGTTTAAGGACATTTTGTAATGAAAGACGTGCACGCAAATTCACCGAGTCATTTCCATGACGACTCAGCGAATCTGTGTGCACTGCGACAGGAAAAACATCGTGTTGAAAACCATTTGTAAAATTCAGGCGGCTTTGATGGCTTTCAACAAGTGAGTAACTGAGAAATTGTTTAACAGCTTGGGCATGTTCCAACTTGCCCGTTAAGGTTTCCAACGGAGGTGTTTTTCCTGTCGCGACCCCCCGCGGTCAGGTCCGGCCTGACATGCGACTCTGCCCACACGTTCTTTCATTACAAAATGTCCGTTAACAATGGAATGTCTGAAAGTTGAATGATCTGAAAGTTCTCTGTTCTTTGACGACTTCCTGGGTCAACAGAGCCTGAAATGTGGAAGTTTTCAACTTGAAACGGCAAGACGCTGCCGCCTCGAAGCGCAGATCGTCGTCAGGCGCCGTGGGCCGTCCTTAAAGCGACACTACCAGACCAAAATCTCTCATCAGCCATTAAAATTTTTACCGAAAACCAGCTGAATTTATCGAATGGTGTCCACTCAGTTGTGCCTTACAGCTTTTGAAAAAAATTTTATCAAACAAAGCAGCAGTCTCTGAGCCATTCCTAAACAATGAAAAATCGACGAGAGGGTGGGCGACTCCTCACTCAAAGACTGCCCACAGGCGAATGACATAACCGACAGGCATGAAAAAACTCTTGCATGCCCACGAGGGTTCAAGCATGTCTGATGTAATCACACGTGATTCAAATCCATATGGTTTTTGAAAAAAATAATACGGTTGGATACTTTTCTAACAGACCTCGTATATATATATATATATATATATATATATATATATATATATATATATATATATACTCAACAAAAATATAAACGCAACACTTTTGGTTTTGCTCCCATTTTGTATGAGATGAACTCAAAGATCTAAAACTTTTTCCACATACACAATATCACCATTTCCCTCAAATATTGTTCACAAACCAGTCGAAATCTGTGATAGTGAGCACTTCTCCTTTGCTGAGATAATCCATCCCACCTCACAGGTGTGCCATATCAAGATGCTGATTAGACACCATGATTAGTGCACAGGTGTGCCTTAGACTGCCCACAATAAAAGGCCACTCTGAAAGGTGCAGTTTTGTTTTATTGGGGGGGGGATACCAGTCAGTATCTGGTGTGACCACCATTTGCCTCATGCAGTGCAACACATCTCCTTCGCATCATCCGTGAAGAGAACACCTCTCCAACGTGCCAAACGCCAGCAAATGTGAGCATTTACCCACTCAAGTCGGTTACGACGACGAACTGGAGTCAGGTCGTGACCCCGATCAGGACGACGAGCATGCAGATGAGCTTCCCTGAGACGGTTTCTGACAGTTTGTGCAGAAATTCTTTGGTTATGCAAACCGATTGTTTCAGCAGCTGTCCGAGTGGCTGGTCTCAGACGATCTTGGAGGTGAACATGCTGGATGTGGAGGTCCTGGGCTGGTGTGGTTACACGTGGTCTGCGGTTGTGAGGCTGGTTGGATGTACTGCCAAATTCTCTGAAACAACTTTGGAGATGGCTTATGGTAGAGACATGAACATTCAATACACGAGCAACAGCTCTGGTTGACATTCCTGCTGTCAGCATCCCAATTGCACGCTCCCTCAAATCTTGCGACATCTGTGGCATTGTGCTGTGTGATAAAACTGCACCTTTCAGAGTGGCCTTTTATTGTGGGCAGTCTAAGGCACACCTGTGCACTAATCATGGTGTCTAATCAGCATCTTGGTATGGCACACCTGTGAGGTGGGATGGATTATCTCAGCAAAGGAGAAGTGCTCACTATCACAGATTTAGACTGGTTTGTGAACAATATTTGAGAGAAATGGTGATATTGTGTATGTGGAAAAAGTTTTAGATCTTTGAGTTCATCTCATACAAAATGGGAGCAAAACCAAAAGTGTTGCGTTTATATTTTTGTTGAGTGTATATATATATATATATGTGTGTGTTTGTGTGTGTGTGTGTGTGTGTGTGTGTGTACTACCTGGGGTACCCGGCGTTGCCCAGGTTAACCTGTTTAAGATATAATCTACAAAATATTCCAAAGTTTATATTTTGTCATAATTGTAGATATCTTATAAGTATATATGTAGTCCGAATAGGCAAAGGTTTGAACTAAAAACCCAAAATAGGTGGAATCCCCAAACCAACAGAGAAAACTGAATTTTGCTGCATGCAAGAAACAACAATGAAGTTCTTCAGACTTTATATTGCAGATCAAGTATGCTCATAATCATTAATCAGAATTGATGTTACAACATTTATAATTGTTGATACATTGCAAATCTAGTTTATAAGAATGCTACAAAAATAAAATGGCTTTTAAGCAAATGTTAGTTTTGGATTTGAGATGTTGAATATATATTTAAATGTAGCTTTTACTGACCAATAGTTCTGAAGAGCCTCTTGGTAGACAGTGTTCCTTGTCCTTCTGTCAGGAAAGTGGATATACAGCTGATTGGGGTTACCAACTCTGGAGCATCTGACTAACTAACTGTGGAAGGTCGCAGGTTCTGCCATATTCAGGCCAGCCACATTATCAGCAAAAGTAGTGGTTTCTTTTTGCACACTTTGAGGCATTCCAATCTTTAAATGTTGTAAATGTTGCCTTGCATATTTCTTAAAGTTATGCATTCATTGGTATATTTAGAGAACAAACAATCTTTTCAATTGTAAAAAAAGAGGTTTGACCACTAAAAACAGTTTGAGCCATGAAACATCAACATACCAAAACTATTCGATCAACCCCAAAGCTAGTGCACTATTATAATAGGACAGCAGGTTGTGAAGAGTTGATAAATAACAAAATTTAATTCATGATATTTATATCATAATGAGCAGCCTATATACAACGCGCCATTGGAGAACACCGGCTCTATGCCCGCTTACTGGCTGATTGAAAGGGTGCTGCCCCATCAGCAGTTAGAACTACGTCACTTTTTCAAACGATCTGCAGAGTGCCACTGTGATACAGAAAACATGCGTTTGCCTGATACATTATTATCAACGCTAGGCGTGATACACATCATGTACATGCTACACCTTTATTTTTAGAAAATGTGCAAATGTTTAGAAATACATGTACAAATTGCAAGAAAAGACAAAGCTTGATATTTTATCCAGTAAACTTTTAAAGTTTAATTTACAACCTTACAGTAAACTTTTAAAGTTTAATTTACAGCTTGTGATTGAAAGCTCTCTGTTAAGAGTGAAAACCTTCATTCCAAGAAGGAATAAGCTGTATTCTGATAAGTATTATATCATAGTGATTGTGTATAAGTTTTATCAAAATTCATGTGGATTGACCCCCCCAGCCACCCCCACCCCTTCTCACCCACCAATGCCTGGCATGGGGAGAACTATCAAAATTCATGTGGATTGACCCCCCCTCCCCTCAGCCACCAATGCCTGGCATGGGGAGAACCCATCTACATCTCTGCGCTGGCACCTTATCTGTAGGTCTAAATCCTTGTTCCTGGGGACAGCATTATGCAGAGTTTACCCTGTATTTATTTTGAAGTTGATAAACATAACGCAGTATTGGCCATTAGGTACAAAAAATCTCAATTTGAGGGTGCATATTGCCATAATGATTAAACCAGATTTAAGGACTATTTTTAAGTAGGAAGGCATATCTACTCATTCACACTTGGTGTCAAATATCATGGGTGTAATATTGGTAGAGGGGAGTATGGGGATAACAAAGCACATGGAAGAAAGTTACTTTGTATTGAATTGTGTATTTATATTCTTACAATCAAAATGTTCAGTATATGATTAGTCAGTAAATGACAGAATACTCATTTGTTTTCGCTATAAACAGGTCTAAAAACATTAAAGTTTGTAGAGTTGTTCAAATCTTTTCAAGGAGAGTCAAACAGGTTTGTAGCACCCACGTGCAGCATGTGCAGAGAAAGGATGCATTCATATCAAGGGGGATATTTTAATCTGCTTGGTTATACAACCAAGCTGGCATGCACACCCACGCTATGTGTGCTAGCCAGCAGCCAGCAGCAGATAGCCCAGGAGTCTGGGCTCTGTTTATAGCAGTAGGCAGGCTACTGAGCTCCTGCATATATGCATAGGGCCAGTGGCCAGCTATTAAAGCTGGGAGATTTGTGCTGGAGTACAACTGCCACTGAGGTACATATGGTTCAACTGTATGTATCAGATTATTGTTAATATTGTTGTCTTAATATTAATTTTTTTGTTTGAAAATAGTACCAGGTTGTAGCCCATGTCATGGTGGTTCACAATATGTAACTTTGGGGAGTTCACCTTTTGTAGTTTTAGAGCCTATTCTGGACAGACAGAAAGACAAAAGTAGCCATTTATGTATATAGATAAACCTGCTTGCGAAAAGAGGTGAGTCTTTCGCCAAATGGGCTCAGCACTTCAGATACAGACACACAAAATCTCTGTTACCTTTAAGGACAAAATGTCCGTCATCTCTTCCCTGTGCAGCCATGAGCCCAGTGAACCGACTGTCATATTCAAACTATGTACGTAGCCGCACTAAGCTGGGAAGATCACAGCTCTGGAAAACAAGTTATTCCAGCTGTTTCCAAGTGTCTGCTCATCAAGACCACTGGCCTGAATGAATTCTGATCAGTGGGTAGGATGAATGTATTTATCCAGAAAGTGTTTTGAAATAAAATTATTCTTGTCACCTTCTACCAGACAATGTGGGCATCCTCATCTCTTGTTAAAAAAAATAAAAAATAAAAATTATGTTACAAAGTCAGGTCAGTTTTGTGCATTACCTCTCTTTTGTACTTTTCATGGTTTTGACAAAGGCAGTTTTTATTAATTCACTGATACTGTTCATGTTGCAATTTAATCCAACATTATATATTGTAAAATATTCTGTCAAACATTAGATATCTTGTTCTCATTCAGGACCACAGATAAAGTTCCTTATTTTCATTACTCATCAAGTAATTGTTAATGAGCACCTTTATTATTGATAAAGTATATCAGAACTTGTGCTGACATTATTTCATAGCTTGTAATTCTAAGATGGATGGCAGTTATATGAATTTTTTCCTCTCTTCACATATGGAACATTGGTGTAGAAATATGACTTGCTAAGTAAAGTTTTGTGTTATAATTAGTTAAACTGTGTTTTTCTATTAGTGCAGTTGGCTACTGAAGAATCTTAAGTACAACTTGTATATTTTTACTGCTGTGCACATAACAGACGCGCCGTTGGGGACAGATGAATGTTGTCACAGCATGTGTAACTAGAACTGCAAATAAGTTCTCAGACTGCTACATTTCACAGAATTTTCACAAATCTTCTCATCAAAGTCTCATGAAATTTCTTCAATCTATTGCTTGAAAATGCTAGAAAATGCTTTTCAGAGCATTGCAAATATTTCAGATTATGGGACCCACCATTCAGAAAGTTTACTTTTCTTCGGATTTCTCTGTTAGTGAATCACATCCCTGATATATAGAGTACATTCAGGACTGCTGAAGGAGGGTGCATACGGGAGCATTCCTTGGAAGGTGGAGTTTGCTGCGAAGGTTTCATATTAACAAATGTTATGCAAGGAAGAACATTTAAGCTGCTGTCGCCAAATGGGACAAGTCAGGATAGCAATAGGACAAGTAGATCTCTCTCATTCTAATATATATATATATATATATATATATATATATATATATATATATATATATATATATATATATATATATATATATATATATATATATATATATATATATATAATACAAATAATGAATGGTAAGGAGTCCAGCATAGAGAAATATTGGATGAAGAAAAGTTATATTGGACGAGGCGTAGCCGAGTCCAATATAACATCCAATACATATACATCCAATATACATCCAATATTTCTCTATGTTGGATGACTTGCCATCCATCAATTGTTATGTTCTCCACCCCCCTCCCAAATTAAGCAAACAACAGAGTCAAGTAAATTAGATCGATTTATTTTGTTGTGAACAGCATATGATTGATTCAGATGAATGCTTCTAAAACGTCAGTAGCGTGCTTGTCTACCTTCTTAGTGTTTTTGGCATCCTTGGAGTTCAATATTTCCACCAGTTCCTCCTCTGTGAACTCAGCAAACCCCGCTGGCAGACGATTTTCTGCTGTTGTTGACATGTTTGTTGCCATTTTTTCAACCAGCGTCTGTCAGTTAGTTCCTGACCTTCGTATGCCGCGCTCTGATTGGCTAGCTGTTGGCAGTAAGCTCTAACGCTATTGGTCAGGGGGAACCGATCCATTTATTTATTTATTTATTTATTTCTTAGGGTGGTCCTTTACAGTATGCCAAAAATAAAAATGCAACTTTCTGAAGGTGCTTCCTGACAAAATTATTCATCTTGGTGAGAAAAAGCTTTTGTGCAAAATTTTATTTCAATACGACTATTCTAACCACTGCCACTCACGGGGTGGAAATTGCAAAGGCTGAGCATACAGTATTAACACAAACCAGCAATAGTAATGTACCCATTCACAAATGAAATAGCAATCCTTCCTCCTTTAACTGATGATACAGGAGAGATAAAAAAAAAAGAATTACACGTCACTGTCCACCTGTTTGGTGAAAACAAACAGTTATGGGGAGTGGAGTTTGGTTCAGATTTTCTTCCCTTCTAGGAACTGATGTCGATAACACTCAACAACTTGCAGCAGGTATTGGTGCTGCTGTTCATGTTTCATTAGGATCTGATTGTAATCCTGGATAAGTGCAACTCCTCACTCAGCAAAATCATTGATAGCAGCAATGTTATCCAGGACCTGCTGTGACGACTGGAATGATGGGTCATCCTCCTACTCTGAGGGGTCCTTAATGAGGAAGTCCATGTTGACGATGAATGTAATGTAATGTAATGTATCTAATGTATCCAGTCCATTGCTCAAAATGTCACTAGCACGTCATAACAAACAGGGGCAGGCAGTGGTGGTTAATATTTTTCAAATCTCATGAAATTTCACCCAATTTAAAAAAAAAAATGAAGATGCACTACATATATATATATATATATATATATAGTGAGGAAAATAAGTATTTGAACACCCTGCGGTTTTGCAAGTTCTCCCACTTAGAAATCATGGAAGGGTCTGAAATTTTCATCTTAGGTGCATGTCCACTGTGAGAGACATGATCCATAATCTAAAAAAAAAAAAAATCCGGAAATCACAATGTATGATTTTTTAATAATTTATTTGTATGTTACTGCTCCAAATAAGTATTTGAACACCTACTAACCACCAAGAATTTTGGCTCACACAGACCTGTTAATTTTTCTTTAAGAAGTCCTCTTATTCTGCACTTTTTACCTGTATTAATTGCACCTGTTTGAACTCGTTACCTGTATAAAAGACACCTGTTCACACACTCAATCAATCACACTCCAACCTGTCCACCATAGCCAAGACCAAAGAGCTGTCTAAGGACACCAGGGACAAAACTGTAGACCTGCACAAGGCTGGGATGGACTACAGGACAACAGGCAAGCAGCTTGGTAGAAGACAACAACTGTTATGATTATTTATTAGAAAGTGGAAGAAACACAAGATGACTGTCAATCTCCCTCGGTCTGGGATTCCATGCAAGATCTCACTTTGTGGGGTAAGGATGATTCTGAAAAAGCTCAGAACTACACAGGAGGACCTGGTCAATGACCTGAAGAGAGCTGGGACCACAGTCACAAAGATTACATTAGTAACACATGAAGCTGTCATGGTTTGAAATCCTGCACGGCAGCAAGGTCCCCCTGCTCAAGCCAGCACATGTCCAGGCCCGTTTGAAGTTCACCAGTAACCATCTGGATGATCCAGAGGAGGCATGAGAGAAGGTCATGTTGTCAGATGAGACCAGAATAGAGCTTTTTAGGATCAACTCCACTTACCATGTTTAGAGGATGAGAACAACCCCAAGAAAACCATCCCAACTGTGAAGCATGGGGGTGGAAACATCATACTCTGGGGGTGCTCTTCTGCAAAGGGGACAGGACAACTGCACCGTATTGAAGGGAGGATTGATGGGGTCATGTATTGCAAGATTTTGGCAAACAACCTCCTTCCCTCAGTAAGAGCATTGAAGATGGGTCATGGCTGGGTCTTCCAGCATGACAATGACCCCAAACAGACAGCCAGGGCAACTAAAGAGGGGCTCCGTTAGAAGCATTTCAAGGTCCTGGAGTGGCCTGGCCAGTCTTCAGACCTGAACTCAATAGAAAGTCTTTGGAGGGAGCTGAAACTCCAAACCTGAAAGATTTGGAGAAGATCTGTATGGAGGAGTGGACCAAAATCCCTGCTGCAGTGTGTGCAAACCTGCTGAAAAACTACATGAAACGTTTGACCTCTGTAATTGCAAACAAAGGCTACTGTACCAAATATTATTGATTTTCACAGGTGTTCAAATACTTATTTGCAGCAGTAACATACAAATAATTTTTTTTTTTTTTAGATTATGTCTCTCACAGTGAACATGCACCTAAGATGAATATATATATATATATATATATATATATATATATATATATATATATATATATATATATATATATATATATATATATATATATATATATATATATATAGTGCATCTGGAAAGTATTCACAGCGCTTAACTTTTTACATATTTGTTATGTTACAGCTGTAGTGAATTGACCTCACACGAGCACAGCATAAAATATATGTAACGTATTGAAATAGCATTGCAGGGGGCACCATAAAATATGTAAGGAATTGGAATATAATCAATATTAAATGGCCTCACATGACAGCACCATAAAATATGTAAGGAATAATGAATATAATCAATATTGAATTGCCTCCTACGGGTGTACCAGAATATAATGTAGACAGAATATAAGTCAAAACAATATCTAATTAAATATGAAATTTGATGAAATAGCTTGGCAGGGGCACCACCTGCTTAGACATGAAGGAACGTCATGTTAATCAATATTAATCATTAGTCTTTGATCTAAAAGTCATAAGTTCCAGATGCAATTCAACAAACATCTGTCTTCAACTGGACACAGTAAAACAGCTGGCATAATATTTACAGATATATTTCCATATGTACAGGGATAAACACATGTGACTGAGATTTTGAGAAGAGTGATTCATAGTTTTATAACTGAGATGATCTGTTGATAATGAGATGTGAAAAGTAAGGAAACAGAGAAGAACAAGGCTCTAAGTAAAAATTTAGTAAGAACAACCCTGATTGGAATTTAGCTGTGAATTTTGGGTTCACAAGTCGTAATTATTATTCAGAAAATTAACAGACATACAAAGACCATCAGAACACTTGGATGGTTCACTTATCTGGGTGTGTTGGTTTGAGTGTTGTGAGCAGTCCAGTCTGGTTTCCTGGTGGACTGTTGTTGGCTTTCTTTCACCTGCATCAGGGTTAACTACTGATTACCCAGGTGACTACAAGCTGTAGATCTGGCTCGTTTTGCCAGCAGGACAGAACAATAGTTAAATGAGTCCATAGAAATGGTTTCTGATCAACCTAAAGATGAAGGTTCAGGTGTTTGTTCTCAAAAAAACTTTGGCAGCTTCAAAACACATGGAAAATCAGTTTGTAAAAATCTACAAAAAATACAAGGCTTAGCAAAGAAAGTTGTGAAGGAGAATTAAGGTTAACAAAAACACTTTTGGCATCAAGTGGGAAAAAAAAAGAATTTGGAGATTCGCAAATTCACTCTTAATTTGAAAAACTCAACTAAGAAGTTGTCTTCAAAATGCAGAGAACTTGACTCATACCTAAAAAAAAAAAAAAAAACAAATGCATCAAACAACAAAAGTTACAGAACTAGGACTAGGAGAGTTGAGGAAAAATGCTGATCGGAAGAGCCAAAAAGAGAGATGAGTGGAAGCGAGTTTGGGTTTAGATTTTTTCCCAAAAGAAAGTTATTTGAGAACACATCAGATGATTCTTTTTCCTGTATCTACTAAAAAACAACTAGTAAAACATGACTGAGTTTTCTAAATAAATCCTTGAAGAGGAAAGTGGTTAAAAGAAACACTTTGGAATTTCACAAAATTAATCACCTCACTGTTAATATGTATATGTCACGGACATGAACAAGTGAAGCTCTTCAGCATCTCACCATGTCATTTAGGTCCTTCAGACTTTTTTTGAAAATGCTTCAGGGGAGCATTAGCATGGCTAAAACCTTTCAGCTGTTTTAACCCCCTGCCACTTTAAGCATTTTAAGCTGTTAATGTGCAAATCCTCTTCAACCTATATTCAATTGAATACACCATGCAGACAAGATATTTAGTGTTCAAATTGATAAACTTTATTGTTTTGTGCAAATATTTGCTCATTTTGAAATGGATGCCTGCAACACGTTTCAAAAAAGCTGGGACAGTGATATGTTTACCACTGTCTTACATCACCTTTCCTTCTAACTACACTCAATAAGTGTTTGGGAACTGAGGACACAAATTATGAATGTCATGATTGGGTATAAAAGGAGCATCCCCAAAAGGCTCAGCCGTTCACAAGCAAAGATGGGGTGAGGCTCAGCACTTTGTGAACAACTGCGTGAAAAAATAGTCCAACAGTTTAAGAACAATGTTTCTCAACGTTCAATTGCAAGGAATTTAGTGATTTCATCATCGACAGTCAATAATATAATCAGAAGATTCAGAGAATCTGGAGAACTTTCTACACATAAGCGACAAGGCTGAAAACCAACATTGAATGCCCTCTTGACCTTCGATCCCTCAGGCGGCACTGCATTAAAAACTGACATCATTACCACGGATCTTACCACATGGGCTCAGGAACACTTCAGAAAACCATTGTCAGTTAACACAGTTCATCGCTACATCTACAAGGGCAAGTTAAAACTCTACCATGCAAAGCGAAAGCCATACATCAACAACATACAGAAACGCCGCCACATTCTATGGTCCTGAGCTCATTTGAAATGGACAGACACAAAGTGGAAAAATGTGCTGTGGTCTGATGAGTCCACATTTCATATTGTTTTTGGAAATCATGGATGTCATGTCCTCCAGACAAAAGAGGAAAAAGACCATCCAGATTGTTACCAGCGCAAAGTTCAAAAGCCAGCATCTGTGATGGTATGGAGGTGTGTTAGTGCCCATGGCATGGGCAACTTACACATCTGTGATGGCACCATCAATGCTGAAAGGTACATCCAGGTTTTGGAGCAACACATGCTGCCATCCAAGCAACGTCTTTTTCAGGGACGTCCCTGCTTATTTCAGCAAGACAATGCCAAGCCACATTTTGCACGTGTTACAAAAGCGTGGCTCCGTAGTAAAAGAGTGTGGGTACTAGACTGGCCTTCCTGCAGTCCAGGCCTGGTGCCCATGTGTGGCACATTATGAAGTGCAAAATATGACAACGGAGACCCCGGACTGTTGAACAACTGAAGTTGTACATCATGCAAGAATGGGAAAGAATTCCACCAACAAAGCTTCAACAATTAGTGTCCTCATTTCCCAAACGCTTATGGAGTGTTGTTAGAAGGAAAGGTGTTGTAACACAGTGGTAAACATACCACTTGTAGATGTAGCGACGAACTGTGTTAACTGACAATGGTTTTCTGAAGTGTTCCTGAACCCACGTGGTAAGATCTGTTACACAATGATGTCAGTTTTTAATGCAGTGCCGCCTGAGGGATCGAAGGTCACGGGCATTCAATGTTGGTTTTTAGCCTTGCCGCTTATGTGTAGAAAGTTCTCCAGATTCTTTGAATCTTCTGATTATACTATGGACTGTCAATGATGGAATCACTAAATTCCTTGCAATTAAACATTTTGTATTTTTGTATTTTTTCACACAGTTGTTCACAAAGTGGTGAGCCTCGCCCCATCTTTGCTTGTGAACGGCTGAGCCTTTTGGGGATGCTCCTTTTATACCCAATCTTGACACTCATAATTAGTGTCCTCAGTTTCCAAATGCTTATTGAGTGTTGTTAGAAGGAAAGGTGATGTAACACAGTGGTAAACATACCACTGTCCCAGCTTTTTAGAAACATGTTACAGGCATCCATTTCAAAATGAGCAAATATTTGCACAAAAACAATAAAGTTTATCAGTTTGAACATTAAATATCTTGTCGTTGTGGTGTGTTCAACTGAATATAGGTTGAAGAGGATTTGCAAATCATTGTATTCTGTTTTTATTTACATTTTACACAACGTCCCAACGTCTTTGGAATTGGGGTTGTAAATTAATATTCAAAGGTTTCAGCTAGTTGACGGTAGGGCTGTACAATATGGCCAAATTATCATATCGCAATATTGTCATATCAATATGTTATACGATATGACTATGATTTCACACAAAGTGCAGCAACAGTGAAAATGAAGCATTCTTAAGCAAACAGTAATAATACCACACTCATTTTACACTCATCATAAGGTTAGGATACTGTGCCCTCCAAAAGTATTGGAACACTTGGTATTTCACACATTTTAATTTGTTTATGCCATTTCAAATACAATAAATACCAAAACAAAAAAGAAGAAGAAAAATGTCTAAAATTATCTTCCTCAAACTCAAACTGAAAGCAAATCTCTAAAACTTGATAATACCTGTAAATAATCAGTTTTATTGCCAGTTTTCTTCAGACAAGTCAGGGGATGGAAACATGAATATTTCCAAGTCACTGAAAATGTCTTGGACTTTAGTTACATCAATTATGAAGAAATACATAAGTTTCTTTCACCAAAACATCAAATCTAGGCTTGCACCTCAGATGTACTTTCTGGCAAATTGTCGCTGAATAATCAGGTCTTCTTTTTAAGAAAATTTGACATTTCCTGTTTCACTGTGGACTCAAAAATTTGGAATTTCCTGTTTCAGTGTAAACTTGCCATTGTATTCACGTGAGATTCCATGAGATCTTGTCTGTCAATCCAGGAAGTGTTTGACATTTGAGATTACCTTTTTCACTGTGGACTCAAAATTTGTCACTTCCTATTTGAGGCTCACTGTACCATGAGCGAGCTTTGCACTGCTGTGCGTCGCTTCGCTCATATTACTGTAACCACTCGTCGTCTTTTGTTTTGTCTGTTTGTTTTGGTGTTCAGCCCTTCTTGAGAGAAATTGACTGTTAGCTTTAAATAAAACGTTATAGGCCAATCAAGAAGGGCAGGTGAACATCATACATGAAGTGATGAAAAGTGAGGCACCAAGGAGACGGGACCCCAACCATACAACATAGCAGGACAAACAACCACACACGAACAAGCAGTGACAGCAACAGTTTGTTGTCTACTTAGTGAGCATCCATATCTTAATCTAGAACTCCAGAGTCTTGATGCCCTTGAGAACACCCAAAATCGAATTGTGGTGATGGCCACAAACACCTAACCATCCACAACCAGAGACCCAAGCCATACGGCCAACCACACGCAACAGATGGAAATGCGTCCAGGATGCAGGGCCCCAGGAGAAAGAAGGAGAAAAGGGACAGTAAAAGGGCATTGGGGCCAGGAAGGGCACCCACCAGAACCACGGTGGCAGGCCAAAGAACCACCAGGGGAGTGGCCAAGCAGCGCCAGAACACACCCCCAATATACATAGTTCTGGCAGTTTTGGCATACACAATCACTATATATGCAGACAGGTAAAAAAAAAAAAAACTTTTCACCATGACAACTCATTAATAAGTCTGCAAATAACATTTAACATGCTGAGTTATAAAAGAAATAGTCATAACATAGCACAAAACAACATGTAACAGATTAAATTGGAATATACCTTTTATCTTTGTTTAACGGTCACTTTTATGATGTCTGGCTGCTTAGGATTTTACATTTAATGAGCTGTTATCTGTAGGAAGAGTCCATTTAATACCTGGACACCCTCTGACTTTGGATAGGTTTCATTAAACTGTCTAATAAATTCAGGTTGAACTGTGTGTGACCGGTCGTGGTTTCAGAAGAACTTCGATGTATAGGGAGTGTTTGTTGAAAACTGGCCACTTTTGTGAGAAAGTGGGGGCTGTCAAGAAAGATGACTTTAAGCTTGCTTTCAGCTTGTTTTCATCTTGGAATATAATACGTGCCATTGGATTAATACACATGTTGTTGGAATAAACTGAACAGTGTTTGGTACTTTCCTGGAGTAAGTGAGGTCATACCGGACTTTTCCATTGCAGATGGAGAGGCCCACGGGATGAACTCAGTGGTGAAGACGATGGAATATGTCTAAGATGATTTTGAAATGACAAAGTATGATCAAATGAAGTATTAATGTGTTAAAAGTAATATCTAAGAATGATTCCAACATAACAAGTATGATTAAATGACCTATTAATGTAATAAGATATGAAATGAATAATAATGAATGAAAATGTTGTATATGATCATATGAATTGTTTTTATGTGAAAAAGAGTTGAAATGAAATGATTGAATATGATTAAATGTGATTGATGTAACATGATTAGAAAGTATGAATTCTCGGAAAAAATGTGGTTCTTGGAAAAGATGTGTTAAACAGAAAAACAGGAAACTTGCACAATAGATTTACTGACAATCGGGACATCAGTTACCGGCAGCCAGGAAATGTTCTCCAGATGGCTTCCAGTAAAAGAAAGGGGTAAGGGGGGAGGTTTAGACTCATCATCATCCCCATGGTAACCAAGATCAACTCAGCAACAAGTTTCATATAAAAACTGGACAACAACAGGAAACGGGGTTATTCTTCCAGGGAGAGGTGCTGTTGTCACTTCTCCGCTGCTACGAGGAGATCACAAGACTTGACCATCTTGTGAGCTACAATTGGAATCGAGGAGCGAGAGGATTGGAGACATAAGAGATTATTTGAGAGAGTTTTCAACTCCCACTCAGGCCGTCCAGTCACGGAGTAGCAGAGCATTGGAGAATAATCACTGGCCTTAAGTCTGAGTGGGGAAGTTTCAACGTTTTCTCTCTCATGGAACATCACATCGTACCAGAATGGATTAGATCAACTTTTGGTTAATTGAAGAAGGAATAAACTCTTATGTGGATTTATTTCCTGAAGGATATAAACTCTTATGTGGATTATTTCCTGAAGGATTACAACATCACAAGGATCGTGGTCAGCTAACAACTAAAAGCTGATGAAGAGGAGACCAAGTTCATCGAACTGGGGATTTTAACATCAAAAACCTCCTTCCCTCACTCCTAGAAAATTTGTTAAGAAGTTAATCCAGTCCAGTCAAAGTGAGATCAGACAGCATTATTGAATCAAAAACAAAAATCTCTGCCAATCATTATTCTGATTATATTTGAATTACTGTTGTGAAATTATCATCATATAACCGATTTTGATTATGTTGTCAGCACTTGCAAAACCTGCAATAAATTTCCAAGCATGCAGTTAAAGTGTTAAGGCTCGGACATTGGATTTATTGATTCTTCTTAAGGTGTAAAAGTTAAAGTTTTTTGGGTGTATAACATCAAAAAGTGCTCTGAAAGGTTAGTCTGGTTTTTAACGAAATTAACGCATCCTGGGGACTCGCTGTACGAGTCACTAAATTTAAAATCTAGCAACATTCCAAGATCCCTGATCCATAAGAGGAGAGCTGCCGTTAACGGGCGTGGCCGGCTCGTATCCTGGTTCCAGAGGAGGCTATTCGACCGGGGTGCGAGATCAGCGTCAGCGGGGTGGACGTCCGGATGGAGGCAGTGAGCGGCTAGACGAATCTCCTCGCCACCAGCTTAAACAGCCTTTGTGCAGCCCCGCCGGGTAATACCCGCGGAGACACGAAGGTCGGACCCCAGAGACGGAGAGCTGGTTTTATATATTTATATTTATATATAAAGCGGGATCTGACAGGGCTTTCTGGGTGTAGTGATAACATCGGGTCAGAGCAGTGTCACATTGCAACCTTATAACTGTCTGGAGAGAGTCACTTCTTTGTTAAAAGTAGAACATTAAGGCAACTTTTGATTCTGTAAAGATATGTCTGTGACTACATCTGCCAGACAGCCTTATTCCAAAATGGAGTAAATTAAGTTTTTCCCTCAAACTTCTACTCACAACACCCCATAATGACAACATGAAAAAAAACTGGTTTTTTTTTTTTTTCATTTTTGCACATTTATTAAAAAACTAAGAAATTGCACCTTTGGCAGCACAGCACAAGCATTGTACATCTGTCTTTGAGCAGTTCTGCTCATTTCTGTTTGGAGCACCTCTCAAGCTCCACCAAGCTCTGGGCTCTGGCTGGGCCACTCAAGGACATTCACAGAGTTGTCCTGAAGCCAGTCCTTTGATATCTTGGCTGTGTGCTTATGGCCATTGTCCTGCTGAAAGAAGAACTGTTGCCCCAGTCTAAGCACTCTGGAGCAGGTTTTCATCCAGGATGTCTCTGTACATTGCTGCAATCATCTTTCCTTCACCCTGACTAGTCTCCTAGTTCCTGCCACTGAAAAACATCCCCGCAGCACATCCCCACCATGCTTCACTGTAGGGATGGTGTCTGGTTTCCTCCAAACATGATGCCTAGCATTCATGCCAAAGAGTTCAATCTTTGTCTCATCAGGCCAGAGAATTTTGTTTCTCATGGTCTCAAAGCCCTTCATGTGCCTTTTGGCAAACTCCAGCTGGGCTGCCATGTGCCTTTTACTAGGGAGTGGGTTCCATCTGGCCACTCTACCATACAAGCCTGATTGGTGGATTGCTGCAGAGATGGTTGTCCTTCTGGGGTGTTATCCTTTCTCCACAAAGGAATGCTGGAGCTTTGACAGAGTGACCATCAGGTTCTTGCTTACCTCCCTGACTAAGCCCACCCGCCCCTGATCACACAGATTAAATGGGTGGCCAGCTCTAGGAAGAGTCCTGGTGGATCTGAACTTCTTCCATTTACAGATGATCGAGACCACTGTGCTCACCGGGACCTTCAAAGCAGCAGAAACGTTTCTGTGCCCTTCCACAGATTTGTGCATCAAGACACTCCTGTCTCGGAGGTCTACAGACAATTGCTTTGACTTCATGCTTGGTTTGTGTTCTGACATGCACTGTCAATTGTGGGACCTTATATGTAAACAAGTGTGTGCCTTTCCAAATCATGTCCAATAAACTGCATTTACCCCAGCTCAACTCCAATTTGTTGTATGGCTGGGGGGCCTGGCTGCCTTTTTGTTTCTGTCTTTTGTTTTTCCTTCCAGGTGGCTTGCATTTGGAACTGAGTGGCTGTGTTGCTGAGTTTATCAGGACCTCACCCTGATCACCTGAGGCTGATCACCTGCGGCTCATCAGGACTCACAGCTGTGGTGCATCTGCATGGATTGGAACATGGTGGCATTTAAGACTGGAGTGCACAGTGTGTATTTGCCAGAGACTCGACCTTGTGACCAGACGGGTGAGATCGTCGTCTCGGGAGCCATCTCATCATCAGTGGATGCAGAGAACGTCCAGGTTTGATGCACGGTCTGTGAAAGAGGAGGGGGTGAGGTCTCACGCTCGTCAGCACACTTCCTGAGGTACGTTAGATTTTGTGACTAACATTTATACAGTCAGTAAATGTGGTGTCCCTCACACCTTTTTATATTGAGCTGTATGTTAGTCATGTATCGACTTCCCCTGCAGTGGAGTTTTGTGAACTGGATGTTCCATGCCTGCAGGTTGGGAAGTTGATTAGTAATCAAGCCAGGAAGTGTTTGCTGTTTGTACACCTTTAAGTGTTCTCTCTGTGTGTAGAGTGTGGACTCACATAATGGTTCCTTCTTTCACAGACTCGGTTTGTTGCGGCCACCTGGGGGGTGTCGGCGGGGTCCGTTAGCGCTGCTGGGGGCGCACCATGCCAGACCGCACTTTCTTTTGTTATTTTTTGTATCACTGTTATGTATTAAATTCAGTTAGCCTTTGTACCGTGCTCTGCTTATTTCATACTGGGTCCTTCAAACGCTGGTCGGTTCTCCGAGCTGCGTCCGACACATAACACAATTAAGCTGTAGAAACATCTCAATGATGATCAGTGGAATTAGGATGCACCTGAGCTCAACTTTGAGCTTCATGGCAAAGGCTGTGAATATTTATGTACATGTGGTTTCTTCAGGTTTTGTTTTGTTTTTGTTGTTTTTATATAAAATGGCAAAAATCTAAAAAAAAAAAAAAAATCACACTTTCATTATGGGGTATTGTGTGTCAAATGTGAGGGAAAAAAAATTCATCCATTTTGGAATAAGGCTGTAACATAACAGCATGTAGAAAAAGTGAAGCACTGTGAATACTTTCTGGATCCAGTCTATGGACCATCCAAGCCTAATGCTACCCTATGTTTCTCCACAGATTGTACGACCTTGCTGAAGGAAAAGACAAACATCATTGAGAAATGGAGGGAACATTTCAGTGATCTTTTCAACAGGCCATCACGTGTTAACAGTGCTGCTCTAGATGGGATCCCTCAAAAACCAGTTGTTGAGTGTCTCGTACTCCCACCTGCCCTAGTTGAGGTCCAAAAAGCAATTGCACAGACAAGCTCAAGCCCCAGGTCTGGATGATGTTCCAGCAGAAATGTCCAAATTGGCAGGATTCGTGGCCCTCGGAGCTTTCCACAACATACTTTCTAGTATATGGGATGAGGAAGACATGCAAAAAGATTCCAGAGATGCTACAATAGTCTCACTGTTCAAGAACAAAGGCAGCCATTCTAACTGTGGCAACTACAGAGGTATTTCCTTACTAGTCTTTGCTGGAAAGATCTTGGTCATCCTCAATTGTCTCATCATCACAATTTCAAAAGAGCACCTGCCAGAGCCACAGTGTGGTTTTCACCCAGGTTGAAGTACTATTGGCATGATACTTACTGTCTATCAAGTCCAAGAGAAGTGCACAGAACAGAACCTAGACCTCAACACAGCCTTCACTGTCTTGACTGAGGCTTTTGACACCCTCATTAGGGAAGCACTCTGGATAATCCTGTCACAGTTCAGGTACCCACATAAATTTGTCAGTATGTTTCATCTGTTCCATGACAGTATGACTGGCCATATGCTGTTTAGTGGAGAAGCATCAGAACCATTACATATGTCAAATGGTGTAAAGCAGGGGTATGTGCTTACTCCTATGCTTTTCAACCTATTCTTCACTTACATACTGAGTCATGTCATCAAGGACATTAAACATGAAGTCTACCCAAACACAAGGCATGATCAATCACTCTTCGACATCCGGCATCTGAAATCCAAAACAAAGACAATCGAGAGGCTCATCATGGAAGCTCTAGTTGCTGATGACTGTTCCCTGATGGCACACAGGGAGTCAAACCTACAAATTTGTAGAAACTTCTTGCTTCTCTGGGCTCACCACCAGCCTTGGCAAAACTAAAGTAATAATGCAACCGGCTCCAATATCATCAGCACCTCCACTTTTAATCTCCATTGAGGGGACACAACTGAAGGCTGTGGAGGACTTCAAATACCTCAGCAGTATAATCTCCAATGGAAACTCGCTCAGCAAGAAGATCAATTACAGGATCTGCAAGGAGAGTCAAGCTCTTGGTCAACTCAATTCCATGTGATGAAGTAACACAATATCTAGAAGTCGACAAAAAACAAAGTGTATAAGGCCATCATCTTCACCAGCTTCTTCTATGGATGCTAAGCATGGACTCTGTGCAGAAGGCATCTGAAACTCTTGAAAAAGTTTCATCAGCATTGTCTAGGCATAAAATGGCACAACAAAATCTCAGACCTCCATGTCTTAGACAGAGCCCAGACAACAAGCATCAAGGCCTTGATCCCAGAAACTCAGCAAGGATGAATGGGACATGTTGTACAAATGACAATGCATCATGCACAGAGCAATGATCACATGGCCTAATAACAAAGAAGGCTGTTCCATATTATTAGGCTCCTGTGCTATATATTTATGCAGGCTGATGGAAAATCATGGAAAATACTTGGGGGGGGGGGGGGGGGGTCCATTTTCCCGACATTTAGGAAATCACATTTCACCAATTATTTTTCTGTTGCATTCTGTATTTATTTGTGTGAGTTTATTGTTGCATGTTGCTGCATCTTGTACAATAAGCTTGATCTTGTTGTTTTTTTTGTTTGTTTATTTTTTTTATTTTTTTTTACTTTTTTTGCTTACTCTAATTTTTCTAACACTAGTTTTAAAAATAACAAAACCAACCTGTTGGAAACTGGTGCCAATTTATTTATTTGGCAGAGGGCCCACTCATGAAGGCCACCATTTTGCACCACCATGTTGATTGTGTACTCCAAAAGAGACATACTTACTTTTGCATTTGTAGTACAGCTTGATGACTGAAGAAACACTGCCAACGGGGTCCTAATACAGGCTAAGAAGATTGAGAATCCTTATCTTTGTGAAATGGCAGATCATACTTGTTGCTAATTACAAGAGACAAGCATGAATTTCCATCGCTAAAAAATGGAAAATGTCACAGAAAACATCATTACAACCGGAGACAATATAGTACAGTTTTCAACCTCACCACTTGATGGCACTAAATCACACACACTGCAGCTTTAATTGTCTAATCGGCATGGCTGTATGCCAGCTGTGGTGTAAGGTTTAGGAAATGGTAAGTGTCAGCTGTTTATGGCTGTTGGTCCCAGACAATGTAAGTAAATATCTCGATCAGCCAAAGACTGTCCCCAGTGTACCTCAAAGTAATGGCCTTTCATTTCACATAGTGCAACAAACACAATGGTTGCACTCACTTCTCCAAGAGTAAATATATCACACAATGACATGCAGGCCGACTGAACAGAATGGTGCACCTGTTAGTGTGCACCTAATGTGGTTAATCTATCACAGTGGACGGTCAATAGTTTCCTCTCCTTTAGATGCCTACTAACTTCAGAAGCAGCACATCTTTAAAATAATAATAAAAACGTCTCATTCAGTGACAGTGTGGCAAATGTTGCAGGAACCAATCTTGCTCCTTCCTCCCAAAAAATTAAAAATTAAAAATCAGAAATACAGGCAGACCCCAGCGATTTAATTGGAATAATGTATGAAATGAATCATCGTCGCAGGCAGGGAGTGTTAACTCTCAGCTGTGCCATCTTCAACAGAGATCAATGCGCCTAACCTCAATTCAAGAAAACATTCTTTAATGGATCCCCCGGGGATCTGCACAGAGTCTCTTCCCTTCTCCTCACTATTTATTTATTTTAATCTTTTTTCATTTCGACTGTGGCACACACTTTTTAATTATTCGCATGAGGATTACCAGGCAAGTGGGAGAGAATACACACACACACACACACACACGTATATATAATTTTATTTCTTTATTTTTGTTTCAGTCAAACAATACTGTTTTACCAAATCCCTTTACATTCACAATACACAGTGTCCATTTTTTTTGTCAGACTGGCACTCTCACACTTTCATGTTCTTTCATGTCATTTGTGGTTGTTGTGTCTGTCTTTTACTGTGAAGGAATCTTTATTATAATTGAAGATATTTATACAAGGTCTGTCAATAAAGTATAGGTCCTTTTTATTTTTTTCAAAAACTATATGGATTTCATTCATATGTTTTTACGTCAGACATGCTTGAACCCTCGTGCGCATGTGTGAGTTTTTCCACGCCTGTCGGTGACGTCATTCGCCTGTGAGCACTCCTTGTGGGAGGAGTCGTCCAGCCCCTCGTCGGAATTCCTTTGTCTGAGAAGTTGCTGAGAGACTGGCGCTTTTTTGATCAAATTTTTTTCTAAACCTGTGAGGCACATCGAAGTGGACACGGTTCGAAAAATTAAGCTGGTTTTCGGTGAAAATTTTAACAGCTGATGAGAGATTTTGAGGTGATACTGTCGCTTTAAGGACTTCCCACGGTGCGGGACGTCGTGCAGCGCTCCCAGGCGCCGTCGTCAGCCTGTTTCAAGCTGAAAACCTCCACATTTCAGGCTCTATTGATCCAGGACGTTGTGAGAGAACAGAGAAGTTTCAGAAGAAGTCGGTTTTAGCATTTTATCCGGATATTCCACTGTTAAAGGAGATTTTTTTAATGAAAGACGTGCAGACGGGTCCGCGCGTCGGGACGCAGCCGGCGCGGTGCGGCGGCACAGGAAAAACACCTCTGTGTTGATAACCATTTGTAAAATCCAGGCGGCTTTTGATGGCTTTCAGTGGAGTGAGTATCTGAGAAATTGTTTAACAGTTGGACATGTTCCAACTTGTCCTTAAGGCTTCCAACAGAGGTGTTTTTCCAGTGGCATGTCTGACGTAAAAACATATGAATGAAATCCATATAGTTTTTGAAAAAATAAAAAGGACCTATACTTTATTGACAGACCTCGTATACACTATATAGCATATTCATGCATTGTGATGCAGTGCAGAATCATAGTTTTGGGGACTGCATGGCTGTTCTCATAACTGTTTGCTTGATGTGGGAATTAACAAATACTGGCAGCTTATTTTCTTAGTAATTATGCATTAATGGGACTTAACGGATGAAGCTACCCACAGCTGCTAAAAGTGCTAACACCATTGGCATGCAACATTAAATAAGATGAGAATTTCGCTCAGCGTGAATATTGCAGCGGGGACATCTTAGATCATCCGTTAGGACATTTCATGATAAAACAAGTCATATCATTCCATATATTTGTACAACCTCAATTCCACTGAAGTTGGGACGTTGTGTAAAATGTAAATAAAAACACAATACAATGATTTTCAAATCCTCGTCAAGTTATATTCAATTGAATACACCACAAAGACAAGATATTTAATGTTCAAACTGATAAACTTTATTGTTTTTGTGAAATTATTTGAAATTGAAATGGATGCCTGAAACACGTTTCAAAAAAGCTGGAACAGTGGTTGTGTTGCTCCAAAACCTGGATGTACCTTTCAGGATTGATGGTGCCATCACAGATGTGTAAGTTGCCCATGCCATGAGCACTGCGCTGATAACAATCTGGATTCAACAATCTTTTTCCTCTTTTGTCCAGAGGACATGACATTCATGATTTCCAAAAACAATTTGAAATATGGACTCATCAGACCACAGCACACTTTTCCACTTTGCGTCTGTCCATTTCAAATGAGCTCGGGCCCAGAGAAGGCGGCAGCATTTCTGGATGTTGTTGATATATGGCTTTCGCTTTGCATGGTGGAGTTTTAACTTGCACTGGTAAATGTAGCAACGAACTGTGTTATGCCTCTGGATCCCCTGGGAAGAGTTATAGGACTTGATCGAGGATAGGGAAGTGTGGGATGAGCTAGTTTGTCTGCAACCACCACAACCCAGACCAGGATACGTGGCAGAAAATGAATGAATGCATGAATCTATACCATAAAAATTGTCTGTGCATGGGTAGATAATGTTTTTTGGAGACTGGCTGAAGCATTTTCTCTCATGACTTTGACACTTTGACACAAACAATATCTGACTGGAGAGTTGAATATATTTGGAAAAAGAGGCCCTTCACTCTGCATTGACACCCGCTGTTCATTATGATTTCTCAGGGCTGTTTGTGCCTCCTCATATTTGGAATTTTTTTAGAGACCTCAATAAGAAGTGATATGGTTGTCACAGCATTGTCATCATACTTGTTGTTGTCTTGATTAGCTGTCAGGCTAGCGGGAACAGACACTTCTGGTGAGTTACTTTGAAAAGAGGGCGACTGTGTACCCAGCTCATCCTGAAGAACATATTTGTGATAAGGAAGGTGTTCTGTTGCTGCAAGGTTCACATGTATTATTGTACACAGGGTGTAAATAAATAAATAACAGTGTTTGAATGTGTTCATGCACCAGTGTGCATCCTGACAAGAGGCCTTGGTGTAACAGATGTGACTAAGCCTGTCCCAGTTGTTCATGTGTGCACGTATCTTTTCTTGTCACTTCAGTCCCACATCATCGACTGGCCACAGCACACTGTACCGAGATGTACTGATCAAAAGCATGAGCTGTCACCATAACCTGACATTTTTATTTGTGCCTTTTTCTCTCGTAGTCCCCTGTGTGAATGAAATCGCTTCCTTCCCACTGCTTCCCTCTTACAGTAAAGCCTTGTTGTCATGAGCAGCAGCAAAATTATTTGTGTGTCACACATGACACTGCTTTGTGCTGTTTTCAGTGCTGATGTGAGCAACTCGTGACATTAGCAATGTGCGTCATCATGTACCTCTGTGAATATCATGCTGTTTTATAGAAACTTGACACAAAGGAGGATAAAATGCATATGCAAAGTAGTCCTGTGTCTATACATAATGCATTGGGTGTACCTTGGTTATTATATATTCGCTGAATATGGTCAAGTTCGTTAAGATGAACAGCTTTTGAGAGTTCCGTTTAAAAATAAAAAATACAGTACCAAGTCATACAGTAAAGCGTTACACACAAATAAGGTCTGGTGTCGAGACCTTCCCTAATCCATGAGTAAGCAAATTGGCAAAAGTGGTGAGGAAAAACACCCTCAACTTTTTTTCATAACAGGAAGAAACCTCAAGCAGACCAGAGTCAGTGGGGTGGTCATTCTAATAACACAAAACAAAAAGCATAACACAAGAGTGACAGACGAGTGACAGGATGGGAACAGCAGAGGACAGCTGTTGTAGTAAGCTGAAGAAGAAGAGGTTCTGCAATTTAATCCTAATTACAGTTAGACATTATCCAAGCAATAGGATCAGTGAGCAGCCATACTTACTCTATGGGGAACAGACCAGGACCAGTGTTGCCACAGTTACTTTGACAAAGTAATCCAATTACTAATTACTGATTACTCCATGAAAAAGTAACTTAGTTACTTTTAAAATTGAGTAATCGGTAAAATAACTAAGTTAGTTTACTAATTACTTTATTAGCTACTTTCAGCAGCTGCTGACAACATCCCCTGCCACCTCAACATGAAAATGATAACCCATTTTTCCAATATTCATTTTATAGTCACCCTTTTTTTACTTCAATGATCATAAATACTTGTTTAATTAAAAAAAAAAAACCTGAAGACCTCATATTTAACTGTTGACAGGACTGTAACAGCAAAACGTACCATTTCTAACCTACCTTGTTTATAAATGTAACTATTAAATTCTTTCTTTTTCTGACATCTAAATTCTTTTGAAACATTTTAGTTGTTGAAATTATCATTATTATTATTGTTATTATTAAGTAATATTAGTACGGAAGCGTATTGCATTCACTCGATTAAAAAAAAAAATTGACCACTGATCTCGTAATTATGAGAAAAGATCTCATAATTACGACATCAGGATCTCGTAATTATGAGAAAAGATTGTTTTATGTATATACTTCCGTACTTACAGTCCCTCAGTAAAGAAGCGCGCTGAGCTCAGCCAATGATAACATACAGCAATCAAACACAAAGCGTGGATTTTCCCCTGAAGTGATCCCAGATGAATGTCCAGGGAGGAGCACAGGGCGTCTTCCAGCTTTCACTCACACAACAGCCACACCGACCACTGAGGGACAAAGCGGGGCTTACTCCCACCCAGGTGCATGCCAGTCTGCAGGCCCCTGTGCCCTGCCTCGCTGGAGGAGTTTCATTCATCCAGGAATAGTTTAGGGGGAAATCCACACTTTGAGTGTGCCGTGGTGTGTGATTACAGTTCAGTGTCGGAGGTTACAAATTGGCCAATTTTATTATGACTCTGGAATTCTCACGCTTGTCTTTACAGAGGGACTGGAAGAACGGAAGCACATTGTACAGAAGCGATTACACACACACACACACACACACAGAAACACAATAAATAAAAGTAAAAATAGCCTGATCTAGTAATTACGAGATCCTGATGTCGTAATTATGAGATCTTTTCTCGTAATTACAAGATCAGCGGTCAAATTTTTTTTTTATCCAGTGAATGCAATACACTTCCGTATATTAGTACAAGCAATAGTATGAAAAAATGTCTTCAAAAGTGGACCTTTAATCTACTGCTGTTATGGGGAGCCACGCCTCCCTCACCCCAAAACGCTCCCTTCCTGCATGGATTCGCCCCTGACTTACTGTTTGACCAGGAAGAATGGATAACATTTATATATGCAGAAAACACAACCAGATTGACAGATAAGAAAGTCTTATCAGCGTTTTTTAAGTCATGGCATCCTCAGAAATAGACTTGGGTGTGAAAAAAAGCATTAGTATCAGCTGTTTCTAACAAGGACACGCACAGAGTGGCACAGAGTTTTAATGAAAAAAAAAGTCAAACATGTCTTTGTAAAACCATAGCTCTGAGTGACACTGCACTTTTAGAAACAACTGTTCTTCAACGTGGAGCTGAGCTGCACAGTGGATGCGGCTCTGTGCAGTAGCTCGCTGAAACTGGGCAGTTCAGACTTCGCCCTGCATCTCATCGGGATACCTGTTTTAAAGCTGTGATCAACCCACAATACAAAAATAATAGTAATGCACAGTGACTCGGAGAAGTAAATATAATCTGATTACTGATTTGGAAAGATTAATGCGTTAGATTACCCGTTACTGAAAAAAGCGGTCAGATTAGAGTAACATATTACTATGTAATGCGTTACCGGCATCACAGGTCAGGTCAGTCCAGTATCTGTACCCTCTTCTGCACCCATGTCTTTGTAATGTGTGCAGAATGTGGTTTTACATTGTTTCTTTGAAAAATACATGGATGTCCCTGGAAAAGACGCCACCTTGAAGGCAGCATATGTTGCTCTAAAATCTCAATGTAATTTGTTGCATTAATGCTGCCATCACAGAAGTGTAAATAACACAGCATCCATTTCTTCCAAAAAAAAAAAAAAGATGTGAAATTAAGACTTTCTTGGCCACCAAACATATTTCCAGTGTGTGATGGTCCAACCCTGATGCCTGAGAGCCTAGAGACACCAACACTGGTTCTAGACAAGATTACCATAACACCTCATTTTTGCACAGTAAAGTTTGAAGTAGCATTTGTGAATGTAACTCCATATTGTTGTGCTTGACAAAGGTTGCCCAAATAGTCCCTTGTCCACGTGTTTATTTCAGCTATTGATGAATGTTGGTTTTTGATGCAGTGCCATCTGAGGGACCGGAGATCACAGGTGTTCAGGTAAGGATTCTGCTCTTGTCCTTCCTGCAGATTCTATGAATTGTTCAATATATTATGCACTGTAGAGAGAGAAATATGCAAATCCCTTCCAATCTTTGAGGAACACTGTTTTTAAACATTTCAGTAATTTTGTCATGAGCTTGATGGTGGCAATTAAGTTTCCCCTTGGGGATTAATAAAGATTTTCTTATTCACACCCACCGATGTAAAGTTTTGGAGAATGGTTAAACTAAGTTGTAATGAGATATGTAGGACCACAGACACGCCTACTTCACTTCTGCAGCCAAACACATAGCAGCTGATCCACAACATATATACGAGGGCTGTCAATAAAGTAACGGTCCTTTTTATTTTTTTCAAAAACTATATGGATTTCATTCATATGTTTTTACGTCAGACATGCTTGAACCCTTGTGCGCATGCGTGAGTTTTTCCACGCCTGTCGGTGACGTCATTCGCCTGTGAGCACTCCTTGTGGGAGGAGTCGTCCAGCCCCTCATCGGAATTCCTTTGTCTGAGAAGTTGCTGAGAGACTGGCGCTTTGTTTGATCAAAATTTTTTCTAAACCTGTGAGACACATCAAAGTGGACACGGTTCGAAAAATTAAGCTGGTTTTCAGTGAAAATTTTAACGGCTGATGAGAGATTTTGAGGTGACACTGTCGCTTTAAGGACTTCCCACGGTGCGAGACGTCGCGCAGCGCTCTCAGCCGCCGTCGTCAGCCTGTTCAAGCTTAAAACCTCCACATTTCAGGCTCTATTGATCCAGGACGTCGTGAGAGAACAGAGAAGTTTCAGAAGAAGTCGGTTTCAGCATTTTATCCAGATATTCCACTGTTAAAGGAGATTTTTTTAATGAAAGACGTGCGGACGGATCCGCGCGTCGGGACGCAGCCGACGCGGTGCGGCGGCACAGGAAAAACACCTCCGTGTTGATAACCATTTGTAAAATCCAGGTGGCTTTTGATGGCTTTCAGTGGAGTGAGTATATGAGAAATTATTTAACAGGCAGGACATGTTCCAACTTGTCCTTAAGGCTTTCAACAGAGGTGTTTTTCCTGTGGCGGAGCGTCGCGGCGGCTGCGTCCCGACGCGCGGACCCGTCCACACGTCTTTCATTAAAAAAATCTCCTTTAACAGTGGAATATCCGGATAAAATGCTGAAACCGACTTCTTCTGAAACTTCTCTGTTCTCTCACGACGTCCTGGATCAATAGAGCCTGAAATGTGGAGGTTTTCAGCTTGAACAGGCTGACAACGGCGGCTGAGAGCGCTGAGCGACGTCTCGCACCGTGGGAAGTCCTTAAAGCGACAGAATCACCTCAAAATCTCTCATCAGCCGTTAAAATTTTCACTGAAAACCAGCTTAATTTTTTGAACCGTGTCCACTTCGATGTGTCTCACAGGTTTAGAAAAAATTTTGATCAAACAAAGCGCCAGTCTCTCAGCAACTTCTCAAAGGAATTCCGACGAGGGGCTGGACGACTCCTCCCACAAGGAGTGCTCACAGGCGAATGACGTCACCGACAGGCGTGGAAAAACTCACGCATGCGCACGAGGGTTCAAGCATGTCTGACGTAAAAACATATGAATGAAATCCATATAGTTTTTGAAAAAAATAAAAAGGACCGTTACTTTATTGACAGCCCTCGTATGTTCAATATATTATGCACTGTAGAGAGAGAAATATGCAAATCCCTTCCAATCTTTGAGGAACACTGTTTTTAAACATTTCAGTAATTTTGTCATGCATTTTTTGACAAACAGAAGATCCTTTGCCCATGTTTGCTCCTCAACCATTCATGGATACTGCTTTTGTACCAAAACATGTTTACAATCACCTGCTGACACCACCTTTTTGAAATAACATCATCGCTTGACATTACCCCTGTCCCAACTTTTTTTGGAATGTGTTGCAGGCTTTAAATGCAGGAATGGATGTATATTAACAAATGAAATGAAGCCGACTACTCAAAACATGAATATAGGTTGGTTTCATGCTATCCACAATGAAACAGAAGTAAATGTAAGAATCTGGTTATTTTGTTTATTTGCTTTTTCCATGCCATTCCAGCTTTTTCTTATTTGGAGTCATAAATGGTCTGGAGTAGTGGGCCCAGAATTGATCCTTGTGGGGAGTCCATGTGGGTTATATCAAGTTATATGACATATTCTATTAGGGAGTTTTGGGTGGTGTCCTGTTTTATGTTGCGCTCAGCTAGGGAGGCATCATTTGCATTGATGATAAAAACAGAATGAACAAATTGATTAAAAAAGCTGGCTCTGTGATCAGCATTACTCTGGACTCACTTGAAGCAATTCTCGAAAAGAGACTGAGGACAAAGTTAAGGGCCCCGCCACATATAGTGCGAATAAAGTACAATTCAGGGTGACTCACAGTGAAACAGCTCATATGATCGAACCACGAAATATCGCACTGATGAGCATGTGTGCACGATGCTGGTGTGACGGTTCATGCACGTGGGAACACACTTCCAGCAGCTGCACGACGTGGTTACACATCGTGCAGATAAAAAACATATATGCTGCAATTGTTTTGTGCACGTGGGAGCACAGCAGCTTTTCACATCACGCAGCTGCTGAAAATAAAAAAAATAAAATTACATGCCACCCACGGGACTCAAACCCTTGCCTTCCAAAAGCTCTGATTACCAGTCAGAAACCTTACCACTAAGCTAAGATCGCTGTCCTGTGAACGCTGATGTATGTATTTAAAATGAAATAAACCCACACACCATATAAAAACACCGCATTTATCAAGCGGGCAGTACAAATATGATCCATCTGTTCCTTTGTAGATGACCCATGGTCACAGACATACAGTCAAGAAATGACATGAATGAGAAGCAGTTCACACTTCACATGTCCACATCTGCTGGTCCGGTGCGTCCAGCCGGCCTGCACATCTTGTGGAGGGCGTGCTGAAGCACAGACACTGCATCATGTGGAACAGAGCTCGGGTGGGTGAGGTGACAGTCATATTGCCCGCTGCGTGTTATGATCTTACAATCCATTTCAACCTGGGGGTAGCCTGTCAATGTGCATGCCGTGCATGCGCTCACTCACTGCAGCCCGTTCCCACAGTGATATATGTTTTTTTTATGTCCACGTGATGACAGCAAGCAGACACTTGTGTCACAGTGGGCAGTTGTTAGTCCATGTCTGTCCAAACACAGTATGTGTTTCAGCTGGGATGTCCAGATCGACAGATCTCCACAGCCGCTTCTGTCGATGGCCACACCTCCTGTCAGTTCAGCGCACACACCAAAGCCACACTCGTGGGGCACTTAGACAAATTTCGCTGCCAGCACAGCAATGATTGTCTGCTGACTGTTGTCATGTTAATTGTGTGAATGGCCACACATTTTCTAAGTGTCATGCGAGCGGTGTTAGATATTCATGCGTGTCACTTGGAATTTGGCCAACACCTGCCGTGAAAGCGATCAATTGGCTCGCACAGGGCACACTCTGTCTTTCAGCCACTGGTGTGCGCAAATAGTTGTAGCAACAGGTGTATGAGGCGATAGAGGCAGGTATGATTTTACATGTTTTGCACATGATTCCTGCTTCATGTGCACTTTATGCACAAATCGACCAAATTTGCATTATGTGTGAAGGGGCCCTAAAGACTGTTTAAGTTTTTAAAAGCCATCCTTTGCACAATGTCGTTAGCAGTCTTAGAAGCTCCTTTAGTCAGCGGCTCGTGTTGACTCAGTTTTACTGAATGTTTTCGGAGGTCCTTTTTCCCAGTAGCAGTCAGACTTTTTAATCAGCAATTTTAGTTTTGCTATTCCACGGCTATAAATCATGCATTTATTATATTTTAATGTTTTTATTTTATTTTGTTGTCTGCCTGTGTATGTATGAGCTCGATGGTGGCAATTAAGTTTCCCCTTGGGGATTAATAAAGATTTTCTTATTCACACCCACCGATGTAAAGTTTTGGAGAATGGTTAAACTAAGTTGTAATGAGATATGTAGGACCACAATCACAGGCACAAAGTTGTGCCTGTGATGCTAAGTCATTTATTATCCCACATGCCCAAACAAGGGATCTGTGGGGCAGATATTCAAAAGACCAAAGACCTTACCAACTGTAAGAGTGTTCCATGATGCATAACACAAAATGGCTGACACACATCCAAAATATCCTTATACCTATCTGATCTTAACCTAACTGCTTTTCAGGCACAAAATGCCCTTGTATTTGGTAAAACTATCTGATCACTTTACAACTGTCTAATTGATAAAACCATCTGAACTTTTATAGATGTTTAATTGATAAAACCAAAGTATTCACATCTATTTGAAAAAGAATCAGCATGATGGAACACTCAGATTATTGCATGACAAGCAGACACACACTATAAGATTTTTTTTACATAACCTTGAATGCAACGTGAGCAGACACGCCTACTTCACTTCTGCAGCCAAACACATAGCAGCTGATCCACAACAGGCTAAGGACCGCCCACCCACATGAGTCTGGCCTTAACTCAGGAATAAAAGTTAGTGGAGAAGAAAATTCTAGGCTCTTTGTCTAGATGGTTGCATATGATCTGTGTTAGATGACTCTCTGTATCAGGGTTTGAACTTATTCAATACAACATCTAAACTTTGAAGTCCGTTTCCTGTCCAATTCTTTTTGAGATCACTCACCACATAAAAGAACCGAACACAATGACCTGCTTTGTATATTATGTAGTTCACTACATAATTATGTACATATTAGTTCATATTTAATTTCATTGCTACATTGTAATTTGACCTAGGCACCCAAAATTCTGACACAACTTACAAGTGACTCCACGGTAGCTGTTAGGTATCAGATGAGGTTAGTATTTAGGACATGAGATCATGCACTGACCTCAGTGCATGACTTCAATGTGTGATCACCACAGCAGATCCACACTGGACTGACACAAAGTGATTCCAAAGGTGCCAAAGAATTCTCTGAAGAGACCTAGTGCCAAAGATGTCTACTCATCACCTTAGGACACTGGTGAGCATCCATGTCTGACAACCATACAGTAAGACAGGAAGCACCAAGACTCTAAAGACTTGGACCTTCTTTTTCTGCAAAGATATTGGCAATGGCAAACACGGATGTCCAGCAACCTCATGACTCTATCAGCTCTTCCCGGGTTTCTCCCGATCTAAAAGCTCACCACTCTTTGACCTTTAAATGTTTTGATTTTTGAGTTGTAGCAACACAAGAACAACAAAACTCTGTTAAGGATGCAGTATTCTTTGTTCTAATCACCCACATTCTCTGTGGAATAGACAAAAAAGGTTAAATTCATGTGTGAAACCCAGTGCCAAACGTTAAGTGTGTCTGGTTCTGCTGCTGCATTCTTGTGTTTTGCTGAGCTCTCTGATTACACCAGCCTGTCCTCTGTGCAGACTCATATGACAGCATGATGGCACCTACGAGGTGGGTTGCTCTTTGTCTTTTTTCATTTTAAAAACATGCAGGAGAGCTGTCGGGGGAGAAAATGTGAGCTTCTAATTGCTGTGTGTGAAAACACTTGCAGTGGTTCCATTTCTTTTGAACACCTCTTTTAAAAATGCTGAAATAATGTGGCTGCATTGTTTTCACTCATCACTTCCAATACTCATTTGCTTCATTCCTCATTCTTATCAGTAACTGTTTGAGGCCCCAAATGAACAAAAGAGACTTAAGAAGCACCGTGGGCCAGCAGATCATCTGTTTCTGCTCCTTCCCTTCTAATTGACAGGAAAAGAAAAGCATGAATAATATACACACAGGACGCCCAGGTACCTACTGGAACACCAGGTGCTTTAAGTTTAATTCACATTCTCTTACTGAAGAAAAGCTGCTGTGCACATACTGATCTCAGATACATAAGAAAAAACCCACTGACTTGAGCAGTATGTGGTTTCATTGAGCTGAAGTGTGAGCAAGGTGAATTCATGTGGGATGTCTTAATCTGTAACATGCCAACAGTGCTTGGACATAAAATCATAACTAACTAAATAAATAAATATCTACAAGTAGAAACTGTGTGGTTGCTTTAAATGTTCAGAGTGTGATGCGTTTGCCATATTGCCTGTGTAATTTGGCGCACATCTCTACCTCTCTATTTTTCACAGAGAAATCCTATCCATCCTATCAGAACCCTAAAAGTTATTTGGGTCCCTAAAGCTGGTTTCCCATTACTGATTTATGACACCCGATGGCACACATTTTGGGACAATGAATAAATAAATAATGAGTTAAGGCTTAAAAACATGTAATCTGTGATAATAGTAGCATTGTAGAACCTTGTGATAAGTCTGGAAGGTTTTGAACATGTTCAAAAATTTCATGACATCTGGATGAATAGTGATGCACAAAACTAAATAATCAGATGTAATATGTGGAGATGGGGGTAATATATGTCTTTTCCTGTAAATTTACAGCTGGCTTTGGTTCATATTTTGACATATTTTGAAATAAATCATTGTTGCTTGAATGCGGATGTGACTGCTCAGTTATTTTCATGACAAGCTACAACTAAAGGCTAAAATTAAAATACAAGGCAGACTGTAGTGAGCGGTGAGTGATTTGAGTAATCAGAGCAAGCAGCGATCCTGCGCAACAGTGTGCAGTGGCCTTGCATGGGAGTGGGTGGAGATCAGTGTGGTTTTTGAAATGCACAGATGTGCCAAGATGTGCTGAAATGAACACTTCTGCTCACTGCTCTTGGAAAACTGCAGAGGTTCATTTATAAGCTGTATGCAGTATTTAATGCATACCAGACTGGTACAAGACCGCACAAACCATGCATCTATTTTATGTTTACAGATGACTTTGTTATTACTTCAGATGGCTTTGATTTTTGATGATGACTGAACACTGGCCTTGCACCGAAGGGCACTGGATGATCCATCCCCCCAACCAACAACGTAAATGCTTGCGTGACCATCTCAGCAGTTGCGTATTATTTTTCATGTTGTTTGATTTCCTGTTTTCTGTTTCTTCAGCTTTGTAAAACTTTGTAAAACCCTTGTAACTACAGTGGGTCACCCACCTGAGTCTGGTCTGCTTGAGGTTTCTTCCTCAATACCATCTGAGGGAGTTTTTAACTTTGTGGCAAAGTCTTGTTCTAACCACAGTACCGTGCACACAGTAACATTGTGAGCATGCCCAATCGCATTCAGTATCACTTGTAATTGTCACAAACCTGGTGTATAATGCTGCAACGCATGCCTGTTGACTCATATTGTGATGATTCGTGCCAAGTTTACTTATTTTAGAATTTGGATGGCAATTGGGGCCATGAATCAGCAATGTGAGGCTGGTTTTAATGAAGAAAAAAAAATCCCCTTTTTTTGTTGATGGACATAAAGCTTTCTTGGAGGTTTCCAAATGACCATACAGGTTGTTTATTCATACTCTCAAATATGACCCATGGGAGTGTTTCCTAAACACACATGCACACGCACACGCACACACACACACACACACACACACACACACAGCTACACTGAACAAAAATATAAATGCAAACTTTTCTATATACACAAGAGACGTATTTCTCTCAAATATTGTTCATAAATCTGTGTAAATCTGTGTAATAAACAATAAAAGGCCACTCTGAAATGTAGTTTTGTTTTATGGGTGGTGGTGTCAGAAAACCAGTCTGTATCTGGTGTGACCACCATTTGCCTCACACAGTGCAACACATCTTCACACAGAGTTGATCAGCAGCTAGACGCCATCAAATGTGAGCATTTGCCCACTCAAGTCTGTTACGGCGACAAACTGCAGTCAGATTGAGACCCCGAGGAGGACAACAAGCATGCAGATGAGCTTTCTTGAGACCGTTCCTGACAAAATTCTTTGGTTCTACAAACCGATTGTTGGTGCAGCTGTCCAGGGTGGCTGGTCTCAGGCGATCTTGGAGGTGAACATGCTGGATGGTCCTGGGCTGGTGTGGTTACATGTGGTCTGCTGTTGTGAGGCCAGTTGGATGTATACTGCCAGATTCTCTGAAACGCCTCTGGAGACGGCTTATGGTAGAGAAATGAACATTCAGTTCATGGGCAACAGCTCTGGTGGACATTCCTGCAGTCAGCATGCCAGTTGCACACTCCCTCAAAACTTGCAACATTTTCGTCATTGTGCTGTGTAATAAAACTTAACATTTCACAGTGGCCTTTCATTGTGGCCAGTCTAAGGCACACCTGTACAATAATAATGCTGTCTAATCAGCATCTTGATATGCCACAGCTGTGAGGTGGGATGGATTATCTCGGCAAAGGAGAAATGCTCACGAACACAGAGAAATAGGTCTTTTGTGTATATAGAAAATGTTTTAGATCTTTGAGTTCAGCTCATGAAAAATGGGAGCACAAACAAAAGTGTTGCATTTGTATTTTTGTTTAGTGTAGATACACAGATGAGGACAAATGTATTAGCTACCCTATGAATATAATAAGGTGCTTACACAAACAATCAATGTGGTCTTATTTGGGTAAAGATAGTATCCTGAAAAAATATCTCACCACTTAGCATACAAGTATATTTTTACATCTTATTGTTAGACTGCTGATGTGTTGTCACAGCATATACTTTGTACACAAATTCGATCTGTTCATTAATAATGCTTTAACTGTGGGACTAGTATTCACAAAATTTCCCAGCATGCTGTGGGTCACAGCTGAACACTGAATTTGTTAATCAGCCCTAATTAATGCATTGATCTGTTACATAGCCTGTGTTGTTATGCTGTAATCATTATGTGGAATTCAAGCTACTTCCTTTCTGTGTGAAGCTTGCATGTTGTACCTGGATGTCATCTGGGTATTCTGGCTTCTTCTCACCATCATAAACAGCTGTGGTGAACAGGAGCAGCTGTGTAGCCATGTAGAACTTCTAGACAAAGTAGGATCCCTCACTTGTGGATAGGGTGCATTATTACCAAATTGTTTCAGCATTTTTAACATTATTTCCACTGATCGATGGAGGAGACTACAGGATATGTGCTCAGCCATGTTTGATGATTTGCACTATTGTCACAGTTACTTAGAGAAGTTACTTTATTAGTTACATTTTACAGTTACTTTATACAATTACTTCATTAGTAGCTGAGGACAACTTGTCGGCAGGTGCTCAGTATAACTAATAAAGTAACAAGTAGTCTAACTTGGTTATTTTTAAGACTGAGTACTCAGAAAAGTAACTATTAGTTACTTTGCTGATTAGTTACTTTGCTGATTACTCTTAAGAATAGTCAAATTAGATTACTAGTTACCCTGTTAGTTACATTACTTATTAGTTACAGGTTGTCGGCAGCTGGTAATGAAGCAACTGTTTAAAGTAATTGTGTAAAGTAACTACAAAAGTAACTTTACAAAGTAACTGTGACAACACTGATTATTCGTCTGTGTTCAGTATCTCTTAAAAAATAGCGAACCCATTTCAGTCATAATTTGCACCAAGGATGGTCCTCTGATCAAGTCAGAGTTACGTTTGCAGATACTGTTTGTTTAATGTGGCAAGATACTCAAATTGCAGGTTTTTGTCAGAATCCTAAAGACCATGAATGCAAGAGTTGGGGTGAAGATTGAGGAATGTCCTATTTTAATCCTCTGGGGTGCGAGGGCAGTTTTTGGACAGTTCACTCGCCTGGCATAAATGTATTATTATTGCTGTTAACAGCTCTCCCTACATCCCACAATCAAGTTTTATGTCTCTTTTTTTCAGGACAACCTGTGCTTTCAGAATATATGTTTTTGTTGTGTTTTATAAGTGTAATAAAGGTTTACAATCAAAAATAGGCAAGGAAAAAATAAAATGAAAAATAATTTTCCACACACATTTATTCAAAACACACAGCAAACTATAATAAACAACTGTTTTGACACTTTATAAAGGTAATTTGAGGTCTTGTGTGAAAGACTGTACAACAAAAAGGTTCAAACAATAAACACAAATGCACATTTTGAACAATGTACGAGGGCTGTCCATAAAGTATAGGTCCTTTTTATTTTTTTCAAAAACTATATGGATTTCATTCATATGTTTTTACGTCAGACATGCTTGAACCCTCGTGCGCATGCGTGAGTTTTTCCACGCCTGTCGGTGACGTCATTCGCCTGTGAGCACTCCTTGTGGGAGGAGTCGTCCAGCCCCTCGTCGGAATTCCTTTGTCTGAGAAGTTGCTGAGAGACTGGCGCTTTGTTTGATCAAAAGTTTTTCTAAATCTGTGAGACACACCGAAGTGGACACGGTTCGAAAAATTAAGCTGGTTTTCAGTGAAAATTTTAACGGCTGATGAGAGATTTTGAGGTGACACTGTCGCTTTAAGGACTTCCCACGGTGCGAGACGTCGCGCTGCGCTCTCAGGCGGCGTCATCAGCCTGTTTCAAGCTGAAAACCTCCACATTTCAGGCTCTATTGATCCAGGACGTCATGAGAGAACAGAGAAGTTTCAGAAGAAGTCGGTTTCAGCATTTTATCCGGATATTCCACTGTTAAAGGAGATTTTTTTAATGAAAGACGTGCGGACGGGTCCGCGCGTCGGGACGCAGCCGGCGCGGAGCGGCGGCACAGGAAAAACACCTCCGTGTTGACAACCATTTGTAAAATCCAGGCGGCTTTTGATGGCTTTCAGTGGAGTGAGTATATGAGAAATTGTTTAACAGCTGGACATGTTCCAACTTGTCCTTAAGGCTTCCAACAGAGGTGTTTTTCCTGTGGCGGAGCGTCGCGGCGGCTGCGAGCCAACGCGCGGACCCGTCCGCATGTCTTTCATTAAAAAAATCTCCTTTAACAGTGGAATATCCAGATAAAATGCTGAAACCGACTTCTTCTGAAACTTCTCTGTTCTCTCACGACGTCCTGGATCAATAGAGCCTGAAATGTGGAGGTTTTCAGCTTGAAACAGGCTGATGACGCCGCCTGAGAGCGCTGTGCGACGTCTCGCACTGTGGGAAGTCCTTAAAGCAACAGTGTCACCTCAAAATCTCTCATCAGCCGTTAAAATTTTCACTGTAAACCAGCTTAATTTTTCGAACCATGTTCACTTCGATGTGTCTCACAGGTTTAGAAAATATTTTGATCAAACAAAGCGCCAGTCTCTCAGCAACTTCTCAGACAAAGGAATTCCGACGAGGGGCTGAACGACTCCTCCCACAAGGAGTGCTCACAGGCGAATGACGTCACCGACAGACGTGGAAAAACTCACGCATGCGCACGAGGGTTCAAGCATGTCTGACGTAAAAACATATGAATGAAATCCATATAGTTTTTGAAAAAAATAAAAAGGACCTATACTTTATGGACAGACCTCGTATTCAAACTGGTGTATGCATTTTGTTGTCCATTGATATAGTAAACAGTGCTTTACGCAGAGAAAGCAACAGAGTTATCCAGTAACATTCACATGCAAACTAGTGGAGCAATCCTGATAGTTACACACTCTTTGTTTGAGCACATGAGATTGTCATCAGAGGCTCTCCGTCTGCTCCTGCTTTCACTGATCACTGTGTGTAATGGCGCAGGGCGCACTGAGTATGTACTAATAGTATGTACTCACTGGAGCACCCAGGGGGCTATTCAAATGGGCCAACTAGTAACATATCACTCCTGGAAACGATTTTTGGCTTTTCATGTGAGGTAAATCTGCCCTACCATTGGATTTTGGAAAACCATGTGACGGTGATCCAATTCTGATTGGAAAACTCACATTGCGCACGTCATCACACCGCTTCTATGATGAGTACAAAGATGGCCGATGGCTGGCTTGAAAGTCCACGTAGTTACCTTTTCAGAAAAAAATGTAAGTTTCTATCTCATATCATTAAAAAGTTATTTATAATTTAGTAAGGCTTGGTCTTAGCCGTCGTATACGACCCCAGAGGGTTAATGACTGGCATCAATACAATCACTGAATCTGCCAGTTGTGGTCCATTTTACTGGAAGTCTGCTCTTCACTTCACTGGACTTATGAACTGCAACATATCTGTCACTGCATTCTTGACAATTCTTTGTTTGTATTTTAGTTTTATTTCATTAGTATGGCCAGAGCAGATGGTCACCCCACTGTGTCTGGTCTGCCTGAGGATTTTTCCAAGCATAGCCCACACACAGTATGGTATCTCCGGGTTTATCTCGGGCTTCCTGGGTGCTGACGTTTGTAATAAGTGCTTCCTGATTCTTTAAATGAACACAAAGCTCCACCATCTACTTTGCGATTTTGTTGTGGTTCAAGCAGTCACATGACCATAGTGGTAAGATCAATCAATAACTTTCTTTCGACATGCAGCAGAAAGGCTGAGTGTCAAGACATCAAAAAGTCTCTACGTTGCTCGATGCAAAATTCTGTTCTGCATTGGATAGAAGTCATGTAGACACACAGAAGCACAGGTTGGACGTAAAACAACCACTAACTGATGTCATGACATTCATACTAACTGTAGGAGGCAGTAAATGCATCCACTTCAAAATTTATAGCACAAAATATTTATGTTTCATTTTTATAAATTGGTTGTGTTCACCTTTTTGAAAAGCTTTAACAGGCAGACTGCTGGTTTGCGCTCTCCGAGTCCTCTCTGCTTACAGTTATTTTGAGATGCAGCCAGAAATGACCTGATGTGTGTGTGAAATATACTGAGATTTTTGGAACTAAAAAAAGGGTGGAAGTGCCACATGATTGTCCTTTCTGTGTTTTATCCAACCTGCTCACACTTAATTACGTCTGCCAAGGACGCAATAAAATCATTGTTGTTTTTTTATTTATTTGTCTGTCTGTTAGCAGGATTACGTCAAAACTACTGCACAGATCTTGACAACATTTTCACCACAGATAAATATTAGGCCATGGAAGACTCCATTAAATTTTGGAGGTGAGCCGGATACAGATTCTGGATCAAGATTTCACTTTATATAGGCTTTGAAGGATTATGTCAAAACTACTTCACGGATTTTCACCAAATTTGCACCACAGATAGATATTAGGGCATGGAAGACTCCACTGATTTCTGGAGGTGATCCGAATCCAGATTGGCAGATGTCAGAAATCTCAGATTGCTCTTGTTTGAATATCCATATGTTCTTCTTGCCCATTAAGTGATTTTTACTGGTGTGACTGCAGGAGAATGCTCAGTCTTCTACACTGGCAAAGCTAAACCAATTATTATGGTCAACTATTACAGTGCCAGTCAGCAGCTTTTTGACTGGGTTCACAGGTCAGCCAGCACCGGGGTTAAAACACACCACAGAAAGAGAGTGCCAAGGTGTGATTAACTGTGCCTTATTATTTCATGGCTCTGCACAGGGGCTGAGGTGAGCGCCACCGGTCATCATTTATTTTACATGTGTGCCTTGAAGTCATTACCCAACGCTTGATTCTACAGACTGCAGTAATGAACAAATATAACACACAGCAAGAAATGGAGAGAACAACACTGAGAGCAGTGAAAACTGCCCATCTAATTGTCTGTTAATGAGACGATTCCTTAATTGACTCTGAAGTAGAAACATACAGTCATGTTTCCCAGGTGATTCTATGCAATTCTAATTTCTCTTTGCAGTACAGTTTACACTGTACAATTTACAACGCACACAAAAACACAAAGGCATTGCTGAGCTCCATAACACAATGGAACACAAAAAGCATCATTAAAAAAAAACAGATGTCCACCTAGAGGATGTTAACTGACAGACCATTGAGTGCACTGTGATGCTCCGCTGTTTATCGCTACCTGGTCAGCAGAGCTGAATATACTTATTTATTTATTGATGTTATTGATGACTAATCGATGACCTGCCCCAGCCTTAATTCAAAGACTGAAATACAGATACTTTGTCATTTGTAACAAGTACAATGAAAGGTACGGTACAAGCCTTTTCTCTCTCTCTCTCTCTCTCTCTCTCTCTCTCTCTCTCTCTCTCTCTCTCTCTCTCTCTCTCTCTCTCTCTCTCTCTATCTCTCTCTCTCTCCTTCTTCTTCTTATTGCCTTATGCATCTGGGTCATTTTTCAGTCAAACTTGTATTTATTTATTGCTGATCCTGCCAATCTGTGGATACAGACGGGTGAGGGCAATTGTTTGTATGCTGCTATGGAAGTCTTGCACTTGTTTGTTTGTTTGTTTGTTCTCTAATTATGTAGACGGTTCAATGAGGCAGGTAACTGTGAACTGAATTACCCCCTGGAGATTAATAAAGTTTTCTGATTCGGATTTCAGTGCAAATATAAACCTGAGTAAACAACATGCAGACTTAAAAATTTAAATTTAACAGAATGGATAAGGTGTGTTCAGAGCGCAAATTAAAAATATATATATATAAATACATAGTAGCAAAAGACACACTATATATATATATATATATATATATATATATATATATATATATATATATATATATATATATATATATATACAGTGGTCCCTCGCTATCACGCAGTTCTCCTTTCACGGCCTTGCAGTTTTGTGCAATTTTGCATGCTTTTTTTTTTTTACAGCGCATTGTGTTCTGTGTCCTTATCAGGCGGGCTGGTCGCGGCACCGGTTGGCATCACCGCGATTGCTCTCACTGCCTCCGATGCGCTTACTGAGTCTGCGGGCTCGGTAAACGCAGCAGCGGGCCACTCACACCGCCCTCCAAGTTTGCTGTGTGGAGCTGCGCCAAATCTGGCAACAGGTCCAGAGACAGCGCTCACTGTTTTGATGCGGATGTTGACCACAGCCGCAGAGCTCCGTGGCCACCGAGAGTGGAATTCAATTCTTTGCGGGTCTCGCATCCGTACCTCCGGAGGCAGTGAGCGAAGGGAGAGTTCTGCGTGTGTCTGTTTATAATCTTCTCACCCAGAAGAAAAAAGAGAGTGCTTACATGGAGAGGAAAGTGAGAAAATGTTAATGCCTGTTTGATAAAAGTGTATAAAGTGTGTCGTGAGGGGTTTTACAGCCTTAAAACATCTATAATAATTGCAAAAAATAGCGTTGACTACTTCGTGCTTATCTTGGGTTATTTTTAGAACATAACTCCCGCGATAAACAAGGGACCACTGTATATATATAAAAGAGCAAGGTATGTACAAAACTGTGGATATTTCAGTGGCAGTGGATATATAGTGGATTTATGAGGATTCACAGAAAGTGGAGTTTTTCCTGTGCCGTCTTCACCAAATGTGTGGTGTTCCTGTCCCAGGTCAGTTTCTAGACTCCCAGGAAATAGAAGTCCCCGACGCTTTCCACACAGGTTCCCCCAGTGATAGTGGGCTGAATGTCTGTTGTATTTCTCCTAAAGTCTATAATTAACTCCTTGGTTTTGTATGTGTTCAGGAGCAGGTTATTTTCTCTACACCACACCGTCAGCTGTTCCACCTCATCCCGGTAAGTGGACTCATCTCCTCCAGTGATACAGCCTACCACAGTGGTGTCATTTGCATACTTAATGAAGGTGTTGCTGGTGTGGACAGGGGTACAGTCAGAGGTGTAGAGGGTGAAGAGCAGCGGGCTCAGCACACACCCTTGAGGGGAACTGGTGTTGAGTGTGAGAGCTGTGGATATGTGGGGGCCAATCCTGACTCTCTGTGAGTGATCAGAAAGTCCTTAATCCAAAGACATGATGTGGAATGAGGTAGGCCGAGGTTCGGCAGTTTCCTCACGAGGCCATGGGGGAGGATGGTGGTGAATGCTGAACTATAATCTATAAAGAGAAGATGGGTGTAGTTACCCTGTTGCTCCAGGTGGGTCAGCGTGGTATGGAGTGCAGCAGTCACAGCATCCTCTGTTAATCTGTTGGACTTGAAAGCAAATTGGTATGGGTCTTGAGTCGGGGCTATGAATGACACGATGTGACTTCTAACCAGTTTATTAAAACACCTCATCACCACCAGTGTGAGTGCAACAGGCCAGTGGAACAGTCATTGAAGCTGATTATGGGGATTTCTTGGGTAGGGGACTACACTGGAGGTCATCAGGCATGATGAGACAGCAGACTGTGTCAGGGACCGGTTGAAGATTCTGATGAAAATCCCAGCAAGCTGGTCTGCAGAAATGAAAACTTCATCTTCACCAGCAAAGCTATCATCTACCACCTATCCTGGATTCCAGAGAACTGTTAGGTGTGACAAAGGTGTGACTCCTTAACATAAAAACACTGTGACGGTGCTTAGTTTAAAAACAAACATGAATGTTTTTGTACCTTGTTGAATGGAACATTTCATCTTTCACCATATGAAATATTTTTACCATTGCACTCATTCATTATTTGTATATTACTACTACTCCTACTACTGCTACCAAAGTGTTCAATAGCCTATGCTACTCCCCGTCTATCAAACGGGGAGTTCCCCTTTGGCTGACCTGGTAGAGGAACGGTCTTTTGTGCGAGCCGCGTGGGTTCGATCCCCACCGTCGTCCCGGCCACAAAGGTCCTGCTGCTTCAATCTGGCATCACGAACAGGATGTGGATCACAGAGTATGCTAACATGCACCTGTGACTTTGGGACGAAGTCAAAAATGGTGGGGAGATGTGTAGCGGGATGAAAGTCCCGGGTCCCAATTGAAAAGACGTTCCCGCTAGCTTGGCTAACGGGGAGTTCCCCTTTGGCTGACCTGGTAGAGGAATGGCCTTTTGTGCGAGCCGCGTGGGTTCGATCCCCACCGTCGTCCCGGCCACAAAGGTCCTGCTGCTTCACAATGAAGCTGGGACATTATGTGAAATGCAAATAAAAACAGAATACAATGATTTGCAAATGGATAGATGGATGGATGAGATTTATTGTCATTGTCATTACAAGTACAACAACAATGACATTACATCCACACTCAAATTGTCACAGACAAGATACAGCAATTAATCCACAATTGTTACTTGTTTACCGTAATAATGGCACATATCAGAATTAAGACAACACATATACAAGCAAATATTTGCTCATTTTGAAATGGATGACTGCAACACATTTCAAAAAAGCTGGGACAGTGGTATGTTTACCACTGTGTTACATCACCTTTCCTTCTAAAATCACTCAATAAGTGTTTGGGAACTGAGGACATTAATTGTGAGTGTCATGATTGGGTATAAAAGGAGCATCCCCAAAAGGCTCAGTCATTCACAAGCAAAGATGGGGTGAGGATCACAACTGCGTGAAAAAATAGTCAAACAGTTTAAGAACAATGTTTCTGTTGTATGGCTGGGGGTGCCTGGCTGCCTTTTGTTTCTGTCTTCTGTTCTGTCTTTTGTTTTTCCTTCCAGGTGGCTTGCGTTTAGGACTGAGTGGCTGTGTGGCTGAGTTATCAGGACCTCACCCTGATCACCTGAGGCTGGTCATGTGCAGCTCGTCAGGACTCACAGCTGTGGTGCATCTATATGGATTGGAGCATGGTTGCATTTAAGGCTGGAGTACACAGTGTGTATTTGCCAGAGACTCGACCTTGTGACCAGATGGGTGAGATCGTCGTGTTGAGAACCATCTCATCATCATGGATGCAGAGACCGTCCAGGTTTGATGCCATGGTCTGTGAAAGAGGAGGGGGTGAGGTCTCACGCTCGTCAGCACACTTCCTGAGGTACTTTAGGTTTTGTGACTAACATTAGTACAGTCAGTAAATGTGGTGTCCCTCACACCTTATTATATTGAGCTGTTATGTTAGTCGTTTAATCAGCTTCCACTGCAGTGATAATGTGAACTGGGTGTTCCATGCCTGCAGGGTGGGAAGCTGATTAGTGATTAAGCCAGGAAGTGTTTGCTGTTTATGTACACCTTTGAGTGGTCTCTCTGTGTGTGGAGTGTGGACTCACATGATGGTTTCTTCTTTCACAGACTCGGTTTGTCGCGGCCACCTGGGGGGTGTCGGCGGGGTCCTTGGGTCTGAACTGTTTCTGGCTCCGGACCGTTAGTGCTGCTGGGAGCACACCGGCATTCCACCACGCCAGACCGCGCACTTATTTGTTTGTATTTTGCACATCACTGTTATGTTATTAAATTCAGTTATCCTTTGTACCGTGCTCTGCTTATTTTATACTGGGTCCTTCAAATGCTGGTCGGTTCTCCGTCCTGCGTCCTACACATAACAGTTTCTCAACGTTCAATTGCAAGGAATTTAGGGATTCTATCATCTACAGTTCATAATATAAATGAGAAGATTCAGAGAATCTGGAGAACTTTCTACACGTAAGCGGCAAGGCCGAAAACCAACACTGAATGCCCGTGACCTTCGATCCCTCAAGTGGCACTGCATTAAAAACCGACATCATTGTGTAAAGGTTCTTACCACATGGGCTCAGGAACACTTCAGAAAACCATTGTCAGTTAACACAGTTCGTCGCTACATCTACAAGGGCAAGTTAAAACTCTACCATACAAAGTGAAAGCCATACATCAACAACATACAGAAACGCCGCCACATTCTCTGGTCCTGAGCTCATTTGAAATGGACAGACGCAAAGTGGAAAAATGTGCTGTGGTCTGATGAGTCCAGATTTCAAAGTGTTTTTGTAAATCATGGACGTCGTGTCCTCCGGACAAAAGAGGAAAAAGACCATCCAGATTGTTACCAGCGCAAAGTTCAAAAGCCAGCATCTGTGATAGTATGGGCGTGTGTTAGTGCCCATGGCATGGGCAACTTACACATCTGTGATGGCACCATCAATGCTGAGAGGTGCATCCAGGTTTTGGAGCAACACATGCTGCCATCCAAGCAACGTCTTTTTCAGGAACGTCCCTGCTTATTTCAGCAAGACAATGCCAAGCCACATTTTGCACGTGTTACAACAGCGTGGCTTCGTAGTAAAAGAGTGCGGGTACTAGACTGGCCTGCCTACAGTCCAGACCTGTCACCCATTGAAAATGTGTGGCGCATTATAAAGCGCAATATACGACAACTGAGACCCCGGACTGTTGAACAACTGAAGTCATACATCAAGCAAGAATGGGAAAGAATTCCACCTACAAAGCTTCAACAATTAGTGTCCTCAGTTCCCAAACGCTTATTGAGTGTTGTTAGAAGGAAAGGTGATGTAACACAGTGGTAAACATACCACTGTCCCAGCTTTTTTCAAATGTGTTGCAGGCATCCATTTCAAAATGAGCAAATATTTGCACAAAAACAATAAAGTTTATTTTGAACATTAAATATCTTGTCTTTGTGGTGTATTCAATTGAATATAGGTTGAAGAGGATTTGCAAATCATTGTATTCTGTTTTTATAGACATTTTACACAACGTCCCAACTTCATTGGAATTGGGGTTGTATAAGTGTGCCACGTTTGGCTCAGTTCCGAGGAGCTATTTGGACAGGACACACACACACATACACACACACACACACACACAAAGTTGCCTCTTAATATATAGATTTTACATTGAAGATAGCTATATTTTGTGCATTATTACAGTATGTGTGTGATGCATTGCACAGAATAAATCCATAAAAGTTCTTTGGACAAGTATGTCTTTTTGTATTGTTGGTACTTCCATTGAGTTGTGGAGCTTTCTAAAGCATCAGTGTATTTACCAGTGAATTTGCACAAGACATATTATCATATTATATTGTCAAATATGCTGTAAGTTATATTTGTGCTTGCCATCTTTGTGTTTTCTTAATTTGAAAGATTTTTGATGCAACTACTTGTTAAATTGATGACTTTTTTTGTGTGTGTGTGTTTGCAAATGTTTTCTGCATTTGCTAGTGCTTTCCAAATTTAGAAGTGTTGTGACCTGCCACGGCCACTATTACTTAGTTCATTAACCTCAAAATCTTGCTCAACACTTTGTTATTTCGATTATACAATAAGCAGTGAATCTGTACTGTGGAAGAAGAAGCTGTTAAATAAGGTCGGGCTTTGGCCAACAATATTACATTAAATTTATTTTTTACAGTGCACTAGATTGCCAATTCCAGACTTCCTTTGCAATGGGTTCATGCACTAGGCTACATGGTTAAATTTAACTGTAATGTACTAATGCATGTTTTTATGCAATGTCAATCCGAGGTCTCACGTCCTCACAGGCTGTTCTAACAAACACAGTCACACTATTTCATTCCATTGCCTGATAACCAGGAAAGTGGTGCTTTTGAAAATTTACAGTGCAGTCCTGTAATTTATCAAATACAATGATGTTCCATTATAACCCTGCTGAAATTTTAACATTCAGTTAAAGTATGAAAGATTCGGATTTCTGTCTGCCAGACCCAGATGATTCATTTGGCTTGGTTCACTGACAGAAACTACAGATTTTTAAATTTTACAAGGAGGCATTCCACCTCATACAGAAAATGTAAAATGTCCAAACTGTCACTAACTGTCAGCGGTAAAGAATTCATGCAAAAGGTCTGGAATCCAGATCTAAAGATAGCTGATCTCAGAGGAACCGCTGAGCCGTGGTGACTCCTTCAGCCGCTGTAACAGTGGAGTTCTGCTTAAACGCTGATCGTAGACAGTTTGACTAAATTTTTTTTCCCTGTAATTACAAGATATTTTTTCAGATCAATTCATTACATGAGCTTAAAATAAGCTGTAAAGTCAAATGTCTTTGCGATCATGTGATATACTATCACAGACATCTGACTTTAACACCCTAAATCCTCACCCTGCGTGCACTACATCTGCACAGCACTGATAAAATCCTATTAATTTGATCATTTGATGGTATTAATTTGATTTGCTTGCCATTTTCTATCTGTGCATCCTTGGGGAGCATTTGTCAAGACAGCCAATTTATCAGATAATAAAATAATGATAATGTTAATTAGATTCTTTCTCCTGATCGTGACCCGTGCATTTTGAATGCCAATTACAGCTCGAGCACCGTCTCCGTGTGATTTCACAGGCTGACAGCTGTAAGCCCAAATCAACAGCTCCACATGTGCTTCTTCAGGTCTAATGAAATAATAACTTTAGCTGTTCGAGCACAGTCAACTTTTACTCCTCATTTCCGAAGCACTGCACTACTAAGAGCAACTCTGTTGGCAGCTACATTATCCCTCAATTATGCTGTAATTAAGAACTATCTATGCTTTGGCACCTTAGACGACTTCACAAATTCTCCACAGCTGACTGAAAATGTAAATAGGTTTTCAATTTGGAAATGGAATGTAGGCTAATTAAACTGACCTCAAATTGTCTTTCACTCACAAATAACACTATAGAATGTGAGACATAAGCTCTGCTTGTAACAAATCAGATAATTAAAGATGCAACTATACTTTGATCTGTAAATCTAATCACAGTTAAAGCCTTTTTCCCGTTTGATGGCAAATCAAACCACATGTAGACCACAACGGATGTAATGTTTGCTACTCTTTCACTTTGGATTTGGTTTGCACTGCAGCTTCAGTAACTGGAAATAGCTACTGAACAAGTTGAGTATGCAAAAGTGCGTCAGTGCAACACATGCTCCAAAACTATAGGTGGATTCGACAGTCGAGAGTCGACAGTGTGTTTACAGTTGCACAGCAAGTGTGAGATATTTGTGACATATCAATGTCAATGCTATGCCTTTTAAAGAAGTCATATTATACAAATTTTCGGCAAGTTAGTATTAGTCCACAGAACTCTGTTCTTCATACGTCACTTAAAAAATCCAAGATCTACTATTCTTATCTACTACACCAACCCAATTTTGTTCCTTGAGTCAAAGTGAGGATTTGACAAGTTGGATCAGTCACCTGAGTTGATGCTAGTAGACAGCCTCAGTGGCACAGAAAAGAATTTGCTTCAAAAGCAGATATGAAATTTTCGCTACAGTTTACCAGAAGTCACTTGGGAAAATCAAACCTTTATGTGATCTTGTGACTGGTGCGACAGCAGATTAAAGTTGATTAACTCTCTGGAGTCCAGGGCATAATTTATTTCTTGTTTTTGACTACTTTTGGTTTTACCTTCATAATTTACCTTAAAAGTGTTTACTTTGCCTTGTTTGGTGTCTTTGTTTCAGCACAACCTCACCTGTGTGACTTTACAGTTTCCCTTTCATTCTGACATACTGTATTAACACAGTGAACCTAAATTCACATAAAAACATCAAATCTGAGTAGAAAAAAGTTAGTTTTTATTCCTGTGAAAACCACAAACATTTAACAAAAACATTTTTAGAACTTAGAATGCAAATATTAATTGTAAATTTCAAAGACATATGTACAAATGCAGCAAACAACAAAGTTAGATACAACTATTGACATTAAAATGCAGGAAATGCTTCAGGTGTTTTTTTGTTTTGTTTTTTTGTACTGCTATTTACAAAACAATAAGATGCCACACAAGCTATTTGTGCCAAATAATTAGGATTAGGTCATGTGTTTTTTTCTACTATTGATAGAGGGGACGCCTTTTTGATGGAGCTTGCTCAACAAGGAAGTCAGACACATGTTTGGTGCACTTTTCAGCAAATACACTCACCAAAAATGAACATAATATTCAGAAAAAAAGCTCCGTATTTATTATTATTCATTATCCAAGTTATACTAAGCCTGTCAACAGAATTTAAAAACTGGTATGTAGTATGAGGTCGGCACTTTCAAAACACATTCAAATGGAGACTCAGAGTCTGGTGGTTTTGATGGGAGGACAGCTTAATTTGGTCATGTGACGTGGATATCCGTCAGACGACTCCAGAGACTTAATGCACAGTTTCAACAACCGCAGCAAGTCTATAATCTGTTATGATTTTCCAGGCATATTTTAATGACTTCCCTCGTTAGTCAGCTAGCAGGTAGCTCAGTGGGATCAGGGGTTAGGCTTCCAGTAGGTAAACCAGGGTCCAGTTCATTCCTGCCTATATTTTAGGATAAATCACTTTACTTACATGCATTGTCCCAGTCCATACAAGTATAAAAGTTACAAATCATGGCTGGGGAAGTAACCTGCATCAGACTGGTGTCCCGTCAAGCTCACCAATGGGCTTCAGGGGCTATATAGGTCTTACTGTATTTTCTGGACTTTATGTTCTACCAGATTATTAGTCACATCTGTTCAATAATGCACCATGAAGAGAGGGGGGGGGAACAAACATGCATAATGTTGTCTACAAGGTGCATTTATTTTTTAAATATGGTGCCATTGGTTCATGCAACAAGAAGCAAAATTAATTTGGCACATTATTTATAATACAAACACCACATTAGCTCTCCAAGACCTAGCACATCCTCCTCATCCAGAATGTATTCTTCTTCTACTTTTACTACAGTTGGAATCCAGTTTAATAGTGCATTGTAATAACCTTCTGCTACAAAGTGTGGATCAAACAGTACCTCATTCAGAGTAGTATAGGCAAGCAGCTTGTTACGTGTGTCTATGGTGCTATATTGTGGCCGCAGATGATAATGCATTTTTTTATAAGTCATCAGCCAAACAACTTTAAAAAAAAAACAAACAAACAACAACAAAAAAAAAAAAAAAACCCAGGACTTTCTCATCTGTAAAATACAGTACTTGTTTTTCTTATATTTTATTTGTGGGCTGAAATGTGCTGAAATGTTTAGCTCATGGACCAAACATCTACACCTGAAGCACATCTTGATTGCTTCATTTTGACTTCATTGTGGTGGTTCACAGCGGCTAAAATAAAAACTGTCTCACTGTCCAATTACTTATGGACCAGACTGTACACACACATTTAGAATTGTAGTTGGTAAAATGATTTTGCGCAGCATGACCCCTTTAAAGCCACAGAAAGCGCATGGTTCACACCTGCAGGTGCACACACTGAAGTGAAAGCAGCCTCTCTGCATTAACTCTCTATGCCAGTAAACCTACATATTCTGAAAGCTGTGATTTACCGAGAGGACTTATGGGTGGAATAAATCATTTATATTAAGCTTTCAAGTGGTTAGTCATTTATCCTAAATTCAAGGAGACATAGACAGCTTAAGACACTTGTCAATGACATGCTTTGGAGACAGCTCATAAGAGCCTGTCAAACACAGATGAGATGTGCACACTATGTAGAAAGTCAGCACTAAAACTGGCATCCTCTTATCTACAAAACGATGCACACAGATGTAATGGATGGAGATTCTGTCTGTCGTGTCCTGCAGCTGCCACTGTAAATTAACACCTGCCATATCTGTAGCATTGCAGCAAAAAAAAAATTTGATGATGCTACAGATATGACCTTTAGCATTTTATGGGAGTTTTGCTTTTGTGGCGCCATGCCAGTCCCTTCCATTTCATTCCAGACATCTTACACTGTTATCTGTCTGTCTTAGGGAGACAGACCAAAATCCAAAAACAGAGGCACAATGATGCCTGAGCAGAAATCACAATCAGGAGAGGCTGAGCTCCGCTGTGACTCATCTGCACTAAGTAAAATGTGTTTTTTGAAAACTGCTTGCAGTTTAAAGAGTTATATCTGTTTTCTTAGGTAGAAAACAGATAATGAGCTGCTTATTAGCAAAGGTAGCTTTTTCATGAGCGGATTAGGTTTTTCCTGACAATGGAAACCATTAGAGGACCAATTAGCTTCCACAATATTTAGCTAACTTTAAGTTAGCTAACTTTTTGTTTTTTGTTTTTTTTTTGTTGTTGTTTTTTTGACAATATTTAACAGTCTAAAATGTTTGTTCTTGTTGGAACTTATGCGCTAATCCAATAATTGTAACTGACACGATGGTTGAGCTGGATACTCGTTTCAGATGAGAATCCAGTATGGATAAAGCATTTTTGAGGAGCACAAGCATGATACTAGTAAAACTCATCAATATCTGTGCTCATGCTGAAGGAAAATCCTGATTGGCTAATTCAGTGTCTTCACGCTCTGTGATTGGCCAGTCACTCACAGCGCTTGTTCCTCCCTACACAGACACATCTCTGCACCCAGACCTCACTCTCGCACACACACAGACAGGAACTGATCTCTCTCTCTGCTTGGCTTGATTCTACGTCACGTTGCTTTCTCAGTACTCCTTAGGTTTTCTTCAATTGGCCTCTATTTTGGTTTGTATGATATTTAAAGTTACTTGGTGAACTTCTTTCGTAACGTACACGGTGCATTTGACAAGACAGAGCTGAAAACGGCCCATGTTGTGTGGGTCACTGCCTCCACTCCAGTATGTTTTTTTTTTTAACCGTTTGTTTGCTCTTAGTTTGGCTGGTGATATGAAGTCAGTTGGAAAACTTTGCTCCGACTGAACGCTGTGCTTTTGAGAAGAATACAGTGAACAAGACATGTTATTTGCCATCACTGGATGTTTGCATGAATCACCAAGTTCACACAGATCATTAAAAAATAAATAGTCTTAGAACAACCTCTCTCTCTCTCCCTCTCACTCAGTCACACACACATGCACAATCAACATTGTTTAACTTTGTGTGGAAAAAATGCCAAGAACATTAATCAAATCAAATCAATTTTATTTATATAGCGCCAAATCACAACAAACAGTTGCACCAAGGCGCTTTATATTGTAAGGAAAAAGCCATACAATAATTACAGAAAAACCCCAACGGTCAAAACGACCCTCTATGAGCAAGCACTTGGCGACAGTGGGAAGGAAAAACTCCCTTTTAACAGGAAGAAACCTCCAGCAGAACCAGGCTCAGGGAGGGACAGTCTTCTGCTGGGACTGGTTGGGGCTGAGGGGAGAGAATCAGGAAAAAGACATGCTGTGGAAGAGAGCAGAGATCAATCACTAATGATTAAATGCAGAGTGGTGCATACAGAGCAAAAAGAGGTGAATAAAAAGAAACACTCAGTGCATCATGGGAACCCCCCAGCAGTCTAAGTCTGTAGCAGCATAACTAAGGGATGGTTCCGGGTCACCTGATCCAACCCTAACTATAAGCTTCAGCAAAAAGGAAAGTTTTAAGCTTAATCTTAAAAGTAGAGAGGGTGTCTGTCTCCCTAATCCGAATTGGGAGCTGGTTCCACAAGACAGGAGCCTGAAAGCTGAAGGCTCTGCCTCCCATTCTACTCTTACAAACCCTAGGACCTACAAGTAAGCCTGCAGTCTGAGAGCGAAGCGCTGTATTGGGGTGATATGGTACTATGAGGTCCCAAAGATAAGATGGGACCTGATTATTCAAAACCTTATAAGTAAGAAGAAGAATTTTAAATTCTATTCTGGAATTAACAGGGAGCCAATGAAGAGAAGCCAATATGAGTGAAATATGCTCTCTCCTTCTAATCCCCGTCAGTACTCTAGCTGCAGCATTTTGAATTAACTGAAGACTTTTCAGGGAACTTTTAGGACAACCTGATAATAATGATTTACAATAGTCCAGCCTACAAGAAATAAATGCATGAATTAGTTTTTCAGCATCACTCTGAGACAAGACCTTTCTAATTTTAGAGATATTGCACAAATGCAAAAAAGCAGTCCTACATATTTGCTTAATATGCGCATTGAAAGACATATCCTGATCAAAAATGACTCCACGATTTCTCACAGTATTACTGGAGGTCAGGGTAATGCCATCCAGAGTAAGGATCTGGTTAGACACCATGTTTCTAAGATTTGTGGGGCCAAGTACAATAACTTCAGTTTTATCTGAATTTAAAAGGAGGAAATTAGAAGTCATCCATGTCTTCATGTCTGAAAGACATTCCTGCAGTTTAACTAATTGGTGTGTGTCCTCTGGCTTCATGGATAGATAAAGCTGGGTATCATCTGCGTAACAATGAAAATTTAAGCAATGCTTTCTAATAATACTGCCTAAGGGAAGCATGTATAAAGTGAATAAAATCGGTCCTAGCACAGAACCTTGTGGAACTCCATAATTAACCTGAAGTTGTCCATGAAGAAGACTCCCCATTTACATGAAGAAATTCTAATCTATTAGATAAATATGATTCAAACCACTGCAGCGCAGTGCCTTTAATACCTATGGCATGCTCTAATCTCTGTAATAAAATTTTATGGTCAACTATCAAAAGCTGCACTGAGGTCTAACAGGACGAGCATAGAGATGAGTCCACTGTCTGAGGCCATAAGAAGATCATTTGTAACCTTCACTAATGCTGTTTCTGTACTATGATGAATTCTGAAACCTGACTGAAACTCTTCAAATAGACCATTCCTCTGCAGATGATCAGTTAGCTGTTTAACAACTACCCTTTCAAGAATTTTTGAGAGAAAAGGAAGGTTGGAGATTGGCCTATAACTAGCTAAGATAGCTGGGTCAAGTGATGGCTTTTTAAGTAATGGTTTACTTACTGCCACCTTAAAAGCCTGTGGTACATAGCCAACTAATAAAGATAGATTGATCATATTTAAGATCGAAGCATTAATTAATGGTAGGGCTTCCTTGAGCAGCCTGGTAGGAATGCTGTCTAATAGACATGTTGATGGTTTGGAGGAAGTGACTAATGAAAGTAACTCAGACAGAACAATCGGAGAGAAAGAGTCTAACCAAATACCACCATTACTGAAAGCAGCTGAACATGAAGATATGTCTTTGGGATGGTTATGAATAATTTTTTCTCTAATAGTTAAAATTTTATTTGCAAAGAAAGTCATGAAGTCATTACTAGTTAAGGTTAAAGGAATACTCGGCTCAATAGAGCTCTTTGTCAGCCTGGCTACAGTGCTGAAAAGAAACCTGGGGTTGTCCTTATTTTCTTCAATTAGTGATGAATAGTAAGATGTCCTAGCTTTACGGAGGGCTTTTTTATAGAGCAACAGACTCTTTTTCCAGGCTAAATGAAGATCTTCTAAATTAGTGAGATGCCATTTCCTCTCCAGCTTACGGGTTATTGCTTTAAGCTGCGAGTTTGTGGGTTATACCACGGAGTCAGGCACTTCTGATTTAACGCTCTCTTTTTCAGAGGAGCTACAGCATCCAAAGTTGTGCTCAATGAAGATGTAAAGCTATTGACGAGATAATCTATCTCACTCACAGAGTTTAGGTAGCTACTCTGCACTGTGTTGGTATATGGCATTGAAGAACATAACAAAGAAGGAATCATATCCTTAAACCTAGTTACAGTTCTTTCAGAAAGACTTCTACTGTAATGAAACTTATTCCCCACTGCTGGGTAGTCCATTAAAGTAAAAGTAAATGTTATTAAGAAATGATCAGACAAAAATTGGTTTTCAGGGAATACTGTTAAGTCTTCAATTTCTATGCCATATGTCATAACAAGATCTAAAGTGTGGTTAAAGTGGTGGGTGGGCTCAATTACATTTTGAGCGAAGCCAACAGAGTCTAATAATAGATTAAATGCAATGTTGAGGCATTGAGTCATTCTCAGCATCTATGTGGATGTTAAAATCACCCACTATAATTATCTTATCTGAGCTAAGCACTAAGTCAGACAAAAGGTCTGAAAAATCACAAAGAAACTCACAGTAACGACCAGGTGGACTATAGATAATAACAAATAAAACTGGTTTTTGAGACTTCCAATTTGGACGGACAAAACTAAGAGTCAAGCTTTCAAATGAATTAAAGCTCTGTCTGGGTTTTTGATTAATTAATAAACTGGAGTGGAAGATTGCTGATAATCCTCCTCCTCGACCCGTGCTTCGAGCATTCTGACAGTTAGTGTGACTCGGGGGTACTGACTCATTTAAACTAATATATTCATCCTGCTGTAACCAGGTTTCTGTAAGGCAGAATAAATCAATATGTTGATCAATTATTATATCATTTACTAACAGGGACTTAGAAGAGAGAGACCTAATATTTAATAAACCATATTTAACTGTTTTAGTCTGTGTGGTGCAGTTGAAGGTGCTATGTTATTTTTTTCTTTTTGAATTTTTATGCTTAAATAGATTTTTACTGGTTATTAGTGGTCTGAGAGCAGGCACCGTCTCTACGGGGATGGGGTATTGGGGGGATGGCAGGGGGAGAGAAGCTGCAGAGAGGTGTGTAAGACTACAACTCTGCTTCCTGGTCCCAACCCTGGATAGTCACGATTTGGAGGGTTTAATAAAATTGGCCAGATTTATAGAGATGAGAGCTGCTCCATCCAAAGTGGGATGGATGCCGTCTCTCCTAACAAGACCAGGTTTTCCCCAGAAGCTTTGCCAATTATCTATGAAGCCCACCTCATTTTTTGGACACCACTCAGACAGCCAGCAATTCAAGGAGAACATGCAGCTAAACATGTCACTCCCGGTCCGATTGGGGAGGGGCTCGACATTGTTTTTGCAAAGTTACACACCGATTCAATGTTCATTTTAGTGACCTCCGATTGGCGTAACCGGGTGTCATTACTGCCGACGTGAATTACAATCTTACCAAATTTACGCTTAGCCTTAGCCAGCAGTTTCAAATTTCCTTCAATGTCGCCTGCTCTGGCCCCTGGAAGACATTTGTTTATGGTTGCTGGTGTCGCTAACTTCACATTTCTCAAAACAGAGTCGCCAATAACCAGAGTTTGTTCCTCGGCGGGTGTGTTGCCGAGCGGGGAAAAACGGTTAGAAATGTGAACGGGCTGGTGGTACAGGAGGCTTCTGTTTAGAACTACGCTTCTTCCTCACAGTCACCCAGCCGGCCTGCTTTCCTGGCTGCTCGGGATCTGCTGAGGGACAGCTAACGGCGGCTAAGCTACCTTGGTCCGCACCAACTACAGGAGCCTGGCTAGCTGTAGGATTTTCCAAGGTGCAGAGCCGAGTCTCCAATTCGCCCAGCCTGGCCTCCAAAGCTACGAACAAGCTACACTTATTACAAGTACCATTACTGCTAAAGGAGGCAGAGGAATAACTAAACATTAACACAGCTTGACACTATTTTTTTGTTTGTTTGGTTTTTTTGTGTGTGTGTGTGTTTTTGCTTTTAACTGTAACTTTTTATTTATTAAATTATTTTAACTTGCCTGTTTTTGTTGTGTACAGCGCTTTGGTTGTTGGTGCATTTTAAAGTACTTTATAAATAAATTGAGATTGAGATTTCACACCCAGTGCAGAAAAGTGCGGGAGAGACAGGAGAAGCTGCCATGCTAAACCGGCTAAGAGCTAATAGCTGCGCTAAGCTAGCGGATTCCTAAAAACACACAAAGTGAATAATGTGAAAATAATTTAGAGGTGATTCAGCAGAGAGAGTGCTTTAGTTAAGGCACGTGAAGATTACGCTGTGAAATAAATCATTATCTACACTCAAAAATATAAACGCAACACTTGGTTTTGCTCCCATTTTGTATGAGATGAACTCAAAGATCTAAAACTTTTTCCACATACACAATATCACCATTTCCCTCAAATATTGTTCACAAACCAGTCGAAATCTGTGATAGTGAGCAGTTCTCCTTTGCTGAGATAATCCATCCCACCTCACAGGTGTGCCATACCAAGATGCTGATTAGACACCATGATTAGTGCACAGGTGTGCCTTAGACTGCCCACAATAAAAGGCCACTCTGAAAGGTGCAATTTTGTTTTATTGGGGGGGATACCAGTCAGTATCTGGTGTGACCACCATTTGCCTCATGCAGTGCAACACATCTCCTTCGCATCATCCGTGAAGAGAACACCTCTCCAACGTGCCAAACGCCAGCAAATGTGAGAATTTGCCCACTCAAGTCGGTTACGATGACCAACTGGAGTCAGGTCGAGACCCCGATGAGGACGACAAGCATGCAGATGAGCTTCCCTGAGACGGTTTCTGACAGTTTGTGCAGAAATTCTTTGGTTATGCAAACCGATTGTTTCAGCAGCTGTCCGAGTGGCTGGTCTCAGACGGTCTTGGAGGTGAACATGCTGGATGTGGAGGTCCTGGGCTGGTGTGGTTACACGTGGTCTGCGGTTGTGAGGCTGGTTGGATGTACTGCCAAATTCTCTGAAACGCCTTTGGAGATGGCTTATGGTAGAGAAATGAACATTCAATACACGAGCAACAGCTCTGGTTGACATTCCTACTGTCAGCATGCCAATTGCACGCTCCCTCAAATCTTGCGACATCTGTGGCATTGTGCTGTGCGATAAAACTGCAACTTTCAGAGTGGCTTTTTATTGTGGGCAGTCTAAGGCACACCTGTGCACTAATCATGGTGTCTAATCAGCATCTTGATATGGCACACCTGTGAGGTGGGATGGATTATCTCAGCAAAGGAGAAGTGCTCACTATCACAGATTTAGACTGGTTTGTGAACAATATTTGAGGGAAATGGTGATATTGTGTATGTGGAAAAAGTTTTAGATCTTTGAGTTCATCTCATACAAAATGGGAGCAAAACCAAAAGTGTTGCGTTTATATTTTTGTTGAGTGTAATTCATACACTTAAGAATATTCATGTTATGAGTTCATAAAAAAATTTGTTCTGTAAAATAGTTCCTTTACTATTGTGATCAAAAACATTGAATGTCAATTCTGAGGCTGTTCTGTAAATATTCATTCATACATTTAAGAATATTCATCTTCTGAGTTCTTAAAAAACTTGTTCTGTAAATAGTTCTCTTACTTTTGTGATCAAAATCATTGATTTGAATCTCAAATTTGAGGCTGTTCTGCAAATAGTTTTCAAATAAACAAAAAACATAGCAACTTCTCATCAATCCATATCAATTTAAGGCTTAAAATAATGTATCATTTAAGCCCCACCCATTTCCAATTAAACCACGCCTACGTCCGGGTAAGGCCCCGCCCACTCTGAGTACAGATACAAATACAGATCATTTAGATGGTTGAACAGTTACAGTTGAACAGATAGTGGTGTACTCGCTCATCCCTAACTGACACATCATGTGAAGGCAACAAACACCTCCTCGAGCTGATGAAGGAGCAGGTGTCAGGACTGGACTTTTGGAGTGTTTGTGGGGTTTTGTTTGGGGCTTGTGTTATTGCTTTGTCTTGTTTTTTGCTTGGGTGTTTGGTGTTGGCCGGTTCCTCCTGTTTTCCATGCCCTGTTCTGGATCTTTCTCCCACACCGGTCTCTCATCTCCTTCTCATCACTACCTGTATTTAAACCTCTTTTCTCTGCCAGAACGTTGTGCTTCACTGCCTTCGTGGCGAGCCTTTCCTCTTGAGTTTTTTTTCTTGTATTTGCCCTGCTGTGTTTCTGAACTATCTGCCTGTTTCTTGGACCCTGCTTTTGCCTCATGTTTTGGTTACTGTTGCTGATAACTGACTGCCTCCTTGTGTTCCAAATCTTGCTAGTGATTTAAGTAAACCCTTTGGAACGTCCTACTCCTGTGTTCGAGTTCAGTATTTGTGTTCAGCCATTTCGGGTTACAGAACCTGTTAGCAGGAGGTCAAGCCAGAATAAATACATTAATTACAACCCCAGTTCCAATGAAGTTGGGACGTTGTGTAAAATGTAAATAAAAACAGAATACAATGATTTGCAAATCCTCTTCAACCTATATTCAATTGAATACACCACAAAGACAAGAGATTTAATGTTCAAACTGATAAACTTTATTGTTTTTTTTTTTGCAAATATTTGCTCACTTTGAAATGGATGCCTGCAACACATTTCAAAAAAGCTGGGACAGTGGTATGTTTACCACTGTGTTACATCACCTTTCCTTCTAACAACACTCAGTAAGCATTTGGCAACTGAGGACACTAATTGTTGAAGCGTTGTAGGTGGAATTCTTTCCCATTCTTGCTTGATGTACGACTTCAGTTATTCAACAGTCTGTAGTCTTCGTTGTCGTATTTTGCGCTTCAGAATGCGCCACATATTACAAAGCCACACTGTTGTAACACGTGCAGAATGTGGCTTGGCATTGTCGTGCTGAAATAAGCAGGGACGTCCCTGACAAAGACATTGCTTGGATGGCAGCATGTGTTGCTCCAAAACCTGGATGTACCTTTCAGCATTGATGGTGCCATCACAGAGGTGTAAGTTGTCCATGCCATGGGCACTAACACACACCCATACCATCACAGATGCTGGCTTTTGCACTTTGCGCTGGTAACAATCTGGATGGTCTTTTGCCTCTTTTGTCTGGAGGAGACGATGTCCATGATTTCCAAAAACAAATTGAACTTGTAGATGTAGCGACGAACTGTGTTAATTGACAATGGTGTTCTGAAGTATTCCTGAGCCCACGCGGTAACATCCTGTACACAATGATCTTGGTTTTTAATGCAGTGCGGCCTGAGGGACTGAAGGTCACGGGCATTCAATATTGGTTTTCAGCCTTGTCGCTTACGTGTAGAAAGTTCTCCAGATTCTCTGAATCTTCTGATTATATTCTGGACTGTAGGTGATGGAATCCCTAAATTCCTTGCAATTGAATGTTGAGAAACATTGTTCTTAAACTGTTGAATCATTTTTTCATGCAGTTGCTCACGAAGTTGTAATCGTTGCCCCATCTTTGCTTGTGAATGGCTGAGCCTTTTGGGGTCCCCCTTTATACCCAATTATGACACTCACCTGTTTTGAATTAGGTGTTCTTTGAGCATTCATCAACTTTCCCATTCGTTTGTTGCCCCGTCCCAACTTTTTTGAAATGTGTTGCAGGCATCGTATTTCAAAATGAGCAAATATTTGCACAAAAACAACAAAGTCTATAGGAAAAATTGAAAATTAAATTTGAAAATTAAATATCTTGTGTTTGTGGTGTATTCAATTATGTATGTTGAATGGAAACTACTGTTTAATTTCATTTGTTCAGTTAATTATTTTTTCCAACATCTGACCTTCATCATCTGAAATTCATATAATAAAAAGATAGTGGTTAGCTGTTAGTGGGAGTTTCAACTAAATATTTTGCCATTTTGTTGGTTTAAGTTTTGGGATTTGCTTTTATTGACTAACTTTTAAGTTTATTGGGTACAACATACCTGTATGAGCAGCACACAGACCTACATGAAAGCTACAGAGTAACTAAATAATGCCTCGTCTTTCAAGATATGCCAATATCAAGTGACAACAGCTGGAAATCAACACCCTCCCACACCCCCCATAATGAGAGAAACCTATAATTACTTGGAAATGTCACAAAAGGATTTGCAGAGTACAGAGGAGATGGTACAATTACAGATGGTATAAAAGTTCATGTCTGGGGGTATGGTGAATCATTTTGAACAGCTTTTTTAATCGGCTTGTTTTTCTGTGGCAGTTCGTCCTGAGGGAGAACAGGTCGAATTCTGAGACGGAAACGACAGAGGGGGAGGACATCCTATTCCCACGTGGCATTGTTGTCTGTCTCTGCAGTCGCACAAAACCTTTCAGCCCACCGGCACATTTCCATAGGATCAATTGCTGCCCAGAAAATGCCAGTTCCTATTTTGAAGCAAGTATTTGGTGTTAAGAAAGAAGAAAAGCAGAGAAAGTATGTGGCTATGAGTATGAGTTCTCATAAAAAAAAAAAAAAAAAAGATTTAAATGGCAGCTATTGCTGGGAGTTGGAACTTTCACTATCTGTGCAAATCTACTAGCATTTGGGTCATTCCATGTTAAAATAACATTGTAAAGCCTATGTAGGGTCTGACGACAGGTGCTGTTTTTATTTATCTCTGGATTGTGTTTCGTGCAGCAGATGAGAGTCTGTGACTCTCCCTGAATGTGATTCCATCATGCTTCATAGTTACTTCCCCAGCCAAGGCTCATCCCTTCTTCCAATTGAGTGGGCTGAGACAATGCAGCTTAATTGTGCTTTCCAGTGACACAGGGAGTTAGCATGACTGGGACTTGAACCCAAATCTACATATTAGTAGCTCAACTCCTTAGCCACAGTTGTAGAGCTACCTGCTGTACAAACCAAGAGCCACATCGATCCATTTTCTGAACCTGCTTATAAGGCTAATGGGAGGTCAGAGCAGTTATTGGGCGAGAGGTAGTGCACATCCTAGACAGGCCGCCAACTGATTACAGGGTTGAAACATATAGACAAACACATTCACACTCTCACTCTCACCTACTGTCAATTTAGTCACCAGTTTAACTAACCTGCATGTCTTTGGAAGCGAGAGAAAGCCGGGACACGAACATGGGGAGAACATGCAGACTCCACAAAGAAAATACCAGGTTGGAATTAAATCAGGAACCTTCTCTCTATGAGGCAACAGTGATAACCACTAAACCACTGTGCTGGCCACAAATTAACAACAAAAACCCTGGTATGTCCAACTCCTTCAGTCTAGAAATATGGAGATTAGAATATAAGAAGTCAAATATGTAAAGGTGACATTTTAACCCCAACCAAAATTTAAAGTGTCATAACTTGGCAGATATTAACATGAGGACATTCCTCTTTGGTAATCTAAGGTTACACACACTAATGATCAACGCCTGAAAAATTCAAATACTTATTTCTAAAGTTACAAATGCTGGAACGTTCCCCTCTTTCAGATAGTGCATACTTTTGGTGCTAAATGATCAGCCTTTTCTGCTCATAACTCAGAACCCTTGAGAGACTGTGGCCTACAGTGTTATATTCTCTCTACTGGGCACAAATGCTTATTTTCTTGAAAGTCTGAAGTAAATATGACATGCTGCGTTTAGATTTTTTTATGTCACATGGAATAAACTGGTTGACTGCGACGGAGCTGACTGCAGACGGGAACACTGAGAACACAAAGAAAACGGAATCAACAAGGGATCAGAGTATGAGAATGTGGAAAAGTTCATGCAGAGACGAACTGAGGCCAAGTACCACACAGGCAATGCTGAGTTTCTGGCAAGTGTGATGAGGCAAGACCGAGGTTTAAATACAGTTGAGATGATTGTAGGCAGGTGTGCAGAATCAGCTCCAATTTCAGTTTCAATTTATTTTCATTTATATAGCGCCAAATCACAACAGAGTTGCCTCAAGGCACTTCACACAAGTAAGGTCTAACCTTACTAACCCCCAGAGCAGCAGTGGTAAGGAAAAACTCCCTCTGAGGAAGAAACCTCAAGCAGACCAGACTCAAAGGGGTGACCAGCTGCTTGGGCCATGCTACAGACACAAATTACAGAACAATTCACAAAATGAATATGCAGGAAATGCTGTTGGTGCACAGGACAGGAGGGTCTCCAGCACAAATACCCCACACATCTCTGAGTGGAGCTGCACCTTAAACAGAGAAAAAACAGAATCAAGCATCAGAAAGACAAGAAATACAAATATAATTTGTCAGCATTAAACAACAAGAAAAACAGGAAATACTAAGGTGATCGCCGGCCACTAGCCCTAAGCTTCACTAAAAGACCCAGAATTTAGGTAAAGTTGAGGCCGCAGCCCGCTCTGTTTACTAATAAAATGAATTTAAGGGAGTAAAAAAGTGCAGAAGTGCCTCAGAAAACGACAGGTCCCGGAGAAACTGGTACAAATGGTGATGACAACCTACCGTGGGGCAAGAACAGTAGTTAGGACCAAATATGGAAGGACTGAGGAGTTCAACATGGGAGTGGGTCTCCATCAAGGATCGGGACTAAGCCCATTTCTGTTTATTATCATACTGGATGTGATAAGTGAAGAATTTAAAACTGGCTTGCCCTGGGAGCTGCTGTTCGCTGATGATCTGGCCGTAATTGCCGAAAATGAGGTAGAGCTCCAGAGGAGGTGGTTGAAGTGGCAGATCGGTATGGAAAGGATGGGCCTGAAGGTGAACACCGGAAAGACAGAGGTCATGGCAAGCAGCAGGAGAGATGTGAAGGTGAACATCAGAGACAGAAACAACACAACCCTGAAGCAGGTCAGGGAGTTTAAGTACCTGGGACTAACAATACCAGAGAATGGAGGAACCGAATGTACAATCAGAGCAAGAGTGTCAGCAGCTTGGGCCAAGTGGAGAGAGTTGTCCGGAGTCATCAACGACAAAAGGATGCCAAGAAGACTGAAGGTCAAACTGTACAACACCATCATAAGACCAGTACTACTGTATGGAGCGGAGGTCTGGACCATGGGAAAAAGGAAGAGAGAATCCTAGAGTCAACTGAGATGAGAATGCTTAGGAGAATCAAGGGAGTGACATTGAGAGATCGAGAGAGGAGTGAAGACATCAGAAGAGAGCTACAAATAAACACCATAAATTAGAAAGTTAGGGAGATACGGTTAAGGTGGTATGGCCATGTAACCAGGATGGAAGAGGAGAACCCAGTTAAGAAGGTATGGGAAGCAAGCATACCGGGAAGGAGACCCCGAGGACGACCTTGCAAGAGATGAATGGACTGCATCAAGGAAGATATGACCCACTTCGGAGTGAGACCGGAGGAGGCCCAGGACAGGAAAACCTGGAGGACAAAGACCAAGGCAGCCAACCCTGCAAAAGCGGGAATACAGGCTTAGGAAAAGAAGAAGAAGAAGAAGAAGAAGAAGAAGAAAAGTGCAGAACTATACTATGCCAGTATGTTAGCCATATGAAAGGGAAAATAAAGGTGCTGCATCACGGAGCACCTCCAAGTACTCCGTGATGCAGGACCTGGCAGGACAGGAAGGGAGGGGGAGCAGAGCAGATACCAAGGCAGCACAACACGTGTTCTTCTGTTAGTTACCTTCATGATGTGTCCCCTGCCTGTGTCCCTCTGTTTATAGTCATTGTATGTCAATTTTGTTCCTCATCGGTTTCCTCATGTTTTTCAGTTGTGTTGTTTTCCCTGTTTTGCGCTTAGTTACACTTTTGAGTTCCATGTTAGTTTTCTACTTTTGTTTCCTTGGTTTGTACTTGGTTTTCTTATGGCTGTAACTTTTCCCCGGCTCTTATTGTAATACTGTCCCTTACAAAGAACAAAGTCAGTATATTCCTCAGTTTGAATTTATTGAAAGTCACATTGAAAAACAGGCCTGGGTTCTGGAAAACGTCTCTCTTGCAGTAGATCCATCTGTTCAGAACCATGAACAATGGACTAAAACAGTTTTTATAAAGGACAATATGGGCGTGACAAAGGCAGACCTTCTTTCATAAATCCTTCCCTTATTGGTCCCCGTGGGCATTCAGGGGAGGTCCCACCCCCCTGCCTATGACCCATGCAATCACAGGATATTTATGATTTATAATGTCACCTGAATCTCTTTGTTGTGAGTGGTAAAACTGGTTAAATCCAGTTCAACATGCACATTCCAACAAATAACAGACAAAAGTATATGAAAACTTAATAACAAAACAAATAGAGAAAACAAAATAACCAAAACAATCATTAAATACACAAATATATCTAACATGGTTCTCTTTTGTTTGATCATCATTATCATGATGTTTTTTGTTCCACTCAACCGCATGTTTCTTTTGGTTTCTGAGTCACTTTGCATGTGTGTTAGTTTCAGCATGTGTGTTGTGTTCTGCCTCCCCTATGTTTTCAAAGGATTCAAAGGATTCACAAGAAGTTTATTGTCATATGCACATAGGAACATGTTCCCTGCACAATGAAATGTGTTTACTGCATTTTACCCATCCTAATTGCCAGTTAGGAGCAGAGGTCGCCTTTTTGGTGCCAGGGGACCAGCTCCAGATGTATATCCCTGCCCTAGGTCATGAGCAGGGCTGAGCAAACCTAGACCGGCCTCATGACACACTTAAACAACACACATAAGCCGGTCCAGTACATGAACACATATAAAAGCACACACAAGGAAAGAATTGGGAAAAGAAAAACTTCCATTGCTGCTGCGTTGAACTCCTGCAGCACCACTGGAGAGCAAAAAAAAAAAAAAAAAAAACCCATAGCACAGAAAAACAGTCATAACAAAAACAAAAAACACAACAGACGACAGACAACAGCCGAGACTTGGATGTGTCCAGTGTCCAGACAGACAGCCCAGAAAGGCCGCCCTTGAGGCGCCATCAGGCCTTATCTGTCCATCCTGGGGGGGATCGCAGTCCTGAATCAGACCACCAGAGTCTCAAGGTCCCACAGTCATCATCTCAGGACTGGGAAGGGAGGGAGGCAGGGGAAGACAAGGAGGCGGGGGAGACGAGGAGCGAGGCTATCCCGCACACCTGTCATTCGTTTGTTCATTATGTTTCTGTACTTAAGCACACACTAGTTCCTGTTTAATTACCGAATTCTCTTTGGTTCCCCCCTTGACTTAGTCATGAGTATGTGTATTTTCTTTGTCTCCTGCCGCTCTTGATTTGTTAGTAGTTGGATTAGCTTTGTCACACCTCCGTGCATTTTGCCCTTGTGTTTCATTTCCGTGTCCATTGCCTTTCAAACTTTTCTTAAAAGTTCAAATGTCACCAGAAGGCTTTCATGAGACTAAGGACAGGCATTTTGTTTTAAGGAATAAAACAAAATCAACATGTCCTATCCTGATAGGTAGTATAATGGGTAAATTGTTGTTAGGATGGTGTCTTACTGTAATTATGAAGGGTTAAATGCAGAGGACATTTTGTTGTATGTATGTACGTCCAATGACAATAAAGGCTCTCCTTTTACTTCTTCTTCTAAATGTATTCGTCTATATAGTAAAATCCAAGTGGCCTCTGTGTACATGTGTGCATGTGTATGGTTTCAATCGTGGAGAAAACTGGGTAAAGTTGACTTTTGCCCAGGGGTGAAAGATTAGATTCTTGCAGGAACTGTGCTGCACCTAATGAGTCTTAATTGATATGTGTGTTGTATGTTCCATTTGTGACTGAGCCCTGAGGAAGGTCTGTCGACCGAAAGCTTGGCTATTAAATGTACAAAAGGATTTAAGTGTGCAGACATTTTTCTTTCACAGTTTTCGTTTATGTTTGGCACCTTTTAATCGTGAGTGCGGTGTATTCGTTTATATGCAGATTAGTTTTCTCTACACCAGCACCTGAGTCCTTTGAAGTTCACCAGCATGTCCTCTTTCCAAGAGATTAATGAACTGACCTCTACAGGAGCTGAGACCTTTGCCTTCTCCGAGTCAGATGCAGAGAGAATCTTGTTTCCTGCTACCAGCTTTACAGGTACCAATTCTCTCTCAGTAGAAGATATGAAAATGAAATTGACTCATTTAAAGAAGAAAGAAATCCGTGCGAAACTTCATGGAAGTACATTGAGTGAATACTGGAGGAGCAAACGTATTCCACAAGGCCTCCGTATCCAAAAACCACCTACAATTGGCAAAGAAAATGAAGAATTTAATCAGAAATGGTGTGAGATACTTAATAAATTCTCCATGGATTTAATGCTTTTAATTATTAAAGAAGTTACAAAGCAAAAAGAGGACATTAGAAAGACACAGAGAAACATGAGACTTTTGTGAAAGAGAAGTTGGGTGATGATTATGCCCACACCTGTGATTCAATTAAGCTGGCACTGTAAGAATTTGAAGATGATTTGATGACCACCAAATTGAAGAAATACAGGAGAGATGCCAATGATTACCAAACTGGAAAGGTGTACAAATGGATGTATGGTGAGGAGAGGCAACAGAACCCACCACAAAGACCTCACACACAACAGTTTGGCTTTACTTCTGACAGTGATTTCCCTATCGCAGTACCCATCACTCTCAAACACGTCAGCCTCCAAAAAATGACCAAAGGAACCAGGGAAAGGGGCTACAAGGAAACAGAAGGGGTCGGGGAAATCAAAGAGGACGAGGAGGGGATGGAAGAAACAGAGGAGCAATGGGACAAGTGGGGATAGTGACACGCCAACAGGCCAGAGTCCGGTCGTGAACCTGTCTGATAAGGTACTCACCCCACAACATCTGCCAGCCCTGAGTAAGGGCTTGAGTTTTGTTCCCACCAGCCATACAAACTCTTTTGAAATTAAGACTGACATGTTTCACTTTTTCAGGAGAATTAAATTGAGATATATGTTTGGGACTGCAAATGAAAATCAAAGTGAAAACAAACCTATGTTCAAGCCTAAAAGTACCTTTGTACCACCCCTCGATTGATACTTTCTGTAGGGTTGTTGAACAGGAGATTTTTGAGAAATTACAGAATGCACCTTACTCACATCAGCAGAATCTGGGCCGGGAGGAACGAAATGCTATTCAGGAGCTTGCGAAAGACCCTGAAATTATAATAAAACCAGCTGATAAAGGTGGTGCTATAGTCATCTTGAACAGTACTGACTATGTAACTGAGGCATACCGTCAACTGAATGATGAAACATTCTACAGGAAGCTTAAGACTGACCCCACTATGGACTTTAAAAAGATAGTTGTTGAGCTGACTACTCAAGCTTTGGAACAACATTGGATAACTAAAGATGAATTTAATTATCTTAATAAACAACATCCTGTCACCCCAGCATTTTATATGCTTCCTAAAATCCATAAAAGCCTAATTAAACTTAAAGGCAGACCCATAGTTGCTAGTAATGAGTCATTGCTTGAGCCACTATTGAACTTTGTGGATTTTTTCATCAAACCTTTTGTGCAAAAGCTACCTGCCTATGTACAAGATTCTACTGATGTCATAAATAAAAAATAAAACTACAAGATCTCCCTACTGATACCATCCTAGCCACGTTTGATGTAGAAAGTCTCTACACGAATATTTCTCATGAGTGAGGTATTACAGCACTTGAATATTATTTGCAGAACCGCCCGGAGGATGAGAACCCCCCCCAAATACCTTCATCTGTGATCTGGCATCATCAATCCTCAGATTAAATTTCTTTTCCTTCCACCAGAGAGAGTATTACCTCCAAATTAAAGGCACACGTATGGGGAGTCATTTTGCCCCCAGATATGCAAATTTGTATGTGGGATTTTTTTGAACAACAGTTTATTTTCAGTGAGGACAGAAATCCATTCTATAGTAATATCATCAGATATTTTAGGTATTTAGATGATGTTCTTTGTGTTTTTAAAGGGTCTTGAAATGAGCTGAATGAATTTACCATCACCGGAACAGGATGAGCCCAGATCTGAAATTCACTGTTGAGTTTGACTCTAAACATGTGCATTTCTTAGATATGTGAATCAGACTAGAAGATGGGAAATTAACCACAACCCTCTATCGGAAGGAGACTGACCGCAATTCTTTCCTGTTGGCAAGCAGCTCACATCCCAGTGCTCTAAAAAACGGACTGCCCAAGAGCCAGTTCTATAGACTTAGACAGATCTGTCACTCTACTAAAGAATATGAGGAGAATGCATAAGAAATGAAACAAAGATTCTTGGCCAGGGGTTACCCCATGAAGACTGTGGAGGAGGCATATAACATTGCCCTGTCCACACCACGGCCACACCTTTTGGAAAAAAAGTGTCAATAAAGATAAAAAGTTTTCAGTATCTTGCATTACTACTTTTACTCCGAAATCCCACATAATTAAAAACACTATCATGAAATATTGGCATCTTTTATGTGATGATCCTTCACTCCAGGGTAAATTCAAGGACCCACCGTTGTTTGTCTCCAGACGGGGTCCCAACCTCAGGAGTAAGCTTGTCAAAGCATGTATAAGATCTGCTCCTTCTCAAACACTCTTAGCCCCTCTGAAGGATGGTAACTACCCATGTGGTAACTGTGCCCAGTGTAATAGTACACATAAGACCCGGAATTTTAAACACCCTAGGTCTGGTAAAAGTTAAAATATGAAGGGTTTTATTACATGTAACACCAAGAATGTTCTTTATTTAAGACGTCCCTGTGATAAGGTCTATGTGGGAAAAACTACACGCAGTTTAAAACAAAGGATCAGTGAACATAAAAGTTCGATTAGACATGCTGAGCTGAATTACCCTGTGGCCTGTCACTTTGTAGAGTGTGCCCACCCTGTTTCTTCCCTACAGTTTCAGGGAATTGAGCAAGTTAAATTGTCAAGAGGTGGGAACATTGATAAAGTGCTATGCCAAAGGGAATTGTTTTGGATCCATATCTTGGATGCCCTACATCCTAAAGGCTTAAATGTCGACTTTGACATGAGTGTCATGTTATGATTGGAGGTTTACTTTTTTGTTTAGTCTTGAAACTGCAGTGTATGAAGTTTTTGCTGATGTCTATGCTGATTTTTTTGAATTTATACTGTTTGTATGTATGTGTGCTGACATGTAAATATATTTTTTTTTTGTGGAGGGTATTTTTCATTGGTGTATTGGTGTAGATTTAATGACTAGCTACCTTGGATAGAGGAATTACGAAAATAGGAAGAATGGGAAGAACTACAACTCCCATTACACTTGGACTACAACTCATTGGTGCAGGTGTTACTGAACACCTAATGAGTCTTAACTGATATGTGTGTTGTATGTTCCATTTGTGATTGAGCCCTGAGCAAGGTCTGTCGACCGAAAGCTTGGCTATTAAATGTACAAAAGGATTTAAGTGTGCAGACATTTTTCTTTCACAGTTTTCGTTTATGTTTGGCACCTTTTAATCGTGAGTGCAGTGTATTCATTTATATGCGGGTTACAGATGAATGCTACAAGAATGGTAAGTTGATAGGAGTAATATTTTTGGTGACATTTAGGGATATTAGGTAACAACAGTGAACAATGAACGTTGATAAATTCTGGACTCAAGCACCATTCCTCCAGGGGGTGGTAAATCATCTATATTTTAAAAGCCAAGTGGCTTCTGTGTACGTGTATGCATGCATGAGTATGTGTACAACTTCGATCATGGACCAACTGTGGAGAGCTGACATCTGGCGTTTGGTATGTTTATGTATTTTGGGATGAACTCTGCCAAAATGGAACATTGATAAGACTAATATTTTGGAGAAACTACGGATATTAGCTAACAACAGCAAACAATGACATTGATAATTACATTCTGGACTCGCATGCCATTCCAAATCATTATAGAAACTTTGCATAATTTATTACCACCCTTGAAAAATGTCAGCTACCTATTCTATAAACACTACCCAATCTAGAGCCCTTGGATCCCCACAGGGAATGCGCTAGTTTGAACTTTGTTTGGTTCACAAGTTGTTAATATTGTCATGCCAGTTTAGAAAAGGAAATTTAATACTGTGCTATTTATGTGATAACAGCAACAGTTGTTTTCTGCTCCCATATGTGGTGCTGCCCTCAGTGTTGGACAAAAGGCAAGCAGAGGCAGGGCCAGTATTCTTCAGCAAAGTAGTAAAAATCTGAAGAAGGTTGCTGGTCTTTCAATATGCATTTGTACATAAATAATATCACTTTTTGCTTTTTTCTAATTTGTCAAGGAAAATTGTCTACATCAAAGAATTGGATTGGATTGCACCAAATCCAATTGTTCCATGATAAAAAATATTGTTCTTGAATTGCATCATGGCGGCATGTTGGTGAAATGGTCAACACTGTTGCCTCTCAGTGGGAAGGTGTAGAGTTTGAATCCAACCCACTCATTTCAGTGTGGAGTTTCCATGTTCTCCCCATGTTTACATGGCTTCCCTCCATGTACTCAGACCCATCTGGGCACTCTGGTTTCCTCTCACCTACAAAGACATGAAGACACAGTGAACTGGAAACTCTTAATTGACCGTAGGTGTGAGTGAGTGTCTGAATTTGTTTGTACTACATGAGGTGTATTCAAATTTAACCCTCTGAAACAAATGAAGTGTGCGAGTTGTTTAGTGAGGAGTTATACGGAAACTTTTTGTATTTCTAACCCTAACCCTTCTTTAATTTTTCCTCGGCCGCAGAGTGCATCAGTCGCTAGCAGTCAGCCTTGGGGTGAACTGATTTGGAGTCTCATTTGCTAGAACTTGACAGAACAACTTGAGCAAAGTTACTACATCAAATTTTACCAAAAGCTTGGTGATACCCAAGTGGAAACCATTAAGCGGGCTTTTGACAATGATGCCATGAGTATAACGCAAGTAAAACTGGTATAGTCGCTGGACAAAGGGTTGGATACTTTTTGAATGCACCTTGTACATATGTAAATGAAGGGTCTTTATTGTCATTGTACATGCATATAGTGAAATTTATCGTCTCCATTTAACCCATTATAATTACAGTTAGACACAATCCAACTGCTAGGAACAGTTGGTAGGCACAGTCCAGCAGCTGAGGACCAACTCCAGATGTAGAGATGGTCAAGGAAAGAGAAAGGAGCAGACCTTAAATAAGCATGTTTTTGATTGTATAAGGAAATCGGCATGCCCAGAGAAAACCCACGCAGAAACCATGCAAACTCCACACAGAAAGGACAAGGTGGGAAGTGATCCCAGGACCTTCTTGCTGTGACACAGCAGTGCTTACCATGAAGCCACCGTGCTGCCCTGCAGTGGCATGGACCCTCTGCCTCTTGCCCACTTACTCTCTGTAATAGGTTCCAATACCCTGTGGCCCTTAAGTGGACTACAGGTGCTTATTAGTGTGCTTTTAGCTTGTGCTGAACAACTAAAATATGTCATTGTTTAGCCCATGACTGTGACTGTCAAAAACATGTAAGAATCAAGCCCAAGTCGAAAAAATGCCAGCTTTCCTCTTTAGATCTCTCTGGGCAGGTGGGTATAGCATCCCGTGCATATAGGCATACACACTCCACGTGAATGATAAGCTTTTGAGATCTGGGATAGATTAGTTTGATCAATGCTGTCTCATATCTTCACAGTCTGTCCTGTTTTGTTTTGCTTTTTGCTGCTTCACTGATATGAAAGAAGGGGGTAAATATGACAGGGAAACTGCTTATCTCAGCAGGACATCATGCTGCAAGCTCACGCAGTCATATGTGTTCCTACACCGATCTTCATTTACAAGATGTGGATGCTGTCTGGGGGGGTATAGTGTGTTTGTTAATGAGGGTAAAGTTCATCAACTCCTGATTTGCTAGAATGATTCACTCACATCTGCTTAGCAACCTGGTAGTCAGGAGTCCTTGTTCCAACATCTGTTCACGCCAGGTGACGTCTTGTATACCAATCAAAATGATAATGCTTCATTCACTGCTTGCTTTATAACCCATACAATCTCCTTCTAACATGCAACAGTTCAGCTTCATCATCACTGATCTGGATTCACTTATGTGAGTGAATCAGATCTTCTTTGCCAGTGCGAATCACAGTGGATGTAGAATTTTGTAGTAATTGCTTCCTGGATTTGAACGTATGTGGAATCGCTATAAATACACATCGGAACTGGAGCTGTTAGATTCACATGGTACACAGCCTGAGCAAACTGTCAAACCTTCATCCAGTCATGTGTCAAATACTGAAATGTAGACAATGGATATATAGATATCAGGAAAAAGAAAACAAGCGGTAATCTGCATTTCTGAAAAATGAAACCACCATGGAAGCTCCAAAAGCTGCAGTACTTCAAGTGACCACTTGAGGCTTGCAGCAAAAGTGAGTCAGCCCACAGTGAGTCAGCCCTGGTAAACTACACCCATAATTAATTTCACGAAAAAATTTGCTTTGCAATAGGGGCTGGTCCCCGTCCCATTCACAGCTACCATCAGAAGAGAAGGAAGCTGGTCGCTTAGCAAAAACCAGAGAACACTGCATCTAAAAGGGAGCACAAGCTTCAACGTTTCCCGCATATGGCTCCGGATGACAAATAATTGGTTCGGAAGCTGAATCTCTGGGTGACGGAGTTATCTGCACCGGTATCGATGGTGCCGCAGCTGGAGCAGCAGGAAGCAGAACGGCTTGCGCTGCAAGCTCCATAACGCGGGCATCTGTTTGTTTAATTTGGTTTGCGAGATGCTGTAATTGCTCCCATATCTTCTCCAAATGTTCTTGAACTTTTTCAGCAAAAGGAACCGCTTCTGCCGCTGGGTCCATTTTGGAATGGCCAGGAACTACTGTTATGTGCAGACGCGAGTTGAGGAGCGGACCAGCGTCTGACTGAACCCAGCACTAAAATAACCAGAAAGCGGTTCCAAAAACAAAACAAAAATTTATTTCCCTTCTGTGCAATAATTGTGTACAACATAAATGTGCGGTTGTCTGGCGAGGTGAAGGACGGGGCGCTCTCCAGCGCCCAAATGGATCGAAGCCCGACGCTTCTGGACCCAGACTCACCGCCGAACACCCCCCAGGTGGATACGACAAACTGACTCTGTGAAGGATGGAAAAGGTAAGGTAAGTCAACAGCTACAACAAATATCCTTCAAAGGCACACACTATCAGCAACACATTCAGGTCTGAATTTAAGCTTTATGTAAATGAGCAGCTTCACAACAGGTGGAGGATCATCATTCCGTACGCCACGGTAGTGAGAAGCGAGCTGCACAATTCTCATCAATGTTCAAATATACTGCGTAACAAAATACCAAATTACTGTTAACACTTATTCAGACAATCATCACCTCTGATGTGTGCTGACAGCATGTGTCCCTCAGCCGTCCTACTTCACAGGCACGATGTGTCAAACCCTGGCGCGGTCCTCAGCGTCTCACAAACGAACGTCACAAGGTCAAGTTCCCGGCAATTCTGCTCAAATCACTCATGGCTTAAATGCAGAACGCCATCTCATTATCTGCTTCAGCTGAAAGTCTTTAAGTTTGCACGTGAGCATCATCCACAGGTGCTGCAAGTCATCAGGCCTGCACGTGAACATCCTCCACAAGTGCAGCCAATAATGCTGATGAGGGTGAAGGACTCTTCTGCCAGCACCTTCTCCACAGACAAAAAAACAGTTTGCATACCACCTGGAGAGCAAAGAAAAGAAACAACTCCAAAATGTCCAGCCAAACCCCCCAACACACAACAAACATATTGATATGACAATATTGAGATATGATAATTTGGCCATATTGCACAGCCCTACTGTCAACTACCTGAAAACTTTGAATATTAATTTACATCTACATAAAATAATGCTTAAAGTGGCAGGGGGTTAAGAGGGCTGCCATTATTGGGACTGTGGGGTGGAGCACCCCCCAGAAGCTGAAATCCAAAAAGAAAAATGCTTAAAAGGTGGGGGTCTAGCGGAGGAGCCACCACAGAAGCTGAAAAGCAAAAAAAGAAAAATGCTTAAAAAGGTGGGGGGTTTGAAGGACCTACAACCCCATTTTGATTGGGCAGATCATTGTAGTGAGTGGCTCAGAACAATTCAAATCCTTTTTTTCTTTGCCATCTCTAGTGAATAATCTTCCTTTTCTTTCTTCCTTTTTTAAGTGCTTGATTTTATAGGAAAATACAAAACTGTCTCGCAGCTCTATTGTAGGTCAATTCTACTGTTAAATCAAATGTTCATTCTCAACCTACTGAAGAAAATATGAAGCCGCACAACAGAGCAACTGGCATGATATATTTTAAATAATGCAGTGTTCCAACAGCGCTTTTACAACTTAGGACCATAATATGCACAGTACACGGAGGCGTGCAGTGCCGGGATTTGTATAATGACTCCTCATGAGCTGCCGGTTCACAGAAATGCATGATGGCGCTGACAGTAGTGAAGCTATTTGGTGAAGTCCAATGGCTAGCTGTTAGCACCAAAACAAGACTTGATTAGTGATGTCGCTGCAGGGATTCTGCTTTGTACAGCTGTACAGTTGTACTGACAGCAAGGTATCAGCCAGATCCAAGCAGCTGAGCAGAAACAAGAAAAGTAATGGGGCGACAAGGATCTGAAGAAATGCAGCATTTGTGCGTATGCAACAACAAGCCAGCACTCCCTGACAGCCATGTTCATGTCAATGATGGGCAGCGAGTTACATGTATACCTGAGCTGCAGGACAAAACAACTGCTGGAGCAGCATGAGTGCATGCTGCACCAGCATCACATAAATTCTTTGCTTTCTGTGGAAAACAGTGATATCCAACAGACCTCTTAGAGTTTACATTTCAGCCTGCAGATACCTGAGCAAACTGTTCTCAACTACAATTCTGCCAGTTCTTTAATCAATTATGTTAAACAAAGGACATAATTAATTTTATTATTCAAGACATTTACACACTTATCTAAGTTTCATAAAGACATCAACAATAATTCATTATAAAATGCTTTAACAACTTGGTAAACAAAACAATACTATTATATTCTGTTCTCATTTTCAACACTTCATACACTGAGCTCAGTATGTGATACCATCATGTGCTCACTGGCTACATAATGGTATTGGATGTGGGAAGCTACACTGAACTGAAGGAAACTTTCATTACAAATGTTTGATAGCATGGAGAGGATCCCTATGGAATAAATGTGCGCATGTTTACATAACTTAATGTATACAAACTTTGTAAAATAACCCATTATACAGTTGGCTGCTTACCTTACCCTTGCTGTCATCACGCAGTGCTGCTCATCACTGAGTCATTACAAGTACAGGGTCTCATTAGATCCAAGGTTGATCTGCAAGTTGATTTGGCACAGGTTTTATGTCGGATTCCCTTCCTGATGGAACTTCATATTACATGGAGAAATGTGGCAGGGGTGGGGCTTCAACTGGGAACGTTCCGCACTGCAACCAAGCGCACTGACCACTTGGCCACCACCCCTGTGGTTGGGAATAACTTAGTTACATAAAGGCAATGTATTTGTACTATAAAGACTGAGAATAGCAACTCAGTCACCTTTTTTTGTAGCAGCAGAGTGGATCATGATGTTGTGGTTGTGTGAGTGAGATATTTCTGGCTATTGCTCAATATATTTACAGCAAAGCCTGGTGTCCTAAACTACACTTATGTCTGTGGAACACATTTTGTTTCAGGTTGTGTTTTTAGAAAATTTAAGTGACATAAGTAGTGATAAGCATGTGTTTGTGAATGTTGACTGTACATTTTGTTTTGTGCGCTTGCATGACAGTGATTTACTGTAGGACTGATTAAAAAAGTGGGTTTTGGGTACAGGTGGTGTATTCTGAGAAAATGTATGAATTTACAAGGCTGTCTTAAATTTCAAAATCTACCAACGCATTCTTAAAATACAGGACTCAAGTCATCCACTTGCATGCTCATTTATACCAGAAATAAATATAGCAAATGTACCTTTTATCTGTTTGTATCCTCTGCTATTCTTCCCCTCCTCCTGCAGTTCTGTTTGTCTGGTGAGTCTTACCTCAGGTGTGGCTGACCTGTTTGCAACTCAACACCTGCAATCAATCAACTACTGTAGTGCAGATTTAAAAAAAAAAAAGCTCATTCATCCACTCCTCGCTAGCTTACCTCCTGTGCCGTCCATGCCCAACTGTGCCACCTGTTTTGCCCACGCTGAGCCTTCAGGTCGGCTGACTCTCCCCCATGTCGATACACTTTGAACTCTTTGGACAGATCCCTAACTTTTGAACTCTGACTCCCCTCTTTTGGTAAATAAAATAATTTATTGCACGTAGTCAGTGTTTGGTTGTGTGCATTTTGTGTCAAATTTATTAATCTGCTTAACAGTGTTAGGGGGAAGTGAAATGATGTCATTCTGACTCAGATAACTTACAAAGGACTGCAAATTATAATGATCGGTTTTAAGAGAAGTCCATAGTTTGGCCAGGAAGACTTGTCTCATAGAGATACCCAGCTTCGTCTGTGTGAAGAATAAAAGAGCTAATAATTAATACGTGTACGTTAAATATTTCACTGAGTAATTTTGCAGAAGAGACCGTTCTTGCTTTTTATAGCCTTCAACCATGATGGGCTTGAATATTTTTCTGATGGACTGTGGATACAAAATTTAAAGCATTTTTCCTTGGTTCTGGTGTAGTTTATTTATAGCCTTAATTGACTGCATTGATGTGCTGATTTCAACAGTGTGTTTCAATTTTCTTCTCCACCCAGGAGAAAGTGTTTTTCCTCAGAGGGGGGTATGTACTCTGTGAGTGCTGTAGTTTATTTATAGTCTACAACCACTATGATGAGGCTGGGTCCAGAAGGGAGCAGGTTCTCATAGAAGGTCATGTTAAAATGTCCAACTTTATAGCAGAAATGAATTATTACAGTCTGGTTCAAAAAAAGGTATTGGTCTGTTTAGCTAATTTCCCCCTCCACAACAACTGTGCATATGTGTGAGTGTGGAGGGGGGATTTTCTTCTAAAGCTCCTTTCACACCGGGCCTGCTTCAAGTTGCTTCGTGCGGTGTCATAACTATGCAGGAATGTCTGCATTAGGTGCGCGCAGCAGGGGGGCAGAGAGGATGTGAGGATGTAGAGGAGAACCTGCAGACTGTCAGCTGCAGCCAGTCTGTGTGCGCTCTGATTTCTCTTCTAGTTTGTATGTCTTGTGCTGACCTGCAGGTCTGCGCTGTGAGTTCTGTCAGTTTATCTTCTCTGACCGCGCACGTGGCCAGTCAGAGACAAAAATGTGGAGATGTCTGGAGTTATGCTGTATTTTGTGGACATGTCCTGTCTCTGGCAATCATTCTGTGGTAGGACATTGGACAAATGTCCAGGAACAATGGAACACAGCAGGATTCATAAATTGGCATTGGGCAAATTGTATTGTGAGGGTGTGGCTTCCAGTCACGTTGAGTACCGTTGCTTGCCCCGACTTACGTTGAAACTACTTCATTTCTGTCTCAAGCACAGGACGCAAAAAAAATTAAACATGATTAATTTTTGCCGTATGATTCGTTTTGTCCTTTGTGTCTCTCACAGTGTTCTGGCATTTAGCTACATCGTCTCGGCACTAGGTTGCATCTACGTGGCGTCATCATGACACCGTACGACACAACTCGAAGCAGGCCCGGTGTGAAAGGGGCTTAACTCCTTAGTTAGAGAAGTTTTCAGCCATAAAGTCATGCATAATTAGTTGGGTGGTTGCTTTGAGAGGTTTAAAACCGTGCTGGGATTGGCTCCCAATGCCTCCCTGCTACTCACCCTGCATTTAAAGGGGTGTGTGACTAGCTCCAGTTGTAGGGTGCAAAGGCAACAAGGAAAACAACTGGAAACCATACCCCATCATTATCAGGCTTTGCCATCAGAGATGGCTGGATATAAAAGTGAGATTCACACAGCAAACTCTTAGGGTTAAGACAGTTCACTTTGGTTGACAGTAGAGCATGACACGGGAGTGGATTTTCACTCACGTCCCATCCCGCTCCCAGAAAAAAAATTCCATCAATCAATCAACATTTATTTATAAAGCGCTTTACAGCACTGACTGGTGTCCAAAGTGCTTAACATTAAAAACACATTTACAAAAATTAAACACATATAAAATAAAATTTTAAAACAACACATAAAAAATAACATAAAAATAACAGAACATGTCACCTCCCCACTAAGTGTTAAAAGCCAGTTTAAATAAATAAGTCTTTAACTTAGATTTAAAAAGTGCTAGGTCAGGAATAGTACGTAACTCAAGAGGTAGCTCATTCCACAGTCTCGGGCCAGCTACCGCGAAAGCATGATGACCTCAGCGTTTATATCTTGACCTTGGTGTTGTGTGGGCCGCCAGAAGTGGAGGTACTGCTGGCCCACCACCAGAGGGCGCCCTGCCTGAAGTGCGGGCTTCAGGCACGAGAGGGCGCTGCCGCCATGGACACAGGACCGGACGTCATCTCCACCTCGTTGCCGAGATATCATCTACCTAAGGAGGTAAATTCTCAGCCATTGTGATTGTCCGTTACAGACTATTTTTGCTTGTGCTACTTTTGCAGTTGGGTTTCTGTGAGTGCTTGTAGCTGAGGCTGAGTTGGGACTGACGCCTTCTCACCCCAACGTTTGATAAGTACACTTACAACTGCACGTGCCAGCTTTCTGAATGAGAGGTGGAGGTGGAATATCCACCATAAGTGTTACTGGGTGTTCATACACCCACATCTGATTGTTTCTGCTCCTCGCCAGCAGTACCAGATCCGACACGCGGAGACGGTGGCCACCTGGTGACTCGGAACTTGGTGGCTCCAGTATTTTCCAGGTTCGGTGGCGGAGGAAATCGTGTGGTTCTGGTTCTTCTCAGGACAGACGTCTTCTATCCTCGAGCCTGCCCACACGACACCTTTGTTAATTGATTTTTGTACATATTCTGTAATCTGCTGTGTTGAGTTGTGCTATTCACAACAGTAAAGTGTTCATATTTGACTTCCTCCATTGTCCGTTCATTTACGCCCCCTGTTGTGGGTCCGTGTCACCACACTTTCACAACACTTGGAACATCTAAGTAAAGCTGGCCAGACTCCCTTAATGTCCTACTGTAGGTGCGCAAAGTTAAAATTTCAAACAAGTAGGGAGGTGCAAGGCCATAAATAGCTTTAAAAACAAACATTAAAATTTTAAAATCAATTCTAAAACGAACTGGAAGCCAGTGGAGTAAGTACAGGACGGGCGTAATATGCTCACGTCTAAAAGTGTTTGTCAAAAGATGAGCAGCAGCATTCTGCACCAACTGGAGACGTGCAAGAGACGACTGATTAATGCCCGAATAAAGTGCATTACAATAATCAAGTCTGGAGCTGATGAAAGCATGAATGGCTGTCTCAAGATCACATCTACTGAGAAAGTGCTTTATTTTAGCCAAAAGGCGAAGTTGGAAAAAACTAGCTTTGACAACAGAATTTATCTGTGGATCAAACCTCAAACAGCTGTCAAATATCACTCCCAAATTCTTGACAGCTGGTTTTACATAGTTAGCCATAGTTAGCATACCAAAATTTGGTGTTACCACATTTGGTATGCCAGAGCGCTCAAACACCATGATCTCATTTTTAGCATCATTCAGGTAAAGGAAGTTTTGGGACAGCCACTGCTTTACATCACGAATACAATTAAATAATGATGACAAAGCATCACTCCCATTTGTCCTCACAGGCAGATAGATTTGCAGATAATCTGCATAACAATGAAAGGACAGGTTGTGCTGGGTTATAATTGCCCCCAATGGCAGAATGTACAAAGAAAATAGAATCGGCCCAAGGACAGATCCCTGCGGCACTCCACAGCACAGAGGAGCAGTTGATGAGGAAAGGTCCCCAAACATGACAGAAAAGCTCCTTTCAGCCAAATATGATCTAAACCACTTAAGTGCAGTACCATGAATGCCAATAAAATGTTCCAAACGGGAAACAAGTACTGTGTGATCCACAGTATCAAAGGCTGCTGTGAGGTCCAACAGAACCAGCACAGCGGGATTCCCTGCATCCACCGACAGTGATGTCATTATGAACTTTTAAAAGTGCTGACTCAGTGCTGTGTCGCGATCTAAACCCAGATTGGAATTTTTCAAGGATTTGATTGTCTTCTAAAAATGATTGTAACTGTAAAAAGACAACCTTTTCTAAAACCTTAGACAGAAATGGCAGATGAGACACACGTCTAAAATTAGATAAAACTGATGAGTCCAGGTGAGGTTTTTTAAGAAGAGGTCGAACCACAGCATGTTTAAAAGCAGCTGGAACAGACCCTGATCTAAGACGAGCATTGATAAGTTAGGAGACCCGCCCCAACAGTATTAAAAACCTCCTTCAGCACCTTAGCTGGAACAACATCTAAAGGACAACTAGTAGATTTTATGTGTTTTACAACATCAGCGAGAGATGCAAAAGAAATGGGCTCAAACTGTTTGAGCACAGCAGAATGTGCACGAGGAGCAGACAACTCAACATTACAGCTCTGATCAGCGTTCTGTCTGACTGATGAAACCTTATCAATAAAAAACTGAAGAAACTCCTCACAGGTTGTGGTTGTAGCGTCCAACAAAACAGAGGTGTGTGGATTTACGACTGAGTTTATAGTCTGAAATAACACACTGGGACGATGACAACTGCTAGAAATAATATGAGATGGATATTGTGCTTTTGCCTCCTTCACAGCCTTCTGATAGTCAGTCAGACTGTCCCTCAGAAACCCCAGAGACACCTGTAGTTTGTCCTTTTTCCATTCTCTCCACCTGTCTGCAGCGTTGCCTGAGGGCACGGGTCGTGGCATTTAACCAGGGGCCGGATTTTGATTTCCTGGATTTGCAGCGCATCGGTGCAACAGAGTCCAAAATTACTGTGCATGTACAACCCCTGGCAAAAATTATGGAATCACCGGCCTTGGAGGATGTTCATTCAGTTGTTTAATTTTGTAGAAAAAAAGCAGATCACAGACATGACACAAAACTAAAGTCATTTCAAATGGCAACTTTCTGGCTTTAAGAAACACTATAAGAAATCAAGAAAAAAGATTGTGGCAGTCAGTAACGGTTACTTTTTTAGACCAAGCAGAGGAAAAAAATATGGACTCACTCAATTCTGAGGAAAAAATTATGGAATCACCCTGTAAATTTTCATCCCAAAAACTAACACCTGCATCATATCAGATGTGCTCGTTAGTCTGCGTCTAAAAAGGAGTGATCACACCTTGGAGACCTGTTGCACCAAGTGGACTGACATGAATCATGGCTCCAACACGAGAGATGTCAATTGAAACAAAGGAGAGGATTATCAAACTCTTAAAAGAGGGTAAATCATCACGCAATGTTGCAAAAGATGTTGGTTGTTCACAGTCAGCTGTGTCTAAACTCTGGACCAAATACAAACAACATGGGAAGGTTGTTAAAGGCAAACATACTGGTAGACCAAGGAAGACATCAAAGCGTCAAAACAGAAAACTTAAAGCAATAAGTCTTAAACATCGAAAAATGCACAACAAAACAAATGAGGAACGAATGGGAGGAAACTGGAGTCAACGTCTGTGACCGAACTGTAAGAAACCGCCTGAAGGAAATGGGATTTACATACAGAAAAGCTAAACAAAAGCCATCATTAACACCTAAACAGAAAAAAAAACAAGGTTACAATGGCTAAGGAAAAGCAATCGTGGACTGTGGATGACTGGATGAAAGCCATATTCAGTGATGATTCTCGAATCTGCATTGGGCAAGGTGATGATGCTGGAACTTTTGTTTGGTGCCGTTCCAATGAGATTTATAAAGATGACTGCCTGAAGAGAACATGTAAATTTCCACAGTCATTGATGATATGGGGCTGCATGTCAGGTAAAGGCACTGGGGAGATGGCTGTCATTACATCATCAATAAATGCACAAGTTTACGTTGATATTTTGGACAATTGAAAGGATGTTTGGGGATGATGAAATCATTTTTCAAGATGATAATGCATCTTGCCATAGAGCAAAAACTGTGAAAACATTCCTTGCAAAAAGACACATAGGGTCAATGTCAACGAGCAGATCTGATTTGATGCAGGTGTTAGTTTTGGGGATGAAAATTTACAGGGTGATTCCATAATTTATTCCTCAGAATTGAGTGAGTCCATATTTTTTTCCTCTGCTTGGTCTAAAAAAGTAACTGTTACTGACTGCCACAATCTTTTTTTCTTGATTTCTTATAGTGTTTCTTAAAACCAGAAAGTTGCCATTTGAGATGACTTTAGTTTTGTGTCATGTCTGTGATCTGCTTTTTTTCTACAAAATTAAACAACTGAATGAACATCATCCGAGGCCGGTGATTCCATAATTTTTGCCAGGGGTTGTAGAAGAGAGGATGTTATCTGGGAGTAATGGAGAAACCAGTCCATTCATGGCATAAAACTGAGAGTCCATGAAGGCAGCAGCAAAGTCCCCCGCTGTCGAGGAGGTGACCAAACGGCGGCGAGAGACAGGAACAAGTGGCTTAATAGCAGAAGGAGGAGCAATAAATTCAAAAATAACAGGAAAGTGACCTGAAATAGCAATGTCTATGTCCTTAAGTGAAACTGAGAGCCCAAAAGAAATAACCGGGTCCAAGGTGTGTCCAAGATTATGTGTTGGTCCATCCACAACTTGTGTTAGACTAAAAGAGTTCAGGAGGCTTTTAAAATCATCAGCCAGCTGATTAGAAGGACAACAGATATGAATATTAAAATCACCACAGGCCAAAAATTTATCATATTTTGGGATAAAATCTGCCAGAAACTCAGAAAACTCCTGAATAAAATCCTTATTAAATTTTGGTGGACGATAAACAACAGCACAGAGCACAGGGCAGTCGAACTCCATCACAAACCACTGAAGTTCAAAAGTGGAGTAGACATTAGAAGATAAAAATCGGCATTTAAAGATGTCTTTAAAAACCGTGGCCACACCATCACCTCGACCTGATGCTCGCGGGGAGCTGAAAAATGAGCAGCCGGGGGGGAGGAGCTCAGAAAAGGCGCTATTTTCACCTGGTTTCAACCAGGTCTCCGTTAACAGGAGAAAGTCCAGATCATGAGAAAAAGTCATTCAAAATGAAAGTCTTACTTGTGAGTGACTCTTTCTCTCCGATTGTTCTGTCTGAGTTATTTTCATTAGTTACTTCATCCAAACCATCAACATGTCTATTAGACCCCATTCCTACCAGGCTGCTCAAGGAAGCCCTACCATTATTTAATGCTTCGATCTTAAATATGATCAATCTATCTTTGTTAGTTGGCTATGTACCACAGGCTTTTAAGGTGGCAGTAATTAAACCATTACTTAAAAAGCCATCACTTGACCCAGCTATCTTAGCTAATTATAGGCCAATCTCCAACCTGCCTTTTCTCTCAAAAATTCTTGAAAGGGTAGTTGTAAAACAGCTAACTGATCATCTGCAGAGGAATGGTCTATTTGAAGAGTTTCAGTCAGGTTTTAGAATTCATCATAGTACAGAAACAGCATTAGTGAAGGTTACAAATGATCTTCTTATGGCCTCGGACAGTGGACTCATCTCTGTGCTTGTTCTGTTAGACCTCAGTGCTGCTTTTGATACTGTTGACCATAAAATTTTATTACAGAGATTAGAGCATGCCATAGGTATTAAAGGCACTGCGCTGCGGTGGTTTGAATCATATTTGTCTAATAGATTACAATTTGTTCATGTAAATGGGGAATCTTCTTCACAGACTAAAGTTAATTATGGAGTTCCACAAGGTTCTGTGCTAGGACCAATTTTATTCACTTTATACATGCTTCCCTTAGGCAGTATTATTAGACGGTATTGCTTAAATTTTCATTGTTACGCAGATGATACCCAGCTTTATCTATCCATGAAGCCAGAGGACACACACCAATTAGCTAAACTGCAGGATTGTCTTACAGACATAAAGACATGGATGACCTCTAATTTCCTGCTTTTAAACTCAGATAAAACTGAAGTTATTGTACTTGGCCCCACAAATCTTAGAAACATGGTGTCTAACCAGATCCTTACTCTGGATGGCATTACCCTGACCTCTAGTAATACTGTGAGAAATCTTGGAGTCATTTTTGATCAGGATATGTCATTCAAAGCGCATATTAAACAAATACGTAGGACTGCTTTTTTGCATTTACGCAATATCTCTAAAATCAGAAAGGTCTTGTCTCAGAGTGATGCTGAAAAACTAATTCATGCATTTATTTCCTCTAGGCTGGACTATTGTAATTCATTATTATCAGGCTGTCCTAAAAGTTCCCTAAAAAGCCTTCAGTTAATTCAAAATGCTGCAGCTAGAGTACTGACGGGGACTAGAAGGAGAGAGCATATCTCACCCATATTGGCCTCTCTTCATTGGCTTCCTGTTAATTCTAGAATAGAATTTAAAATTCTTCTTCTTACTTATAAGGTTTTGAATAATCAGGTCCCTTCTTATCTTAGGGACCTCGTAGTACCATATCACCCCAATAGAGCGCTTCGCTCTCAGACTGCAGGCTTACTTGTAGTTCCTAGGGTTTGTAAGAGTAGAATGGGAGGCAGAGCCTTCAGCTTTCAGGCTCCTCTCCTGTGGAACCAGCTCCCAATTCAGATCAGGGAGACAGACACCCTCTCTACTTTAAGATTAGGCTTAAAACTTTCCTTTTTGCTAAAGCTTATAGTTAGGGCTGGATCAGGTGACCCTGAACCATCCCTTAGTTATGCTGCTATAGACGTAGACTGCTGGGGGGTTCCCATGATGCACTGTTTCTTTCTCTTTTTGCTCTGTATGCACCACTCTGCATTTAATCATTAGTGATCGATCTCTGCTCCCCTCCACAGCATGTCTTTTTCCTGGTTCTCTCCCTCAGCCCCAACCAGTCCCTCCAGAAGACTGCCTGGTTCTGCTGGAGGTTTCTTCCTGTTAAAAGGGAGTTTTTCCTTCCCACTGTAGCCAAGTGCTTGCTCACAGGGGGTCGTTTTGACCGTTGGGGTTTTACATAATTATTGTATGGCCTTGCCTTACAATATAAAGCGCCTTGGGGCAACTGTTTGTTGTGATTTGGCGCTATATAAAAAATTGATTGATTGATTGACCTTGTGTTGACGAGCGCCACACGGACTAAGCGCACGTCAGTCTGCTGGGAACCACGACTGAGCGGGCGCAGGTTCTCCTGCACGCAGCCACGACTACAGCTCCTCACAGGACGGCGACGCGGAAGTGGACACCCGGCACCCCGCACAACCGGCCGGAGCCACCGATAGCGAAAAGTCAGGGAACGCCGCACATCGTAGCCGTCATATGGTGTGAAGAATCCGGCTATGAATTGTCGTGGTGCATGTTTGCAGGAAACAGCCAGGCACACTCTGAGCCGAACACGGACTCCTCCTCTCATCCCGCGTCTTCTGCGGCGCAGATGCCGAGGCAACACGCTAAGCGGCCGGCGTAGAAAGTCCGGTACGGACGCTAAGACAGGCGGCGGGGGCAGCCGCGTCCCTGGCCGTCCACCCGAGCCAGGAACAGCGAAATTCTCCAGCGAAGCCCGAACCTCGATCATACACCAGGAGCGGTGACACATTCCATGCAACAAAGTGCAAAAACAATAAAAACGACACTAAAAGAAGCGAGTGCCGACGGCAGGCCACATACAACGGCGCCATCTTGACCAATCCCATCCAACAAACCCATCCTGTCCCAATCCTGGACTGGAGTAAAAAAAATAAATCCCATCCCGTTCCACTCCTGTAAAGATGACTCCCAATCCCATCCCGCTCCGACTCAAAATCAGTCCCACTCCCATCCCACTCCCGTATGTCTTCATGGCTAGGATGTGGTTTGACATCTCCCAATTGTGGATGTAGTGCACAGTGACCATTATGTAATTCGTGTTGGTTCTCTCCTCTAACCACAAATCTGTGGTAAACGCATGGTCTTAGCGATTTTGAGCGATTGGCGCGTTTGTGGCACGATATTGCGTCGCATCACGTCGCACCGGCGTGAAGTTAGACAGTAGTTCATTATTCAGACAGTAGTTCGCCATATCATTAAATACAGTGAAACTGAGGGGTGGGAGGGGGTGAAATGGAGGTTGGTGGGCATGGGGCAAGGGCACTAAACATATCTGGGCAGGTGGCACCAAAATACACTTGCCCACGTAAAAGCTATTATTGCTTAAATCAAATCAAATCAATCAAATCAATTTTATTCATATAGCGCCAAATCACAACAAACAGTTGCCCCAAGGCGCTTTATATTGTAAGGCAAAAGCCATACAATAATTACAGAAAAACCCCAACGGTCAAAACGACCCCCTGTGAGCAAGCACTTGGCGACAGTGGGAAGGAAAAACTCCCTTTTAACAGGAAGAAACCTCCAGCAGAACCAGGCTCAGGGAGGGGCAGTCTTCTGCTGGGACTGGTTGGGGCTGAGGGGAGAGAATCAGGAAAAAGACATGCTATGGAAGACAGCAGAGATCAATCACTAATGATTAAATGCAGACTGGTGCATACAGAGCAAAAAGAGAAAGAAACACTCAGTGCATCATGGGAACCCCCCAGCAGTCTAAGTCTATAGCAGCATAACTAAGGGATGGTTCAGGGTCATCTGATCCAGCCCTAACTATAAGCTTTAGCAAAAAGGAAAGTTTTAAACCTAATCTTAAAAGTAGACAGGGTGTCTGTCTCCCTGATCTGAATTGGGAGCTGGTTCCACAGGAGAGGAGCCTGAAAGCTGAAGGCTCTGCCTCCCATTCTACTCTTAAAAACCCTAGGAACTACAAGTAAGCCTGCAGTCTGAGAGCGAAGCGCTCTATTGGGGTGATATGGTACTATGAGGTCCCTAAGATAAGATGGGACCTGATTATTCAAAACCTTATAAGTAAGAAGGAGAATTTAAATTCTATTCTAGAATTAACAGGAAGCCAATGAAGAGAGGCCAATATGGGTGAAATATGCTCTCTCCTTCTTGTCCCCGTCAGTACTCTAGCTGCAGAATTTTGAATTAACTGAAGGCTTTTCAGGGAACTTTTAGGACAACCTGATAATAATGAATTACAATAGTCCAGCCTAGAGGAAATAAATGCATGAATTAGTTTTTCAGCATCACTCTGAGACAAGACCTTTCTAATTTTAGAGATATTGCGCAAATGCAAAAAAGCAGTCCTACATATTTGCTTAATATGCGCATTGAAGGACATATCCTGATCAAAAATGACAAAGATTTCTGTCCTACATATTTAATATGCGCATTGAAGGACATATCCTGATCAAAAATGACAAAGATTTCTCACAGTATTACTAGAGGTCAGGGTAATGCCATCCAGAGTAAGGATCTGGTTAGACACCATGTTTCTAAGATTTGTGGGGCCAAGTACAATAACTTCAGTTTTATCTGAGTTTAAAAGCAGGAAATTAGAGGTCATCCATGTCTTTGTCTGTAAGACATTCCTGCAGTTTAACTAACTGGTGTGTGTCCTCTGGCTTCATGGATAGATAAAGCTGGGTATCATCCGCGTAACAATGAAAATTTAAGCAATGCTTTCTAATAATACTGCCTAAGGGAAGCATGTATAAAGTGAATAAAATTGGTCCTAGCACAGAACCTTGTGGAACTCCATAATTAACCTTAGTCTATGAAGAAGACTCCCCATTTACATAAACAAATTGTAATCTATTAGATAAATATGATTCAAACCACTGCAGCGCAGTGCCTTTAATACCTATGGCATGCTCTAATCTCTGTAATAAAATTTTACGGTCAACAGTATCAAAAGCAGCACTGAGGTCTAACTGGACGAGCATAGAGATGAGTCCACTGTCTGAGGCCATAGGAAGATAATTTGTAACCTTCACTAATGCTGTTTCTGTACTATGATGAATTCTAAAACCTGACTGAAACTCTTCAAATAGACCATTCCTCTGCAGATGATCAGTTAGCTGTTTTACAACTACCATTTCAAGAATTTTTGAGAGAAAAGGAAGGTTGGAGATTGGCCTATAATTAGCTAAGATAGCTGGGTCAAGTGATGGCTTTTAAAGTAATGGTTTAATTACTGCCACCATAAAAGCCTGTGGTACATAGACAACTAATAAAGATAGATTGATCATATTTAAGATCGAAGCATTAAATAATGGTAGGGCTTCCTTGAGCAGCCTGGTAGTAATGGGGTCTAATAGACATGTTGTTGGTTTGGAGGAAGTAACTAATGAAAATAACTCAGACAGAACAATCGGAGAGAAAGCGTCTAACCAAATACCAGCATTACTGAAAGCAGCCAAAGATAACGATATGTCTTTGGGATGGTTATGAGTAATTTTTTCTCTAATAGTTAAAATTTTTGTTGTGTGGGCCGCTGAAGAGGAGGTACTGCTGGCCCACCACCACCAGAGGGCGCCCTGCCTGGAGTGCGGGCTCCAGGCACCAGAGGGCGCCGCCGCCTCACGTGAGCAGCTACGGTGACAGCTGTCACCCATCACCTGAGACAGCTGACGGCAATCATCTGTGGGGTATATCAGCAGGACGGCACCTCCACCTCATTGCCGAGATATCGTTTCTACCAGAGAGGTAACGTATCGAAGCTACGGAGTGTATCTTTTTGGATTTGTGCTTAGTTTGTGGATTACTGTTCCAACGAGAGGTGGAGGTAACTTCCCTGCTGTTCGGAGTCCTGGGTGCAAACGCGCCCCCATCTAACTGTCCTTTGTTCCTCGCCAGCAGTACCAGGTCCGACACGCGGAGGCAGTGGCCACCTGGGAGTTCGGGACTTGGCGGCTCCAGTATTCCCGGGGTCCTGTGGCGGAGGAAGCCGTGTGGTTCCGGTCTTACCTTGGAGAGGCGTCTCCTATCTTCGAGCCTGCCCACACGACACTTTTGTGAATTGACTGTTGTCCATTGCTGTGATTGGTTGTATTCGTTGTGCACATTCACAACAGTAAAGCTTGTTATTTTGACTTACTCCATTGTCCGTTCATTTGCGCCCCCTGTTGTGGGTCCGTGTTCCTACACTTTCCCAACAATTTTATTAGCAAAGAAATTCATGAAGTCATTACTAGTTAAAGTTAAAGGAGTGTGGATAGTTATTCAGATTCGGGACAGTGATTAAAATTCCAGACAGTAGTTTGTCATGTCATTAATTACAGTGAAATTGAGGGGTGGGAGAGAAAATTTGAATTTTCAAAATATTATTTGTACAGTAGTCAGTTGTCATCTTGACTTTTTTTATTTTTAAATTGTTTGCCATTCTTTTATTTTTAGTTGTTTTTTGATGTGTAACTGTCAGTTCTTTTCATAATTGTTTTTGCAGCACTTTTTATTAAACTAAACTTGTGACTAGAGTGAGTTGTAAGGAGTTGACAGATTTAATTAAAAGCACAAGCCTAATAAATTAGTATGTTTTCGCTTTCCATATTCTGTCGTATTTTTGCTTAAGCACCAAAACCAAATCATCATTTTATTTTGGATTTTTTAAAGGTAGAATTCAACTGGGCACATTTATTTCCATTTTAAAAACATTTCTTGCCCATAATACACCCAGAACTGCTTCATCGCGAATTATTGTCTGAATAATGAACTACTGTCTAACTTCACGCTGGTTCACGTCGTGTTGCCCTCCTCCCCAAGTTGAAAAATCCACTTTTTCGTTTCGTCACGCCGCGATGACCAACCAGGGACTGAATATGTAGTGACGTGGAGATGTCTGGAGTTTGACTGAAGATGTGAACATGTCCTGTCTCTGGTAGCAGCCTGTGAGCAGGACTTATGTCTCTTTTGTCCTTTATTTCACAATTATGTTTTTGGAGCGAGCAGCAGCGGGGAGCGGAGTTTCTTTTTCTTTTTATCTTATGTGTGCACGCGAGTGAATCGTCCATGGAGATTATTTTACTTATTAACTACACAGATGTATAATAAAACAAATGGTGACTGGTTTCTAAACACAATTATGACAGACTTTTTGGGGGAAGAGCAAGCTACAGTCCCACAGCAGGCAGCAGTTTTTGTTTTTTTTTTGTTTACATGTGCACGCGTGAACGGGACAGGAGGTCCTCAAACTGGGTCCTGCAGAGGTGGAAGGACCGCTGAAAGCGGCCGTCATCCAGACGCAGCTCCTGCAGAAAATAATGATACTCCTTGTACTGGGAGCTTTCCACAACAACTCACTCCATGTGATCAAGGTCCGCCATGTTAACTTGACTGACAACCGGAGCCGGCGAGCGGAATGGAAGCTCCTCCTATTTGATGACGCACCAGGGCAAATTTTCGCAGCAAAAGCAGAGCGACACACCGGGCGAAGGCGGCACGTCCGTCGCCACGCGACCCCCGCGAATTTGTAGCGTCTAATCGCGCCCGGTGTGAACACGGCATAACAATGGACGGGTGTAATTTTGGTTGTTTTAAATAGATGAAAATCATCTATTTTTGGCACTCCCGTTCATTTTTATTCCCATCCCATCCCATTCACGGGATTGATAAAAGTTTGACTCCCATCCCGCGGGAATCCCACAGGAATCACGTGACCCACGGGAATTCCCGAAAAATGTCATCCTCTAGTTGACAGCTGGGTCCAGTACACAAAAAGGCAATTCAAAAATCAGAAAAGGCGAAAAGGCATGGTTGAAAAAACAGGCTGATGGTCAAAAAACCCAAAGAAATAGGCACGATGAGGAAACACATGGAAAAGAGCTGGAAGCAAAGGCACAAGGCACATCGATCTGGCAGGGAACGAGTGCACCAGGTGAGGCAAAAATACACCCAGGTGATTAGCTACAAATGAGAAACAGGTGTGAGAGAAAGAATGAGAGAGTGGCCAGACAGATTGAAACGCCCACCGCCAAGCACCAAGAGAGAGATGAGAGATGGAGACAGAAAACCCCAAGCAGGAAAAAAAAACAGCAAGAGAACTATGTGTATGAATTGAGTATGTATGGAGTATGTAAGGCAGATGTCATCCGCATTCAAATTTTTGAACAGCTCAAAAATCCTGGCTGTGGACATGCGTGCCTCTGCAGATGATCACGGGCGTGTTCAGATGACGGCTGACTCATACAGGCATGTTACATGGATATTGCGGATGTTTGGCGAATATGGGCCAATTTTGTGCGCAATCCATACACAAATCCTCCTAAACGCCAGTGGGACAGGGCCTTAAGAAAATCCTCCTCTCCACCACTTCATCAGGAAGCTGGATTTTATATTTTTAATTAATTTATATCAAGTTGTAGAGATCTGGTTTCAGTTTGAAGATAATTTTAGAAATAACTTTAGATTTGTTTTTCTAAATCTGTGTCACTGATATGTCACTCACACAGCAAAATTAAGAGGTTATTTTAAAATAAGTCCTCCAGAGAGAAAAATTAAGAGGTTACACAGGTTTTATAGAGGGTTTTCAATCACGTGACCAATTTGCTGCAGGACAGGTGCCGTTTCCATTCTAGATTACAAGGAGGCTGGCGCGTGATAGAAAAATGCAGAGAATGTACGTTTATTATGATGCTTTAAATGCTCGAGATTAAGCTATTTATCATGATAAATGTGTAGCAGTTGGTTCAGTGGATCCGTATCTTATACCAGATAGTGAATTTAGTGGTGATGTAACGAATTGGCCGACAGTGTCACACTGCGATATTGTGAACTAGGAAGCTGCCGACCAGGTCAGCCTCGCCGGCCTCCTGCAGAGCATCACAGCGGAGCTCTGAAAGTGGAGGTCGGTCTTGAAGTCCTAAGCGATTTCTCTCACCAGGAGCTAGAAGGGCAGCTTGCGGATCAGCAGCTCGGTGCTCGAGGACCACAATGTAAAGAAGCATCCGTATTGGAAGCGTTCTTGTGTTATCCTCGGCAGTATTTTTATGTATTCTTATATAATTTTATTGCCAAATAAAATTCTGGGAGCAGTGGATTTCTGGTAGTGGCGGATCTCTCTCAGCGCCACGGTGCCGTTAGGCTTCTTCACACCGACGTTGAAGCTTCTGCAATTGTTTGTCAAATGCACGTAGCGTATCACAGCAGCCACCGTGTCGTAATCCAGAATGGCTGCGGGACACAAAATGATGTGACCGATACGTCACATGAAAACCCTCTATACAGAACAGAGGAGGAGTAAATTACCTGTATTTCTTTCAGCCTAAATCAACAGCTGCCTGCTTGTTTAAAAACACTGGAGAAACGTGTATATATAAGGCAATTCAAATTAAAGGAGAAATGCCACTTTAACAACCTGGACCTCATTTCTGCCATAAAATACCGTTGTTTACTCATGATATACTGTAACTTTGGTGTCATTAGGAGTCCATCAGTCAAACATTTTTCTTCTCCTACTAAGGTGGATTAGACCTTTTTGTGATACACAGCACTCACTACTGTTCAGGAGGGGCCTAGCAGTCAATATGTGTCACTGATTTCAAAATGCAACTCTTTTCAACCAGACGTGCGGTGTTGTGACATGTCAATCATCTGTGTCCAATCAGATTTCAGTGGAGTCTAGTGTAACCCTGACCTCTGCTCTAGCTCCACCCATGCCAGGAAGTGTTCAACACTTGATATTTCCTGTTTCACTGTGGACTCAAAATTTGGGAGTTCCTGTTTCAGTGTGAACTTTGCCACTGTCTTCCCACGAGATTCCATGAGATCTCGTCTGTCAATCCAGGAAGTGTCATCCAGGAAGTGTTTGACGTTTGACATATCCTATTTCACTGTGGACTCAAAATTTGGCACTTCCTGTTTGGGACTCCCTGTACCATGAGCGAGCTTCGCACCGCTCCGCTTCACTTGTATAAACCACTATAAAGCACTATAAATTAAGAATATAACGGAATGCTAAAATACCCTTGGCCGTATGAGCATTGTCTACTTTATAGTTTGCAGTTGTTTCATTGGTACCCCAGTGTGTATATATATTATACATTTATTATTTACATTAATTATTAAGATTTTATTATCTTACTTACAATTTGTACATGTTCATTAAAGTCCCTCTGTCAATCAATCAATCAATCATAAACTATTTACTATTTATACACGCTGACATCCACTAAATGTCTTGTAACTCACTCCAGAGGTGTTATCATGTTACAAAACCTGCATTGTCATTTTTAGAAGTGTTTTTTTTACTGGTTGCTTTTACAGAATATATGAGAAACGTCATATAAACACATAAATGAAGCAGTTTTACAGAGACCTACCATCAGGGTTGGGAGGGTTACTTTAAAAATGTATTCCGATACAGTTACTAGTTACCTGTTGAAAAATGTAATCAGTAACGTAATCCAAGTACCATAATATTAAAGTAATGTAATTTGATTACTTTCAATTACTTCTGGATTACTCCAATATCAAATATGCTAATACAGGCAAAAGAAACTAAATACAAATAGTTTTGACCACATAGTACAGTTTATTAAGCAAAAATAAAACTGTTTCTTTTACATGGCATGCTCTGTTTCACTTCACATTATGAATTAAGAGTGCCACAATATTGTTTTAAACACACCCAGTGTTCACCTGCTAAATTTTCAACAAAAAATGTCAAATGAAGGATAATGAAAACTCAAGTGGTGGGCGCATGAATTTGTAATTAAAATTGGCTTGCAGAACAATATACAAAACAAAAACAGGTGGAATATGCCGGAAAGCTGCGCATGTTGGCAAATGCACAAACGGAGGAACAAGGGAGACAATATTTCCTTCCATAAGTAAGTGGTTTTGGTTATTCTTGTCACTTTGTCCGTGATAGTGATTAAAATTGTTCAACAAGACTGGGAATTTTTTTAAATTTGCACCTTAAAATAATTAGATTATAATGACCCACGCTGTGCCGCTCACAGTTACACCCACACATAGAGATGTGTACCCACACCACTGACTTCATGAATGAAACTCGGTCAATAAAGGATAATTGTGTAAAAATACAATATATACGAGGTCTGTTAGAAAAGTATCCGACCTTTTTATTTTTTTCAAAAACCATATGGATTTGAATCACGTGTGATTGCATCAGCCAAGCTTGAACCTTCGTGCGTATCTGAGTTTTTTCCACGCCTGTCGGTTGCGTCATTCGCCTGTGAGCAGGCTTTGTGTGAGCACTGCTCCACCCCTCTCATCGTTTTTTTATTGCAAATAAATGTCTGAATGATTTGGAGCTTTGCTGCATCAGTTTTTTTCCAGAAACTGTGAGAGACCTCCAGGTGGACACCGTTCGGAAAATTAATATGGCTTTCAGGGATGATTTTGTGGGGATTACACAGATTAAGGAGTGTTACTGCCGCTTTAATGACGGCCCACAGCTGCTGAGAGCGCGCCACGCTCCCAGCGCCGATCAATAGGCTCACACCCCGCTGAAACAACCAGATCAGTTCCAGCGTGAAGGCTTTGTTGGCTTTTAAGGCTTGGTTGATTGTTGTCTGACTTTCACAAAAAGGCAGGAGATGTGGACATCAGCACTTTTTTGGCACATTCCACTGTTACAGTTTTTTTTTTCATGGAAAGAAAAGCAGAGGGACGTGCCACGGAGCCGTTCATTACATGGCACAAAACCACCTCCGTGTTGGTCTCACAGGACGGCTTTCAGGTGGATTTCAGACGGCTGTCGGTTGCTTTTCAGTCGTGTGATTATCCGAGAAATTGAGCATGACCTGGACATGCCCCAACATGTCCTGTGAGGCTTCATCACGGCGTTGCTTTGCACCATGCGGCTCCACCGTGACGCGCGGAACTCCGCTCCTCTTTCCATGACAAAAACTCCTGTAACAGTGGAATGTGCCGTTCATTTCTAAACTGGACGCTGTCTTGATCCGGTATGTCGTCTGACTAGTACAGGAATCAAGTCAGACAATGTCCCGGATCAACAAAGCCTTCACGTTGGAAATGATCTGGTTGTTTCAGCGGGGTGTGAGCCTGTCGATTGGCGCTGGGAGCGCGGCGCGCTCTCAGCAGTTGTGGGCCATCCTTAAAGCGGCAGTAACACTCCTTAATCTGTGTAATCCCCACAAAATCGTCCCTGAAAGCCATATTAATTTTCCAAACGGTGTCCACCTGAAGGTCTCTGAGTTTCTGGAAAAAAATTGATGCAGCAAAGCTCCAAATCGTTGAGACATTTATTCGCAATAAAAAAATGACGAGAGGGGTGGACCAGTCCTCACACAAAGCCTGCTCACAAGGCGAATGATGCAACCGACAGGCGTAAAAAAACTCACGCATGCGCACGAAGGTTCAAGCTTGGCTGATGCAATCACACGTGATTCAAATCCATATAGTTTTTGAAAAAAATAAAAAGGTCGGATACTTTTCTAACATACCTCGTATAAATGTATTGTAATGGTTTTAGGAGCCGCGCTGCGCTGAACAGCAGCTGCAACAGGACGCCTCAGTTCAGCAGCTTGAACAGCGCAGATCCGTGTAACTTTCAACACTAATATTTGGGAATGTGTGTGTGTCAGAGTAAGTTTAATACTTTTCCTGACATAATTTAATGTAATTTAATTTTACTGGCTCAATATCCAGGTCAAAATGGCATTTTAACACGTATTTTGCAAGCATTTTTCTGAGTGTGCCCAGTCGCAGATCTCCATTAAAAAATGCATTAACATCCGGGTACTTCAACAATATTTTGCCCGGTTAGGAGACGACATGTCGCTGGTCACATTTTCGTTTCAAAGAAAAAAAAATATTATATACAGATAATAGGGTTCTAGCTAGGATAAAATTTTAGCGTAGTGGTAATGTCGAGGGATCGAAGCGACTGGGGGTGCGGAAGGGGGGCAACTTTTGAGAATTTAAACTAAAAACTGGCCATTCTAGGGGTACCCAAAGGGGAAAAGCCAGGTACGACAGCCCAAGTCCCTTCATCATGTCCAGAAGGCTAGGGAAGTTTATTGAGTGGGCAATCTCATTCTGGGTTAGCCAGTACATGGCCCTCAGTGAGGCAGTCGGAGTCTGTGGACATTTTTAAGTCAAGACTTAAAACCTATTTTCATTGTCTTTCTTATGAGTAGTTTTTATTTTATGTTTTATTCTTTTACTTCTGTTTTTAATTAGGTATTTGATTTTTTTTTTTTTATTTAAATTTTTTTATGTTGAACTGTTCTGTGTGAGGCGCCTTGAGACGGCTTTTGTTGTAATTTGGCGCTTTATAAGCTGATTAAATTGAAATTGAACAACATTTTATTGAGTCTTAAAGTTAATAAATATGAAATTGGTTACTGGATCCTTAAACTCTGGACATAATAAACTCTACATGGTGGATCCTTGATCTCTGGACATAAACAGAAATAAAATCTTAGTTTTTGTCAAAAGCATTTCCTTTCAGACATTATTATTGGCATGAATGTCTTTCCATACCTATGAGCTGAGCTCTTGCAGCTGCGCTGCAGGTCAGCTTTATAAAGAATGCAGCATGTCTCATTTTGGGAGGAAAAAATGTTTTAGTCGATTGTAGTTTATTGTCTGTATTGCAACATTTGTAAGATGTGTCATTTTATTTAAAGCGGCGATTCATTTTGAATTTATTAATTCCGAGCGGACTCTGTCTCAACAGAGAGCCGCGCAGCGGTTAAAGCTGTGACAAAACGGAGGCTGATTCTCGTTTCTCGACTGCAACAAGACCAGAGTCCCAGTTAGTGACTTTAATCCACACAAAAGTAACTCATAATATTTTAATGGCTTTCAGAGGGGTTAAGAAGTGGACTTACCGCTTCTGAAGAGCAGCGAATCAAAGAGCCACGAACCACTGAATCGAAGCATTGCTTCGATTCACGCTTCAAACTGGAGACGTGCTGCAGAAACGGTTGATTACAGACACTGTATTGAAAATCATAACGGTCCAAAATAAGCGTAGCGGTCCAAAATTATAACGTAACAGGCCGTGACGCAAGTTTGCGCTAGCTAGAACCCTGGATAATATCATAAAATGCATTAAAATTGTAATTCTGCGACGTAATCCCCATTTTTACTAAATATACCTGTAATCTGAATGTCTTTTTTTCTGTAACTGTTGCGGAATACAGTTACCTTTTTTTTTTGTATCCTAATTACGTAACGCCGTTACATGTATTCCGTTACTCCCCAAGCCTGCCTACCATTGACATCACGGTGTAGCTCTACTCTGATTGGCTGTCAGCCCTGCCACTCAAAAAAAAAAAAAAAAGGAACAGAATGAAACAGAATGTGGCTTTTTACCCTCTTAATATACTTCTTAATAAACATCCAGATTAGCCATCTTTGAACTTCTCCCAGGTCTGTGTCCCAAGAATGTTCCCTGTGAATTTGAAGAATCTGTCAGTAATAGGACTGGACTTATACTGAGCACAGACAGACAGACAGATGGATGGACGCAAAGTCTTCGCCATACCCGATGGACATATATGATGGTCTTGCTTTAAAAAGCACTGTAAATGTCTGCTGTTATTATAACTTATAAAAACAGCAGAAACTTACAGAGCTTTTTATTCATTTAGGGTGACTTGTCCAAAGACGTAGACACCATTGACAAGACACCTTCTGAAAATTAAATCATTTCTATGAATAACACAATCTATTCTCAAAATGGTGTGCTGTGAAATATGGTCCACGCCACTCCAGAGCCATCGAAAGGAAGCTTCGGCGAGGAGAAGAACCGCATGAGGACGCATTATCAGGCTTGTCAGCTCAGCCTGTCGAAAATAAATACCATTTGCATCTTTCTTCTATTTATCATGTGCTGCATTATGCTGGCTGTCCTCTCTCACTGCTGATTAAATTTCCATTAGCTATGCTTACTAGTTGTGCTGCAAAAGGAGCTCCTGAAAAATGCTTGATTGCACTGAGATGGTTGCAATTGGTTAATGAGACTGTGCCATGATTTATTCCAGGGTTTTTTTTTTAAGTAATATATTTATTCTGTGTGTCAGGTTAACACGGCGCGACAGTGTGAATGTTTTTCCAGTGTGTTTGTGGCTGCTGTCTTGTCAGCTGGCAGCTCGAGAATGGAAATGCAAAGAAGGAAACTTTACAAGACTGAAGGAGTGGAATAGATGCATAGATGGATTGTCATTTCAGATGAAATGAAAACATCTTTTTGCATTCACTGTTCCTGTATTACGATTAAAATCAGTGCTTGAGGGTGTTCGGGGCAGGGGGAGTGGGGGAATTGGGCAGGGGAAGCTTTCATTAAGTCCATAATTTACAACACGTGTGTATGGGTGCAGTAAATGTGCATGTTCTTAATCTTCCACTGCAGGAAAATGTAAACTGACTTGATGAAACATTTGCATGTTTAGTAAGAAGAAAATTTTAGAACCCGCTGCTGACCAGTTTTTGAGTTTAATAAATTTATGGTTGTTAGATTAACATGTTGGAATGTTCCATGACACGTCCAAATGTCCTCAGACCACTTAATACTACAAACTGGATTTGACCTGACTGCTTTATGAACAGTCATGACGCATGCCCAAATGTCATTTGCGTGCAGTCTAAACTGATAAAAACAAATTTCATGGGGAAAAAACCTTGTCCCCATGAAATGTTCTGTTGCTTATCACACTGACACAAACACATTCATCACAAAGTTTTGATATGACATACTGCTTGAACGTAACAACGCGATAACGTCACCCGCTTACCATGTCAATGCACCACTTTTTGCAGCCAATCGCATAGCTCCACTGATCCATATGGCAGGGCAAGACCCACCCACCTGGGGCCGTGCCAAGTGGAAGCTTAAGGGCCCGGTCCCACTGGGGAGAGGATTAATTGCGCATGAATTGGGTACACAAATTACAGGCATTTGTTGTCATACGCAACAAAATTGGCCAAAAATGACAAATGTCCCAGTATGAATTACGGATATATTAATAATGTATAGCAAATATATGATGAACAATCACGGTTGTATAACGCATGTAGTGAGGAAACGGATCTGACGCATTGCGATTATCATGGCAGTATTACAGGGGTATTATGAATGCATCGCGCGTGTGTTGCGTGTGCACGACATCTGCATTGCGGTCATAAAAGAAGCGCACTCGAGCCTTTCAGCATCACTATTCACACCAACAATACAGCCTCTGGAGCATTTGCTGGACTTGGACAAGTTGACTGGACTAAACAAGCAGTGAATAGGGCAAGTGGTGACATCAGCGGAATGCATCAGACCTCAAAATGCTTTCCGCAGCTTGTTAGCCATTTGCGCGCGTGCAGCTTCCTCTGTGATTCAGGAGGTGATGAGAGCCGTCTTCAACAGCCAGTTTGCAGAATAAAACGATTAATCCGACACAAAATAATTATGTTATATACGAGGTCTATTAGAAAAGTATCCGACCTTATTATTTTTTTCAAAAACTATATGGATTTGAATCACGTGTGATTACATCAGACAAGCGGAGCCGGAGGGCGCGCCGCGCTCCGAGCCACCGTCGTCAGCCTGTTTCGAGCTGAAAACTTCCAAATTTAAGCCTCTGTTGACCCAGGATGTCGTGAGAGAACAGAGAAGTTTCAGAAGACGTCAGGATCAGCAGTTTATCCGGACATTCCACTGTTAAAGGAGATTTTGTAATGAAAGACATGCGGACGGATTTGCGCGTCGGCAGGCAGCCGCTCATCGCCCGGCGCCACAGAGAAACACCTCCGTTGGAAGCGTTACGGGACAAGTTTGAACATGCCCAGCTGTTAAACAGTTTCTCAGATACTCACTCGACTGAAAACCATCGAAAGCCGCCTGAATTTTACGAATGGTTATCAACACGGAGGTGTTTCTCTGTGGTGCTGGGCCATGAGCGGCTGCCTGCCGACGCGCGAATCCGTCCGCACTCATGCATGCCCATGAGGGTTCAAGCTTGTCTGATGTAATCGCACGTGATTCAAATCCATATAGTTTTTGAAAAAAATAAAAAGGTCGGTTTCTTGTCTAATAGACCTCGTACGCAGCGTGCAGTGCAGAGCGCGTGGCAGCCAGTAGAACAAAGAATGGCATCCAGCTGTGAACACAGCGCATCTGATTTGCATCCATCGCAAATCAGATGCAAAGCAGACGTAATAAAAATGCTTTATTCGTGGCCAGTCTGTATGCAGTCGCTACAACTTATTTTAGTTCGTGATGTGGACATGATGGGCATGAAAAATATCCATTTTACACACTGTCCCAGTCCACTGCCAAGCCGCAAATCCCTGTCAGTTGCGGATATCAGCAGATGACGGCGAATATACACGCATAGGGCCCTGTCCCACTGGCATTTAGGAGGATTTGCGCATGAAATGAGGAGACAAAAGCTGCGCGTCCGCAACAAAGGTGGGTGGAAATGACAAATGTCCCGAGGTGGATCAGCGAATACATGAGGAAGAAAAGCGGATATAACAGGGAACAGAAGCGAAGGCGACCACGGAGGCGTCCCCATGAGGGGCACAGCGGCCGTGATGCACTCGCTTCATCCGTGCCCACTCTGTCTGCATGCACGACATACCATTTTCAACCGTGACGTGGCCGTGCTGGACACGCGTCATATCTGTTTTGCATGCTGTCCCAGTCCGCCGCACCAACCCGTTGGTTGCGGATATAAGCGGATGACAGGGGATATGCAGCGCGTTGGTTGTGTATGTCCTGCGTATGTCTTCAGTATGTGTTCAGGCAGTGATGCGGATCTCATCCGCAGCAGGATTTTTGAGCCGCTCAAAACTCCTGGCTGCAAACGTGTGCCTCTGCGGATGATCACGGACATGTTCGGATGGCGGCCGACTCATACAGGAATGTTACACGGTTATTGCCGTTGTTTGGGCGGATGTGGGCCACTTTTGTGTGCATTCCATCCGCAAATCCTCCTAAACACCAGTGGAACAGGGTCCATAGATTGAGTATGTTTGTGTATGTATTGAGTATGTATGGAGTATGTAAGGCGGATGTCATCCGCTGCCAAAATTTTGTGCAGCTCAAAAATCCTGGCAACAGAAAAACGTGCCTCTGTGGATAATTGCAGACGTGTGCGGTTGTCGGTCGACTCATACAAGCATGTTTCACGCATATTGTGGATGTTAAGCGAATATGAGCCAGTTTTGTGCGCAGTCCATATGCAAATCCTCCTAAACGCCAGTGGGACCGGGCCCTAACAGCCTAGCCTTAATGTCGAGGCTCTTGTTTGCAGTGGTGCATGTCACGTTTTGCTTCAAGACCCCTGCGCTGTCGTACTTGACTCTATTCATCAGTGCAGGTATCTTTTTAATACAGCATCTGGTTTTTAAGTCCGTCTCCTGTCAGTCTTTGAGTTCGCTCACCACATAAAATTAGTGGGTTGCTTTATGTGGGTTGTTTTATATACTCAGGTCAGACGTGTGAGACATAGGTGTGACTTATACTCTGGAAAATATGGTAATATGTTATGTTTAAACAAGTTAAAATGTCCATTTGTGTCAGGATCTCAGAGCAGCTGAGCACAGCAGATGATAGGAGGAACAATGCAGACTCTCAAACAGGGAGTAGGATATTAAAGACTTTATAGTAAATACTGACAGTGGTCTGTTACATAAAGAAGCAGTCACAGAGGCAAAGGTAGAGGCAGGTGAAAGGCAATGGCGTTGTCAAAAATAACCAGGCTAAGGTCACAAGCATGGCAAACAGTAGTAAGTGGGCAGAGACAAAAACGAGGTCCAGGAAACAAGCACGGTCAGGCACGGCGAGGCAATAAAGTACAAAACCAAGCAACACAGATCAATAGCAGAAGAATTGGAATGAAGATATTAGAATCAACGAACTAGCAATTGAAAACAGGACTCACAGGGCTTAAATGCAAGGTGAATAATTAGGCAGTGATGGAAAACAGGTATGGTGAGCTGGCAGGAAGCGGGCGTGGACAACCAAAGATAAGAGACAAGGCAAGAGAGTGAAGTGAATAGTGGGTAATTAAAAGACAAACAAAATGGGGCGTGGCCAACAAGAATAAGGAAGTGCTGGTGAAGGGCAAGAGTGTAGTGATCTGAGGATGTGACAGTGATACAAATGAAACTGGGCGTGAAACATGAGGAACAAAGATGAGGAGAAACTGACAAGGGAGTGCAGTGACATAACCAGAATCCATAAACTAATAATATTAAAATATCCAGACCGAGACAAACAAAAAACTCTAGATAGAATGGAATCTTGACATGAACAGAACAGGTGACAAAAAGAAGGTAACAAGTAAATCAAAAACTAAAACTAGGACAGAACGGATGAGTGGAAAACATATAAAACACAAAATAATTAAACTAACACTTCAGTTGTAAACCTGCCAAATAAAAACTGACCAAAGCAATCATGAACAAAATCAAAGACAGTGGGTTAAAGACAAACAAAACAAGAATGGCACTAAATGTGTGGCTGATGTGTGAAGAACAGAAACAAGCTGTGAAAAAGCAAAATAAACAGATGATCAAAAACCAAGTAAAAGATATCAATACATAAATGCTGATTGAAAATAAAAGGTCAAGACCTGAGCAGGAGCGAATCCTGACAATTTGTGACAGTAATCTATACTAAAAAATAAAGAAACAGGAAACCTAACAAATTAAATTTTCTTTTGGTATCACCCAATTTTTTTTTTAGTGAGTTAAGTTGGTGTAATTATTAATTGCTAACTTGGACTGGATGTCTTTGGCACTAGGTCTCTTTGGAGGATCCTTGGAAACCTCCTGAATGACCTTTTTATCCACCCGGTATGAAATTCGGGGGGATAGAGTAGCGAACATGTCTGTCTGTCCATCCATCCCTTTTCACTTGTTAGCGTTGTAACGTATTTATTTATTTATTTATTGGAGACACTTTGCTTTACAGATATTCAGGCCTCGCAACGGAGACCCATAAATATGTAATATTTTTGTTTAAATCTTTATGCTTCCACACGGGAGCATCAATAGATGTGTAACAGTTTTAATAATAAAGCCTCCACACGCGGGCACCATGAATATGTAACGTTTATTTAATAAAATAATTTATTACTGAATCATGTTCACACGGAGCACCATTAGATGTAGCAATTTATAGTGAAGTAGTAGTAGTACTAGTGGTACTAGTAATTAATCTCCCAAATTGAATTAGATTAGAATAGGCCCAACGTAACGGGTCACCAAAATAATTAATTTAGGGTTTAATACTTATTATTTAGTTATTACTCGGGGGCACCACCTGTTTATTTTAATAGCATAGGTACTATAATTTAAACATTAATTTATTAGTCTCAAATGAATTAATCAGTCTCGATTTAATTTAATCAATCTCTGATCTGAAATTCATGAATTCTCACTATACGGTTGACCAAGAGTTTCCTTCTGTACACAAAATGAGCCACGGCAGAAAATATCTACAATTTATTTACAACTTATACAAGAAATTAACATTTTACTTGCATTTTCTGGACAGTGATTGGAAATACGAGGTCTGTCCATAAAGTATAGGTCCTTATTATTTTTTTTCAAAAACTATATGGATTTCATTCATATGTTTTTACGTCAGACATGCTTGAACCCTCGTGCGCATGCGTGAGTTTTTCCACGCCTGTCAGTGACGTCATTCGCCTGTGAGCACTCCTTGTGGGAGGAGTCGTCCAGCCCCTCGTCGGAATTCCTTTGTCTGAGAAGTTGCTGAGAGACTGGCGCTTTGTTTGATCAAAATTTTTTCTAAACCTGTGAGGCACATCGAAGTGGACATGGGTCAAAAAATTAAGCTGGTTTTCGGTGAAAATTTTAACGGCTGATGAGAGATTTTGAGGTGATACTGTCGTTTTAAGGACTTCCCACGGAGCGAGACGTCGTGCAGCACTCCCAGGCGCCGTCGTCAGCCTGTTTCAAGCTGAAAACCTCCACATTTCAGGCTCTATTGATCCAGAACGTCGTGAGAGAACAGAGAAGTTTCAGAAGAAGTCGGTTTCAGCATTTTATCCGGATATTCCACTGTTAAAGGAGATTTTTTTAATGAAAGACGTGCAGACAGGTCCGCGCGTTGGGACGCAGCCGGCGCGGTGCGGCGGCACAGGAAAAACACCTCCGTGTTGATAACCAATTGTAAAATCCAGGCGGCTTTTGATGGCTTTCAGTGGAGTGAGTATATGAGAAATTCTTTAACAGCTGGACATGTTCCAACTTGTCCTTAAGGCTTCCAACGGAGGTGTTTTTCCTGTGGCAGAGCGTCGCGGTGGCTGCGAGCCGACGCTGCAATCCGCCCGCACGTCTTTCATTAAAAAAATCTCCTTTAACAGTGGAATATCCGGATAAAATGCTGAAACCGACGACTTCTGAAACTTCTCTGTTCTCTCACGACGTCCTGGATCAATAGAGCCTGAAATGTGGAGGTTTTCAGCTTGAAACAGGCTGACGACGGCGCCTGGGAGTGCTGCACGACGTCTCGCACCATGGGAAGTCCTTAAAGCGACAGTATCACCTCAAAATCTCTCATCAACCGTGTCCACTTCGATGTGTCTCACAGGTTTAGAAAAAAGTTTGATCAAACAAAGCGCCAGTCTCTCAACAACTTCTCAGACAAAGGAATTCCGACGAGGGGCTGGACGACTCCTCCCACAAGGAGTGCTCACAGGCGAATGACGTCACCGACAGGTGTGGAAAAACTCACGCATGCGCACGAGGGTTCAAGCATGTCTGACGTAAAAACATATGAATGAAATCCATATAGTTTTTGAAAAAAATAAAAAGGACCTATACTTTGACAGCCCTCGTAAGTTCATTCATGGAAACAATTTTCTTACTCATGAGATGTTGGAAGGAAGGGATAAAGCTTAAAACTTTAAGTAAATAAATCTGATTGGAATTTAGTGATGAATTTTGAAGCCAATTATGAAGAAAAATATTACAAGCATAAATATGTTTAACAAAAGAGAGCCACCTGTATCCATTGACAACAAACCTCTTTCATGGAGCCTGGACTGGGTCAATTAGCTGCTGTTGGAGGGTTGCTTCCGTTGTCCGTCATCAATATTTCTGCTTTGGGCAGCCTGAGCTCACTTGGGTCGGAGGGATTAACCAAGCGGTGTCCCAGAGTGATCCCAGGGCTTGTGTCGGCTGGCTTCGCCGATGGCTGCTTCCAGTCAGGTTTGAAATCAGCTCCATTGTCAGCTTGCAGGAACCCAGAGGTAGAAGGTGTTTGTTGAAAATGGGGTCTGGTAGCTTTAAAATTTGTTAGAGCCAAATTAAAGTCTTTGAGAATTTAGAAAAAAAGTAAAACTTTAAGAGCGTTGAGAATTACAATGAGAAAGGAAAAGTCGCTTTTTCTGTAAATTCTCTCGTAATTTGAAAAGCTCAGCTCGGAAGTTCTCTTAAAGTTCAAAAAGACTTGATGCACCTTAAAGTGGATATGACACCAATATAGTAAGTTGAAAGTGGCTTTAATTATTATCACTGAGAAATAAAGTTTGTACAGTTTCTCAAAAGTGTGTTTCTTGGAAAGCGCGCTGGCAGCGTTCCATCAGTGGTCACGTGATGCCGTGACATCACAACGTGTAGAGTTTACCTTACAGTACAATACTGTTTGCATTTCTTAATTATTATTGATGTAAATTAAGTCCAAGCCATATTCAGTGACTTGGAAATGTTCATGTGTTCATCCTTTCAGTTGTCGAAAGAAAACTGGCTGTAAAAGCAATGATGTAATTGTCGTGGCTGCCTTGGTCCCTTGTCCTGTCTGTCCTTTTTATGTGTTGTTTGTCTGTTTCCCCTCCAGGTGGCGCGCAAGTAGCGCTGAGGTACCGATTCATCTGCTGCTCGCACCTGTGACTCATCTGTTTATGATGATCAGCGGTGTACTTAAACTCCGGCGTTCAGCTCATCAGAATCTGAGATCAGCTTAAGACCAGATACCAGCCTGATAACCAGCACCTACCGAGAGATTTCACAGAGACTTCCTCAGCGTGAATTCTGAGCTTCCCGCAGTTTCTCAAGGTACCCTGGCCATTCTATTTAGCGTAATATAGTTCTCTGACCTTTGGTGTTTCCAGACACCTTCCTGTGCTGCCTTCCATACCACAATGTCTGCTGGCTTACATGCTCATTCTTGTATGCGGCCATGCAAATTTAGGAGCACTCAGCCACTGCCGCTGTTCATCTGACACCAGAGCGCCCCACTCTGCCTCTGTCAGTTAAGTTCCTGTTCATCTGCTTTCCTCAGATCCTGTTCTCATCCAGCTCCTGCCTGTGAACTTCTTCTGCTTATTCCTGAACTGTACACCATAGAGTGCTGACCTACTAAGAACTTTCAAGTCATTCCTGAAGCTGAACTCCAGCTACACTGAACTGCATCATAGTTGCGCTGCTGTTTTATTGCATTACTGACCTTTGACCTCTGAACATTCCTGAACTAAGCAACAGTGCTGAACTCAGTATTTTCTGCTATTGAGCCTCCTATGTTATGAGTGCATTCACTCACCCTTGTCTCCTCGTCTCCTCAGAACATACCTCTGTCTTTGGCTCTGTTTGTAGTCACCTGGCTTCAGTCCCTGTCCTGGATTCCAGCCAGTTCCTACTCCACGGATTCCAACCAGTTTCTACTCCACAAGCCTGGTTCTGTTTGTACTGCAGCTCCTGGCTTCCAACCACAAAGCGCGTGCCCTGTCTTCACTCTCCAGGCTCCCTCATCCAGTTGCACATTTATTGTAAACAAATCTCCTTTTGTTCATTCCTGTTCTCATCATTGCTCCCAGTGTTTGGGTCCATTTCCTGTTTGGTTCGGCTCTGCCCAAACCCCTAACCATAACAGTAATCCTTATATTTAGAATAAATTGGGCCTGTCCCAACTTTTGTTTATAATGTGTTGCAGGACTTAAATGCAGGAATGGATATATATTAACAGACCAGTTAAATGTTGACCAGACAAAACATGAAATATTTTAGGTTCAGAATTTCTACACTGAAACAGAAGTTAAATTAAGGATCACTGCATTTTTTTCCCCCAAATTAGAATTTTCCATATTGTCCCAATTTGATAATTCCCTTCAGCTGCTCCCTTGTTTGCACTCGGGGTCGCCACAGCCAATCCATGGTGGATCTGCATGTTGAATTGGCACAGGTTTTACGCCGGATGCCCTTCCTGACGCAACTCCACATTACATGGAGAAGTGTGGCAGGGGTGGGATTTGAATCTGGAACCTTCTGCACTAAAACCAAGCACATTAACCACTTGGTCACCATCCCCTATATATATATATATACATATATATATATATATATGTATATATAATGTATATATATATGTATATATATGTATGTATATATATATGTATATGTATATATATATATATATGTATGTATATATATATGTATATATATATATATATGTATATATATATGTATATATGTATGTGTGTGTGTATATGGGGTTGTATGGTACAATGGCACATTCATAGTATATTTGTAGGGGAATTGTGACAATCACTTAAAGATTTGTTGAGAGCAAAAAGGCCTGAGTTGAGGATCACACCAGGTACTACTTTGAATCCTGTTCCATGACCCATCCTTTTTTTTGGTAAATACCTGCTCAAACCAAATACTAATTCGCTTTTAAAACATTTCTGTGGATTCCCATATTTTAATTTAGTTGTTATAAATTATTTCAGTGTTGCATTTATATTTCCGGCTTGGTGTACTTACCACATTATTGATGTTACAAATCCTCACTTTCAGAAATCAGATAACGGTTTATTAGGAATACGATTCTCCAACTTTCCATAAATAGCTGTGGTTCTCCTTCATTTCCTTAATGGCGAGTTGGATTGATTAGTGCAGGGAGGGTGGGTGGCAGCGAGGCTCGATGCCTCATTACTCTCAGTTTGCAGGTGCTCTAGATGCTTCAGTGCCCCTGCTGCCCTAGCATGGAGAAGACAGACGCAGGAGACCAGACCCACAATGTTCATCTTGTGTATTGTGATGGAGGCGATGCAGGAAAACAGTCTTAGTCAGAACAAGTCGCTGGGAGTGACAGATGGAGTTTCAGAGCGGGGAGGGGATTGAGCTCAGCCTCAAAGTGTTTCATTTGTTTCTCATCTCAGGAAAGCGGCTGCAGGCACTTTTTTGACGACGGCCCCCACCAGGCTGACTTTATGTTTCTGTAAGGCCAGCTGACTGTGTGTGTTTGAATTTTACTACATCTTGATGAAACTGCAAATTGCATGTTTGCCATCGAATCAGAGCAAAATATGAGATGTTTACTTTCATACAGCGGCATGCAGTATGACACATAATCATAACATCATTGCATCAAGATATACAAAATAATAGTAGTAAACAGAGTATCAGACTACATGTAGTACACTCAACAAAAATATAAACGCAACACTTTTGGTTTTGCTCCCATTTTGTATGAGATGAACTCAAAGATCTAAACCTTTTTCCACATATACAATATCACCATTTCTCTCAAATATTGTTCACAAACCAGTCTAAATCTGTGATAGTGAGCACTTCTCCTTTGCTGAGATAATCCATCCCACCTCACAGGTGTGCCATACCAAGATGCTGATTAGACACCATGATTAGTGCACAGGTGTGCCTTAGACTGCCCACAATAAAAGGCCACTCTGAAAGGTGCAGTTTTATCACGCAGCACAATGCCACAGATGTCGCAAGATTTGAGGGAGCGTGCAATTGGCATGCTGACAGCAGGAATGTCAACCAGAGCTGTTGCTCGTGTATTGAATGTTCATTTCTCTACCATAAGCCGTCTCCAAAGGCGTTTCAGAGAATTTGACAGTACATCCAACCAGCCTCACAACCGCAGACCACGTGTAACCACACCAGCCCAGGACCTCCACATCCAGCATGTTCACCTCCAAGATCGTCTGAGACCAGCCACTCGGACAGCTGCTGGAACAATCGGTTTGCATAACCAAAGAATTTCTGCACAAACTGTCAGAAACTGTCTCAGGGAAGCTCATCTGCATGCTCGTCGTCCTCATCTGGGTCTCGACCTGACTCCAGTTCGTCGTTGTAACCGATTTGAGTGGGCAAATGCTCACATTCGCTGCCGTTTGGCACGTTGGAGAGGTGTTCTCTTCACGGATGATGCGAAGGAGATGTGTTGCACTGCATGAGGCAAATGGTGGTCACACCAGATACTGACTGGTTTCCCCCCCCCCCCCAGTAAAACAAAACTGCACCTTTCAGAGTGGCCTTTTATTGTGGGCAGTCTAAGGCACACCTGTGCACTAATCATGGTGTCTAATCAGCATCTTGATATGGCACACCTGTGAGGTGGGATGGATTATCTCAGCAAAGGAGAAGTGCTCACTATCACAGATTTAGACTGGTTTGTGAACAATATTTGAGGGAAATGGTGATATTGTGTATGTGGAAAAAGTTTTAGATCTTTGAGTTAATCTCATGCAAAATGGGAGCAAAACCAAAAGTGTTGCATTTATATTTTTGTTGAGTATAAATTCTTTCGGCTGCTCCTGTTTTTCATTTGGTGTTGCCACAGTGGATCCAGTATGGATCCGCATGTTGATTTGACACAGGTTTTATGGCAGGTGCCCTTCCTGATGCAACTCCACATTACATGGAGACTGGACAAGGGTGGTCTTGAACCAGGAACCTTCAGCTGTGGGGGCAATTGGAATAATCACTTGGCAGCGGACAAACTAAGGTCATAGTGGGGGGCTGTAGATGGAGAGGTTCCACGGGTCAACTCTCCATCTCACAGGAAAATCACCACAGTCCCTTGGAGAATTATCTTAATGCCCAAGTTGCTCCCAGTGTTCAGTTGGGCACCTTGCGTGGAAGCATACCATCATCTGTGTGTGTGTGTGTGTGTGTGTGTGTGTGTGTGTGTGTGTGTGTGTGTGTGTGTGTGTGTGTGTGTGTGTGTGTGTGTTTGTTTGAGAGAATGGGTCAATGTAAAGTACTTTGAGCATCTGCATTGGATGGAAAACCATGATACAAATGCAGTCCATTTATCAAGCTAGAAAGCCTTAAACTTCGGATGATTAATGAGACCGGATGTTTGCGGACTAGGCAGTGGCTTTAAAAACAGGTGTTTTGGGTATTTTAAACTAAGCTCAGCAAATAACCACAATGACTGTGGAACTCAGTGTAGCCAACTATTAACTACTGTAATCATGCTAATTTGCAGTGCATCTGGAAAGTATTCACAGAACTTCACTTTTCCCATATTTTGCTATGTTACAGCCTTATTCCAAATTTGAGTAAATTCATTTTTCCCCTCAAACTAAACACACACTAAACACAATACCTCAAAATGGCAACATGAAAAAGGTTTTTTTTTTTTTTTTGCTCATTTATTGAAAATAAAAAACTAAGAAATCACATGTCAACCCACTCAATTTAGACAGGCGCCCAGTTCTAGGAAGAGTCCTGTTGGATTCAACCTTCCATTTATGGATGATGGAGGCCACTGTCCCTCAAACCACCAGAAATGTTTCTGTACCCTTTCCCAGATTTGTGCCTCGACACATTCCTGTCTCAGAGGTCTAAAGACAATTCCTTTGACTTCATGCTTGGTTTGTGCTCGGACATGCACTGTCAACTGTGGGACCTTATACGTAGACAGATGTGCGCCTTTCCAAATCATGTCAAATCAAATGAATTTACCCCAGGTGGACTCCAATTAAGCTGTAGAAACATCTCAAGGATGATGAGTGGAAACAGGATGCACCTGAACTCAATTCTGAATTTCATGACAAAGGCTGTGAATACTTATGTGCATGTGATTTCATTTTTTTTATAATAAATTTACAAAAATCTACAGCCCCAATTCCAATGAAATTGGAAGGTTGTGTGAAATGTAAATAAAACAAAATACAATGATTTGCAAATTCTCTTCAACATATATTCAATTGAATACACCACAAAGACAAGATATTTAATGTTCAAACTGATAAACCTTTTTGTTTTTGTGCAAATATTTGCTCATTTTGAAATGGATGCCTGCAACACGTTTCAAAAAAGCTGGGACAGGGCAACAAAAGACTGGGAAAGTTGATGAATGCTCAAAGAACACCTAATTGGAAACAGGTGAGTGTCATGACTGGGTATATAAAAGGAGCATCCCGAAAGTCTCAGCCATTCAAAAGCAAAGGTGTTGGGAGGATCACCACTTTGGGAACAACTGCATGAAAAAATAGTCCAGCAGTTTAAGAACAATGTTTCTCAGTGTTCAATTGCAAGGAATTTATGGATTCCATCAGCTACAGTCCATAGTATAATCAGAAGCTTCAGAGAATCTGGAGAACTTTCTACATGTAAGCGGTAAGGCCGAAAACCAACACTGAATGCCCGTGACCTACCATCCCTCAGGCGGCACTGCATTAAAATCCGGCATCATTGTGTAAAGGATCTTACTGCATGGGCTCAGGAATACTTAACACAGTTCGTCGCTACATCTACAAGTGCAAGTTAAAACTCCACCATGCAAAGCGAAAGCCATACATCAACAACATCCAGAAATGCAGCCGCCTTCTCTGGGCCCGAGCTCATTTGAAATGGACAGACTCAAAGTGGAAAAGTGTGCTGTGGTCTGATGAGTCCATATTTCAAATTGTTCTTGGGAATCGTTATTTACATTTTAGACAACATCCCAAGTTCACTGGTATTGAGGTTGTATAAATAAAATATTAAAATTAAATTTTCAGACAGTACTAGAGGACAGACGTGTTAGATGGCCATTAGCAAACCAAGGGTGCAATTTAGAACTAGAAATTGGGGGGGGGGGACAAAGTGCGAGGCCCGCAGGGCCGAAGCCCATAGGCTGGGCGTCTGGGGGCCCCCAGAAGCCAACGGTGTCTAGAGAAGCTCAGATGCATTCTGAGCATCCAGAACAGTAATTTTAATGTTTTGAGAAGACCATAAAGTCGACACCATTTGACTTATACAATTTGAAACTGTGGATATAAGTATTTTATTCTGAGAATAGCCAGCATTGATTTTATTAACATCCTGGTGTAAATAAGGTATCACAACATGTGTAGAACTCAAAAAGAATGGTAGGTTGAGTTCTCATTAAAAAAAACTGCAATGTGGTAAAATATATTCATAAATATGAAAGAACAGGCTCTTAAAAATTATTAACTATCGCATACTGTATTTTTTCTCAAGATTTGTTTTTGCATAAGTTTGAAAAAACAACAGATCAGAAGTTTAGGATAAATTACTTATCATGAATTTAATTTTTGAAGTGGCACTAATGACAACACATACTGAACAATTTCGCTTGCATAGACTGATTTTGGAGATCAAGCAATAATTGCAGATGGGCTTTCTGAGGTCCCAGATAGCTTTTCTGATTTCAGAATTGAGTAAATTAGCATATGGTCCATTGATACTTATGTGTAGACACTAGTCCCTAGAGGCAACTATTGTTGGTTTCAAATCTGGGCAAATGCAGTCCCAGAAAATTCCGAATGTGACAAACAAGAAACAGGTGTTGTAAACAAGTCAGTGCTGCTAAAAATACAAACTTGCTGAAACAAAGATACTATTCTGACCTGATTTTGCACATAAGACTGGCATAGCATGTTTCAAGTACACACATATGTGTCAGAAGGTGGGGGGGGGTACATACCATATTCTGTCTCCCCGGTTGAAAAGGTGGGGGGGACATGTCCCCCCCTATCCCCCACCAAATTGCGCCCATGCAGCAAACTATATTAAAACTAACTAAAGTAAAGTAGCTAATGGCCTCATAATGTGTGATTGTTAGCACAGTTTTGGCTATATGCTAGCTGTCACTCACTTTGATTATGCTCCAAAATATACATAACTTTGTGAGTTTTTTTTTTTTTTTTTTTTAACAGTTGTCATGAATGGGGAAACTAGTTATAGAGACCAAATCTTTTTTGTTTTGTTTTGGTTTTTTGCACAAGACTGTATACAAGTTTGTTTTGTGTTGTAAATTTAGAGATTGTAGCATAGGCGTTGATGGGTAATGACTCACTTTTGGAGCTACCTTCAAGTGGCTATATGAGGAACTGCAACTTTTGGCAATTCCATGCTGACTTAATGTTTCAGATTGCCGCTTAGAAAAAAATACAACCAGAATACAAATGTTTGAGGTGACAAAGCAGTGCTGGATGAAAAGTGGCTGTTTTAATTTCTCTTTAATAAGAGTCAGTGTCAGCAAAGACAAATCAAAGAAAATCAAATCAGCACAGGATTGTTCTCACATTTTGTTCAGACATAAAATAGGAAAGCATGAAGCCAGACAAATGAACGGCCATCCAGCTTGTCACAGTCATCCTAATTTGCTGTGTAAGAGCAGGGATCCAACTGAGACACAGGTCTCATTATTCCAACTTTCATTTCACAAATTCTTTGCAGAGTCTTTCCTCCCAACTTCAGCTCCTGTCATTTCTGGTTCCATCTCTGAGCAGAGTAGTCTTGGATCATAAACTCCATCCTCTCACATTTGCATATTCCCTCCTAAACTATAAAGTCCATACATGCTTTCACCGCCTCATCAAGTGAGAAGGTGGAACATCACAAAAAAAAAAAAAAAAAAGTTGAAGACAGTGCAATAATAAGCACACTGCCGTTAAGCGCTGTGACCAGACCTGTTGTTTAAATCTCTTGAATTAATGCACCTTTTTGTTGTGCAGCACATTATCTGACAATCTCAGTGGGATTTAATTATTGGAACACATAAAGAGTGCTGTAGAGTTCAGAGCTCTATCACTCAAACACACTGCTGCCAAGAACGACACGAGTAAGTGGGCAGGGGGCAATTAGAATGGAGAGAAGCTTCCACTCAACTCTCATCCCAAAGGAATTCTGTCCTCACATTTCGGTTCCAGTCAATAATTCAGCCTTTCAGACTCTCCTTTGCCAGAATGAGGGACTTTTACAGGGACTGTAAAAACAGATTTTTAAGGATGTCCCGAGTTGATACACAGTATTGATTCATTTCCAATCTTTTGTTTGTTTACTTTGGGTGTTCCAGGCTTGCGGCTCGATCAAGCGGTACATGAATGAAGCCAACGCGGAAGTGCCAAATTTTGCAGTTCCTTGAATACCCAGTTGAGGCTGGCTTCAAAAGCAAGTCACTCCCCATAATACTGAGTGCACAGCATGCCAACACTGAGTAGCGCCATGCAGTGATTAACAACGTCTTGGAGTACTCCTGCTTTCTTAAAAAAAAAAAAATTCAAACAATGCAAAATTGTTGATCATTTGTGGAATTTATGTCACCATTTTGAATTTTGGCAGAAATTGTGATGGTATTTGGAAATCCTGCGAGAGCTTGGGTTCATTGCCACATAAAGTGCAAACAAGGACACAATATGGATAATCACCACCTGATGTGATGCTACTGAGTAAGCAGTAATCGTACTGAGGTACATCTGTTAATATAAGCAGCAGGTTGCTCGTCGTTTGGTTGTCGCTGGTGGTGTCCCATAGCATTTTATTCTTAAGGTGCTTGAATATACTTCCACTTGGTGGATATTTACCATTAATGTAGGTTCCACCAAGAGCTCTAATTTTTCATACTACTGGGATCTGTTGTAGCCGCTCATAGTTGGAGCTCCAGTGCAGAAATGCCTAATAGCTGTAGTCACAGTATTTGGGATAAAAGTCTGTACTTGTAGCACCGTCCATTAATAAAAGTGTCTCACTTCTGCCTATATTGACACTTGTTGATGGGAGCAGCCGAAACAAGAAGATAAAGAACTTGACTGAATACAATACATTGCTGCTGAAATAATTCCACATTTCAGTCATCTACACAAAATACCATAGAACACACACTGTTGTGGTAACCCATAAAAAAATTAACCTTAGGTGCAGATCCAAGTGAACAGCACTTTGAACAAGGTGTTACTTTCAGTAACCTCACTTTATTCTTACTTCACACTTACAGTAGTGTTCAGAATAATAGTATTGCTATGTGACTAAAAAGATTAATCCAGGTTTTGAGTATATTTCTTATTGTTACATGGGAAACAAGATACCAGCAGATTCAGTAGATTCTCACAAATCCAACAAGACCAAGCATTCATGATATGCACACTCTTAAGGCTATGAAATTGGGCTATTAGTAAAAAAAAAAAGTAGAAAAGGGTGTTCACAATAATAGTAGCATCTGCTGTTGATGCTACAAACTCAAAACTATTATGTTCAAACTGCTTTTTTAGCGATCCTGTGAATCACTAAATTAGCATTTAGGTGTATAACCACAGTTTTTCATGATTTCTTCACATCTGCGAGGCATTAATTTTGTTGGTTTGGAACCAAGATTTTGCTTGTTTACTAGTGTGCTTGGGGTCATTGTCTTGTTGAAACACCCATTTCAAGGGCATGTCCTCTTCAGCATAAGGCAACATGACCTCTTCAAGTATTTTGACATATCCAAACTGATCCATGATACCTGGTATGCAATATATAGGCCCAACACCATAGTAGGAGAAACATGCCCATATCATGATGCTTGCACCACCATGCTTCACTGTCTTCACTGTGAACTGTGGCTTGAATTCAGAGTTTGGGGGTCGTCTCACAAACTGTCTACGGACCTTGGAACCAAAAAGAACAATTTTACTCTCATCAGTCCACACAATATTCCTCCATTTCTCTTTCGGCCAGTTGATGTGTTCTTTGGCAAATTGTAACCTCTTCTGCACATGTCTTTTATTTAACAGAGGGACTTTGCGGGGGATTCTTGCAAATAAATTAGCTTCACACAGGCGTCTTCTGTCACAGCACTTACAGGTACCTCCAGACTGTCTTTGATCATCCTGGAGCTGATCAGTGGGTGAGCCTTTGCCATTCTGGTTATTCTTCTATCCATTTTGATGGTTGTTTTCTGTTTTCTTCCACGCATCTCTTTTTTTTTTTTTTTTTTTTTCCATTTTAAAGCATTGGAGATCATTGTAGATGAACAGCCTATAATTTTTTGCACCTGCGTATAAGTTTTCCCCTCTCCAATCAACTTTTTAATCAAACTACGCTGTTCTTCTGAACAATGTCTTGAACGTCCCATTTTCCTCAGGCTTTCAAAAAGAAAAGCATGTTCAACAGGTGCTGGCTTCATCCTTACATAGGGGACACCTGATTCACACTTGTTTGTTCCACAAAATTGATGAACTCACTAACTAAATGCCACACTACTATTATTGTGAACACCCCCTTTTCTGCTTTTTTACTAACAGCCCAATTTTATAGCCTTGAGAGTGTGCATATCATGAATGCTTGGTCTTGTTGGATTTGTGAGAATCTACTGAATCTACTGGTACCTTGTTTCCCATGTAGCAATAAGAAATATACTCAAAACCTGGATTAATCTTTTTAGTCACATAGCACTACTATTATTCTGAACACTACTGTATAAAAGGTAGACACTGAACACCAGAGTCTCTGGAGACACAAACCAGGCTGTGATGTTGGTGGGCGCGACATGACGTCCAGTGGAAAGGACAAGCAATGTTCAAAACACTGCACACTCTTCCACTCCAAAGTCCAGCAGAAAGTCTAAAAAAAAAAGAAAAGAAAAGAGAGACAGGGCCAGCAGAGGAAAATAAACAGATGGTTAGAGGTACACCTGAGCTTCACAACAAGCTGTCACACAATGAGGGGACATGGCTGGTGTACTACTGTTGTACGTACTGATGAGTACACAAAATATATATATGACACTGCAACAACACAAACTGTTATCTAGAATGTTTGTGTAATTTCCAGTCAATATACACTTAAAGAGTATATCTCATTCCAGTTATTCGATCTTTTAAAAAATTATATACCAGATTATAAATAATTAGCATGTTGCCCATGGGAATCCACAAGCTCTGGATTGGGTGTAGTGTTTATCAAATAGGTAGCTGACATTTTTCAAGGGTGGTAATAAATTAAGCAAAGCTTGTTTAATGATTTGTAATGGCGTGCGAGTCCCGAATATTTTTAGAAACGTAGACCTCAAAAATTTTTAGAAGAACTCAACCCTTTTATTTCCCATTAATTACATACTTTTTATGTTAATTTACTGTCTTAATGTAATTTAAGTTGTTTAGGTTCTTGTTATCATATACACAGTTATTACTTTATTTTATTATTACTTCTATTTTGTTATTTGATTTTTAAATGGACCACAATGGAAATAAGTGTTTTCATTTTCTTGTGTCATGCATGTATTATGAATGTATTTACACTGAACCTACTAAATAAACGCACGCACGCCCACACGCTTTTAATATATAGATGATTTACCACTCCCTGCTGGAATGTTGTGAGTCCAGAATGCAATTATCAACGTCCATTGTTCACTGTTGGTACAGAATATCCATAGTTTCTCCAAAAATATTAGTTGTATCAACATTTCGTTTTGACGGCATTCATCCTTGTCCTTAATTACATAGGCATACCAAACTGCAAATTTTCAGCTCTCCCCAGCTTGTCTGTGATCAAAGTTATATGCACGCATACATGTATACAGATGCCATTTCTGTTTTAATATATCGTGGCGAGCTGCATGGAAGAAGGAAAACGAGCCAGAGCTTTTTGTCTTCTCTACATTCTGCCGCAAGCAGGTGCTTTTATTTTTACACACCCACAAACAGAGACATCAAAAGCACTACACTTGTCACTCATACTAATGGCAGACACTTAACTAAACTGAATAAACCAACTGAACTACAAAAACACAATAAATCAATAACACTAACAACACTGTTAAACTAACATGAACCACAATAACAACATATAAAACCCTGAACGCCCAGGGTGCATTGCAGCACAATGTTCTTTGTTCGCTGTTAGCTAATATCACTAATTTCTACAAAAATATTAGTCCTATCAACTTTCCATTTTCACAGCATTCATTCTTGACCCAAAATACATAAGCATACCAAACAGCAATTTTCAGCTCTCCCCAGTTTCTCCGCGATCGAAGCCAAACACAGGCACGCATGTATGCACACATGTATGCATGCATGCATACATGCATGTATGCACGCACGCACGTGCGAACGCACACATACACACACAAGGAGGCCACTTGGCTATTATCATTATCAGTCTTTAACTTGTGTGGGCCCTAATATAGCTGATAAAAATAAACTTAGCAGGAGCGTATCAGCAAAATGCAAAGAGATTAATTGTCATTTCTTTCCATCATCATTACGTAACCTTTGGGACTAACTTTTAGCTAGCTAAAAGTCCCTCCACTGTCTGTGTGGCCACTTAGTTTCATGCTTGGACTTGTGACAGCAGGTCAGTCTGGGTTGCTTTTTGTATATAAAAAAACCCACATCAAATATGTGTAAATAAGATTGAAAAGCACAAAGTAATAAATACATACCTTGAGCGATGCCTCTGAGTTCTCCTCCTGTGTTCACCCAAATCAGCTGTGTAGAATCACACCTGCTCCAGTTCCAAAATCGCTATCTCCTTTCAAAAAAATCCAAATTATAGGAACACGAAGGTCAGTAAAAATCCGATCGCAGATCATCCTGTTTGTGTTGCTTCTATTTGTCATTTCTCGATTCACAGTCATTGATTTGATAAACATGGAATGCTGTTAAACTGCTGGGGGCAGGTCCGGTGCCCATGGGACATCTGTCAGGTTAAAACTGCAGCAACTGTGAACTTTCTCTCAAAGTCTTCATGCTCCCACCTTTAAGCACATGGATAAAATCCTTCTTCTGCCAATACTCTGGCTCCAAGTAGTTTTTGAAACACATTTCTCACGCTGTGCTCCATTCCAATTCTCCACTCTTTAAGGGAGGTGCGTAGAAAATACTTCCACTTCTCCCTCAAAAATCTTATCTGTGGGAAAAGTGTACAACTAATATACACCACAACTGGTTATGATGGACCCTGCCAAAATACACCTGTTCACCATTTCGACATACTCCACAAAAACTCCACAAAAAACAGATTTTGAGCAGCAAGAAATTCTGGTTTTCCTGTTCATTTCAATGATGTCTCTGAGGGGGTGGTGCCTCACATGATGTCACCGACGTCGATATTTCTGACAGGCTCAAATTTTGAAGCGTTTTTCTGCGGCAGATGAAATCAAGATAATTTCCCCATGTTTATGACTAAATTCTCAGTTCATGTGGCACCAAAAATAAAGCACAATAAGTACATCACTTTCACTCATCTTCAACCGCTTACTCCAAATAAGGGTCACAGGGGGCGGGAGTCTATCCAGCAGTCATAGGGCATGAGGCGGGGTACACCCTGGACAGGACCTCAGTTTGCCACAGGGCCACATATAGACAAACAAACACATTCACCTACTTATTCACCTACTTCTTACTTATAAGGTTTTGAATAATCAGGTCCCATCTTATCTTAGGGACCTCGTAGTACCATATCACCCCAATAGAGCGCTTCGCTCTCAGACTGCAGGCTTACTTGTAGTTCCTAGGGTTTGTAAGAGTAGAATGGGAGGCAGAGCCTTCAGCTTTCAGGCTCCTCTCCTGTGGAACCAGCTCCCAATTCAGATCAGGGAGACAGACACCCTCTCTACTTTTAAGATTAGGCTTAAAACTTTCCTTTTTGCTAAAGCTTATAGTTAGGGCTGGATCAGGTGACCCTGAACCATCCCTTAGTTATGCTGCTATAGACATAGACTGCTGGGGGGTTCCCATGATGCACTGTTTTTTTCTCTTTTTGCTCTGTATGCACCACTCTGCATTTAATCATTAGTGATCGATCTCTGCTCCCCTCCACAGCATGTTTTTTTCCTGGTTCTCTCCCTCAGCCCCAACCAGTCCCAGCAAAAGACTGCCCCTCCCTGAGCCTGGTTCTGCTGGAGGTTTCTTCCTGTTAAAAGGGAGTTTTTCCTTCCCACTGTAGCCAAGTGCTTGCTCACAGGGGGTCGTTTTGACCGTTGGGGTTTTACATAATTATTGTATGGCCTTGCCTTACAATATAAAGCGCCTTGGGGCAACTGTTTGTTGTGATTTGGCGCTATATAAAAAAATTGATTGATTGATTGATTGACCTATGAACAACATGAAGTTTCCTATATACCTAACCTGCTTGTCTTTGGATGTGGGAGGAAGCCGGAGCATCCGGAGAGAACCCACACAAACAGGGGGAGAACATGCAAAATCCACACAGGTGGGAATCAATCCCATGTTGTGAGGCAACAGTGCTAACCACTAAGCCACTGTGCTGCTGACATCAATATTTTCATAATTCTTTATTTATTTAGAACAGTCTGCTCATTTAAAACATCATTTACCACAGATATGCACTTTAATACACACACAGTCACTCAAGAAAAATTTTACTAAGACATAAAGATGTAAAGACATAAAGACAAAAATATTAGTCCTATCAATGTTTCATTTTGGCGGTGTGTTCATCCTTGACCCAAATTACATAAGCATACCGATTGGCAAAAGTCAGCTCAGCCCAGTTTGTCCATGATCAAAGTTATACATATGCATATATGTATACAGATGCCATTTGTCTTTTAACATATTGTGGTGAGCTAAGTGGAAGAACGAAAACCGAGCCAGAGCTTTTTGTCTTCTCTGCATTCTGCCGCAAGCAGATACTTTTATTTTTACACACCCACAAACAGAGACCGTGGTGGAAGACATCAAACGCAGTACACTTGTCACTCATGGTAACGGCAATATGACAGTTAACTAAACTGACTAAACCAATTGAACTACAAAAACACAATAAATCAATAACGCTAACAACACTGTTAAACTAACATAAACCACAATAACATTTAAAACCCCAAACTCCCATGGTGCATTGCAGCACAACAACCATTGTTTACTGTTACCTAATATCGCTAATATCTCCAAACATATTAGTCCTATCAACTTACTGTTTTTACAGCATTCATCCTTAACCCAAAATACATGAGCATACCAAATGGCAAATGTCAGCTCTCCCCAGTTTCTCCGTGATCAAAGCCACACACACACACACACACACACACACACACACACACACACACACACACACACACACACACACACACACACACACACACACACACACACACACAGAGAGACACACATGCAGAGGCCACTTGACTATTATCATATAGATATTAGGAACTGTTACAGCTTTTGGTGAGTCATAAAAGCTTGTTTGATCTCAGATATGTTGTCAGATGTTTCCACAACTCTTTTACTTATCAAGATTTTTAAGATGCAAAAACAAGTCCTTAATATCTCAAATTTTACTCACCTGATTTTGTCATATATTAAATTGTAGATTCAATTTTGTTCTCACTAGAAATGAGACATTTTTTTAATTTTGTTGAAAAATTGTTTCATTAAAAGTGAGAACACTAAAGCTGAAAAAAAAAGAATGTATGAGTATGTGCTACTGCTGTAATTGCTGCTAAATGTCATGGATTTTATAAAGAATATAACTCTGCAGAAAAAACATTAAAAGCTGACACAGTCTCATTTACAAGGGGCATGTTGCTGACATCAAACTCTACAATATAAATTGAAAACTAATTAATGAAAGACAGTTTTTAACTTGAGCACTCTGTATTCTGCAGTTGCTTGCCACAGAATCACGTATCTCCTCATTAAGAGCATGACTTGGTTATTTTTAGTCCAGAGCTGGTTAGGAATAAATGACTGTGCATGTGTGGTACAAGAGTGAGTTCAGCAAACAATTTTCTCTTCATATTAAAGCAAAAAAGTTAAGAAGGAAAAAAAAGTTCAAATCACACATTTTCTACAATTCCATCATCAACTGCCATTTATTAGTATCAAACCACTGCTACAAAATCACATCAAACATGATGAAAATGGACTTGCATACGTGCGCTATACACAATGTAAGCTTTAAAGTAATTAAAGTACATGATTTTTTTTCTTATTTCTGGACAAATATCAATATATATTTATATATATAGATATATATATAGATATATCAATACCACTTAAAGCCATATATATCATTCCAGTGAGCTAGAGACTAAAAATGTACAACTCTATCCCTGGTGGCTAAAGGACCTTCATACACATCAAGTAAAGATATGCATTTGAAACTTTTCATCACATCATTGTTCAGCTTGATGACGGAAGGATTACATAAAATATACAAACAAAACTCCATACAGATAAATCGAAGATTGTTCCCATGAACCGCAACAAGTCGATCCCATTAGTATACAAAAAGGAAACAGTGAAATTAACAGAAAAAAGAAGAGTGGCCCGTCATGTACTGTAAATACCTACAGATGATTGATGTGTTAACACTGCCGATCTGAATAACAAAATGTGCTACAATGGAGTGAATTGTTGTGTCACCCAGTAAATAAACAGCAAAACCTGATGCCGGGATCCTGAACCAGGATTACATTTTACTGTCATTTTCTGGATTCCAACCCATTCAGTCCTTCTTGAAACTGACAATCGGCCTGGAGCTTCATGTGCAAACACTTCTCAGTGTGTGATTCAGGTGCTGGCGTCACGGACAGACCAGGCTTAGAGCGCGTGCTTGAAAACGAAGGCATTATCTCGAGCTCTGCATCATTGGCTGGCAACTTATTTTCCAGCTGACTGCAAGTAATGACGGACAGGTTGACAAATACTTGATGCAACTTCTTTTTAAAGTAGTACTTCCACACCCTGTCGTCTGCAGCTGTCATACTGTCAGGGGGATTTTTAAAAAAAGTAGAAAATTCCTCCCTGCTTTTGGACCAGGAGTGCTGCAAACAAAGAGGCCCATTTCTTTGTTTTTTTTTTTTGTTTTTTTTTTTTTTTTTCATTTTTCCCATTTGGAGATGACTTAAACTAGCCTGCAGACTGTTTATGGAGAAGTTTGAAGTTTTTCGTTTGGGTTGGACAGGAGAGATAGCTAGTTTCACGCTGTGCGGCAAACTGCATCTTAGCAAAGTGAACACTAGCACTCAAGAAACAGAGGGTTTTTTGATAGTGACAACTCAGTATGCTGCTCAGTGACGTGCATGATGACTGCATCAGTCGGGCAGCAACTCCAGTGCAAGAGACGCTCTCTCAGTGACAAGTGGCACAGGCACAGGGAGGGTTTTATTAACCGCAGAGTTGCAAGGAATCCCCCTCTCATAACTCCGCCAGTCTCATCCCCATTTACTTCAAGCCAAATGGCACTTTTGACACGTATTGACATTTCATATATACGTGGTGTGTCCATAAAGTAACGGTCCTTTTTATTATTTTTTTTAAACTATATGGATTTCATTCATATGTTTTTACATCAAACATGCTTGAACCCTCGTGCGCATGCGTGAGTTTTTCCACGCCTGTCGGTGACGTCATTCGCCTGTGAGCACGCCTTGTGGAAGGAGTGGTCCCGCCCCCTCGTCGGATTTTCTTTGTCTGGAAATGGCGGAATGAAAAGGACTTTTTCCCATCAGAATTTTTTCAGAAGCTGTTAGAGACTGGCACCTGGAAACCATTCGAAAAAGTTACCTGGCTTTTGGTGAAAATTTTACAGGCTTCACAGAGAATAAGGACTTTAACTACAGCTTTAAGGACCCCTTTAAGGATGGTCGGTGCGCCGCGCTCCGAGCTGCAATGTCGCGGCACAAACCACTGGATCATTTCTAAGCTGATGGCTCTGTGGATATGAGACAGTCGTGTGCTCTTTCTCTGGTTATCACAAGAGCTGGACATCAGCCATTTTCCGGCAGATTTCACTTTTAACAAGAGATTTTGTCATGGAAAGCCGCGCGGAGGCTTCACGCGTCACGACTGATTCGCTGATGAAGCGAGACAAAGGAACACATCCGTTTCGGAGTGTTAGAGGACAAGTTTGGACATGTCTAGCTCTCCACAAGTTCTCTTATACTCACTCGACTGGTAAGCACTGAAAGCCAAGATAGATGAGGGGGCGGGACCACTCCTTCCACAAGGAGTGCTCACAGGCGAATGACATCACCGAAAGGCGTGGAAAAACTCACGCATGCGCACGAGGGTTCAAGCATGTCTAACGTAAAAACATATGAATGAAATCCATATAGTTTAAAAAAAATAAATAAAAAGGAACGTTACTTTATGGACACACCACATATATATATATATATATATATATATATATATATATATATATATATATATATTTGCATGCTGCAAATATTGCAGAATAAGAACTGCAGCATTCGGTCATCTATTTGTAATACACTGCAAAGCATGCTTTGCTTTAATCACACACTCACATGTTGAATATCTGCCACACAAAATAACATTACATTTGACAGCAAACCATTTAATCATTACTAATCATGTGAGCCTCATTTTAAAGGATGTAAATGCAATTGGCAAATGATGCTTTCTGTTTTCTCCATCTCTTAATAGCAAAAACAACGCACGCCCCTGTCGGTGCAGCAACATGGCAGAATGTCAGAGTTTGCCATCATATTTCTTATGCTGATACCTAGAGAGTGACACAGCAGCTGCTAATGATTCTTTGTGTTTAAAAGCAGTACAAAAAAAAAAAAAAGAAAATTAACTGTCAGGTGCGACGCATAAATCAGACAGAAAGATGAACAAATCTGGCTGCACATCTGGGATTCTCCAGAATGTTAAAGATTGTGGATAAATTGCAAATAGAGGTGATTAAATGTTAAACTGGTTCTAAGAAGAATGAAGCTTAAAGTGGTCATTTAAGTTTTCAGTATGCTAACACAGGTCACGTAGCCTCTTATGCACAGGCTTAGCTAAAAATACCTGAATACTGAATTATTCCATTTCTGTTCACTTTTTTACAACCCCAGTTATAAGAAAACATGTTTAGTAATCAGGCCTCTGAATGCTCAAAATAGCACTGAAATATCAGCAAAATAATTCCAGCCATTAACCTTGTAATTGTCACTATGTTTGTGATTCATCTTAACTCCTGGCCAATCCATAAATGGTTAAAAAGGTGGAGCGTTGGCAAGACTGGCATGGCAAATGTAGCCTGAACACAATCCCGACTTGCACTTACTATACCAGCTAAAGCCAACAGGCTAATCTTGCATCAGGTGTTTTTATTAATGCGTGTTTTACAGCCTTGGTTATGGTTTTCATAATGGTGGCTTTGTGCATCAGTATTAAAAATTAGGCCTGGAATATTGCCTCAGAAACTGTGGCGTAACAGTGGTGCTAACATCACCAAACTATGTAAATCTGCTTGGTGGTAGTGGTGCTAATATTCAAATGAAATAATACAGACATTTCACTCAAACAAAATACTGGAGCACAACTTCTTCCATTTGTACAGTTACACACACACACACAGTAAGCTGTAGTATCTTTGTCCTTTCTGAGCATTTTCTTTCAAATAAACATGGTAAAGTCTCCAGCACCTAGTAGCTACTGTAAGCTACATATGCTAGTGGGTGTCTGCGTAGACCCGCCCCAGCATTCACTAGCTGTCAAGTGACCAAGATCTTAATTATTCATAACACTGTGGTTTAATATAGCTTAACTGAACAACTATATAAAAATTCACCCCATAACACTGTGGTTTAATATAGCTTAACTGAACAACTATATAAAAATTCACCCCTGTACACTTAGGTTATAGAGAACCAAAACTGTTTTTTTGTAAAAACAAACAAACAAAAAACGGGAGGTGATGGTCTCATGGTTAAGCGTAAGGCTTCAGACCAGAGGATCTTCTGTTCAAAACCCAGGCAGACTGGAAAATCACTAAAGGTCCTTGGACGAGGTCCTTAGTGATCCCCTAATTGTGCCCGGTGGGTAGTCAGTGCCTTGCATGGCAGCACCATGACATTGGTGTGTGTGTGTGTCTGTGTGAATGTGAGGCATAATTGTAAAGCACTTTGACCTTCTGATGTAGATGGAAAAGCACTATATCAGGGGTGGCCAAGTTCAGTCCTCGAGAGCCACATTCCTGACACTCTTAGTTGTCTCCCTGCTCCAACACACCTGAATCCAATGAAAGACTCGTTAGCAGACTTTTAATGAGCCTTTCATTGGATTCAGGTGTGTTGGAGCAGGGACACAACTAAGAGTGTCAGGAATGCGGCTCTCGAGGACCGAACTTGGCCACCCCTGCACTATATAAATGCTGTCTATTTACCATTTCTACTGGGTTGTCAACGGCGACTGGCCCATAGGGGGCGCTGGGGCACCACCCTCCCAGATGTGGAGGGGAAAAATTATAAAATATATTTTTTAAAAAGTATTATCAATGTCAGATTTACTTAATAGTATGTGCCTACATGTAATTTAAATTATTAAAACAACATTTCCACCCAACTGACTCTCATTCAACAGTGCATTTCCACCAACAGAAGCACAGAACGTAAACATCACCAAATTTATTATCTAGTGGGTGACAGAATTGTTGCCCATGAACCAATTGTGTGTGGTTGCTAAGGAAATGTAATAAGTATTTAGCCAATCAGCATTGCCAAATTTAATGGCTTGGGTCACCTGTGGTTTTAGCAAAGTCCTGGTGTTTATAACATTAGGGTTATATATATTTTTTGTCTCCGTGTGTTTTTCTGGAGTAAGTTAAAGAACTTTGGGACTTTATCATTGCTGCATGCTCCTCCTGGCCATTAAGTCCTCTGAGGTTTTCAGCTACGGACTCACCTTTGGATCCACTTCAGCTCAGGTGAGCTGACGAGCTGCTTGGATTTATTCCTGAATGTTGCTGTTGGTGTGGAAATGAGGATGAAAATTTAAGATAAAACGAAAGAGTGATGTTTGTTTGTTTGTTTGTTTTAGGGTGTCAAAGCTGTGATCTTTATTGGTACAGTGGACCAGTTATAATAGGGGAGATCGGGGCTGTTCGTAACAGTGTTCAAAGCTGCAGCCATTTTGATTTCAGTTTACATGTAATGAGGATCAGCCCATGGAAGTGAAATATTCCACAGTCTAAAATGAATGATTTACTCAGTTTAAAAAAAAAAAAAAAAACCTACAATAGCAATTTGCAGGTTTTTTTTTTTTTTTTAAAGAAATTCTAACTCAGCCACTATTGAGTACACACAAGATGCTCACAGTCAGACTAACTCAAGTTTAACAAAGCATTTAATTAAGTGGTTTTTGTATACTTAATTTGCTTTGTCTCTACACTGTTAATTAATTTTAACCAATTTAATTTAAAGGTTTTGGTGTTATTAGTTAGCCAAATTACTTAATTTAAGTTATTCTGGCTTCTTTATTTTGCCTCCATTCCACTCAGTAATGTTCATGCAAATTATTACCTTAACACTCTCTCTCTCTCTCTCACTCTCTCACACACACACACACACACACCACTTCTTTCATTCCCTCTCTTTTTTGGAAGGTGGTGTGAACATGGGAGGATGTAGGGGAAACCGGGGCACGGTGAATCGCGGGGCACATTGAATCAGTAGCTATATCTGGAAAACTACATATATATTTGCAGGAGTTATGCCATATTTTTATGCATAAGGACATCCCCCTTATAAATTAGTGTTTTGCTTTTTGGATACATTAAGGCTAAAACTAAGTGGAAAGTGCAGTCAGTTTTTTTCCTATCAAAAGTAAATTTTGTGGATGTCATTCTTTGTATTTATTTCTCACAACAGAAGAAAGGTGGCCCCAAAAAATTATTAGTTAGAAGAGTACCCCGTCCAACTGATGAGCATGTGTTATTTCTTCTCCAGACTATCAGCTATTTGATAAGATGACTCGTGTGTCACATACACCCGGGGCACAGTGAATCAGGGCACAATGAATCAGTCTAGAAAGTGATTTACTAAGCCCCAGTATCAAGTGGATGACAAATATTACTTGTTAAAGGTTATACATTTTTCCATGAATTATTTCTATAATGTGTGTATATAAACAACTGTTTTCACATTTGAACAGAAATTATGACAGTTGTATTTATAATAGTTTCTAAAGGACTTTTATCATTATATAAGACATTCACGCATTACTTAGCTGGTTTGCTTGATTATAGTTTGTATATGTATCAGCATATATTTAATAATTTTGAAAAAAATCTTTATAATCATGTGTTTTTTCATTATAATCTAAGATGATTCACTGTGCCCCGTGTAGCACCATGGCCTAGATTTGCCCTAATTAAATAAATACATTAATGCTGTCTCAACAAAAACCTGAGTTGGGAACTGCAGACAAAAGTGTTTTCCCTCTCAGTTGAGAAATTCCTCAGTCATCTGGAGATCTTCAGATAAGATATCCCCCATGGGCTAACACTGGAATTCACAGCAAAACAAAACTGTAATTCAAAGTTCTTCAAAGGGGAGCCTTTGCCTTTTTAACGGTTACATTTCGGTCACTATGAATTACATGACATTATAATGGCTTCACGTCAGAATCTGAAATTGTCCAGGCCTGAAGAACCCACTTCTATGGTCTCACGCCAAGGCCAGACCCTCTCAAGACTGCAAGATGATATCCCTTCCCCATGGTAACACTTAGCCATAAAACTTTGTCTTGATAACAGATTATTATTATTATTTTCAGGTTTAAGTGAAGAAAGACATTCTTTTAAAATAAAAGAATTGCATCAGTATTCTTTGCATATAATCATTCCATTTAATTGACATGTGTTCCTCCTGATGGGTGTTTAAGTGTGATCTTTCTACATTATCAATGTTGATGGTGAAGTATTTTGTTTATCCAAAGGATGTGTTTAAGTGACGATTAATAATGTGTATCCATTTGAGTGTCTTTGAACAATAGTATAACAAAATAGTTAATGTGTTTAAATAAGTGAATCATTTGTGTCTGCACTGTGACCACATGAGGTTTCTGTGAGATTATACACCCTAAATGGGTGGAGTTTGGTGACATCAGTCCCCCTTTAAAAAGTTAGAACAGAGTCTTGCCGGCTCTCTTCTCCGCTGGCAACCTTCTCCCTGCTCTTCTTTCTCTCTTCTTTTCTTAAAGGCTTAATTTTTATTCTTGAGCTAAGACCCCAATGCTAAGCTAAGCTAAAGCTACCACATGGCATTCATTCTTTGTTCATTTTTGATATTTTAACAAAGTTTTAACCTGACGCTTTAAGGTGCGTCAAGTCTTTTGAATCTTTAAGAGAACGTCCATGCTGAACTTTTCAAATTAATAGAGAATTTACAGAAAGCGACTCTCCTTTTCTGTCGGCTATTTTTTTTTTTTTCCAATGCTTTTAAAGTTTTAACTTTTCCTAAATTCACAAAGATTTTTAATCTGGCTCCACCAAACTTTTTAAAAGCTACCAGAAACCATTTTCAACAAACACCTTCCGCCTCTGGGTTCTTGCAAGCTGACGACAGTGCTGATTTCAAACCATCAGCCATCCTGTCGGTAAAGCCAACACAAGCCTTTGGGATTGCCTGGGGAGACCGCTGAGTTAACCCCTTGACCCAAGTGAGCACAACGGATGGACAGACGGACGGAGCCCTCCAAACCAACTTTTCAATGGACCAGCTAAGTGACCCAGTTAAAGGTTCCAGAAAAAGGGTTTGTTGTTAATGGATACAAAGAGGCTCCTCCTTATTATTATTCTTCCTTTTAAACATATTCATATGTCTAATATTTTTCTTAATAATTGGCTTCAAATTTCATCATTAAATTCTAATGAGATTTATTCACTTAAAGTCTTTAAGCTTTATCACTCTCTTTCTTTCAACATCTCATGAGTTAGTAAGAATTGTGTCCATCAATGAACTTATTTAATCACTGTCCCCAAAAATGCCAGTAAACTGTTCATTTCTTGTGTACTTGTAAATAAATTGTAAATATTTCTGCTGTGGTTCATTTTGTGTTTGGAAGGAAACCCTTCGTTAATCGTATTGTGAATTCAGACCTTCAAATCAGATTAACTGAGACATTAATTCAGTTGAGACTGATTCATTTGAGACTGCTAAATTAATGAATGTTTAAATTAAAGTACCTATGCTATAAATAGGTGGTGCCCCGAATAACAATTAAATAATAAGTATTAAACCCTAAATTGTTAATTATTTTGGTGACTCATCAGATGGTGCCTAACCCAATCTAATTCAATTTGGGAGTTTAACTGCTTATACACTACATTCTTTATGTTGCCTGTGTGTGTTTTATTTAATAGTTTGGTTACATCTTCATGGTCCCCCGTGTGGAGGCTTTATTAAATATCTGCTACATATATATATTTTGGTGCTTCCGTGTGAGGCCTGAATAGTTGTAAATTACATTATAACCGTGAATTAGTGTCCGTAGCACAGTGAATCAAAATTTTTTAAATTGTACTGTAAATTACACTTGGGGAGAAATAACACAGCCTTATAAACAATAACTTGCTGTATTAAATCCACAATAGAATAACTTAAACCTATGCATAATGTGTTTATGCTGCCACAAAACAACATTTCTGGTCCACTGTGCCCCGGTTTCCCCTACATAATGTTCTTTTGTCAACTGAGGAATTTTTCCATATTTTGAAAGAGTCTAAATTTGGTGATATTTTCTATTAAGGGAGTGTCATTGTGAAACCCAGGATCTGATTGGCTGAAGATAATGGCAGTGCAGTACAGTATGGTGTACTATGTTTGTAATTGGTGTCAAATAAATGTTCCTTGCTCAAGAACTTGAGTGTTGTATTTGATACTGTTCCTTTCCAAAGTATAAATGACGCCTAATATAGCTGTAAATGGTTAACTTTATCTGTGAAACTGCTGATTTTGAGAAGGACATGAAAGGATTATTGTGGAATTGTAGTAATTTTCCTACTGTTCATTTGAATGCCTGTACTGGACTAGGCAGGGAAATCTATTGGCACACCAGCCCCAGCAAGATTTTTTTCACCAGCTGCCACTGCGGGTTGTAAACATGTTTATTTCTGCTGTATAGTTGGGGCTTTTAACATGAGCATCTAAGTGCTTTCAGCTTGTCTGATTGTGGTCACCACGGCAGAGCTGACATGAAAAACCTTATTAGTAACACGCTGAGACTGCAATATAGCCAACAAGACAAGAAAAACAACAAAAAAACCTAACAACAACAAGAAACCAAGAAATAAAACCAAGAAATTAAAACATGGTAAGGTAGCCAAGGCAGAAGTAGCAGCTAAATCAAAAAATGTAGACGCTACAGAATGTTTTTCCCCCCAAACAATTTTATTGAGCAACATGTTAACAACTACACTGTGCAATATTATGGCTTGGACAAATGTGGTTTAAGTTAATTTATAACTCAATCACAGGTGCCTGATTGGGATTATTTTCATATGATGCAATTTTCAAAGGTGAGCAGGTCACTCAGAGGCTTGACTGCTAGCAATGTTTTAACAAGACTAACAAGGGCAGTTGTCCTTTCAAAAACTGTGAGCAAGTCTCATAACTGTGTCAGCTCATAGGCTGCATCCAGAAACCTACTCTACATTTTGGTTGTGATTTAAACAGGGGCTGGCTATGCTGTTGTCAAATAATTGATAAAGTACTTTGAAGGCACATTCAGTACGGTACGTGTTCCCGTTACTAGACACAGCTTGAATAGCTGATGCTTTCCATAGCAGCATAGCAGCAAAAATAAGCTGAGTGAATCTGGCATTCAAAGAGAACATTAAGGTTCCATGTCTGCTGGACTGACGAGGATGATTTAGAATATGACCATTTAAAAATTCAAAGTGCGAGGTCAGAGCAAACGATATACTTCTATGAATATTTAAAATCCTCTTATCTTAAATCCAAAAGTGGAAAGAGTTTTTCATCTCCTGTCAGCTGTGAACATGAGGTGAGGTGGTGATCTCTGTTGGTGGGCCCTGTGGCCTCTTTTTAGTTTGCACATCCAATGGCAACTTTCCACTTGTGTGCTTTGATGCACTGAGCATAGCTCTGTTAGCTCACCACACACTTTTCATTTGAGTTTGTTGTCTCAGTAGCAACACACCAGGTTCTACTGCACTCTGGTTGCGTAAAGGGACTGACAGATGAGTATCTGATTGGTTTGATTTATGCTACACATAAAATACACTCATGATTAACTGAGTAAATGCAACCCCTATGTGCCCTACTCTGAGCTGAGATTATGTGCCGTGTAAATGCTGAAGTGGAGATGGACATGTTCCAGATGCAACGGGGCTATGCCTTTATTGACCAAGCAGTATAGATTGTCAAGACAGGACCCTGTGTGTCAAAGATGATAACATTAAGGAGTTTCTTTTGGAAAGGACAAGTAGAGAAATAATCAGACTGCATGAATGATTTCTGCAGAGTACATTTTGCATCAAGTTCTATCTACTGCATGTCCTGCCCAAGTGCCACCGCTCATCTAATCAAAACTGAGTATATCCAGTGGGTAAAAATGTGTGCGACACAGACAGCCTCCTGTTATGTGCTATGTGCATCAAAGGGAAATTTGACCAATGTCTGGAGAATCAGATCTGGCCATAATCTGGAATCCATATGAGAATACCGCCATAACCTGCACTTTAATGTTTGGATTCAGATCAGAGGCTGTGGATATACAATCATTTTGGTCTCCCCAGTGCAGCGGGGATTTGGAATAACAATTATAAAGCAAAATGGTCTAATCTGCTTGTGGTAAACAACAAAGTGGAGTTTGATGCGCTCCAAATGCTACGGGACTATCCACTTCAGACCATACACTACCGCAGATTGTAAGCATGGTAACTTTAAGGTCTTGCAGTAAGTTAATCTGCATCTTGTGTATTATAGGATGGAATGTTGCCTGATGTACAGTCAGTCAGTACCTCCTGACACTCCAGTGAGTGATGACTCCAAAATGCAAATGCCTGTTAATCCTGTGTACTGTGGCATCTGGTCATCTGCGTTCAGGCGGATTTATACTGTTACAGGGCAGAGGAGAAGAGATCAAATCTGCACAATACTGCACAACTAAGAAGACTTAATATCTGAAACTGCACTGAATAAATACAGCAGTGCTCCTCAAGCTAGGAAACAGTAGTAGTAGTAATAACATATCCATTTATGTGTTCATTAACAGAGATATGGATTTAAATATTGTCACATGAAGACTTTTATTGCAAATAATTATGATTCAATAGAAGGGTTTTGTTAATACCATTATTCAAAATAATCAAAAACCAGTACATTTTATATGGAGCATTAGCACAGGGAAGTTCGACATTTTGCTACTTGGGCTCTATTGTTAGACGTTGTATGGTTCATCTTTTCATTGGGGCAAAAATGAATGTAATTGTCGCAGTATTGATTTGGAAAACAAACACCATCACAGACTAACCAAGTATATAATTGCACAGGGCAAGCTAAACACACATACTAAACCGCTTGTTGTCATCACTGAACAAGCAATGAAGTCATTAGAAGTGTCTGGTAGCACTGAGATAGAATGAGAACCTCATCGGCAAGAGATTTGGAATGACTGAGTGGACAGCAGCATTGTCGGACTGCTACATCGCTAGGGTAAGATGTGAACTGTTATGGCTAAATTAGTATGCTAATCTTTTTTTTAATGTTATTTACATTTAATGAGGTAAACATGCAAATGTCCATAGGGACTGTCTCTGTGCTACCAGACAACTATAGTAAGGGAATATACAGTTAAGCTAATCAGCTAACAGCTTATCAAAGAAGGGAACTTTTTGTGAGCAGATAGGCTTTTCATTTAAATATTTAAGCAGACCTTGATCATCATCTGATCTTGGCATACAAAACCTTTTTCGGACCCCCATGTTTACCTTACAATGCCAAAGCAAAATTCATGTAATAAAAGTGATTATTAGTAGCTTCAGCCAAAAAGTTTAAATTTTATCACAGTTAACGTTTCAGTTATCAGATGAGTGGTTATTAAAGCTAACTTTTAGTGAGGTTTGCTGGCTTTTAGTGACATTTTGTGCCTGTTCAGTGATGTCAAGTAGTGGTTTACTGAGTGTTTTTAGCTTTCACAATTACTAGCAAATTAATGTCCTCCCCCAGTGAAAAAATAAACCCACAACAGGTTGAAAAATGTTGAAAGTCCCCTTTAACTGCTTCGCAACTGCAGAATGTCACCACAATAAGTATTGCAACTGTTTTCATCAGCAACTTGATTCAAATAAATAAGCTGTAGGAAGTCTGGAAAAGTGGTTCCACTGATTAAAAAGTATGAATATCTGTAAAATGGCCACCGCAAAATAATACAAGTTAATTTTGACATGCAGCACAATCATACTCTCTGCACATCGTCAAACACGCGTGTGCAAATACTGACGACACACCGGCTCTACAGAACAAAAAGGTTTGCTATTTTCTCCAAATATACACACACCAATTCTGTTCTAGAATAGTTACATTTGTTCACACCCTCTCTGTTTTATAAAGTAAGTAATTTGATTGCAAACACTGATCTTTTAAGGTACATTTTTGACTAATTAAAAAAAGACAGTTGGTGCTTCGAAATGAACCCGACAACATTAACAACTATACTGTGTCTCATTCAAGTAAAAGCCACATATTCTGTTTTACAAGATTCAGCTGTTTTTTTACACTATTTTCATAAAGGAAGAGAATAAATATACTTCTAAGCCATTTTCATTTTACCTCAACATTGAAACAAGATCATATGGTGCGATAATTTTATAATTTGTAAAAACAAGCTGATAATTTCAATACAAACAAAGAAGGACCTGAAAATAAAGGTAAAAAATAAGAATAGCATTTGTGCTTTAAGTCTTTCACTGTGATGGCTATTTCTTTATAGGTTTGCAGATACAGGTTTATGTGAAAATACCGTGTTAATGTGTGCACCGTAAACCCTTTGATCATGTGACACAATCCAACTCCAAACAGGATGAAGTTAAAGTACAGTGTTGAGCTGTACAACAAATACTGCATTTATATCCAGTGTAATTAAACAAAAACGGTTAAGACATTTCCTCTTTATATACTGCATATATATATATATATATATATATATATATATATATATATATATATATATATATATATATATATATATGTGTGTGTGTGTGTGTGTGTGTGTGTAATTTGAAAGCTAAGTCATGGTTCTTCAACATTCAATCCATAATATGTCAAATAAATTGTGTATTTTCAAGAGCTTCACTCCTCAGGGTCTTTCTGGAAGTATTTTCTATGGGATGTTATATCATGTCTATGATACTATTAAGGCATTGCAGTATCCCTATTTAAAATATGGATTGTAGATACTTAAGGACGGCTCTGCCACACTGACGGGCTTGTCAAAAAAGTAATCCCGTCTAATAACACTTGGTTTGAGCCTCTGTACAGCTGTGTGGAATCAAACAAAATCCACTGTTTCCCTGTTCAATGTCCACATTATGTTTTTTTGTTTGTTTGTTTGTTTGTGTGGCCACTTGTTACACATATGTACATCTTTACTTTCTCACTCTCCTTGGATAGCGGTGTGTTGCCATCATGTCTTTAACTATAAATGTTTGTTCTACAACCCTAATTCCAATGAAGTTGGGACATTGTGTAAAATGCAAATAAAAACAGAATACAATGATTTGCAAATCCTCTTCAACCTATATTCAATTGAATACACTACAAAGACAAGATAGTTAATGTTCAAACTGATAAACTTTATTGTTTTTGTGCAAACATTTGCTCATTTTGAAATGGATGCCTGCAACACATTTCAAAAAAGTTGGGACGGGGCAACAAAAGACTGGGAAAGTTGATGAATGCTCAAAGAGCACCTGTTTGGAAACAGGTGAGTGTCATAATTGGGCATAAAAGGAGCATCCCCAAAAGACTCAGCCGTTCACAAGCAAAGATGGGGCGAGGATCACCACTTTGTGAACAGCTGCGTGAAAAAAATAGTCCAACAGTTTAAGAGCAATGTTTCTCAACGTTCAATTGCAAGGAATTTAGGGATTCTATCATCTACAGTCCATATAATCAGAAGATTCAGAGAATCTGGAGAACTTTCTACACATAAGCAGCAAAGCCGAAAACTAACATTGACCTTCGATCCCTCAGGCGGCACTGCATTAAAAACCGACACCATTGTATAAAGGATCAGATATCATGGACTCAGGAATACTTCAGAAAACCGTTGTCAGTTAACACAGTTCATCGTCGCTACATTTACAAGTGCAAGTTAAAACTCTACCACACAAAGTGAAAGCCATACATCAACAACATCCAGAAATGCCCCCGCCTTCTCTGGGCCCAAGCTCATTTGAAATGGACAGATGCAAAGTGTGCTGTGGTCTGATGAGACCACATTTCAAATTGTTTTTGTAAATCATGGGCATCGTGTCCTCCAGACAAAAGAGGAAAAAGACCATCCAGATTGTTACCAGCGCAAAGTTCAAAAGCCAGCATCTGTGATGGTATGGGGGTGTGTTAGTGCCCATGGCATGGGAAACTTACACATCTGTGATGGCACCATCAATGCTGAAAGGTACATCCAGGTTTTGGAGCAACACATGCTGCCATCCAAGCAACGTCTTTTTCAGGGACATCCCTGCTTATTTCAGCAAGACAATGCCAAGCCACATTCTTTACGTTTTACAAAAGCGTGGCTTTGTAGTAAAAGAGTGCGGGTACTAGACTGGCCTGCCTGCACCCCAGACCTGTCGCCCTTTGAAAATGTGTGGTGCATTATGAAGCGCAAATACGACAATGGAGACTCCAGACTGTTGAACAACTGAAGTCGTACATCAAGCAAGAATGGGAAAGAATTCCACCTACAAAGCTTCAACAATTAGTGTCCTGGGTTTCCAAACGCTTATTGAGTGTTGTTAGAAGGAAAGCTGATGTAACACAGTGGTAAACATACCACTGTCCCAACATTTTCGAAACGTGTCACAGGCATCCATTTCAAAATGAGCAAATATTTACACAAAAGCAATAAATTTTATCAGTTTGAACATTAAATATCTTGTCTTTGTGGTGTATTCAATTGAATATAGGTTGAAGAGGATTTGCAAATCATTGTATTCTGTTTTTATTTACATTTTACACAACGTCCCAACTTCAATGGAATTGGGGTTGTATTTAAATCACTTTTGGCTTGATAATCACCCACTGTTTCTCTCAGAAGACTATCTCCAATTCAGGGTTTTGTCATTACTCTTCATACAATGTAGAGCTACGCAATGGGGCAAATGGTCTAAAGCATTGGAAGAGTTACAGTTTGTGTTTCTCTCTACATGGATTTAGGTTTTCAATGCTAATATTTCAGGTCTTTTAAGAATATGGATATCCAAAGCGTAGGGAACTGTCATCAAGGCAAATTACAGTTGTCATTAACTTTTGTTAAGTGTTTTTGTTCGAATACTCAAGGAAAGAACAAAAAAATCTGAGTAAAGAGCACAGTGTCAAACCAGAAGAATTTTGTCTCAAATTAAAAAAACAGTCAGTGTTAATTAACTTGCATAGAGTTAAATTAACACCATCACCATATTCATATTTTTATGAAGGTGTCAACGGAATTAAAATATTAACTCTTAAACTCGCAGCATTACTTTATGATGGATGAAAGTGTCTTTTTGATACTATAGAGAGTACATCTAACATTGTTTAAAAGTGCAATTGTTTGGGCATTGTTTACAGGAACACCACAGACGAAGGCCTCAGGTGAGGATGGACCCACAACCTTCTGGTTATGAGGCAACAGCACTGCTGTAGCCTGTCACTAAACCTCCTTTTTGTTCTGTGCAAGCTTTAATGTTCATCTCTGAGGTTTTAGCACTCCACCTGTGAGTTTTTAGTTTACTACTGGAGGTGGAAGCAAACAGTTAAAACTGGGGTTTTGTTTTAACTTTTCTGTCACTTACCAAGATGGAGAAATATGTTTATGTTTTATATTTTTCCCCTTCAAGAAATAAACAGCGCAGCAATTCCATCCCTTCATAATGTACAATGTTGTGAATTGTGTTTGAGCTCTGTAATAATGATTGATGTTCTCGGTCAGATGAGGAAAGCGGGCCGCAAATTAAAGGCGGCACTATAACAAAATGTAAAGGTACAATACAGTACACTCTGCTACTTTGATGGCTGCCTGATCAACGGAGGTTGTCAGGCAACGCAACCCAAAGACTAATTTCAGAATACAATAAAGCGGAACTTCACCACTGTTCATCATGACAATACACATCCTGAAAAAAAGTCCTGCCCTTTTGTTCTTTTGATTTTTTCTTCTTCATATTTTTAAGCACACCCCATAATCAAAATTGTTAGGAATCTAAATGTCTTTCCTTTGTTTAACAACCCAGAATACATTCAACACAACATTGGTATGGTAATCCTGTGTACTGAGAAAGTTGGCACAATTGCTTCTTTTTAGCCATTTACAAAACAGATGAAAATGTCAGATTTGCCTCCCAGAGGAAGTGAGAGACAGAGAGAGAGAGAGAGAGAGAGAGAGAGAGAGAGAAGGAGAGAGGGAGGCATGAAAGCAACTCATTTGGGAGGTTTTGGAGCTTTTGATATGATAGAAAGGTTGAAGTAGAAGTCAGAGTGGAGTGAACAAGAAATAATAATAAAAACAGTTGTATAGTACTGTATTTACATAACAGAAATCCCCCCCCCCACCAAAAAAACAAGAATAAAAAAAAAAACCTCACACAAAGTAATGCTGATTATTTTGGCCTTCATGGCTTCCCACAAACTGTACCAGATTGGATTCCAGCCATCAGCAGTGTCAAAAAGGATTCATAAATGCTCGTCACAGTCATTGTGTTTGGGCCTCTGCTAGTACACGCTGATGATGGAGGAGAGCGCCAGGACCAGGTATCGGCAGGCCAGCAGGACGTGCGCGCATCCTGTGCTCCCATAGGGTGCAGTGTTGGGCGCTGTGGACGGGAAACAAGAGAAGCGCTGATTAGTTGTGATTGCACTTTCACTTTGCTGCGCCCACCATTTGCAACCCTGCACTCAACTTGGTGTGGTGCTTCCAAATAAGAGAGAGAGAGAAAGAGAGAAAAAATTGCAATTACTGGCGCAGCTGAGATGAGTTGCTTTCTCAGCTGTGAGAGAAGCTCGTGTTGCACAACCATGAACTCAAACCGGTGCAGTGGCATAGTCTGAAATATTCTAAAAATACTTGGGTGTTAAATCACTTATCCAGACATTTCTCCCCTTTTAAATCAACTACTTAAAAAAAGCCACCATTGGAGTGAGGAGAAGAGATGAGGTCTTTTGTCCTCAGTCTCATGGCAGGTTGGGCTTGTTTTGTGATGTTTGCGTGAGCGGCAGACGGCCAACAGTAATATAAACAGGCCTCTCTGGAGAGCTGCGTCAGGCAGAAGGAGAGGGCAGCCTTTCATTTGCAGGAGCTACTCTGCTCGCAGACGCACGCTTTTAGCTCGTAGCTCAATAAAGCCAAACTTGCAAGGTTACAAAACACTCTCGCTCAGCAAACACACATACCTGTGCATGTCATGCATGTGCACGAGTGGTGTGGCGAACGTGCACCTCACTACCTGGGGGAAATCATATGTTGCACAGCCTAAATCAGCAGGGTGCCGCTATTTACACGGCCAAGTAATTAGTTCACAATGTAGCAACTCTGATGTGGACCTCAGGTTGCACAAACACATCCGCACACAAGCAGCAACATTATTACGACAGTGAAGCTTTTTGTGAGGTTAAAAACAACATCGCTGTATTTAGTAAGGATGGATATGGGAGGTTTATTACATAACAAATGCAAAGATTGCGTGTTTTTTGGCAGCATAATCAGTTCCCTTGGTAAGGATTCTAACGGGACCAGCAAAGAAGACGGACATGGTGCCACCACCTGACACGATCTTACTTTCACTTGATCTCTGCAAGCTTTACTCCTCGCACTGACTTTGTTCAGCTTTTAGAGAAGAAACTGCAGATGCGCTGACTGAGATGAGAAAGAAAAAGTTCCAAACGCAGGAGCACAATAGGGTGAAAATTTTGATGATGTGTTTGTTGGTTTGCGTCACGCCTGTGGGAACCACCGCCTGTCTTCTTTTCTCCTTGTCTCGCCATTTCTGTCTTTCTCTGTCTCTCGCGCTCTCTCTCTTTGTATTCAAAGTACAGGATAATGACACAGTTTTTCTGGGCTGTGAGAGAGCGAGCTGAGAAATGGTAACCATGGCAACAGCTCCTGTCCTGCCCGTTCCGCTGGCCCAGTGCTGCCGGAGCTTGAGTGCGCTACACTGTGCTAGTCACGCTAGCACAATCATTTAGTGTGTGTGTGTGTGTGTGAGAGAGAGAGGTGACGGCGGCGGAGGTGGAAAAGACAGATGACACGGTTTCCTGTTTCAGTTTTCACTGTGATCAGCGTCAGTGTTTTCAGTGAACAAAAGGCACTGCGGTCTTATTAATACCTGGTACAAAACGGCTTTACTCACAGTGTAATTACACTGAGTCATGTGGACTGGGATTACCAATGGCAACAAAGAGTAATTGACAAATAGAAGCTTCCAGTCTTGTCTGTGCTCTCCTGCTTCCTCTTCCTGTTAGAATTTGGGCTTGTTTAATCTCCCCGTGTCACTTGCAGAAAATCAGAGCTTCTCTTTGTTTTGACTGCATAGGACGAAACTTACCATTTTAATTAAGTCTCCAACTCTGACTGCATGCAGCGCCATTACCACGCTTATTAACATGAAGCTAACAGAGGGGATAAGAGACGGAAATCCTGCGCGGAAGAAAAACAGACACGGAGGGGGAAAGAAGGGAGAATCAAAGGAAGTGAGAGCTGCGGAAAAAGACAGTGATTGAACGGGGTGCGAGAACGAGCGAGGCTGCAGCGGACAGGAGGAGGAGGGTGGTGGTGGCGGTGGTGAGTTGTAACTGAGCTCTCCCTCTTTGGGGTTTGAATTTAATTGCCATATACATCAGCAGTGAGCTACAACAAGTAGCAGAATCCCACACAATATATCATAGATAAACCAACAGTGTCAGTACATGCAAACGCCAGGAAGACGAGCGCCGCTCCAAAGGGAGATAAGCGGAGATGAAAGCGATACGCTTCAATTACTGTTTTGCAACACAGCTAAAATGAAAAACTAAGCCCATCCAAAAGTCATATGAAAATACCGATCCCTGGCTCTCTGTTCTGATTGCAGACCAGAGCCATCAGGATGGAAGATGAATGAACACTGAAGGTTGAGTGTCTCATGTTTCTGAGATATGACACATTCCCAAGCGAAACACAACTGCTTATAATTGCAACCCGCTTTGATTTGACCACAGGGGAAGTGGGTGGGACTTGACAAGCACAGAGAAATCGGTATTTTAAGCTCGATACACACAGGTTTTCAACTCTTCCTCCTCGCACTCAACCTCTTAGACTGTGGAAGTTTTGAAACAGACATGATGACACGTCCACCTCTGCAAGCTGCTGCCATGAACAGCGTAACAGAGTATTTATGCTGTTATGATAACATTTAATAGATGGCATTTGCAGATGCTAGGTCAAGTATACACAAAAATAAAACTCATTCATGTGCAGAAGAACCAGTCAGGACCATAACTAGTTTGACAGTAATGTAAATTAGCATCTGTACACCACCTCAATGGAGTTGCAATGAAGCAATCATGATTAATTCAAGGGGTTTAACAAACATATCATATTAACCATTTAGGAACAACAAGCATTTTTATATACAGTAAAACTCACATATAATGGATTCAGATGGACCAGCGAATTTTGTCCGTTATAATCGAAATCTGCTGTATGTACAAAACGGACAAAATTCTCTCTCTCTCTCTCTCTCTCTCTCTCTCTCTCTCTCTCTCTCTCTCTCTATATATATATATATATATATATATATATATATGTTTCTTTCTCTTTTTGCTCTGTATGCACCACTCTGCATTTAATCATTAGTGATCGATCTCTGCTCCCCTCCACAGCATGTCTTTTTCCTGGTTCTCTCCCTCAGCCCCAACCAGTCCCAGCAGAAGACTGCCCCTCCCTGAGCCTGGTTCTGCTGGAGGTTTCTTCCTGTTAAAAGGGAGTTTTTCCTTCCCACTGTAGCCAAGTGCTTGCTCACAGGGGGTCGTTTTGACCGTTGGGGTTTTACATAATTATTGTATGGCCTTGCCTTACAATATAAAGTGCCTTGGGGCAACTGTTTGTTGTGATTTGGCGCTATATAAAAAAAAAATTGATTGATTGAATTGATATATATATATATATATATATATATAGTCATGGTTTGGCCCCTGTTTGGTTTTGCCATCTGTCTGTGACCCTGGCTGGTGATTTTCAGTTTGGTTGTTTTCTTTTGCCTCATAGTTAGTGTCATTTTAGTTTTGTCTCTGTCCTTTATTTGCTCTGTTGATTTTTCTTTTCAGTCACTGGATGTACTGTCTGTTTATATATTGTTGCCACATGTAGTTCCGTTCTAGTTTAGTCTTGATCTTTTTCCTTGTTGTACTATTTTGGTCTCATTTTATTTTCTAGTTTTTGTCACTGATTTCTCTGTTTCTGTTCACTTAGTTTCACTCTCCTGCACCCTCTTGCCCCAGCTTTCACTCTGCTTCTGTTTAGTAAAGTTTCACTTTCCTGCATTCTCTTGCACCTGCTGGACTCATCTTTGTCATGTCCTCACCTTCTCCACACCTGACTCTTATCACGTCCTGATTACCCCACCTGCATTTAAGCCCTGTCTTTCATGTTCTTCACTGCTAGTTCATTGTGCTCCATGCCTTGTGCTTCTGCCCTCGTCCAAGCCCTTTTTTGCTCTTTTCCATGCCATAGTTCTGACTTAGATCTGGTTGCCTTTACTGTGTATGACTTTGCTTGTTTTTACTGTGTATGACTTTGCTTGTTTTTTGGACTCTACTCTCATCTCTGCCTGCCTACTCTGCCTCACTGTGTTTTTGAACATTGTTTGTTTTTGACTACACCTCAGCCCAACGTCTGCCTATTACCTTTGTATCGCTGTCTGCCTACCCGTGAACCGAACCACTGCTTAGCCTCCAGATAAAGCCTTTTGATTATTCCCTCATTTCTGTCTGTGGGTCTGCATTTGTGTCCTCCTTTTGTGCCACTCGTTCAAGAATCCTGACATAAAGGAAAAAAATCAGTTATACGTATGTAATGGATTAGTTACAGTCAGGAGGCGTTGAACGATCTACAGGGAATCCCCAGCTCCAATTAGACTTACATACAACCCCTGGCAAAAATTATGGACTCACCGGCCTCGGAGGATGTTCATTCAGTTGTTTAATTTTGTAGAAAAAAAGCAGATCACAGAAAAAAAGCAGATCACAGACATGACACAAAACTAAAGTCATTTCAAATGGCAACTTTCTGGCTTTAAGAAACACTATAAGAAATCAGGAAAAAAAAATTGTGGCAGTCAGTAACGTTTACTTTTTTAGACCAAGCAGAGGGCAAAAAATATGGAATCACTCAATTCTGAGGAAAAAATTATGGAATCATGAAAAACAAAAGAACGCTCCAACACATCACTAGTATTTTGTTGCACCACCTCTGGCTTTTATAACAGCTTGCAGTGACAAACAGTACTCTTCATCAATCTGGCTCCAACTACCATTTTCTTCAACTTCCACCAAAGATTTTCAATTGGATTAAGAGCCGGACTATTTGCAGGCCATGACACTGACCCTATGTGTCTTTTTGCAAGGAATATTTTCACAGTTTTTGCTCTATGATAAGATGCATTATCATCTTGAAAAATGATTTCATCATCCCCAAACATCCTTTCAATTGATGGGATAAGAAAAGTGTCCAAAATATCAACGTAAACGTGTGCATTTATTGATGATGTTTGCTGTGGTTCAACAAGGTTTGCTGTGGTTCAATAGTGACCTCTGGGAATTTATGAAGAAAAGAGATGCCTCACTTAAAAAGTTTATCAAAACTAGATTAACCTCCAATCAATTAATATATCAAAGCCTGAGAAACAAGGTCACAACGTTACTTAGAAAAGCAAAGGCAAATTTCTTCCTTAATCTAATTAAAGATGCAAAAGGGAATAGTAAATTGTTGTGGAGAAGTACTGACAAATATCTTGGAAATGAAAAAACACTCGACATGGCCTACAGCTAAAAATAGATGATAGTACCAAAAATGATGATACAACACTAGCAATGTTTTTCAATGAATATTTTATTAACTCTGTTCAGAGACTGGCTCAGTTGTTTGTATCTGCCTTTAGTTTGACACCTGTTAATGATGCAAAAGTAGAAAGGCTTATTGGGCAACTCAATAATAGCAAAGCAAAAGATCTGTATGGCTTAGATAATGCCTTTATAAAAACAAACAAGGAAAGTCTAACACCAGTGTTGACTAAATTAATTAATCAGTCTATTAGAGACGCTATCTTTCCTGATGTACTAAAAACTGGTATCGTCACACCAATACATAAGTCTGGAGACAAACTAGAGGTCAGTAATTACTGGCCTATCACCATCCTCCCTGCCATCTCCAAAGTGTATGAAAAGGTAGTAGCAGAGCAATTAATTACACACATCGAAACCAAATCTCTTTTAAATCATTTTCAATTTGGTTTCAGAAAAAAATACTCAACAGAGACAGCTTGCTCCTACTTCCTTGAAGAAATTAAAACAAATTTAGATCATGGAGGTGTAGTGGGAGCTGTGTTTCTGGACCTGCGAAAGGCTTTCAATACTGTTTCTCACAGTGTCTTAATAAGGAAATTTTGAACTGTCTAATCAGACAATAAATTGGATTGCATCATACCTAAGTGGTAGGAAACAATGTGTTCGAGTAAATCACACATTGTCCCCTTTAAAAGACTGCACTATGGGAGTTCCTCAGGGTTCCATTTTAGGGCCGCTGCCTTTTAGTTTGTACATTAATGATCTTCCATCAGTGTGTGACATGTTATGTATGCGGACGATACTGTCCTGTTTAGTCACGGAAAGAACATGACAGAAGTGGCCACAAAATTAACAGGAGAATTGAAAAAGGTTGCTGCTTGATTACAAAATTGCTGTATCACACTAAATGTTGACAAAACGGTTGCAACAGACAAAAACCTTTAAATCAACCAGACATCCATATAAATGGGAAAAAAATAAAAAATGTAAACAACTTGGGCGTTACCCTTGACCCAACCTTGACTTTTAAAAATCATGTCAAGAAATTGTGTAATTCTTTAAAATTTAATCTGGCAAATTTTAGGTACATTCGAGGATCTCTTACTATTGAGGCATCTCATATGTGTATTTAAATTCTATGATTCTCTCACGCCTTCTGTATTGCGTGACTAGTTGGTCGCAGGCCAGTAAATCAGTCCTAAAGCCACTGGAGCCACATGAGCTGGACATGCCAGAACATGTCCCGTGAGGCTTCATCACGGCGTTGCTTTGCGCTGAGCGGCTGCACCGCGACGCGCGGAACTCCTCCGCACATCTGTCTTAATGTGCCGGAAAAAGTGCTGATGTCCACATCTTTTCACAATTCCTGTGCTAGTCAGATGACATACCAGATCAAGACAGCGTCCAGTTTAAAAATGAACGGCACATTTCACTGTTACAGGAGTTTTTGTCATGGAAAGAGAAGCTGCTCCACCGCGCGTCGCGGTGCAGCCGCTCGGCGCAAAGCAACGCCGTGATGAAGCCTCACGGGACATGTTCTGGCATGTCCAGCTCATGTACAATCACAATCGGATATTCACACGACTAGAAAGCAACCGGAATCTGTCTGAAATCCACCTGAAAGCTGTCCTGAGAGACCAACACCGAGGTGGTTTTGTCCCGCTTAATGAATGGCTCCGTGGCGCGTCCCTCCACTTTTCTTTCCTTGAAAAAAACTCCTGTAACGGTGGAATGTGCCGGAAAAAGTGCTGATGTCCACATCTTCTGCCTTTTTGTGAAAGTCAGACGAGGTCCAGGATCAACAAAGCTTTCACGTTGGAAATGATCTGGTTGTTCCAGCGGGGTGTCAGCCTCGATGGGGGCTGGGAGCGCGCCGCGCTCTCAGCAGTTGTGGGCCGTCCTTAAAGCGGCAGTAACACCCCGTAATCTGTTTAATCCCCATAAAATCGTCCCTGAAAGCCATATTAATTTTTCGAACGGTGTCCACCTGGAGGTCTCTCACAGTTTCTGGAAAAAAAATTGATGCAGCAAAGCTCCAAATCGTTCAGACATTTATTCGCAATAAAAAATAGACGAGAGGGGTGGACCACACCTCACTCAAAGCCTGCTCACAGGCGAATGACGCAACCGACAGGCATGAAAAAACTCACGCATGCACACGAGGGTTCAAGCTTGTCTGACGCAATCACACATGAATCAAATCCATATGGTTTTTAAAAAAATAATAAGGTCAGATACTTTTCTAACAGACCTCGTGTATATATATATATAAGTGTGAGTGTGAACAAAGTGTTATCTTTTGTATATGTCTGTGAACTGATAAAATGTTGAAAGTTTTTATGAATGGTATATTTGAGGGGTGAGGTATGACATGTTTACAGTATGAATAGTCTTTGTGCTAAATGGATTTTCTTTTCACTTACAAACTCTGTCACTTATAGTTAGACATCAACCTGTCCAGGGACTACAGGTGGAAATTAGTATTTTTGCTATAACCTGGCACAATGCATCTTTCCTGTTTTTTAGGTCAATGTATTATTGTGCACTGTCCCTGAGAAATAAAATCATACCATACCATACTTCAATACTAATTTCTGATTACTGTACATTCTGAAGTTAAACTTTTCTTACATTAGAAAACTATTTTTACACAAATAGAATAGCATGAAAAGTAATGTGTAGATGTAGTAATGGTAGAATCATTCATTCATTCAGCAAATGTATGTTTCTGATGTGGGTCAAGAAATATATTTCTTAAAATATAAGAAACTTGATGGTTAAAAAACTTTAAATAAAAAAATGTTATTTCAAGTTTAGATTCTTCTTGTAGCTACAGCAGTAACAATAAAAACTGTGTAGCTTTATCTGGTAAAAATAAAAATAGGTCAAGCACTCAGCTCAATAGTGATCGATTCTGCAGCTAAAAGCTAATTTACTAGATAAACTTCAGCAGAGCACTAATGTCACGTATTATTTTGAGCAACGGACAAAAAATTGTCTGAGGTGACAGACAAATAATCTCATTAATCTAGTGGTTTTGACTCATAGACAGTTAAACTCTCATCTGAATGCTAACAACGTTAGCATTTTTAGCAGCTGAAGGCTTCACTCACTAGCTCAACTTAATGTATGATTGCTGGAGGAAAAGCGCAGCTCATGAAAATTTAGTAAGGTATGTCTTCTATAATACATTCCAATTCTATGGTAGAACTCTACTAGTGTATACTAAAGTATATCTAAATATCTTAAAAAAAGAAGAAGAGTAGAGTAGAGCCACTCACTGTAGGTGCCTGGTCTTGAGAACCAGGGATGGTACATGACTTTTAATGTCCACAATAAAGTAAAGTTAGGAAAACAACAGCGCAGTCTTCTTCTTCTTTCTTCTTTTTATTTCCGGCAGACTAGGCACGGCTATATTGCTGCCCCCCACTTGTCAGAATGTACACCTACAAAACACAATGAATTATCTGCCCTACACTTTATTATAATACCCTGTGCTCCTCAGAAAGTTTATGACTGCCATTGCCCTCTCTTTAGGGGAAGCTCCTTGACCTAGAATGGTCCTTAGGGAAAAGGTGTTAATTCCCAATGATGTAAGCACACAGAACATATCTTTTCTTTGCTCTGCATAAGCAGAACAATGCAAAATAAAATGAGTCACAGTTTCAGGGACATCACAAAATTCACAAAGGCCATCTTTGTGTTTTCCAATGAGAAACAATCCACTAGCCAACCCACAATGGCCCAGCCGGAGACGTGTCAGCTTGACATCATCCTGCCGAGAGAGACCAGATCTTATAATGGTGCCATTAACTGAAGGAACAATACCATATGACTTTCTTCCCCTAATTTCAGCATCCCACATTTGCTGCCACTGCTTTCCTATGGCATCCATAACAAACGAGCGACACTCGGTTCTCCCAAAAGGCACTTTAAAATGAACGCTCACTTCTTTTAAGCTTGCCTTAGCGAGGCCATCTGCAATTTCATTGCCTTCAACTCCAACATGAGCTGGCACCCACAGAAAAGCCACGTCAAAACCCACCATCTCTAACCTGTATATTGTAATCAAAATTCCATCAATAATGTCTGGTCGAGCTTTACAACCCTCACCTCCTTCCAGGGCCATCAGAGATGACAAAGAGTCAGTGCAAATCACTGCACTCTTGACTCCACTTTCCTCAAGCCACCACAACGCCCACAAAATTGCAGTTAATTCAGCCGAGAAGATAGAGAGGCCATCCGGAAGGCTGTGACTCTGTCGAAGGTCAAGATGGGGTACATAAAACCCCAAACCAACATTGTTACTATTTGAGTCCTTAGAACCATCTGTGAAAATTCTAACTACACCATTCCAATTATTTCCAAGATGGAGACTCACATGAGATGCCAAGCTTTTCTTGGACCCATTCTTTAACAAATGACTTATTGTCAGCTCAATATTTGGCTCACGCCAAAGCCAAGGAGGAGTCTGGGGGCAGAGCACAGGGGACACAATTTCCTTGTTATAAAAGGGAAGTTCCTGGATTATTTTTTATGCAATGCAAATAGGATTTCTTTACAGTCTTACTCATACCCTGACTAAATTCCCAACAATCATCTAGCACAGTAGTTGAGATGAGTGAACTACCGGACCCCTTTAATTTAACAATATAATTAAAGGCCAACTTTTTCCTACGCAGGCTCAGAGGAATCTCTCCTGCCTCCACTAAGAGCCGGAATTGGTGTTGTCCTCATGGCCCCAGTGCAAAGTCTCAAGGCTCTAGCCTGGTCAACATCTAACTTTGCCAGTACTGACTGAGCAGCAGAACCATACACCACACAACCGTAGTAAAAGATAGAACAGATCATCACCCAATAAATCATTAACAGCACTTCCCTATCTGCACCCCAGGATGAGCCTGTAAGACATCTCAAAATATTTATAATCTTGCAACACTTACCCACCATTTTCTGTACATGCTCCCCATATGTCAATTTTTCATCCAGCCATATACCAAGAAATTTAAACACATGCACTCTCTCAATAAGTTCACCATACAGTTTTAAGCTCTGATTGCCAATGTTCCTTTTCCTTCCAAAGAAGACAAATTTAGACTTGGACACAGACAGTCTAAAGCCCCTTTGTCTGCCCAGCACTGTACTTTATCCAATGCAGACTGTATCTGACAGAAGAGGAATTTAACATTTCTACCTCTTTTCCAAAGAGCACCATTGTCTGCAAACAGAGACTTTCCAAAACACTCTCCAACTGCTTCAAAACAGTGCAGTCCCTCAAAATATGACTTTATAAACTCTTAAGCCCAAAACAAATTAACCCTTCTTCTTCTTTGGAAATTATTGACGGTTTGCAAACCAACACAGTGCATTACTGCCACCAATTGTTTTGACTGAAATGAACTGAATGAATGGACTCTGATGTATATTGTCAAAAATAACCTGGAAACGTTCACCACGTGCGTAAAAACCCTGATTTCTGGTAATTTCTGGAAAATTTTCATCACTAGTAAGTAAGTCCCTTCGGCTGCTCCCTTGTTTGCACTTGGGGTCACCACAGCAAATCCAAGGTGGATCTGCATGTTGAATTGGCACAGGTTTTACGCCGGATGCCCTTCCTGACACAACTCCACATTACATGGAGAAATGTGGCAGGTGTGGGATTTGAACCCAAACCTTCTGAACTGAAACCAAGCGCTTTAACCACTTGGCCGCCACCCCTGGAAAATTTTCATCACTGTTAATAGAAAATGTTTGGTGTTCCTGAAGATTAAAGAGAGAATTGACTGCGAAATATACGTAGATGAAAATGGCAAAGGGGGAGCCTGTGTTTTGTCTGAAAAATACAGTGCAACAAGAAGTGGCACTAAATCATTAATAGAAACCTTGAAATAGCATGCTGGAAGCATGAGCCAGACTTCTCTCCCTACCCTCCGCCACTCTCTATCAACAGCGCTGTCACCCACATATCATATGCACAACAAATGCTAAGGGCCTGAATCTCACTGTTGACACAGATAATGAATCATGCTGAAATATGAAACTGTGACACTCGGCGTGGGGTTTGCATTGAGTACCTTCTCGAGTGTTGGGTGCTGCACTGTGATTCACTGAAACACTGTAATTCATTAAGTAGCGTATGGCCTGTCCTTTTTTCACACTTCAAACAAATGCACACACAAACAGCACCTGCAGGCTTTGCACCAGCCTGTGCTCGGCTCAGAGATTTGTAACGCTGCTTCTTCTCACTGGAAGCTTCACAGAGTGACATTAAATTTATAAAAAGTGCATGAAGAATAAATAATCTCTGCTGTTTTGGTGTTGGATTAAGTGTCCAATGCAATCGTTTGTCACTTAGTGGATGATTCATCCCGGGGGTGGTCGTATCATCCGAGCAGCCTGTCACAAGGCGGCAGCCAGCCAAGCAATGTCCTCAATCCTCCTGAGGACGTGGCTTTACAGACAGGCTCTTCAGAGCAGGGGGGTGGGGGAGGGGTGTCGTGTCCTTGGCCGTCACTCAGTGGCCTCTGCTCGTCCCCTCGCTAGCTTCTCTGAGAGCCCACACGAGACAGTCCTGAGCCAGAACTGATCCTGTGCACACCATGCTGTAAATGGAGCTAAAGCTCTCCACACGAAAAGTTCTCACCACCTAACCGAGCGTGGCTTTACCACAGGAAGTCAGTGCTAAAAGTAGTTTATTTCACAATGCCACACTGGTTTTGTATAAATAAAATAAATATAAATATAACACTGCACATGCGAGAAATGTGCTTCACTTCATCATCTTCTAAGTGCAGGCACTTTTACATAAGATATTTTTCACGCTTTACCTCACATCCATCCACTGACAGTGAAATACCCTCGCCCCGCGTGATGATCCATCTTCCCTGCTGCCATATTGAGCTGCTGCACAATTGACTCACTGACCCGTCGGCTCATTCAGCCATTCCTCCTGTTGCTGTACAAGCAAAATGTTCATCATGACGTTCAAAACTCATCAACTTCGTCTCCCGCTACGATCATCACACACCGCTGGTCCACAGAGCCTTCATTCACGTGGACCTTCAAGCTCATTAGCTCCACCAATCATTTGCATTAGTGCTGGTAATGAAAAGCGTCCATTAATAAGACGGCCTTCAGAGATCATTTACCCTCCTCCGCCTCACGGTGCAATCGTATCCTCGCCCCAGCCTTCCCGCACTCCCTCCACATTGAGGTACCTGCTGGTTATCAACACCCAGCAGGATGCTTTTTTGGGGGGCCAGGCATCTAATAGCTCCTTTCAGCATCCATATCTGAGTGGAGAGCGAGCGGGCGAGAGAGACAGGTCACCTGATAGCTTACTGACTGAGCAGGGGCCTCTCGTTTGCAGGCTGGCCTTCAGCTTGACTTAATCAGTGTCTCTGCGGGGAATCGGGACACATAAGAGAAACCTTAGCGCAGCGGGAGTTTGAGGGACATCTCCTGACAGAGAAGACGAAGTCAGATGTCATTTTTTTTATTATAGATGAACTCTCTACTGTACACGACTATCTTCCTGCTGCACTCTTTCCTCATGTGCTGATCACTTAACTTGTCGAGTTCTGAGCCAGCATCGGCCTATGTTGCCCTGTGAGGGGATTGATCTGCACATCTGATTATTGCACCTATCAATTCAAGGGCAGGGTTGATGCAGTCTGCTTGCAAATGATGCACTTCATTTGAACCCTGATGGGTGCATCTACATTTTAAGTGTGTGTGTGTTTTTTAAGGACTGTTCCCTTGAAGTGTATTTGTGTGGACAGATTGTTAGAGTGTGCATTTTTTTTAATTACGGCATTTCCAAAGGCATAATTACTGCATGACTTTGACAGCTCCTGCTAAATCTGTTTAACATTTAGAGGCTTAATAAAATGCACAGGGACATAAACAAATGGCGTCAGCATGTGGAGATCATGCAGTCCCCGGCTCTCCTTTCTCTCTGCCTCCGTAATCATCTTCCTCTCCTACTCCTGGGTCTGTCTTTTGCCCCGTCTTTTCAGCTCTCTCTCTCACCCTCACTCTGCCTAATAATTCGCTGTTCCCTTCTTTTCAGTGCTTATCATGGAGTGCTTATCATGGTTTTATGTCTGTGCGAATTCTGCTGCAGGTCCAAGGATTTTGCTGAGTCAGCTGGAGTTTAGTTACACTCCCTGCCGCGATGACAGTGACAATCTGGTCAGTGATGAGGAGTGTCTCACGATAGACCGGTCATACTTGCACCTATGAATATGACCAGATAGCATCTGATCTTCGACCAGGGATGGAACCCTCTTTGCTCCACCCCATTCTTTGCCTCCAGCCTCCTAAAATAGCAATTCCCTGCTGTTATGTATGTAAGATTATGATAAGACAGCTTCCTTTTATCAATTTCCATTATGGCACTGATAACGCAGCGGGGCTGAATAGCGAGGGTTAAGTGTATTTTCCTCCTGATGGATATAAGATAACTTTATCACTGCACACTGCCTGCTTCACCTGGGGCTAGTCAAACCTGACTAGAATTCACTTGAGATGAGCATCTCTGCAGCTCAAATATTCTCAGACAACCACACTGTAAGCACAGCAATCCATATGTTTGGCTCATATTTGCCTACCCTGAGCTGCTAATTGATTTCTCCCAGATCAATGCAGTGGTTTACAGAAATTGTTAGACCAAAAAGGGCCAGATCAATTGGCAAGTGATTAGTATGTGCAGTGGATTATTTCTATCTGAGGTGCTATACGAAACTGGAGGCAGCGTTGAGGGTGAACACAATGGAGACTCTTTCCATATGTTCATGTTAATTATTGCTAGCTTGCCGCCTGCTTTAGATACTGTAGTGTACGCCCATAGGCTGTGAGAGTGTCGCACATGAAATATTCCTTTATCATTCCAAGACAGAACCCGAGGCACTGAACACGTTCCAGCACCGACTCCCCACCTTGTTGCTAACTGCCTCCGGGAGGTTCAGACAAAAGCTATAGTCTGCTGAAGTGAACATCACTGATGCAGAGATGAGTATTTTATATCACAGCTCGAGACACCCACATACACAACGCTAAAATTAGATTGCATTGTTTGTATCACCTTTAAAAAAGTAATAATAACACACTGATAAATCCATTAAGGAGTTAATGCTTCAAAGTTCCAGAAATGGATGGGAATGCTCACATCTTCCTTCATCTCCCGTCTGCTGCAACTCTGAAGACAGCCAGGGATAAAATGAAAGAAATGATACAAAACAAGTCATTAATGATGCTGACATGACCTTCTTCACACACTTAACAGTAGCTTTGGTAGACTGTGGCACAGAATGAAAACAAATCCTTTTCATACTGAAACTATAAAACTAATTGTGGTGCAGATAATTAATTCTTAATAGGATCTGTCTGTAGTCCTGGAGATGAAAAGAATAAACACGAAGGCACTATTGTCAAAGTGACTTAATCAAGGCTTCAGTACAGGCTGAGATTAAGAGAAAATGTGATGTGTCATATTGATGCTCTTACTGACATTTTCTTGGATTCACCACAGACACTTCACCAGAGTTTCTGAATTTCAATAAGTACAATTCATAATATGATGACTGGATGTCTTTGGCACTCGGTCTCTCCAGAGAATCCTTGGGTACATCTGGAATAATTTTGTGTAAAATGAGTGGATACTTATAGAAACTCATATCAGGTGAGTTATTTGCATTTTGAGGTATTGTCAGCTGTGACACAATAGCTATGTGGTTCACTTGTCAAGCAAAGATCCAGCCTGCAGGTGACCCACGCTACAGGAAAAGGCGAAGGGGATGCCCACGTACCATCTGGCTGTGTCAGATAGATGCCTATTTTCAGAGGAGGGGTGGACTGTCGGTCTTCCTGGGTGGTTGCCAATGAGGAATCAGGGGGTTCCACAGAGTGGTGGATGCAGTGAAGCGCAGTAATGGTGCGTGCTCAGGCCTGACAGCATGGCTGCAACTAAGTGATGGCTGTTGGTCATTTTGTAAAGGTCTTTGCACCATTAGCTCAAGGTTTGAGGATGTTTATTCCTCTTCACTGATGAGTGTCTAAATGTCCTTGAGCAAGAAACTGAACCCAAACCCAACTTAAACTGAGGGCATATTTAACAATTTGGTGAAAAGGAGATTGTTGGAGAAACCGCATATTATATATATATATATATATATATATATATATATATATATATAATTATTTCATGATACAAAATGTGTTAATTGTTTGCAAGGACAATTATTGTGTTTGTGGCTGCAGAAAAACCTTAGTTAAAAGATTTAGAATGAAGTATTAACAACCCTGTGAATGTGGGAAAAATGACGTAGAGAAAGCAGATTGTATGGCTGCAAATAAGAATTAATTTCCCAACATCTGCAATTAGTAATTTAGTATTTTTGATTAAATACCAAAAATATTTAATTGACCATCCATTTTCTATACCTGCTCACTACAACCAAGGGTCACAGGGGAAGGGGGAGCGGTGCTGGACACTATCCCAGCAGTGATTGGGCATGAGACAGGATACATCCTGGACAGGATGCCAATATATTGCAGGCCACATATAGACAAACAAACATATTCCCATCCGAATGCACGGCTGCGGGCAATTTAAAGTTTCCAATTCACCTAACATACATATCTTTGGATGCGGGAGGAAGGTGGAGCACCTGGAGGGAAATCACGTGAACACAGGGAGAAGATCCAAACTCCACACAGAAAGGCACCAGAGGGGAAGCGATCCCATGGGTTTCTTGCTGTGAATGCTAAGGGCCCATTCACACATAGTGCGAATTTGGTCAAGGTGCGCATGAAGCAGGAATCATATGCAAAATATGTAAAATCGTAGCTGCCTCGAATGCCTCGTACACATGTTGCTACAATTATTTGTGCACACGAGCGGCTGAAAGACAGAGTGTATGCTGTGCGACCCCACTGAACCCTCCCGTGGCAGGTGTTGGCCAAATTCCAGGTGACACACATGAACATCTAACACTGCTCACTTGGCACTTAGAAAATGTGTGGCCATTCACACTATCATCACAAAAACAGTCAACAGACAATCACTGTCGAGCTGGATGTGAAATTTGTATAAATGCCCCCATGACTGTGGAGTTGTCGAGTGCACATGTGACATGCCAGAGTGTCGGCCCCTCCACAACAGTTGTGTGTGTGTGTTGCGTGCACCCTCCCCGCTCTCCCTCCAACACTTGCATGTGTGTGGTTCACGCGCCCCCTGCAGGCGAGGCGCCTCTCATCTGATCACAGAGTGACACCTTGGTCTGTGCGATGAACAGACGGGGGTGTGGCAGCTGTTGACAACTCTGGTCCTGGACATAAGAGCTGCAGAACACGCACCGTGTTTTGACGGACACGTGCGTGTGTATGCTTGCTGTCCTCACATCGAAATACATAAAAACATATAACGCTTTTGCAACGGGCTGGAGAGTGCACAGATTGACAGGCTGTTCCAGCTGGACCGGACCGTCAGTTCATGTGGACATGCAGCAGGCGATCTGAACGTCACGTCTGTCTGACAGGACAGTGAGCGGCGTGCCGCAGACAGGCCAACAGTACGAAAAATACGCTACTTTCAGTCACATATCAGCAGAAATACAGTGTACAAATGCTGTTTGTTGAGTCATCACAGCACTTTTTCTTTTTTTAGAAAATATGTTCATCTGCTTGTTGATTTTAAACATTTCATGCTCCAGTTATAAGACAGTGATTGTAAAGCTTCCGTCTGGTAATCAGAGTGTGTGGGTTCAAATCCTGTGAGTGGCATTTTTTTTTTCAATTTAACCAGGGTTATTTAACCACAAGGTTCTGTATTGCGTCCCCTTTTATGTATGATTTATATCAACCCAGTGTTATTCACTAATTATACAGCATGTTTTTATTTTGTTTTCCTCCACAGCAGTGCAATCTGGTGCAGCTCGTCCCACAGTGCAAGCAGCTGCAGCACCTTGCACTGTGTTCCTGTTCGAAAGACACCATCGCGTGTAAGAACCATCGCACCGGGATCGTGCACGCCTGCCTGTCGGCGCGATGCTTTGTGGTGTGCTAATTCGAAATGTTTCGCCATAATTCAACCAAATCTGCACTATGTGTGAAGGGGCCCTAACCATTATGCCACAGTGCTGCCTTAACTGATCAAATATCTGGAAATAATGAGCAATGTTTTCTGGAACCAAGATGAGATTTTGAAATGTCTTGCTTTCTTTGATGAATAGTTCAAAATCAAAAGACATTCAATTTACGGTGATACAAAATGAGACTAGAAGGTCCACTCAGAAAGTGTATCATCTGCACCTTACTTATGTGACACTACATTATGCAAATTCCTTTGTTGTGATGATTCATTGATGCCATAATATGTGGTTCTGCATGACCTTGACATCTCATCAGTTCTGTTCTGAACTGAACCATGATCATTATTCCAACATGGTTCATACTTGGTCCAAAATAATAAAGTCAAACAGTTATGAATTTGAGTTAGACTGCTCAACATCACTCAAGTTCAAAAGTCATGTGACCAACAGCAAGGTCATATATGATTTCATGTGTGTTTAATAGTAATCATATCTGTAAGCAATAGTGAAATACTGAAGAAACACCCATTCTAAATTCGACCTTGCCTGTAAACTTGATGTTTCAGTTTTCAGTCAGAATCAAAGCACTTTGTCCTTAGTCGATCCTCAATAATTCCTTCACGTTTGATCCAAAAAGAATAAAAAACTCTTTGAGCTATGTTGTTCACCCACACTGCATGTGGTTGAAAGGGCCCCTTCACACATAGTACGAAGTTGGTCAATTTCCGCAGAAAGTGCGCATGAAGTAGGAATCGTGTGCAAAACATGTAATTTCGTAGCTGCCTCCAATGCCTCGTGCACCTGTTGCTATAACTATTTGCGCACACCAACGGCTGAAAGACGGAGTGTGCGCTGTGAGAGCCCATCAAACCCTCCCGTGGCAGGTGTCGGCCATATTACAGCTGACATGCATGAACATTTAACAGCACTTGTTTGGGACTTAGAAAATGTGTGGACATTTGTACTATCACTACGAAAAGAGTCAGCTGACAATCACTGTCGAGCTGGATGTGAAATTTGTCTATGTGCCCCACGACTGTGCCAAGTACCATGCCAGAGAGTTGGCTCCCCCCACAACACGTGTGCATGTGTTTCACGCGCTCCCCCCCGCTCCCCCCCAAAACACATCTGTGCTGTGTTCCCCCCCCCCCCCCCCCCCAGGTGAGGCATCTCTCATCTGATCACAGAGTGACATCTTGGTATGTGTGCTGACAGGACGGGGGTGTGGCTGCCTGCCCACAGCTGCTGGGACATCTCCGGTTCTGGACATCACAGCAGCAGCACACGACGAATGTTTCAACGGACACACACGTGTGTGTGTGCTTGTGTGGAAATACCTAAAAACATATGTCACTTTTGCGATGGGAGGAGAAACAGACCGTCAGTCCGTTTGGACATGCAGCAGATGATCTCAATGTCACGTCTGACAGGACACGCGTGTCGGGCCGTGAGGGCTGTGAGCGGCATGCCGTACGACCAGGACAAGCCAAGAGTATGACAAATACACCACTTTAGTCATGTATCAGCAGAAATACACCGTACCAAACAATGCTTGGTCAGTTATCACAGCACTTTTTTTTTTTTTTTTTTTTTTAGAAAATACATTTATCTGCTTGTTGATTTTAGCCATTTTACACTTCTCTTACAAGACAGTGATTGTAGCACATTGGTAAAGTTTGGTAATCAGAGCGTGTGAGTTCGAATAATGTGGTGTTTCTAAATCATCACACAATGTTGCAAAAGATGTTGGTTGTTCACAGTCAGCTGTGTCTAAACTCTGGACCAAATACAAACAAGATAGGAAGGTTGTTAAAGGCAAACATACTGGTAGACCAAGGAAGACATCAAAGTGTCAAGACAGAAAACTTAAAGCAGTATGTCTCAAAAATCGAAAATGCACAACAAAACAAATGAGGAACGAATGGGAGGAAACTGGAGTCAACGTCTGTTACCGAACTGTAAGAAACCGCCTAAAGGAAATGGGATTTACATACAGAAAAGCTAAGCGAAAGCCATCATTAACACCTAAACAGAAAAAAACAAGGTTACAATGGGCTAAGGAAAAGCAATCATGGACTGTGGATGACTGGATGAAAGTCATATTCAGTGATGAATCTCGAATCTGCATTGGGCAAGGTGATGATGCTGGAACTTTTGTTTGGTGCCGTTCCAATGAGATTTATAAAGATGACTGCCTGAAGAGAACATGTAAATTTCCACAGTCATTGATGATATGGGGCTGCATGTCAGGTAAAGGCACTGGGGAGATGGCTGTCATTACATCATCAATAAATGCACAAGTTTACGTTGATATTTTGGACACTTTTCTTATCCCATCAATTGAAAGGATGTTTGGGGATGATGAAATCATTTTTCAAGATGATAATGCATCTTGCCATAGAGCAAAAACTGTGAAAACATTCCTTGCAAAAAGACACATAGGGTCAATGTCATGGCCTGCAAATAGTCCAGATCTTAATCCAATTGAAAATCTTTGGTGGAAGTTGAAGAAAATGGTCCATGACAGGGCTCCAACCTGCAAAGCTGATCTGGCAACAGCAATCAGAGAAAGTTGGAGCCAGATTGATGAAGAGTACTGTTTGTCACTCATTAAGTCCATGCCTCAGAGACTGCAAGCTGTTATAAAAGCCAGAGGTGGTGCAACAAAATACTAGTGATGTGTTGGAGCGTTCTTTTGTTTTTCATGATTCCATAATTTTTTCCTCAGAATTGAGTGAGTCCATATTTTTTTCCCTCTGCTTGGTCTAAAAAAGTAACCATTACTGACTGCCACAATTTTTTTTCCTGATTTCTTATAGTGTTTCTTAAAGCCAGAAAGTTGCCATTTGAAATGACTTTAGTTTTGTGTCATGTCTGTGATCTGCCTTTTTTCTACAAAATTAAACAACTGAATGAACATCCTCCGAGGCCGGTGATTCCATAATTTTTGCCAGGGGTTGTATGACCATGTTTCATCTACAGAGGAACAGACGGATCATATTTGTATTGCCCGCTTGATAAATGCAGTGTTTTATATGGTGTGTGGGTTTATTTCATTTTAAATATGTCCATCTCCTTCATCATTTCAGGCAGGTTCCCGCAACTTTCACAGGACTGCGATTGTAGCTCAGTGGTAAAGTTTCTGACTGGCAATCAGAGCTTTTGGAAGGTGCGGGTTTGACTCCCGTGGGTGTTATGCAATTTTTTTTTATTTGGTTTTGTTTATTTCTTTATGAAAAGCTGCTGAAAGAAAAGCTGTGTGTTCCTGCATCCACAAAACCGTTGCAGTATGTATTTATTTATTTATTATTTATTATTATTCTATTATTTATTTATTTATTTTGTAACCACATCGTGCAGCTGCTGGCAGTGTGTTCCTGCATGCACGAACCGTCGTACTGACATAGTGCATGCCTGCTTGTAGGCGCGATGTTTCGTGGTTCGATCATATGAGCTGTTTTGCCGTGAGTCGCCCTGAAGTTGTATGTATTCACACTGTGTGTGAAGGGGCCATAAAAAGCAGCAAACCTTCATATTTGAGGAGTTGGAACAAGAGAATACCGGACATTTGTGCTTATTGATGAAAAATATTAAGTTGATAAGAATTTTATCTCTAATTTCAATACACATTACATCGAATTTTAAAATGTGCTTCTTGGCTGTTTGTGATCTGACCTTGTGCAGTTTTTCACCCTGAGACAGAATGAAAAGGGGAAAAAGAAACCTCATCAGAAATTATGACTATAAAGTCTGAATTTAAAGTTTTAAAATGAGGTGAAATTCTCATTAACCCCTTAATATCCTTACATTTTTCAATAGAATGCAGCAGATATCAAATTTCTCTACCCAGTGGTTGAGTAGACCATTAAAGAGTTAAAACCCATGCGGCTAATATAAGGTATCTGTTGTACAGGGTTGTGTTTTGTGTCAGTATCTGTGCTACCTGAGTACAAGCCGGGGAATATCACCCACACAGAAACAGATACAAAAAAATTCAGAGCTTATCTACTCGTGTGAAAGGTTCCAGCCTCTACTCAGAAACCATTTCAGCGTGTGCAGACTTATCGTCTCTGCCACACTCACACCATCTATATACAACTTTCATGGTTGCATAAATATCACAACTGGATGGATGTGCATGGTTACTTTGAAGTAGCCGTGTGTCACATCAACTTTGGCAATATCATCAAATTGTAAAAATAACAATATTTAATTTTCGGAAATACTGACTTGTGATAAACTGAATAGTTTGAGACTTTGTCCAAGTAAAGACTTTCTGAGTAAAAATATGGCCGTTACCATGCTGCAGGTCGTTCACGGTAGTTGATTCTCAGTTAACTTACTTCACGACTTTTGTTTAATCTACTCGTGGTGGTAGAGTTTGTACACTGTTCAACAAACTGTCACAAAGAAATTAATATTATCTCACTCTGCTAATGGGAATGATATTTGATTCATTATATAATTTTACATAAAATGTAAAGGACAAAGACACTGCTGAATGAAAATTTTTTTATGTACTGTATGCAATGCATATTACTTAACTAGACAGTCAGGTTCACAAGTATTTGGATCAGGCAATTTATTCTAAATGTAAGAATTAAGCTGTCATTTTTACAGGATGTTTTAGGGATGGGTATTGCTAAGATCTTATTGATATCGATGCCATTATTGAGTTCGCTTATCGATCCAATTCTTTATCGATTCCCTTATTAATGGCTCCTGTGAATTTTCTGTGTACTAAAAGTAGGCTTTACAGATTTTCTATGTCAACAACATTTTATTGAGTCTTAAAGTAAATAAATATGAAATTGGTCACTGGATCCTTGATCTCTGGACATAAATAAAATCTGTACATGGTCACTGGACCCGAGATGTGGGTCTTCTGAAACAGTTGATAGATGTATTTTATAACTTAAAAACGGGAGCGATGCTAACGCGTTAGCATGTCTATGGCATTTTCAATGTTAAAAGTTAGCATTTAGTAATTGCAGCAGTCATCACGTTCGGGTGCATTTGTTTTCAAATTGTAATATTCCTTAAATTTATTTTTGCTTATATATTAATAATCTAATGATTATTAGATACAATTTTAGAGAAAGAGACAAAAAGAACCTGAATAGAAACACAACAGAAAATATATAATAGCAACTAACATAAATAAATAAATACATACAGAAATAAGTGTTTCCTGTGAACACCTAGTGACTCTTACACCTTCATTTCATCCCTGTCTTATTTAAGTTTAATGACAGTTTGTTTCGGTCAAACCATATTTTCAGTTTGTTAATTTCTTCAGTGATTTCCTCCAGAACTTTCTGCCAAACTAGAAAACTGCTGCATCCTTGTAAGAGCAGAATACTACTGGAATGAATCCGAATAAGGAAAGTTGTATTTTTTTTCTCTTACCTAAATGGATGCTGCACTCACTCCAGTTTATTGTCTGGAATAGTCCCCGATTGCATTTCAGAGCTTCTAGAATTCGAACATTTTCGTGCAGGTGGTGTTGGGGGTAATTTTGGGTTTCAGCTTTTTTTGTTTTTCGCCACTTTCATCCCTGAATATGAGTCGTGATTCACTTTTGTGCGGATTAAAGTTACTAACTGGGACTCCTGTCTCGTTGCGAGAAAGAAACGAGAATCGTCCTCCATTCTGTTCACACAGCTCCAAATTTTGCGCGGCTCTCTGATGAGAACGACGAATTCAGTCTGAATAACTTCAAAGCGAAACACAGTTTTGTTTATTTTTATTTATGTCCAGAGATCAAGGATACAGTGACTAATTTCATATTTATTTACTTTAAGACTCAAGGAAATACATAGAAAACCTGTAAAGCCTACTTTTAGTACAAAATTCACAAGGTATCGATAAGGGAATCAGTCGGATCGATCAGCAGAATCGATAATGGCATCGATATCGATAAAACCTTATCAATACCCATCTCTATCCAAGAGTCAGCAAGGCATTATTTAGGACATTGTTTTGGTGGTAGAGAAGCTTGAATCTTCGACTGGACTGGGTTGCTTGACGCGAGGATGTTTCGCTTCAAATCGCAGAAGCTTCCTAAGCTAAAATTCTTGCTCTGGAAGTCTGACTTCTGTCTGACTCTTGTAGAGAAGAATAAAACAGAAGCCAACAAAAGCTGGAGTTTTAAACCTAACCAGACCCCTCCTACTGAGAGGCAGACTGCTATAGGCTAGTGACTAAACAATAGCTCTAATTAGCAACTATTGTGCTCTAGTTAGCACACCTAATGACAGGACAGCTGTCCCTCTAATGATGGGATGGATGCCTTTCTGATGGTTGCCTTGACGACGTGAATGACTCATTACCATGAACAAAAGACTGAAACTCCTTTGACCTGAGTACCCCATTGTAAACAGGGGATAAAGTGTGTCTCAGACCCCCTCCCCGGTTAAGGCTGGGTTTCAAACGTTTCACAAAGAATGCCTCCTTAACCCCTCTCTCAAACTATTTCTTCTCTCTGGCTAATATTTTAACTTCCTTGTCCTCAAACGTGTGGTTAGTGTCTTTAAGGTGGAGATGAACCGCAGACTGAGGTCCACTGGCGCCCTCTCTGCGGTGCTGGTATAGCCTTTTGTGTAAAGGTTGCTTCGTTTCACCTATGTAGTGTTTGTTACAGTTTTCCTGACATCTGATAGAATACACTACATTGCTCTGTTTGTAACTAGGGCTCATGTCCTTAGGGTGAACTAATTTCTGTCTCAAGGTGTTAACCAGTTTAAAGTAAACTGGGATTTTGAGCTGTCTGAAGATCCTCTGTAGTTTTTTCCCCTACTCCTGCTAAATAAGGGAGAGACACTCCCCTTCTTCTTGTCTCTGTCACCTGTCTATCTGGTCTCTTTGTTCTCTGGGACTTCTGCACTTTGTCCAGGGACCATACACTTTATCCCCTGTTTACAATGGGGTACTCAGGTCAAAGGAGTTTCAGTCTTTTGTTCATGGTAATGAGTCATTCACGTCATCAAGGGAGCCATCAGAAAGGCATCCATCCCATCATTAGAGGGACAGCTGTCCTGTCATTAGGTGTGCTAGCTAGAGCACAATAGTTGCTAATTAGAGCTATTGTTTAGTCACTAGCCTATAGCAGTCTGCCTCTCAGTAGGAGGGGTCTGGTTAGGTTTAAAACTACAGCTTTTGTTGGCTTCTCTTTTATTCTTCTCTACAAGAGTCAGACAGAAGTCAGACTTCCAGAGCAAGAATTTTAGCTGAGGAAGCTTCTGCAATTTGAAGCGAAAGGTCCTTGCATCAAGCAACCCAGTCCAGTCGAAGATTCAAGCTTCTCTACTATGGAAACCACCTGGACAACTGAGAGCCTACACAGAAACATTGTTTTGGTGATTATGAATATCCTCATGTATTGTAATAAATATTCCAAAGAAAGGCAAGAGCTTCTCTCAGAAGGACTGAAAGAAGTTTCTGTTGGAAGTATTTAGACATAGGATCAGCAGGTTTGATGAATTGGAAACTTTATCATTGTACAGGTCTCCCTTGTAAAAGAGATCTTGATCTCAATGGGACTAACCTGGTTAACTAAAGATTAAAGTTAAAGTGGGAGGGGGAAGTGTTGGCTTTTTAAATACTTGAAAGTCACTGGACTTGAGATAATTTAGTACTGCTATAATGCCGTGAGGCAGTAGGGGGCAGCACTGCAACAAGAAGGATTCCTGCTGCCATTAAATGCTACAGAAGAAGACAGAGTACATTTGGGTTATAAAGGAATGCGTTTTGAGGTCGGAACGCATATCTGCATTCACAAAATGCTTCAAGAAACCTAAAAAAAATGCACTGGTAAAAGTACTTAGTTTACTCATATTTGTTGTCACTCTGGGTAAATCTTTGGACTTGGACCCACTGATTGCGCAGCTGCGTGAGGGTTTGTTTTATATCAGGAGCATGTTTCTGCATTCACAAAATGCCTCAAGAAACCACAAACAAATGCATAAAAGCACTTCATTTACTCATATTTGTTGTCAGTCTGGGTAAATCTTTGGACTCATTCCCATTGATTGTGCAGCTAATCTTGTTTCCTCAGCGGAGTGTGTGCGAGACAAAAACAAACATGTTTTCGTCATAGCAAGTGGTTGGAGCTATCTCCGATAATTTCTTATTGATTCTTAACAAGAACCGGTTTTCGATACCCATCCCTAATTGAGACATGTCAGGGGATGAATACATAAACATTTCAGAGTCACTGAATATGTCTTGGAATTCATTTACATCAATCATTAAAAAATACAAACAGTATGGTACTGTACAATAAATCTGTGCCAAGTGAGCAGTTCTCAAAAAAAAAATAGAAATACGTCGAAAAAAATTTTTAGAAATACCTCAGCTACTTAAGAACTCTGAAAATGGAAGGACTGTGCATGTAAATGGCTGTAACTCCTGAATGTGATGTATTTGCTCAACCCCTCAAATTCAAACTAAATTTATTTGTAATTGAGTACTGAAGCAAAATTCAGTACTCCTGTAATACATCTATTACAGGACCTGCCTGTAATAGATGTATTACAGTTTGAAAGCATTTTATTTACAACAGCCTGTCTTTGTTTTCATTCAGTGATTTTTTCCATCGACTGCTTTCTTTCTGTAACTAACACCAAGCTAATGATTAAAAAAGGAAAAGAACAGTTCTGGTTGCTGAGTGAATTCCACTTAAAATCTCCTTTTGGAATGTATAACTCCGATCAAGTGGGGAAGCAGCAGATGTCAAATAGACAGTGCAGCTCCTGTGTCTTAAGTACAGTGCTCTCCATCTTTGTCTTTCTGTTTTTCACAAGGCCAAACATTACTGACTCTAAGACTGTGTATTTGCTCATAAATCAGTCTGGTGGATTGACCCCTGGGTCAACTCAGCAAGGCAGCAGGAGCAGAAAAAATTAAAACTATATGGCAGAATACACAAACTCTTATACCATCATGTATTGACACTTAAAGGAGCCTCTCTTTCAGCAGGTGCAAAGCAGCGCACAGTGCACAGGTGCACTTGAGCTGGCATTGGTCTTAAAGTGAGGTATAGTCAGAAGCAGCGTTGGTGCATTGCTGTTGTGAGGCAGCAGAGAGCTATTACGCCACAGACCACCAAAAACATGGTCCAAAGTCTAGCGCAGTTTTTCTGCAGTTTATATGATGCAATATTCAGAAATATCTTGCATAGGTTCCTTCACGATGCACGTACACTCTGCATGTACACACAATGAAACCAAACGGAAAATAATTAAATGACTAAAAGACAAATGGGGAAAAAATACAAAACTTCACCCTACAACTTTACCACATGAAGCTTTGGTGGCAGTGGTACACTTGTGTGCCTTGGAACATTGTGTGCCATAAAACCTCATGCCATACACATAGCACACCCGTGGCTAATGAAGTTACGATATATGACCCCATTGTACCTTGCACCTTACTTTGTGCTCAGATTATGCATCCAGTAAATAACAAAGTGGACTTGAACTTGCCCTTAATGCACTTATACTGTGCATTTTAGAACAGGTGCTACAGATAATCAGGGGAGTATACCTAAACAAAAAAGAAAGAAAGGAACTGTTTTCCTCTTTGACCTTCAAAGATATTTGTCAAACAACAAATAAACTATGGTTGCATGGCACAGAGTCTTTACCTATTATTGTTCCTTTTTAGGTCATGCCAACTGGAGGATGATGCTGTAGGCTTAGGAATCGATGAATGAGACCCCCAGGAAACTCCTTCCAGGTATAAATATATCTAAAGGATGAAACAGTCATGTTGCTATGGATGTATCATTAACTGTGGGCACGTAACAACACCTCAACATTCTGGTTGAACTTATGACAAGAATATTTTCTGCTGCGGCATGGTGGCTTCATGGTTAGCACTGCTGCCTCACAGCAAGAAGGTCATGGGATTGCTTTCCACCTGGGCCTTTCTGTGTGGAGTTTGCATGTTCTTTCTGTGTTTGTGTGGGTTCCCTCCGGGGGCTCCTGCTCCCTCCCACTTCCAAAGACATGCATGTACATGTGGGCCTGTGATTGACTGACATCCTATCCAGGGTGTACCCTGCCTCACGCCCTATGACTGCTGGGATAGGTTCCAGCCCCCCCTCACGAATGGAGTAAGCAGGTATAGAAAAATGAATGAATGTTTTCTGCTTTTATGATCACATCAAATCAAATCCAGTGTTGCCACAGTTACTTTGAAAAAGTAATCCAATTACTGATTACTGATTACTCCTTGAAAAAGTAACTTAGTTACTTTACTGATTACTCAATTGTAAAACTAACTAAGTTAGATTACTAGTCACTTTTTAGTTACTTTCCCCAGCTGTCGACAACAACCCTCTGCCACAGCTCACTTAAAGTGGGTAGTTCAGTCGAAGCCCGACCCCCTGCCCACGGAGCAAGCTTAATGCTGCTATCGACCCACAATGCAAAAATAATAGTAACGCGCAGTGACTTGGAGAAGTAACTTTAATCTGATTACTAATTTGGAAAGATTAACGCGTTAGATTACTCGTTACTAAAAAAAGTGGTTAGATTAGAGTAACGCGTTACCGGCATCAATGATCAAATCACATCAAACCCAAACTGAAAATCAGTTTCACCCAAGTGGCATATTCACTGGCTAGCATCCAAATCTAACAATCATGCAGCGTGCCAGTACCCAGAGTGTCACATTAATGCCACATGCCAGCATATATAACTTAAATTGCTTGAAGCATTGCTGCTTAACTGTATGTAACTCACTAGTAGCTACATCACTGAATTTAGCAATAATATTTTCCATTACTATTGATCTGCAATTAGTTTTGTCTTGGACATGCTCTAGCTCAGAGGGTAGTATAGGACAGAATCCTAGTTACTATTGTCTTGTGTTTTGGTGTCCTGGAACATGATACCTGAAACCCAGATTGCTGGGTGTAATGTTAAGCTTGTATTTCAATCTGCAGGACATCAACTACAGTTTGTATAAATCTCCCCAGTGTTGATGAGTTTTATGCTCCACTCCCTGGGAAAAAAACAAACATTCAGCCAGTTTGAAACCACATAAGAGCGACGACTAGTGTGCTGCTACAGCAACACACAATTTCCTCTTTGACCTGTCCATTCCAAGATGAAACAACTTTTTAAACTGTTCACATCATATTTGTCTATATGGAGTAGAAAAACAACTTGTGCAATTCCACAGTTTCGTGAGAATCCTGGAAGCTACATGGCAGAAAAGATTGTTTCATAGGCGGAAAGTCTTACTGGTACTGGCCGTGATTCAAATGAAAGAGGTTTGCGTTTCACTGAGCATAGTGCAGTATCACAGCAGAGTGTCTTCAAGGAGCAGCGGAAGGTGCACAGTGCTCCTCGGTGCACCTCCCTGCTGGAGCTGGAACACAGCAAAGTGCTCGGTTTTTGCTGCCTTTGGAGGTGCGTCAGATCATCAAATTTTCAAACACAGCATTTGAAAATGGACATGTGATCAGTGTTCTCAAAAGGATAAGTAGCACATGAGAAATTTGCCTTGTTTCTCCACAGAGCCAGAATCCAATTATTGAGTTCCTCTATCAATGTTAATTTGTCCTGTAATGTGTGTGGATAAGAGCAACGCAAGATTAATTGAATCTTTGCTTTCCCATCATGGCTGTGTGTTTTGTTAAAGCATTATTTCCAATTAGGTATGTTGCCCTATCTAAGCAACACACATCAAGGAGTCTGGAGAAGAGAAAATTGTGATGTCACAACAATAACACAGTTGTTGTGAAAAATCACTCCAGATTTTGTCAGATTTAATTGAAGACCTGCTAAACCTGCAGTGAGTTCAGCCACAGATTGTATCAGGTAACAAATAATGATCCATTTCAACAAATTCTCCTCATATGATTTATGACAACAGTCTGACTGCACACCGTTACATTTAATGTGTAATTGAGTAATTATTCACCTTGAAAACTGAATTAGTCAATCCACCCTGCTGCAAAAAGCATCAGAACTCTTTATATCTCAATTCTTTCCTAGCTCAGCACAACATACCCAGCTTTAATAAGAAAACTGCAATTTCAAGACCAAGATTTATTCATCCAAAGTTTCAGTGTTTCCAAAAAGAGCACAGAGCAAGACATGGAGAGAAGTATTCATTCAGAGGGCAAATAAAGGGTAGAATATATACTCAGACTGGTTTATCTACAGCCATTGTGCACCAATTCAAATTAAATTGGTTTCAGTCTGAGTTGGAGCAGATATAAGGGTTCCATCAATCATCCAAAACCAAAAGTACAAACTGGAACTGTGGTTAAAACCTTTTCCATCACACATGCTGCGCAGAGCTGGTTTCGTGGAAAGCAACATTTGGAAATGTCACAGTTCCAAAATCATTAAAAGATTTGCATCATACAACCCAACAGTATGAGCTCATCAAATGAAATTTCGCATAGTTCCTCATGGCCGAAGAATACTATTTCATGAACCAAAAACAGGATGAAAGTCACTCATTGTGCAAATGTAATACACTGAATGTGGTCCATTTACTTGTATGCAAGTCTTTGTTGAAGTCAACATAAGGGTATTTTAAAAAGTAACGTCAGCATGAACTAGATAAGGACCTATATAGGGTTTCAAATTAGTGAATGTGTTTACTAAATGTGTAGAAATAAAGTGTGTGCATTAAAATGGCAGGGCAGGAGTGGCAGATGGAGATCGCAGTGGGAGGCTGCAGTGCACAGCTGCACCACAGACTGCCCTGCAAACCCATCCTCAACACCTGACCGCAAACGTATAATCTGCTATGTTAGTGGTTACCTGTGACAGTGTAGTCATCAATGCAATAAAATGTCAACAATGGTTTTCCTTAAAGACAGAACACTGTGGCTATACAGGGAAATTGTGTGCATCATGTCATGCCAGGTCACATCTGGATGCATGTGTGGGAGCCCGCTGTATCCACCACAACACGGAACTGCCATGGGTTCTAGACAGTGGTGGGCACAGTTCCGCTAATCCACTAACCGCTAATTAGTGAAGCTAATTCTTCTGTTAGTGATTAGCTATTCACCTAACTTTGAAAACCATCAGCGGACCAATTAACTTCCGCTAAATTTAGTTCTGATAACTTTTACACCACTAATATCTTTGGGGGTCCACAGGTTTTGAGCATTTTAGAGGCATTTCAGGGCCACTAGAGCAACATCTAATTTCATGACTTTCCATTTTATATTTTTGTATGTTGGCGTATGTGGAAACCTGACTTTCATAAAAGAATCTGTGTATGTCGACATTCTTTCAGTGATACCTGCCTAGTGCCATAGCATGTGTACTTACTATAAAGGCCATAGCATTGGACAGATATCACTGAACGTATCAGAAATATTCTTCAAGTGTCTTTCCTTAACCTGCAATGAGCTCTGAAATATACTGGAACTTCATGCAAGTATGTGTAAATCATTTAAAGATATTAAAACCTATCAAAACAACATTTGTGGTATAAAACAGCGACATGTAAAATGTATACTTACAAATTATTGCCCCATAATAAATTCCTAAATCACACCATGTGAATTTGCAGCTCAACTAGTTATGTCAGTCACCAGGAAAACCCCACAGGCACATACAGCATAATATCATTAAAAAGCACACATCCTGTACTGCAGTCTATGAAATTCACCAAAATAAAAAATAAAATTAATGCAGGATGATTTCAGTGTGCAGGCAAAATATATCTCATCATTTCTCAATGGTTTATCTATTAAAGAGTAAAAACTGAAAGAAATCAACTGTAAGGCCTGAAAGAAGTTTCTGTAGGAAGTATTTTAGCCATAAGGTCAAATGAGAGGGGGAAGTGTTTGCTTTTTAAATACTTGAGACTGGGATCATTGGGATGGTTTTGTTGTGTGGGCCGCCAGAAGAGGAGGTACTGCTGGCCCAACACCAGAGGGTGCCCTGCCTGAAGGCGGGCTTCAGGCACCAGAGGGCGCAGTCGCCTCTCAGGAGCAACCAGGAGCACCGGGATGACAGCTGTCACATATCATCATCATCACCTCCATCCATAAAAGCCGGGCAGTGACTCCACCTCCCTGCAGAGAAATCAACTTACCTGACAGGTAAACCTCTCAGCCGTTTCTGTGCCGTACGCACATATTTTGCTTCTGAACTCTTTGCAGTCTTAACCTTCTGTATACTGCAGCGGTTATTGGAGAACCATCTGTTTGTGAAGGGCGAGAAGTGTGAGTTCCACCGCACTTCTTTGTCCTTCCTGGGGTTCATAATCTCCTCCAACTCCGTTGCCCCTGAGCCAGCCAAGGTTGCGGCGGTGAGAGATTGGCCCCAAAGAACAAGCCATAGGAAACTGCAGCAGTTCCTCGGCTTTGCAAATTTCTATCAGAGGTTCATAAAGGGCTATAGCCAGATGGTTAGCCCCCTGATGGCCCTGACCTCCACAAAAGTCCCCTTCACCTGGTCAGATCGGTGCGAAGCCGCATTTAGGGAGTTGAAACGCTGGTTCTTCACTGCGCCTGTTCTGGTGCAGTCCAATCCTAACCGCCAGTTCATTGTTGAAGTGGATGCCTCTGACTCAGGGATAGGAGCCATGCTGTCTCAGAGCAGGGAGTCCGATAAGGTCCTCCACCCTTGTGCCTATTTTTCCCGCAGGTTGACCCCGGCTGAAAGGAACTATGACGTTGGCAATTGGGAGCTCCTGGCAGTGAAAGAGGCCCTTGAGGAGTGGAGACACTTGTTGGAGGGAGCTGCGGAACCATTTACGGTTTTCACGGACCATCGGAACCTGGAATACATCCGGACCGCCAAGCGTCTGAACCCCAGGCAAGCCCGCTGGTCATTGTTCTTCGGTCGTTTTGACTTCCGAATCACGTATCACCCTGGGACCAAGAATCAATGGTCTGATGCATTGTCCCGGGTGCACGAGGAGGAAGTCAAGACAGAGCTGTCAGATCCACCAGACACCATCATCCCCGAGTCCACTGTCGTGGCTACCCTCACGTGGGACGTGGAGAAGACCGTCCGGGAGGCCCTGACATGGAACCCGGACCTGGGGAATGGACCCCCGAACAAGCTGTACGTCCCACCGGAGGCCAGAGCTGCAGTCTTGGACTTCTGTCATGGTTGTAAGCTCTCCTGCCACCTGGGGGTGCGAAGAACCGTGGCAGTGGTCCAGCAGCGTTCTGGTGGGTGTCCATGGAAACCGACGTCTGGGAATACATCCAGGCCTGCACCACCTGCGCCAGGGGCAAGGCTGACCACAAAAAGGGACAAGGACTCCTCCTGCCGTTACCTGTGCCTCGTCGCCCTTGGTCCCACATCGGTCTGGACTTTGTTACGGGCCTCCCACCGTCCCAGGGCATGACTACCATCCTCACGACAGTGGACCGGTTCTCCAAGGCGGCCCACTTCGTGGCCCTCCCGAAGCTCCCAACGGCCCAGAAGACAGCAGACCTCCTGGTCCACCATGTCGTGCGTCTGCATGGGATTCCAACGGACATCGTCTCAGACCGTGGTCCCCAGTTCTCTTCGCAAGTCTGGAGGAGTTTCTGTAGGGAACTGGGGGCCACCGTGAGCCTCTCGTCCAGGTATCATCCCCAGACGAACAGACAGGCAGAGCGCGTGAACCAGGAATTGGAGCAGGCCCTCCGCTGCGTGACCACCGCGCACCCGACGGCCTGGAGCAACCATCTGGCCTGGATCGAGTATGCTCACAACAGCCAAGTTTCATCTGCCACCGGCCTCTCCCCATTTGAGGTATGTTTGGGGTACTAGCCCCCATTGTTCCCACTCGTGGAGTGAGAGGTCGGGGTTCCCTCGGTCCAGGTTCACCTCAGGAGGTGCCGTCGGGTGTGGCGCACTGCCCGCTCTGCCCTGCTGAAGGCCCAGACGAGGGCCGAGGCCCATGCAGACCGCCGGCGTTCCCCAGCCCCTGCATACCAGCCCGGGCAGGAGGTGTGGCTCTCGACCAAGGACATACCGCTTCAAGTGGAATCCCAAAAACTGACCATTTCATTGGACCGTTCCCGATCATCAAAGTCATCAGCCCAGCTGCAGTGAAGCTGAGGCTACCAGCTTCACTGGGGATACACCCAGTCTTCCACGTCTCCTGGATCAAGCCTCACCACACCTCAACCCTCTGCACCCCCGGCCCGGTGCCACCTCCTGCCCGGATCGTCGACGGAGAGCCTGCGTGGACCGTCCGCAGGCTCCTGGACGTTCGTCGAAAGGGCCGGGGTTTCCAGTATCTGGTGGACTGGGAGGGTTACAGACCTGAAGAGCGCTCCTGGGTCAAGAGGAGCTTCATCCTGGACCCGGCCGTCCTGGCCGATTTCTATAGCCGACATCCCGACAAGCCTGGTCTGGGCGCCAGGAGGCGCACTTTGAAGGGGGGGGGGGGGGTCCTGTTGTGTGGGCCGCCAGAAGAGGAGGTACTGCTGGCCCAACACCAGAGGGCGCCCTGCCTGAAGGCGGGCTTCAGGCACCAGAGGGCGCAGTCGCCTCTCAGGAGCAACCAGGAGCACCGGGATGACAGCTGTGACACATCATCATCATCACCTCCATCCATAAAAGCCGGGCAGTGACTCCACCTCCCTGCTGAGAAATCAGCTTACCCGACAGTTAAATCTCTCAGCCGTTTCTGTGCCGTACGCACATATTTTGCTTCTGAACTCATTGCAGTCGTAACCTTCTGTATACTTGCAGCTTGGAGCTGGTTTTGTGGGAATTTGGAGGAGCTGGCGTTTCCACTCCTCAATTTCCTAAGTATTACATTAGGCACTGCACGTACTCAGTTTTCCTGCTACCTGGGAGTGGAGGACTTTTCCCTCAGGAAGGAACTGTGAACTGTGACTGTTTGCTGGGTGTTCGCACACCCACCATAACCTGTTTGTTCTTCCCGCCAGCAGTACCTGATCTGACAGCTGGAGGCAGTGGCCACCTAGGGACTCAGGACGTGGCGGCTCCGGTGTGTTGCAGGTCTCTGTTGGCAGTGGAAGCCATGTGGGGCCCTGCTCTTCTCTGGACAGGCGTCTCCTATCCTCGAGCCTGCCCACACGCCATCTGTGATTTAATTGACTATTATCTAAAAGCAGCATCTGTATTCCGTTGTGCACATTTCACAACATTAAATTGTTATATTTTGGCATTTCCATTGTCCGTTCATTTACGCCCCCTGTTGTGGGTCCGTGTCATTTCACTTTCACAACAGGTTTAGTGCTGCTATAACAGACTGATGCAGAAGGTGGCAGCAATGCAACAATTAAGATGCCGGCTGCCGTTATATGGCACAAAAGAAGGGTTTGTTTGTTTTATTCCACATGGTCACGTGACGCGTTGAGAAAAAACACGTTAGTGTCCAAATAAAGCACTGCTCGTTACCGGTACAAGTGGAGTGGGCTTTGGGGCTCGCAGGGCCTCTTCCGTGCTCTTCTGGACCCGAGCATATTAGTCCGTTTAATATTAATTTTGGTGACATTTTTCTTCGTCTTGCAGTGTTCTTCCAAGGTTTTGTTGATGAAATTCGAACATAACATGCAGAGAGCTTTAGCGTGGAGTTCAACCTTGCGGACAAATCCACAGAGTCTTGCCTTTGTTCTGTAAATGTCCATTTCCCACTCCAAACATGTCCACTTAAACCTATTTTTACACCACCATTGATGTCTTTAACGCGGCCTTCCTCCTCTCCCCTCTGTAATTTTGGTCATGTTACAGACGCAGCTCAACAGACCAAAAATTTGCAGAAAATCAAAATGTCCACATCCAGCCAATCAGAATCTGTAACATCCAGTTACAGATTCTGATTGGCTGAAAGTTGGCTGTTGTAGAAAAAGTAACCAATGACATGCTGCCTTTTTAGCTTGGAGTTTCAGCAATGCGGTTTCTGTGCTCATGAGGAAAGGTTTAACAAGCATGTCTGGCCCCGCTACACCGCCACCCACTACCCCAGTTTTCCTCAACAGATTTACACTGATCCCAGAAACGGCCCAGAAATGCAGAAAAAGTCAGAAATCCGTGGATCCGCAGAAAATTCTCATCCCTGCATGAACACTGCCATCTACTGGATGGGAGTGTGAATACCAACTGCCACACATTTGCTACTTGCTAAATCACACTTACTTAAACATAATTTTCAGTTTTCAAATGACCTTTTTTTACAAATGAAAAAAAAAATGACATACGAGGTCTATTAGAAAAGTATCCGACCTTATTATTTTTTTCAAAAACCATATGGATTTGAATCACGTGTGATTACATCAGACATGCTTGAACCCTCGTGGGCATGTGAGAGTTTTTTCACGCCTGTCGGTTACGTCATTCGCCTGTGGGCAGTCTTTGAGTGAGGAGTCGCCCACCTCTCGTCGATTTTTTCATTGTTTAGGAATGGCTCAGAGACTGCTGCTTTGTTTGATCAAAATTTTTTCAAAACTGTAAGGCACAACTAAGTGGACACCATTCGATAAATTCAGCTGGTTTTCGGTAAAAATTTTAACGGCTGATGAGAGATTTTGGTCTGGTAGTGTCGCCGTAAGGACGGCCCACAGCACCTGATGGCGATCTGCGCTTCGAGGCGGCAGCGTCTCGCCATTTCAAGTTGAAAACTTCCACATTTCAGGCTCTGTTGACCCAGTAAGTCGTCAGAGAACTTTCAGAAGAAGTCGGCATGAGGAGTTTATTCGGACATTCCATTGTTAACGGACATTTTGTAATGAAAGAACGTGTGGGCAGAGTCGCATGTCGGGCCGGACCCGACCGCGGGGGGTCGCGACAGGAAAAACACCTCCGTTGGAAACCTTAACAGGCAAGTTGGAACATGCCCAAGCTGTTAAACAATTTCTCAGTTACTCACTTGTTGAAAGCCATCAAAAGCCGCCTGAATTTTACAAATGGTTTTCAACACGGAGGTGTTTTTCCTGTCGCGTCGCACACAGATTTGCCGAGTCGTCACGGAAACGACTCGGCGAATTTGCGCACACGTCTTTCATTAAAAAATGTCCTTAAACAGTGGACTGTCCGCATAAAGTCCTCATGCCGGCTTCTTCTGAATCTTCTCTGTTCTCTCATGACGTCCTGGGTGAATTAAGCCTTAAATTAGGATGTTTTCAGGTCAAAACAGGCCGACGACGGCGCCTGGAAGCGCTGCATGACGTCCCACTCCGTGGGAAGTCCTTACACCGACAGAAACACCCCATAATCTCTCATCAGCCGTTAAACTTTTCACCGAAAACCAGCTTAATTTCTCGAATAGTGTCCACTCGGATATTCCTTACAGGTCCAGAAAAAATTTTGATAAAGCAACGCACACCGTCTCGAGCAGCGTGTGAAACAAAGGAATTCAGCCGAGAGGGCGGGACCACATCTCACTCAAGGCCTGCCCACAGGGAAATGATGTCACCGACACGCGTGAAAAAACTCACGCATGCGCACGAGGGTTCAAGCATGACTGGTGTAATCGCACATCATTCAAATCCATATAGTTAAAAAAAAAATAAAAGGGTCGGTTTATTGTCTAAAAGACCTCGTATTTACAAATACAGATTTATTTGTAAAAAACAGCACACACGTTACAGTAACTTGTATGTTGGTTTTTACATATATATAAACCAACCAACCACTGATGACAGGAGCTCATTTTCCCATAATGCCTTTTGGAATGTGTGTCTGTAAATGCTCAAACCTTCAAAATTAGTGCATTACTGTAAAACTAAAACATATAGCTGATATTTTCACTTTGCAAAAATGACAGAAGTGATGTTAATTTCGATAAATTGTCTGGAATTAATCTGCTTAAAAGTTTAACCATGAATCAAGACTGCCTTCCTCTGCCAGCCCAGTCTCACTTTTTTTTCGTGCTCCTGTGATGAAATGAGTCAAATTTTCGTGACGGGTGTTTTTTAACTCATTATTCCTAACCCTACTCCTACCCCCGACCCTAAACTTAATCATAACCTAATCTTACTCTTTCCCCCCACCCTAACCATAACCACCTTCGACCCCCCCCCCCCGCCTCACTTTTAATTTCATGCAGCCATCACAGAATGTATTAGAATGAATTCGTGCTCCCATGATGAAAATGAGGCACTTTTCATCACAATGTCACGATTAATGTATATTTTGTGCTGCTGAATCATGACTTGCCTTGAGACCAGGTTGGCTGTGCATGTCTCCTGTGACATGTCTGCAAGACTGTATGGCTGTGAAAATAAATGATTTTTTTCCCTCCCTTTTTCCTCTCTGGTCACCAGATCTCTTTTGCTGAGAGAAGGCTGATCTTAGACAGAAGCGCTGGCTCCTTCTTGTTTGTGATTGCCTTTGAATTTGCTCAGAAGTATCACTAGCTGCCAGTGTACTGGAGTCAATACTAAAAGTTATTGGTTTAGCTCTTAGCTGTAATTTCTCCTAAATTTTTTAGGGGTTTATCAGTTTAGCTTTATAAAAGTTAACTTTTCAGTTAGCAGATTAATGATTATAAAAGCTACCTTTTTGGTTAGCTGTGCCCACCACTGGTCCTAGATGGCAACCACATAGGTAGATAACTGATTCATCCTCACATCTCAAAAGTAACTGCCTATCTGCATTAGCCAGGTGCAATGTGGGCATCCTCTTTTCCAGCTGCTGTCTTCCTCAACACTGAGGCACTATGAGCTGCCAAAATGTCATATCTGATGCTTCTTCACAATACTCAACACAAATCCGTCTGCTAGCCCCAGTACCTTTGCCAACATCTGTAGTCGTGTGTGTTCTTCCTTGTTGTAGAATTTATTGTTGTGCTTGCCATTGCATTTAAGTGAATGAATTAATAGTCCAACCTGAGTTAAAAGCCTCTTTTACACATGTACCATCATCCCTGAACTTATCGATACATTACATAGAGAAACTGGATGTGACAGCTGTATGTGAATGTGCTGATGATGTTTTCAAGGCTGGAGAAGCACTATTTGCATGATGCCAATGAAAATATTTGTACCAGGCACAAAGCAGCACACAATGTAGTGCAAGTGTCATTGCTAGCTCTGTGCTCAGACTACCTGAAGTGCAAATAGCAAAATGGAGTTGGACATGCCCCAAATGCATTTCCACTATGTTGTTTAGTCCATGCACTCTACATCGTCAATAAGGACAAAGATTTAAATCGTAAGACAAATTCATAGAACAGCATGAATGATGCATTTTGCATTATGTCTGACATTCTCGATGCTCTACCTAGGCACCACCCCTCACCTACACCAGTGTTATACTAACATTTCCAGTAGGAGACAATGTATAGGACAAGGATAATCTCCTGTTATGTGGTAGGGACACATAACAGAGGGTGACTCCAGGCAACGTCCTGAGGAATTAGGTCCAGATATTGTACAAATTTCATATGAACAAACAGCTAAGAGCTACATTCTGCAGTTTAGCATTTGGATTCAGATCAGTGGCTGTGGTCCCAACTGAAGCCACCCACAATCACTAAGATCTCCCCATTCTAGATGGCATTAGGAATAACAAATGTAAAGCAAAACGGTCTAATCCGCTCGGGTCCTTTTAATCTGCTCAGACATAAGCGGCTGGGATTCTTCAGAGCTAATTAACAGTGTCAGTGGTGACAGGACTCTGGTTTGTGAGTAGCTCAGCCCATGATTGCGTCAACCATCCTTCAGTAATTCAACATGAAGGGAGGGGGACTGAGAGAGAGAGAGAGAGAGAGAGAGAGAGACAGAAAGAGAAAAAAAATGCAGCCACAGTGTATTGAGTACTGGGATCCTTTTGCAGAAGGCTTCTCAGTATGTTTACAGACCTTTCTCCATTACTGCTGAATGTTAAAAGAGTGGATCCTCGTCAAAAGCTTTGAATGGAATCAGGTGTGAGACCAGGGAAATACTGAAGGGTTAATGGGTTCTGTTTGGGGATGGTGAGACTGAATGGATTCATTTCAGTTCGTTCCCCCGCTGTATACGAAGAACTGATGGAGTGGAGGAAACTGATACAGCAGAGAGCCATGTCAGAATTCACCAAGGTGTTTGTGTGACTTGTTTATGTGTGTGAGTGGAATGTGTGCATGAAGAAGTGCATCAAGTGTCAAAAACAACCCCTGGCATTCCCCCCATTAGTTCACTCACTCATCCATATGCACACCTCCACCAAATGGGAACCTTCTCAGCACATGCGCCTGTGCATATATGAATATTAGCTTGTTGCACACTCATTATTAGCCCCTAGTATATCACACTTGGTGACACCATATAGCAGGGCTCTTCAACTCCTGGTCCAACACACCTGACTCAAATGGCTGAATTACCTCCTCAGTATGCAGTCAAGTTCTCCAGAGTGCTGTTAATGACCTCATTAATTGACTCAGGTGTGTTGAATCAGTGACACATCTAAAAGGTGCAGGACACCGACCCTCTGGGACTGGAGTTGAAGAGCCCTGCCGTATAGCTTGTACTAAGAGCTCAAAGAGGCTGTCGGTGTTAGCAAAAGGGCTGACCAGCCATGTGCCGTGCTGAGGGCACCAAACAGCATGGAAATCAAGCCGATAGAACTAACCTTATTTAACTGCCAAACATCTAAGCCATTTCCCCAAAGAGAATGCCATTTCTGAATGTCATGACCTTTTCTAACCGAGTTTAAAATCCGCTAAGGCCTTTAAGGTGTGGTTTGTCAATAAAGAATTTTTGAAGACCCGTAGGTTGCAGTAAATAGACAGAAATGCAATGCCGATGCATAGATAATGCCACCTGTGGTCGGACTGATTGAGAGGTTTTTCCTGTGGCAGCTGACAGTGATTGAAGCAGTGAGTTTGTGTGCGCGATAAACTTTAGTTCACACCCACAGACTTTTAATAGAATAAATATGAGGGAAATGAGAAGAGGGGGAGGAAAAGCTTTAGGGCTGCTCATGGTTGCGCATAAAGTGTGTGCTGTTTAGTGGGCAGTGTGATGTGATTTAAGGGTGGAGGGAAATTGTTTGGAGGAGCAGCTCTCCATGTTCTGGTCTTGTACAGATAATTGTCAGAGTAAAACAACAATGTGCAGTGGCACCCCCGCATCAAGTTGGGGAGCTGACCCTAAGAGGGCAGAGGGGTTGCAGTGAAGACATCAGACTTGATAAAAACAAGTAAGAGAATGATTACAGAAAGAAGAGGGGAAGGTATCTGGGGTGCAATTTTAAAGATGAAAAACTTTGCTGTGCTGTAAAAGACAGTGAGCATGGATCTGTATGATCAATAAAACTATTTTTGAAGGTGAAGGTTTTTACCTCAGAAAAAATGTCTGTTTTTGAAAAAAACAAAACAAAACAAAAAAAAAACGAAGAAGAAAAAAATGAAAAACACAAAGTATGGCCAACTTTGCTTCAGAATAAGCAGTCAGCTCTTCTATCACATTGCCTTCAGTATGATCTTGCATACAAATTAGAGATCAAAAGTGTTTAGCTGGTTTGTCTTCAGGCTGTTGTGATTAAGATAAGATTCATTTTTTCCCCCCTCTAGCCAAAGATGGAATGCAAATCAGACACCAAGGCATTCAGGACTTTGGTAACCGATAGGCATTTGCATTCCATTGTTGTAGGAAGCTAAAGTGTACAGTAAGTGATGTGAGATGAGAACATAGAAATGAGCTCAGGTGTGCACTAAACAAATTTATGATGTCCAACATTTGTTTTTTAAAGCATTTTCTGAATCAATCTTGTTGTACTCTGGGGTGAAAACACGATTTATTACACAAAAGGTAAAGATAACAATTAGCTGAAAGATACAAAACTGTATCAGAATCAGAATCACAAAAGTTTTATTGCCATATCAGTGAACACGTTCACAACATTACGAAACTCCTGCGGTACTTGGTGCTAACATAAAAAAAAGAGTAGTAAAACAAGTAATATATAATAAAACTTAACACTATAGCAATGTTACAAAATGTACAGAATGTATGAGCTAAGATAAATAAATGGTGATGATAAATGGTGATAGCAACAATCTAGAGTTCTAAAAGTTCTTGCTGATGAGGCTAACAGCAGAGGGGGAAAAAACTGTTCTTATGGCGGGAGGTTCTGGTCCGAAGGGACCGTAGCCTCCTGCCTGAGGGGAGGAGGTCAAAAAGGCTATATCCAGGGTGAGAAGGATCGGCTCTGATCTGACCTGAACGCCCCAGTGTCCTGGAGGTGTACAGGTCCTGAAGAGATGGAAGGTTGCACCCAATCACTTTCTCGGCAGAGCGTATAATGCGCTGTAGTCTCTATATGTCCCTGGTGGTGGCTCCAGCATACCATACGGTGATGGAGGTGGTGAGGATGGACTCGTGATGGCAGTGTAGAACTGCACCATGATCCTTGCTGGCAGGTTGAATTTCTTCAACTGCCGCAGGAAGTACATCCTCTGCTGGGCCTTCTTGACAACAGAAGTAATGGTGGACTCCCACCTGAGGTCCTGGGTTAGAGTGATTCCCAGGAAACAGAAGGTGTCCACTATGGTGATGGGGGTGTCTGCCAGGGTAATGATGGGGAGAGGGGCTGTGTTCTTCCTAAAGTCCACAATAATCTCCACTGTCTTCTCGGTGTTCAGCACCAAGTTGTTATAGCTACACCAGGACACCAGTCGTTGGACCTCCAGCCTATAGGCGGACTCATCCCCATCAGAGATGAGTCCGATAAGGGTGGTGTCATCTGCAAACTTGATAAGCTTGACTGGTGATCAGAGGTACAGCAGTTGGTGTACAGGGAGAAAAGCAGAGGAGAGAGGACACGGCCCTGAGGAGTACCGATACTGGTGGTCCAGGAGTCCGAGACATTCTTCCCCAGCCTCACGTGCTGCTTCCTATCCTTCAGGAAGTTGGCAATCCACCTGCAGGTAGAATCAGGCACGTTCATCTGGGAAAGCTTAGCCTGGAGAAGATCTGGGAGGATGGTATTGAAGGCAGAGTTGAAGTCCACAAAAAGGATCCTAGCGTAGGTTCCTGGGGATCCAGATGCTGCAGAACAAAGTGCAAAGCCAGGTTGATGGCGTCATCCACAGACCTATTGGCTCTGTAAGCAAACTGCAAGGGGTTCAAGAGGAAGGCCGTGAGAGATTTGAGGTGGGACAGAACCAGACGCTCAAATGACTTCATGACTACAGAAGTCAGTGCCACCAGTCTGTAGTCAATGAGTCCAGTGATCCTCGGTTTCTTGGGAACAGGAACAATGATGGAGGTTTTGAAACAGTCAGGCACGTGGCAAGCCTCCAGTGAGGAGTTGAATATGTCTGTAAACACTGGGGCAAGCTCATTAGCACAGTGTCTCAGAGTGGCAGGTGAGACACCGTCTGGCCCAGGAGCTTTGCGAGCTTTTACGTTCCTAAACTGCTTTCGCACCTCATCTTCATAAATATGCAGAGCTGTGAGGGCGGGGAGAGAGGAGGGGGGCTCTGGGACGGAGGGGACATACATAAATACAGACACAGGGTTAAGACTTTTAATAGGGGTCATAATAATCAGGCTAATTTTCAAAATAGGAGTATGCACGAGTTTTCAGCTTGCAGATGTCACTATGACACATTTATTGGACTGTATGACAGTTATCTGTACCACCTGGTCAAAAATGGATTCAAGGTGTGCCCAACTGCTATTTGCTATTTAGAGGCATGTAATATAAGCACATAATAGGGTGCGATTCTTATGTGCTCGTAATATTCTAGCAGGAGAGATAGTAGATATGTGAGGAACTGGGTTCTTTTAATAGCCTATTAAGGACAATTCTTCAAGATTAGGAAGCACGTTACTCTGCCTTTGACCTCTGTAGATTATGAGCTGATGCATATACTGAATTTCTCTTGTATGAGATTCACTTTTGGTTAAATTTTTTGCATTGTTTGAATCAGTTTGAGGGTGAAATTTGGTCAACAAATTGAATTGACAAAGAAGAGGAAAAATGGATCTGTCCTACTTGATAATTGTCAGTAAGAGCTAGCATCTGCCTGCATGAACAAAAATATTGTCTGAAAGCATTACAAATGACCACCCTCATCCTAGTGAGATTCACAAAATGAACACTCGTGACTGCCTTCAAAATCACACAAAAATGCTCCAATTCCAAGAGTTTAACCCAAACCATCACCCATTGCTATTTGCAACTGATGTTCCCTCACAATGCAAGTGATACTCCTCATCTCAGTTTCCCTAACTAACCACTCGTTTGAATTGAAACTCAGTCATTCCCATGCTACCCAGTAATTGTCTGAACAAACATGCAGTACAGGACCTTCCTTTTCTGAAAATCACACAGTGCTCTGCTATTTTGATAACGGGAAAGGATTTCAGACAGGTTTACACAGATGCACCAACCTGTCTAAGTGCATCATTGGACAAAAAGCTCTCTCAGGTGAAACAGAAAGAGAAATTTTCCATAACTGTTTACTTACTTTCATTTCATTTGGTTGTTCTTGTGTTTTTTGGTGCATACAAGCATGGCATACATTCATTGTGAACTCACATATGTGAGGCATATCTTGTGCCCTTTAGATACTGAAAATACACTGAGCTCAAATTTAGACTACATTTTTGGTGGTCTAGGATTACCATCTTCACTTCGTGCTTCTACACATTACAATTCCACCACCACTGACCGTACCTGTCATGTGGGACTGTGTTAATGTTTGGGTTTTGTATTGCGGTGTGTTCATGTTCAGTGCATGCTCTTGTCTTGTGTCTGGGGTTGGGTATGGGTGTGTTTCGCCACGCCCCTTTCCTGAATGTTCCCACACACCTGTCCCTCATTTCCTCCTTTCACCTCCTGCACTATTTAAGCCAGTGGTGTCCAAACTATTCCAGAAAGGGCTGAGAGGGTGCAGGTTTTCTTTGCAGCCACTGACTCCAGCAGGTGATTTCAATGATTAACATCACTTTGAGCAGGTGGGATGAGTTTATCAGTGAAATCACCTGATGGAGTCAGTGGATGCAAAGAAAACCTGCACCCTCTCGACCCTTTCTGGAATAATTTGGACACCACTGATTTAACCCCTCTTTATTCTTCACGTCTCTGCCAGTTTGTTGTTCCTTATACCCCCACCACACTAATGAGCCCGAATGCCATCTGAATGAAAATTTGACCTCCATTCCGGCAAAGTTGAGGCGCAATCAAAAACTTCCAACAGTATTCTGAGTGCACTCCAAACAGTCAGGCACAGGTGTGTGGCCAGCTTGAATGTAGAGCACATGCTCTCTACTTTTGGGGTGCGTTCGAGTGGAAAAATATCAAATGGCAGTCGAGGTGGCCTCTCACTGCATTCTGACTGCATTGTAAATATTCTCAAGGCATCAAAACAGCATTTGGAACAGTCTGAACGAGCTCCAGAGACATTTGCCATAGTTAGGTATGTGAAATCCTGTCAGCATGTCTTGGAGAGCTCCACCAGTGCATCCCATTGGGGTGCACAATAGAAATATTGTAATGTGCAAGTGGGTATGTATCCATTTTGTGAAGATGACTTGAACATTGCGCAATCATACCAAAAACACCGTGCCTTGCTGTGAGTCAATGCGTCTCAGAGTTGCGGGACACCGCGCACATCTGGACGGGGTGTTACATCCATAATAATCATATCACAGATACATTATCTAACCCTGTACGCTGTAACTAGGTTTAAGGATATGATTCCTTCTTTATGTTTTCTAATGCCATATACCAACACAGTGCAGAGTAGCTACCTAAACTCTGTAAGTGAGATAGAGTATCTCTTCAATAGTTTTACATCCTCATTGAAGACAACTTTGGATGCTGTAGCTCCTCTGAAAAAGAGAGCTTTAAATCAGAAGTGCCTGACTCCGTGGTATAACTCACAAACTCGCAGCTTAAAGCAGATAACCCGTAAGTTGGAGAGGAAATGGCGTCTCACTAATTTAGAAGATCTTCACTTAGCCTGGAAAAAGAGTCTGTTGCTCTATAAAAAAGCCCTCCGTAAAGCTAGGACATCTTACTACTCATCACTAATTGAAGAAAATAAGAACCCCAGGTTAGTTTTCAGCACTGTAGCCAGGCTGACAAAGAGTCAGAGCTCTACTGAGCCGAGTATTCCTTTAACTTTAACTAGTAATGACTTCATGACTTTCTTTGCTAATAAAATTTTAACTATTAGAGAAAAAATTACTCATAACCATCCCAAAGACGTATCGTTATCTTTGGCTGCTTTCAGTGATGCCGGTATTTGGTTAGACTCTTTCTCTCAGATTGTTCTGTCTGAGTTATTTTCATTAGTTACTTCATCCAAACCATCAACATGTCTATTAGACCCCATTCCTACCAGGCTGCTCAAGGAAGCCCTACCATTATTTAATGCTTCGATCTTAAATATGATCAATCTATCTTTATTATTTGGCTATGTACCACAGGCTTTTAAGGTGGCAGTAATTAAACCACTACTTAAAAAGCCATCACTTGACCCAGCTATCTTAGCTAATTATAGACCAATCTCCAACCTTCCTTTTCTCTCAAAAATTCTTGAAAGGGTAGTTGTAAAACAGCTAACTGATCATCTGCAGAGGAATGGTCTATTTGAAGAGTTTCAGTCAGGTTTTAGAATTCATCATAGTACAGAAACAGCATTAGTGAAGGTTACAAATGATCTTCTTATGGCCTCAGACAGTGGACTCATCTCTGTGCTTGTTCTGTTAGACCTCAGTGCTGCTTTTGATACTGCTGACCATAAAATTTTATTACAGAGATTAGAGCATGCCATAGGTATTAAAGGCACTGCGCTGCGGTGGTTTGAATCATATTTATCTAATAGATTACAATTTGTTCATGTAAATGAGGAATCTTCTTCACAGACTAAGGTTAATTATGGAGTTCCACAAGGTTCTGTGCTAGGACCAATTTTATTCACTTTATACATGCTTCTCTTAGGCAGTATTATTAGACGGCATTGCTCAAATTTTCATTGTTACGCAGATGATACCCAGCTTTATCTATCCATGAAACCAGAGGACACACACCAATTAGCTAAACTGCAGGATTGTCTTACAGACATAAAGACATGGATGACCTCTAATTTCCTGCTTTTAAACTCAGATAAAACTGAAGTTATTGTACTTGGCCCCACAAATCTTAGAAACATGGTGTCTAACCAGATCCTTACTCTGGATGGCATTACCCTGACCTCTAGTAATACTGTGAGAAATCTTGGAGTCATTTTTGATCAGGATATGTCATTCAAAGCACATATTAAACAAATATGTAGGACTGCTTTTTTGCATTTACGCAATATCTCTAAAATTAGAAAGGTCTTGTCTCAGAGTGATGCTGAAAAACTAATTCATGCATTTATTTCCTCTAGGCTGGACTATTGTAATTCATTATTATCAGGTTGTCCTAAAAGTTCCCTGAAAAGCCTTCAGTTAATTCAAAATGCTGCAGCTAGAGTACTAACGGGGACTAGAAGGAGAGAGCATATCTCACCCACATTGGCCTCTCTTCATTGGCTTCCTGTTAATTCTAGAATAGAATTTAAAATTCTTCTTCTTACTTATAAGGTTTTGAATAATCAGGTCCCATCTTATCTTAGGGACCTCATAGTACCATATCACCCCAATAGAGCGCTTCGCTCTCAGACTGCAGGCTTACTTGTAGTTCCTAGGGTTTGTAAGAGTAGAATGGGAGGCAGAGCCTTCAGCTTTCAGGCTCCTCTCCTGTGGAACCAGCTCCCAGTTCAGATCAGGGAGACAGACACCCTCTCTACTTTTAAGATTAGGCTTAAAACTTTCCTTTTTGCTAAAGCTTATAGTTAGGGCTGGATCAGGTGACCCTGAACCATCCCTTAGTTATGCTGCTATAGACTTAGACTGCTGGGGGGTTCCCATGATGCACTGAGTGTTTCTTTCTCTTTTTGCTCTGTATGCACCACTCTGCATTTAATCATTAGTGAGTGATCTCTGCTCCCCTCCACAGCATGTCTTTTTCCTGGTTCTCTCCCTCAGCCCCAACCAGTCCCAGCAGAAGACTGCCCCTCCCTGAGCCTGGTTCTACTGGAGGTTTCTTCCTGTTAAAAGGGAGTTTTTCCTTCCCACTGTCGCCAAGTGCTTGCTCACAGGGGGTCGTTTTGACCGTTGGGGTTTTTACGTAATTATTGTATGGCCTTGCCTTACAATATAAGGCGCCTTGGGGCAACTGTTTGTTGTGATCTGGTGCTATATAAATAAAATTGATTGAATTGATTAACCCATGAGAGGGATTGACAATGTATCTGTGATATTATGCTCATCATAGCTGTAAGACCATGTGCAGATGCGTTTCAGTGACCGGGCTGTTACAGATACATGGTCACGTCCTCTCATGGGTTACATAACATATGTGGAGCATCATCTTAGCTGTAACATCACGTGCAGCTGCATGGCGCCCTGCCCCACAGTGAGTCAAAGACTGTGCATGGTGCACCACTTACGGCCATAATGTGCATGATATTACAGATCCACTGTCAGATCACCTCATGTGTCAGAGGATGTATCTGTAATCTCATGCTAACATGGCTGCTGCATTGGGAATGGGTCCCGCAGGACCCAACACAAATCTGGCAGGGGCGGGCAGTCAGAACTTCACTGCGGGCGGTAACGGGCAGCTAAAAAAACACTGTGGGAACAGAAGTGACAAGATGACTCAGACAACAAAAAAAGAATAGTGTAAAGTATGTGTGTCCACACGCTACTTTCATCTTACATAATTTAACAAGTGCAGCAGACATAACAGAAGTGAACAGAGAGACACAGACACAGTTTAGTGTAGAACTGAAACATGAAACTGTCTTTAAACTAAATGAAAACAATCAAATAGTAGTGCTATTCCTGACTAGGGCATCAAAAGACATACAACCCAGGAAATTGAAACATACAAATTGTAAATAAATGGTAAATGGACTGCATTTATATAGCGCTTTTCCATCTGCATCAGATGCTCAAAGCGCTTTACAATTATGCCTCACATTCACCCCGATATCAGGGTGCTGCCATACAAGGCGCTCACTACACACCGGGAGCAATAGGGGATTAAAGGCCTTGCCCAAGGCCCCTGAGTGATTTTCCAGTCAGGCGGGGATTTGAACCCATGATCTTCTGGACTCAAGCCCAACACCACTAGACCATCACCTCCCCAGACCATCACCTCCCCATACAACCACATGAATCTCTTTAATAATAGCCTAAATGATGTGTTTCTCCCATGTGATGGGAGGAGACACAAAATGAATGCATCTCTATTTTTGTACATGCATTTCACAGGTGCGGGCGGGACTGGACAAGCACATTGCGGGAATGGCCGTGAGTGTTGCACACATGTTGCGGATGCATGCAGTAACAGCGGAAGTGAGACGGAGAAATTAGTCCAATGCAGGGCTCTACTGTTAGACCCCATTCAGATGGATGCACTGCGCGTCAGCGCCTGTGATCGAGTGTGACATCCAGATTGAACATGTATCACACATCCATTGTCAGTCCACCTCACGTGTCAGAGGATGTATCTGTAAGCTCATGTTAACATGGCTGTTAGCACTGTGCATCACACTAACTTGCTGTGACACACAGTGTATTTGGTGTGACTGCGCAATGTTCCCATCTAGTGCACATAGTGATTGCATGCCACAGACTTTGCACATTACAATATTGCCATTGCGCGCCCCAAACAGAATGTACGGGGGGGGGGGGGGTCCAGCTTCTCAGGGGCACAATCGGGACATCCTGACATGATCAGACTGCTCCAAATGCTGGTGGGTTTCCATTTCGGATTTCAGTTCATATGCCAGGTTGAATGTCATTTGAGGAAGCAGTCACACAGCAATACAGTATGACCGCTGTAGGAATATTCCTCAGTTCGAATGCAGCACGACAGTAGTGTGCCTGTTCTCTACAGAGCAACATCCCTGCAGTCTCGGGATCCATTGATATGGTTGCAAAATTACAACAGAAGGAAAACGCAATCCAAAATTTGACAAAATACCTCAAATAGAAGCCTACAGACATCTATATGTGATGTATGCATGTAGGATGGAGGCTTGAATAATAATTTTGATCCATATTCCTGGAGCTGTTTGGTGGATGCAGTGGGCACAGTATCTTTGCTCTCCAGGCTTCTTCCACCGCTGGTGCCAGCCAGGATCTGCTTTGAGCATGCAAACTAATTACTGTAATTCCAAACACTTATAGAGTGACATGGAGGCACCGCATCCCTCTAAGATTCAAATAGAGGAGGAGAAGACATGTCATGGGAGGGGAGAATTCCAGAGGTTTTAACCATTATCAGGATAGTTGGCAACAAAGACGCTTCCCGCTGGTGCAGTCACATGAAAGACCAGTAATCTGGTGGCAGCCAGCTGTCATCAATATGAATATAAGTGAAGCTGCACAACAAGCTGCCCGGCCTGTCAAAGCCGTCACAAGTGAAGCCGGAAATGCAAGCAACCTGTCAGGAGCTGGATGAGAAATGCACATGATGTCATAGACGCTGTTGCAAGGTGTAGCCTGCAAATAAGCAGTCAAATTGGCGTCTTATTGAGAGGTACTGTCGCATCTCTTTAACCCTGATATGCAGAAAGCAAATGGTTCCACCTGACACTAACTTGGATATGAGACTCAGAGCAAGTGAACTTGGCCTGAGCACATTTACTGTATTTCCAGAGGCAATGACAACATGCCCAGCGTCTTCTGTCCATTACTGCTAAAAGTGGTCGCTCTTTTACCTCCAAATTACTCTCATTTAACTCTGCTGAAGAGTCCATTCAACAGAGCTGAGAGACAGAGGTAAGACACCTAAAGCACTGCACAGCGTGAGCACATGTTCTATCTACAAATTGGCCAAAAAAGGCCATCTTTCCTGATTTACAATGGCATCTACTGTAAGTGTGTGGCTTTCTTCAATCATCCTCAGTAATGCACCGACCATTTGAGTCTGTCCAGCTCAAGAATATACCCTGGTGTCTCAATTATAGACCAAGACTGAATCCCTACAGCAGCCTTTCGTGGACATAAAAGGAAATGCCGATCCATTTTCTGCTCCAGCTCTCACGCAGCAGCTGCAGACTCCTGTCTTTTGTCGGGAGCAGCAAAACTCATTTTTTCAACCGAGTCGGCGTATTAATCACGCTGACTGGTGTTACTACTGTGCCAATTAAAGTCAGAAAAAGATTTGGAGTGGGGGTATATATAAAAAAAAGAAAAATTCTCTCCACCTGAAAGTGCCATTTCGATCTTATGGTCTTTCCTCATTATTTTCAAAATGAAATTTACAAGTCAAAACGTGTCTTTTGAAACAAAGCAGAATATACAACATCAAAAACACGAAAGTATGTTTCAGCCTGTGATGCATAATGTGCTTTGATATCCTTGGATGCGGCGATGGATGTACGAGATCTGGTGATCTGCAAACTCAGTAAAGTTATACTGGAGGAAATAAACAAGTGGCAGCTGGAGGGATAAAAGCAGTCCGCCAACAGGAGCTACCAATATATAAGGTGGGAATAAACAGAAAATAAAAGTAGATTATTTTTTGCAGGATTTCAAAACCGGAAAGGTTTGACAGGTCTCATATTATCTGCACTAATACAGAGAAATATCCATGCAGAATGAAGTGACGGAGAGATAAAGGAGAAAAAAATAGTGGGCTGTTAAAGTTTTCTTTTTGTTTGTTCTTCTGAAGTGTTTCAGTACGTGCGTGGGACTGACAGCGCGACCGGGTTTGCATTTAATGGCCAGCACTCCTGAGGAGATACGAAAGGGGAGAGAGATAATCAGAGGTGGAGAGAACAGCAGCACACGTGGGAACAAGCGGGAGAGAGTGAGACAAAGTGAGAGACACGAGGGGTAAGTAGAAATTATCTGCTGACAGGGGGGAAGAGCAGCACAGCCGTTTATATCGGAGTCTGATAAACAGGTGAAAACCAGCGCTGAAAATGAGCCTGCAAGGGGGCAGCCAACGAATAGTCAAGGCCCATGAAATATGGATGATAATCTGTTTATGCAGTTAAGGTTGGAGAAAAAAGAAGTAACTGGGCCTTTGTGGGAGACCGAAATGTGTTGTGAATGCTCTATGAGTTTCTGGGCATAACGTATCACAGCTAAAAACAGATTTCTTCAGCATGAACGTAATTCATGTGGTCCAACCACGTGCAGTGAATTCAGTGAAGAACTTTGCTAGATCCTGTTACAAAAAGTCCCCCACAAATCAAATAATTAGCTTCTGACTCAGAGATCTGTACACATTGTATATAAGAGGCCACTGCATATTTCAGATTTATCCTTTTTCCTTTTTTCTTCGGGACTCCAGGAAGAGCAGCTGTTGCCCTGGCAACAGCAAATGGGGATCCAAATGCATAAACAAATTAAATCCTGGAGGAGGAAAAAACCCAGTAATTTATTTCCTTTGACTCAAAGTGTGCCTTTTTTAAACATATCTCAAGTGTTTCATAATCAATGGACCAAAGAAGAAAATGTATTTGCTCAGTGAAACATCCTTTTATCTCAGATCAAAATCAATCTCACTGTCTTCATATACGTTTAATTGATCACATTAGCTCTCAGACTGTAAGAAACCTGTGATGACTAATATCACACAAACAAAATCCGATCATTATTAAGAACAAAAACAACCCTTCCCTTGATTAATACCCATGAAGGAATTACGGAAAGAAGACAGATCACACAAAGCCTACATTAATATGAATGTTGTTGAGGCTTGTGCACTGCCGGTCAGTTAAATTAACTCGTGCACAGGGATCACACTTTGATAGGCTCCAGCACCCCCCCCACACACACACACACCTCCATAACCCTTAATTGGACTAAGCGGGTTTAGAAAATGGTGGGATGGATACGGTTAGACTCAAACACCAGTAAGGGCCCCTTCACACATAGTACGAATAAGTACAAATCACGGTGAATCACGGCGGAACAGCTCGTATGAGTGAACCATGAAAACATTGAGCCGATGTGCAGGTGTGAACGAAACCTGCTGCGATGGTTTTGTGCATTCGATGGTGTTGTGCACGAATGTGCATGAAACCGTTGCAGTGGGAACACAGTGCGAGGGGTTGGTAAGGTTAGACCTTACTTGTGTGAAGCGCCTTGAGGCAACTTTGTTGTGATTTGGTGCTATATGAATGAAAATAAATTAAAATTGAGCAGCTGGAGTATGTGTAACCACATCGCACAGCTGCTGTGAAAAAAAATACATGCCACCCACCGGATTCGAACCGGCAATTTGCAAAAGCACTGATCGCCAGCCAGAAACATTACCACTGCTCTACCATCGCTGTCCTGTAAAAGGTGCGGAAAAATGCCTGAAATCAACAAAGACGGATTTTTTAAAAAAGTGGTGTATTTGTCACACTGTTGGCTTGTCATATAGTCCTGTGGTGCGCCGCTCACAAGACACGCGTGTCCTGTCAGACAGATGTGAGATTCATCTCACCTGCTGCATGTCCACATGAACTGACGGACCATTTCATCTGGGGCAGCCTGTCAATGTGTGCGCTCTCGAGCACATTGCAAAAGCAATATGTTTTTAAGTATTTCCACGTGAGGACAGCAAGCACACACACACATGTGTGTCCGTCAAAAAACGGTACGTGTTCTGCAGCTGTGATGTCCAGGACCAGAGTTGTCAACAGCTGGTGCTGTTGGCAGCCAGCCACGCACCCTGTCCGTTCAGTGCACAGACCAAGGTGTCTGTGATCAGATGAGAGATGCATCGCCTGTGGCGGGGTGCGCGAACCACACGCATACACATGTTGTGGGTTGGAGTGGGGGGAGCACGTGAAACACACACGTTGTGTTGGGAGCTGACACATGCCACGTGTACTCGGCAACTCCACAGTCGTGGGGCACTTAGACAAATTTCACTGCCAGCTCAAAAGTGACCATGTGCTCACTGTTTTTGTGCTAATAGCACAAATGGCCACACATTTTCCAAGTGCCAAGTGAGCGGTGTTAGATGTTCGTGTGTGTCACCTGGAATTTGGCCGACACCTGCCACGAGAGGGATCGAATGGGCTCTCATAGTGCACACTCTGCGTTTCAGCCGGTGTGCACAAATAGTTGTAGCAACAGCTGTACGAGGCATTGGAAGCAGCTCTGATTTTACACGAATGACATGCAATTCCTCCTTCGTGCGCAATTCATGCGCAATTCAACCACATTCGTACTATGTGTGAAGAGGCCCTAAAATGAGATATTTTACAGTTGTACTTTGTCTATCTTATAAAATATAGAATATCTGTAAATCTGTACATGAAGTCAGTGGATGCTTTTGTTGACCTGTGTACTTGTTGCTGGATATACAGTCAGATTTAAAAGATTAAAAGATATGCATATGTTCAAAACTCCAACCATTTCTCCCAGTAGAGGCTCCCCCCCCCCAAAAAAGAGAAAAGAATCACTGAGGCCCAAAGTTTGTGATTCCAGAAAAAAATAATCATATATATCTCAATTTTGGTAAAAAAGTGTTTGAATGTAAAATCTGGGGCCTCGCACAAAGCATGCATACACACAAAAACACGACATACGTCCATCTGACTGTGGAAATGCGCAGTGCATCACACAAAATTCCTGGCTGGCATACGCACGTTTCTACAACTATTGTGCCATCTCTGACACATAGACGTAATGCTGGGAACCATGAATAGAGTGAAAACAAGAAGTCATCAAAGTGATGTGCACATTAGAGACACATTGATAAACATTTAACATAGCCACGTGTTTGCAATTATATGGGTGGACATAAAGGCATGTGCAAAATGATGCATAAAATAGCATTTACTTGGAAATGATGATAACTGGCTCATAAGCCGATTTAATTACCAAGGCTACTGTTACTGGGGTTACACTCAGAACTGCAACTAGCCCAGAGCGCAATAAGGCGAGGAGCCAGGGGTTGTCTGTGCCCACACAGGTGCTGACCACACTGCGCTTCCTGGCAACAGGGGCAATCTCGCGTGAGCTGGCCGATCAGTCAGGAGTGTGCCAGTCCACCATGCGTCGAGCTATGCCAGCTGTGTTGAACACGATCAGTTGAATGTCATCCAGGTACATCACTGTCATATTGGAATGTGATCATATTCCAATGTCAAAGTGCAATTTGCAGCGATCGAGAGCAACATTTCCCTAATGTACTTGGAGCTGACTGCACACATATTGCTATAAAGGCACCATCACATGATGAATTTATTTTTGTTAATAGGAAACAATTTCATTCCATCAATGTACAAATCATACATGATGCGCAAATCCATCGGGTTGTGAACGGGCTAGAAGCTGGCACGGTGCATGATGGGTGGCTGTGTGGGTAAATAGTTTATTTGTGTAATTGTATTGAATGAAAACCAGCACAGACACATTTAGGCATGTGCACATTCAAATATGTTGTTTGTTATTATCATTATTAGTATTATTATTATTCATTTTGTTTCTTGATGGTGAAACTACAGCTTCTTAACAAGACCCTGATTATCTGCCTGCATTCAGTATTTGTCAATAAACGCGTGTGATGTTGTGAATGCCCAAGCCAGTCTCACAGCAGTTCCTGGTGGCATTACGAAAAGTACATTAATCTATGGGTTCATGATGTGGGTACGAAAATGGGCTGCTTTTTGTGACAGGGCACAAATTCATTACGTGACTGGGGCACGAAATGTGGGGTGACGGAGGGGGTCTGGAGGGGGTAGTGGTTAGGGTTAGTGGAGGGTAGATATTTATGCTACGGTTATGGTTAGAGTTAGGAGAAGGGGAGGATCATAAATAGTAAAATAAAAAAAATGTGTCATAAAAATCAGGCGCATTTCGTGACGGAGGCACAGAAAAAAAAAAGTGAGACTGGGCTGTGAACATCACACTGTCAGCCATGGTGCCCCTCAGTGTTTTAACATCAGTGTGTGTGCGCTGCCTTGAGCCCACAGTGTTTCGGCCTCACACACACGGTTCCACTAACTCTTTTACCATTTCATGCATGTCTCCATCTCATTCCCAGCACACACTTTCTTTTCTGTGTTCATGTTGACTGAGGTGGCGGAGTGGGGAATCCCAGCTTCAGGGCCTTTTTACATGGATTTGCGTATATAGGGGTGTGGAAAGGGAGGAGTTTGGTGCATTTGCGTGCATTCCATGTTGATTGGGATGTACAAACAGAACATATATATGGATCCATGTCTAAGTACACTTTGATACATCTGAATATTTCTGTGCTAACACCAGTTTCTGGGTTTTAGCATATGCCATGTTTCAATAGGAAATCCACGCAAGTCTTTGTATGTGAGGCCCCAGCGACTACTTAGTGTCCTAAGTGGCCACTTAATTTTTGGTCAAAGATCAAAACAAGGATATATGGTCATTTTCAGGAAAAGCTATAATTGGATTCAATAGAAACTTGGGGTCAGTGAGCATTTTAGGCCCAAGATCTGCCCTCTACCTTCAGTGGTTACTGAGATCTAAGTAGTGGGTAAATTTTGTGGGTTTTGGCTGTTTGTATGGTAACACCAGAGCCCATAGAGACTTGTATTTTGCAAACACCAAAATGAAGGCCACATGACCAATGGTTCCTCAGATATGCTATAAGATCCTATGTCAGCACATAATCATATACAGACAGACAGGAGGAATATAGTACGGTACAATACTGGGAATGGTTTTGTTTTGTTTAAACTGAGACATGTCAATGTAAGTACCCAGGTTTCACCAATAAAAAGTTGACACTTTCCACTAACATAACTCAGTTAAAGCAACAACTGCAGTTGTGCATCATCTATTTACATGGTCCATACATGTAGGGGTCAAATATGATAGAAAGTATCTTCTGGGCCAAGCAGTAAAAAACTTATAAGGCTGGTTGAGAGCACAAAGCCAGAAAAGTTTATCTGTAGGTCTCTTTTGTCATATTTGGCTTGTCATGTAAAGCAATGAGCTGTTTACTTTCAGATGTACTTCTTCTGTCATTGTAATCTCTTATGATTTATGGTAACAGTCTGCTAGGGCAAAACACAAAGGTTCAATAATCAGTGAGATGTACTCCAGCCTATTTATTCTTACACAAGTGCAGAGTATTTATAATGCTATTAGCCTATTATGACTCAGAACAGCTCACCGTACCCTCATGTTGATGACCCCATTGTAATTGCCACTCAATGCACCTTGACTTTAGCACTTCACATTTTTGTGTTTCTAGCTACATATACATAACTACAGGAGTACATTTGTGGCTATTATTCAAACTCAGCTGTTCCCAACTGTATATATTCATTCCATTTTGTCAAACAATATATGTTCAGTCAGTTAGAATGTCTACCTTATTTTCATCTAAAGTTATTTAAAGGTAACAACAGCAGATTAATGGTTATTCTCAAGCGATGGGGAATGGCCAGTTGTCTGCCTGGATGGATGTCATCTAGATCCCAAGGCAGTTCTGTCGTGTCTTGGATGTGGTGATACCTGGCACCAGCGCCAAACCTGACCTGAATCTAACAAAACAAAATTAATTATCCACCAGCAGATAGCTCAGTAGTAAAATAGCTGGACTAATAATTTGTAGACCATGGTTCGATTCCCACTCATGCTACCTGTATGTCTTATAATTGTTTTCTCTTTTTTATTTTGCGCTCTGGACATACCTCTGTCATTCTGTTAAATTTTATGTTTATGTTTCTTTTCTTCTCCAGACCTTTAAAGTCTGTGTGTGGTTTAATCAGGTTTACATTTGCACTGAAAGGCTTGCACCTTACCTTTCATTGTACTTTGTTACAATGACAAATAAAGTACCTGTATGTGTTGACAGACTAGAAATTTCATCTTCACCCAGTTGTAAATCGGTACTGGGTTTGACTGGGGAAGTAACCTGACTCAGACTGGCATTCCATCCTGGGGGAATCATAGGGTGAATCTCAATTCTACCCCTCGGCCCTTCCCCTTACCCCTTCCTCTCCGTTTTGCGCGGGCACGAGAGACAGAGGGGTGTGTCAATTCTCTTTTTGGAGCGAGGCGGAGGGGTAGGCGGAGGGCTACAAACCCCTCCGTTTGAAGTGAATCTGGATGCACACTCCATTTGGAGGGGTAGGAGGAGCTTACCGCTGTCCTTTGAAAAAACAAACATGGCGCCGAAAGAGCCGCACAAATGAAGCGGCTTTAATTACAAATTACGCTGTTTAGAAAATTATAACTTGCCAAAAAACTTTACAGGCAGTTGTCTATGACAGCAACGTGTATGCTGCTGGATGCATGTTGTGTATATTGTCGTTCTGAAAAATATTGTAACTTCGCTCGTGTGCTGAGGCATTATAATGCACATACACACGAATGATACGATAAGACACTTTTATATCTCACAATGGAGAAAATCATGATAAAGGATAAGCACGTTAATTTGTATGTTCAGAAATCTTTAGATCATAGGTGTCAAACTGATTCCAGAAAGGGCCAAGAGGGTGCAGGTTTTCTTTGTAACCACCAACTCCAGCAGGTGATTTCACTGATGAACATCACTTTAAGCAGATGGGAAGAGTTCATTAGTGAAATCACCTGGTGGAGTTGGTGCTACAAAGAAAACCTGCACCCTCTTGGCCCTTTCTGGAATCAGTTTGACACCTATGCTTTAGATAATAGTGATCCCTGCTGTTGGATTTCACGGTCTGTAACATGTGTGTATTTTGTAAACAAACAGGGAGCCCTGAGCAAACTCGTCTCCTAATAAGCTTTCAGGCAGAAAATGAGAAGTTTCTTCAGTGCGAATAAGTTGGAAAATATATACACACACATGTATATGTGTAACACATAACCTGATGTCCTAATAGACTGATATTATTTGTCAAGGAAATTTCTAAAGGAAATAGTGCTGGAAGGAAAAAAATGGGAGAATTTTAAAAAGAAATATAAGGTTAACAGAACTAGATACAGCCCATAACATACATACAGGTGCTGATCTTATAATTACAATATCATGAAAAAGTTGATTTCAATAATTCCATTCAAAAAGTAAAACTTGCATACATTCATTGCACACAGACTGATATATTTCAAGTGTTTAGTTATTGTAATTACTAATTAATTAATTCAATTCAATCAATTTTTTTGTATAGCGCCAAATCACAACAAACAGTTGCCCCAAGGCGCTTTATATTGTAAGGCAAGGCCATACAATAATTATGTAAAACCCCAACGGTCAAAACGACCCCTGTGAGCACTTGGCGACAGTGGGAAGAAACAGGAAGAAACCTCCAGCAGAACCAGGCTCAGGGAGGGGCAGTCTTCTGCTGGGACTGGTTGGGGCTGAGGGAGAGAACCAGGAAAAAGACATGCTGTGGAGGGGAGCAGAGATCGATCACTAATGATTAAATGCAGAGTGGTGCATACAGAGCAAAAAGAGAAAGAAACAGTGCATCATGGGAACCCCCCAGCAGTCTACGTCTATAGCAGCATAACTAAGGGATGGTTCAGGGTCACCTGATCCAGCCCTAACTATAAGCTTTAGCAAAAAGGAAAGTTTTAAGCCTAATCTTAAAAGTAGAGAGGGTGTCTGTCTCCCTGATCTTAATTGGGAGCTGGTTCCACAGGAGAGGAGCCTGAAAGCTGAAGGCTCTGCCTCCCATTCTACTCTTACAAACCCTAGGAACTACAAGTAAGCCTGCAGTCTGAGAGCGAAGCGCTCTATTGGGGTGATATGGTACTACGAGGTCCCTAAGATAAGATGGGACCTGATTATTCAAAACCTTATAAGTAAGAAGAAGAATTTTAAATTCTATTCTAGAATTAACAGGAAGCCAATGAAGAGAGGCCAATATGGGTGAGATATGCTCTCTCCTTCTAGTCCCCGTCAGTACTCTAGCTGCAGCATTTTGAATTAACTGAAGGCTTTTTAGGGAACCTTTAGGACAACCTGATAATAATGAATTACAATAGTCCAGCCTAGAGGAAATAAATGCATGAATTCGTTTTTCAGCATCACTCTGAGACAAGACCTTTCTGATTTTAGAGATATTGCGTAAATGCAAAAAAGCAGTCCTACATATTTGTTTAATATGCGCTTTGAATGACATATCCTGATCAAAAATGACTCCAAGATTTCTCACAGTATTACTAGAGGTCAGGGTAATGCCATCCAGAGTAAGGATCTGGTTAGACACCATGTTTCTAAGATTTGTGGGGCCAAGTACAATAACTTCAGTTTTATCTGAGTTTAAAAGCAGGAAATTAGAGGTCATCCATGTCTTTATGTCTGTAAGACAATCCTGCAGTTTAGCTAATTGGTGTGTGTCCTCTGGCTTCATGGATAGATAAAGCTGGGTATCATCTGCGTAACAATGAAAATTTAAGCAATACCGTCTAATAATACTGCCTAAGGGAAGCATGTATAAAGTGAATAAAATTGGTCCTAGCACAGAACCTTGTGGAACTCCATAATTAACTTTAGTCTGTGAAGAAGATTCCCCATTTACATGAACAAATTGTAATCTATTAGACAAATATGATTCAAACCACCGCAGCGCAGTGCCTTTAATACCTATGGCATGCTCTAATCTCTGTAATAAACTTTTATGGTCAACAGTATCAAAAGCAGCACTGAGGTCTAACAGAACAAGCACAGAGATGAGTCCACTGTCCGAGGCCATAAGAAGATCATTTGTAACCTTCACTAATGCTGTTTCTGTACTATGATGAATTCTAAAACCTGACTGAAACTCTTCAAATAGACCATTCCTCTGCAGATGATCAGTTAGCTGTTTTACAACTACCCTTTCAAGAATTTTTGAGAGAAAAGGAAGGTTGGAGATTGGCCTATAATTAGCTAAGATAGCTGGGTCAAGTGATGGCTTTTTAAGTAATGGTTTAATTACTGCCACCTTAAAAGCCTGTGGTACATAGCCAACTAACAAAGATAGATTGATCATATTTAAGATCGAAGCATTAAATAATGGTAGGGCTTCCTTGAGCAGCCTGGTAGGAATGGGGTCTAATAAACATGTTGATGGTTTGGATGAAGTAACTAATGAAAATAACTCAGACAGAACAATCGGAGAGAAAGAGTCTAACCAAATACCGGCATCACTGAAAGCAGCCAAAGATAACGATACGTCTTTGGGATGGTTATGAGTAATTTTTTCTCTAATAGTTAAAATTTTATTAGCAAAGAAAGTCATGAAGTCATTACTAGTTAAAGTTAAAGGAATACTCGGCTCAGTAGAGCTCTGACTCTTTGTCAGCCTGGCTACAGTGCTGAAAAGAAACCTGGGGTTGTTCTTATTTTCTTCAATTAGTGATGAGTAGTAAGATGTCCTAGCTTTACGGAGGGCTTTTTTATAGAGCAACAGACTCTTTTTCCAGGCTAAGTGAAGAATTTTTTCTCTAATAGTTAAAATTTTGTTAGCAAAGAAAGTCATGAAGTCATTATTAGTTAAAGTTAATGGAATACTCAGCTCAATAGAGCTCTGACTCTTACTATTTATCTTACTAATCGATCAATTAATGATTAATCAAAAATATTAATTATTACTAATATTGATTAATTAGTAGTATTATTAACATTAATTAATTACTAATTAATTAATTATTAATACTATTAATTATTATTATTATTATAGATTACAAATTAATTAACATGACATGATTGCGATACATTTACACATAAAGGCGAGAAAATAAAAAGAGCTACAGGCTACTGCAACAAGTTGCATTTCGGTTGCCATGTTAACAAATAGTGAAGACGGCAGTTTGACACAGGCAGTTTTTTTTTTTCTCCTAAGGCAGAGGGGTGTCTCAATTCATATGGCTAGAGGCATACCCCTTCACCTTACCCCTTGTTTTAAAGGGGTAGGGGTAGGGTCAAGGGGAAGGGGAAGGGGTACAAAAGAGAATTGAGACTGTGGGATAGACTCCCATCCACTTCATGTTATAGAATCCCAAAATAAGCAAACAAATTTGATAAAATGGAACATGAAGTCAGGAAAAATTGTTTTCTTTTTTAGCCTAGGTGTATGTAAACTTGTGTCTACAACTATGTATGCAGAAGTATCATTTACTTTGCCATTACTATGACATTACCTGATTTTGCTGTCTTTTTTGAAACAGAGATCCCAACACTTTCTTCCTTTTAGGTGTCTGGTACCACATAACGACATCCTTATCCATGTGTCAGCACCTCCATCTGACTGAAGGTGAACAACACTGTTTTCATAAAGATTTTATCATGCCTGAATGTGGGAGCATGGGGTTAATAGGGTTTCAGTGTTGGGGCAGAACCATTGTGTAAAGAGACCAAGGGACAGGACCCTTTAATAATCCTGTACCTGGTTGAGTTTCCTGGAGACCCATTACTGAGTCACCTTGGCTTCGACTGTGTGTCTTCAGTGAGGAATTCTAGCAGAGAATAAATCTCATTTGCATAGTCTTTATTGGCAGCAACATAACTGTAATATTCAACACGGATCATGAATCCTACGACCACTTTCACTGACAACAACGCATTAATATCCACAAGCAACAACGTCCGCACGTCTTTCATTAAAAAAATCTCCTTTAACAGTGGAATATCCGGATAAAATGCTGAAACCGACTTCTTCTGAAACGTCTCTGTTCTCTCACGACGTCCTGGATCAATAGAGCCTGAAATGTGGAGGTTTTAAGCTTGAAACAGGCTGATGACGCTGCCTGAGAGTGCTGCGCGACGTCTCGCACCGTGAAAAGTCCTTAAAGCGACAGAATCACCTCAAAATCTCTCATCAGCTGTTAAAATTTTCACTGAAAACCAGCTTAATTTTTCGAACCATGTCCACTTCGATGTGTCTCACAGGTTTAGAAAAAATTTTGATCAAACAAAGCGCCAGTCTCTCAGCAACTTCTCAGACAAAGGAATTCCGACGAGGGGCTGGACGACTCCTCCCACAAGGAGTGCTCACAGGCGAATGACGTCACCGACAGGCGTGGAAAAACTCACGCATGCGCACGAGGGTTCAAGCATGTCTGACGTAAAAACATATGAATGAAATCCATGTAGTTTTTGAAAAAAATAAAAAGGACCTATACTTTACGGACAGCCCTCGTATAACCCCAATTCCAATGAAGTTGGGATGTTGTATAAAATGTAAATAAAAACAGAATACAATGATTTGCAAATCCTCTTCAACCTATATTCAATTGAATACACCACAAAGACAAGATATTTAATGTTCAAACTGATAAAATTTATTGTTTTTGTGCAAATATTTGCTAATTTTGAAATGGATGCCTGCAACACATTTCAAAAAAGCTGTGACAGTGGTATGTTTACCACTGTGTTACATCACCTTTCCTTCTAACAACACTCAATAAGCGTTTGGAAACTGAGGACACTAAATGTTGAAGCTTTGTAGGTGGAATTCTTTCCAATTCTTGCTTGATGTACAACTTCAGTTGTTCAACAACCCGGGGTCTCCGTTGTCGTATTTTGCGCTTCATAATGCGCTACACATTTTCAATGGGCAAAGCCATGCTGTTGTAACACGTGCAGAATGTGGAATTGTCTTGCTGAAATAAGCAGGGACGCCCCTGAAAAAGACAACAGTGCGATAAATACGCCACTTTCAGTCACGTCTCAGCAGAAATAACAAATGATGTTTGGTCAGTTAGTACGGTGCTTTTTTCTCTTTTTTAAAAAATATGTTTATCTCCTTGTTGATTTGGCCCATTTTACGCTCTTGTTATGAGACAGTGATTGTAGCGCAGTGGTAAAGTTTCTGTATGGTAATCAATGCTTTTGTAAATTGCAGGTTTGAATCCCGTGAGGGCATTTATTTTTTATTTAACCAGGGCTATTTAACTGCAGGGTTCTGTATTGCGTCCCCTTTTATTTCAATTTATTTTCATTTATATAGCGCCAAATCACAACAGAGTTGCCTCAAAGCACTTCACACAGGTAAGGTCTAACCTTACCAACCCCCAGAGCAACAGTGGTAAGGAAAAACTCCCTCTGAGGAAGAAACCTCAAGCAGACCAGACTCAAAGGGGTGACCCTCTGCTTGGGCCATGCTACAAACATAAATTACAGAACAATTCACTATATAAGAAATGCTATTGGCGCACAGGACAGGAGGATCGCCAACACGAATACAACTCCCATCTCTGGATGGAGCTGCACCTTAAACAGAGAGAAAAAACAGAATCAGGCATCAGAAAGACAAAAAAATACTGTATAAATTGCCAGCATTAAACAACAAGTAAAACAGAAGAAATACTAAGGTGATTGCCGGCCACTAGCCCTAAACTTCACTAAAAGACCCAGAATTTAGGTAAAGTTGAGGCCGCGGCCTGCTCCAATTACTAATACATTAATTAAAAGAGTAAAAAGTATAAAACAAAACTGTACCAGTATGCTAGCCATATGAAAGGGAAAATAAGTGCGTCTTAAGTCTGGACTTGAAAGTCTCCACAGAATCTGACTGTTTTATTGATGCAGGGAGATCATTCCACAGAACAGGGGCACGATAAGAGAAAGCTCTGTGACCTGTAGACTTCTTATTTACCTTAGGGACACAAAGTAGTCCTGCACCCTGAGAATATAAAGCCCGGGTCGGTACGTAAGGTTTAATTAGGTCAGGTAGGTAGGGAGGTGCCAGTCCATGAATAATTTTATAGGTTAGTAGCAGAACCTTAAAATCTGATCTCACTGGGACAGGAAGCCGGTGAAGGGATGCTAAAATGGGTGTAATGTGGTCGAACTTTCTGCTTCGTGTCAAAAGTCTGGCTGCAGCATTTTGAACCAACTGGAGACCCCTAATGCTAGACTGCGGTAAACCAGAAAATGGAACATTGCAGTAGTCCAATCTAGAAGAGATAAATGCATGGATCAGGGTCTCAGCATCAGCCATAGACAGGATGGGACGAATCTTCACTATATTTCGCAGGTGGAAGAAAGCAGTCCTAGTAATATTTCCAATATGGAGGCCAAAGGACAATGAAGGATCAAAAATTACCCCAAGGTTCCTCACTTTGTCAGTGTGATGTATGACACATGAGCCGAGGCTGAGCGTTAATTGGTCAAATTGATGCCGATGTCTCACTGGACCAAGTGCTAGGACCAATTTTATTCACTTTATACATGCTTCCCTTGGGCAGTATTATTAGACGGTATTGCTTAAATTTTCATTGTTACGCAGATGATACCCAGCTTTATCTATCCATGAAGCCAGAGGATACGCACCAATTAGCTAAACTGCAGGATTGTCTTACAGACATAAAGACATGGATGACCTCTAATTTCCTGCTTTTAAACTCAGATAAAACTGAAGTTATTGTACTTGGCCCCACAAATCTTAGAAGCATGGTGTCTAACCAGATCGTTACTCTGGATGGCATTTCCCTGATCTCTAGTAATACTGTGAGAAATCTTGGAGTTATTTTTGATCAGGATATGTCATTCAAAGCGCATATTAAACAAATATGTAGGACTGCCTTTTTGCATTTACGCAATATCTCTAAAATCAGAAAGGTCTTGTCTCAGAGTGATGCTGAAAAACTAATTCATGCATTTATTTCCTCTAGGCTGGACTATTGTAATTCATTATTATCAGGTTGTCCTAAAAGTTCCCTAAAAAGCCTTCAGTTGGTTCAGAATGCTGCAGCTAGAGTACTGACGGGGACTAGCAGGAGAGAGCATATCTCACCCGTGTTGGCCTCCCTTCATTGGCTTCCTGTTAATGCTAGAATAGAATTTAAAATTCTTCTTCTTACTTATAAGGTTTTGAATAATCAGGTCTCATCTTATCTTAGGGACCTCGTAGTACCATATTACCCCATTAGAGCGCTTCGCTCTCAGACTGCGGGCTTACTTGTAGTTCCTAGGGTTTGTAAGAGTAGAATGGGAGGCAGAGCCTTCAGCTTTCAGGCTCCTCTCCTGTGGAACCAGCTCCCAATTCAGATCAGGGAGACAGATACCCTCTCTACTTTTAAGATTAGGCTTAAAACTTTCCTTTTCGCTAAGGCTTATAGTTAGGGCTGGATCGGGTGACCCTGGACCATCCCTTGGTTATGTTGCTTTAGACGTAGACTGTGTTTCATAATTATTGTATGGCCTTGCCTTGCAATGTGGAGTGCCTTGGGGCAACTGTTTGTTGTGATTTGGCGCTATACAAGAAAAAAGTTGATTGATTGATTGATTGATTTCAGTCTTATCAGAGCTTAAAAGTAGGAAGTTTCTAGACATCCAACTTCTCACTGCTGCAAGGCAGTCTGCTAAGGATTTTATGTGAACAAGATTACCAGCAGTTATCGGGATGTATAACTGAGTATCATCTGCATAGCAGTGAAAGGTAATCCCAAAACACCGTAATATGTGCCCAAGGGGTGCTATATAAAGGGAGAAAAGCAGGTGGCCTAAGACAGACCCCTGTAGAACCCCAAATTTCATGTCACTAAGGTTAGAGGTAGTGTTACTGTACAAAACACAGTGAGAACGACTGGTCAAGTATGACATCAGCCATGCAAGGGCACTCCCAGTAATCCCAAAATGATTTTCCAGCCTATCAAGTAGATAGATAGATAGATAGCTTTTATTATCATTGTCATTACAACAACGAGATGTTCGCACACACATTCCACATACAACAGCAATTGATCTACAATTATTACTTGTTTACCGTAATAATGGCACATATCAGAATTAGGACAACACATATACATTTGACATTGTTTATGTGCACTAAACTTGAAACAGTCCGTTTCCCAATTGAGGCAATGTGAGTGTGTTTGTAGCCTCTGGAACTGTCAAGTCGCGCCGCCAGGCCAGCTTGAGAGGACGAGGCCTGCCATAGGGAGGGAGGGGCAGGGAGAGTGATACGAGGAGAGGCTGGAGCATGCTTCGGCCCATGTGTAAGTCTGTCAGTTTATTGTCCTTGTGGGTTGAGATAAGAATGGAGCCAAATAATCTCACAAGAGCCTGGATAAATTCCTCTGAAGGAAAAACAGTGGGCAATTGACCATGATGCCAGTAGTGTTGCAGCCGAGCAGTGAAAAACACTTTTTACAGTTCCATTCACTCAGCCAAATCCCAATTATGAATTAAGAATATTCCTAATTTTGAATTAAGAATATTCACCAGCCTCAGAAACCTTCAGCTTCAACTGCAAGGCACGCATCAGCTCCAAAGTGTCATCCAATTTGCGTCTGAGTTCAAGAGTCAACGCAGTCTGAGAATGCACTGCCTTGCCGACCTCTTTAATCATGACAGACAAGCGAGGGCCTGTGGTTATTGATGCCGCCGTCTTGCCAATTTTCCGGTACATCAGGGCAGCACATAAGCCAAAAAGTACCAGCCTTGCTACCATAAGACCAAAAATGAATAGGTCCTCGACGTCCTCCACAGAGAAAGGCGCCAAGCATGCCACGCGCCAGGAACTCCAGCTGTCGAGGACATAGCCCGCAGGAAACGTTCCATCTGGGCAGGCAGGATCCCCTGGTCCTGACCTTCTTGTAGAAAAAATGGTGACAATAGCGTTCAGAGACCAGCTGATCAAGTCCATGGTTAATCCAATAGTAGTCCAATAGATCCAGAATCCAATATAGTTTTGAGGAATTCACAAGTCTGGTGAAGTAGGGACTTGAAGGTTAAAAGCAGAGAGATAAGGGAGAGTGGAGGAGATGCGACCGCCCTCATCGGAGTCCCAAGCTGAAAGAGTAGAATATGATGATCCACTGTATCAAATGCAGCACTGAGATCTAACAGCAACAGAACTGTCGTGGTGTCCGAATCCATTGTAAGCAGAAGATCATTCAACACTTTAGTGAGAGCCGTCTCTGTGGAATGATATTTTCTAAAAGCAGACTGCAGTGGCTCAAAGAGATTATTCTCAGTAAGATAGTCTACGAGCTGCCGTGACACCACTTTTTCCAGAATTTTAGAGAAAAATGATAAGATTTGATATCGGCCGATAGTTTGTCAATACACTAGGGTCAAGATTGGGTTTCTTAAGTAATGGTTTAATCACTGCAGATTTGAAACATTTAGGAACAGATCCAGAAGTTAAAGAAAGATTAATCATTTCCAGCACAGTCAGCACAAGAGTGGGCCAAAGGTCCTTAAACAGTTTTGTTGGTATAGGATCAAATAAACAGGTTGTGCTTTTTGTTGACATTACGAGTTTTGTCAGCATACCTAGTGAGATACTGTCAACTTCTGTAAATCTAGGTAATACCTCAGTAGTGGCACCCACATCAATAGCAGGGTGTAGTGGCTGGATTAAGGCATGCCGGGATATGTTTAACCTGATGTCTTCTATTTTCTTCCCAAAGTAATCCAGGGAATCTTGTGCTGTAAAAGGAGAGCGAACTACAGGTGGTTGTCCATGCAAAAGTGTTGCCACCGTGTTGAACAAGAACTTTGAGTTATGCTTGTTTTTGTTGATTAAATCAGAGTAGTAAGTCTGCTTTGTAGCCAATAATGCATGCTTATAGTCTAAGATAGCATCACGCCACGCAAGGTGAAATACTCCTAATTTTGAACGGCGCCATTTCCGTTCAAGACCTCTTGCTTTATTCTTGAGGTCACGCAGATAATCACTGAACCAAGGTGACTGTGATTTGGGGGAGCGCGGTTTTAACACAGGTGGTGCAATCATGTCGAGTGTAGTTTTGAGCACTGAGTTTAAACTATCCACAAGTCTGTCTACTGACTGGGTATTTGTCAAATGTGAAGCTAAGACATCAGGCAGTCTAGCTTCGGGTTCAGTCTTAGTTGAGGAGTTGATACATCACCGTAATGATATATGAGGTTGTTGTTCCATTAAACACGGCAGTGAAACTGTAAACTTAATAAGTGAGTGATCAGACACCACTGATGCAAGAGGCATGATGTCAATATTCGTGACAGCAATAGATCCAGAGTATTTCCACTAATGTGCGTCGAATCCCGAATGCATTGCCGAAATCCTAATGCATCCACAGTTTCCATAAATGATTTGCAGACGGGATCAGAAGGTTTATTTATATGAATGTTAAAGTCACCAATGATCAGAATGTTATCTACACTCGTTGCCAAGTTAGAGATGGACGCACCAAATTCATCTAAGAATTCAGAATATGGGCCAGGAGGCCTGTATACAGTGACAAAGTAATACGACTGATTTTTCTTTTTTTTTATTATTCTTTTCCTTTTATTTATTATTTATATCAACCCAGTGATGTTCACTAATTAAACAGCTGTTTTGTTTGTTTTTTTCTCCACATCAACGGCGCAATGTGGTGCAACACGTCACAGCTGCTCGCACTGTGTTCGTGCATGCACAAGATGGTTCGTGGTTCCCCATTTCATGTTTGGTTCACGGATTCTCTTCTGGTTTCTGCGTCTTTTGTGTTATGTGTGAAGGGGCCCTGAAGCTTGCAATCTAAACTAGGTGCTTTGAGCTTGTCTTTATGATCTTATTTTATGATTTTTGTTCTATATTGGGTTGGACATACTGAAATACAGTATTTCAAGCAGCCTTACCCATTGAAATTCACTTACTGCAATGGCAGCCAACCTTGCTTGTTCTAAGCACAGGCATCTTTATTAGTGGTTGACCGATATGAATTTTTAATCCTCGATACCATATGTAACACAGTTTTTGTTCCTGGCTTCTAAGTGTTATATTTTGTCAAGAAAGATGACTTTAAGCTTGCTTTCAGCTTGTTTTCATCTTGGAATATAATACGTGCCATGGGATTAATACACATGTTGTTGGATTAAACTGAACAGTGTTTGGTACTTTCCCGGAGTAAGTGAGGTCATACCGGACTTTTCCATTACAAATGGGGAGGCCCATGGAAAGAACTCAGTGGTGAAGATGATGGAATATGTCTAAGAATGATTCTAAAATGACCAAGTATGATCAAATGAAGTATTAATGTGTTAAAAGTAATATCTAAGAATGATTCTAACATAACAAGTATGATTAAATGAACTATTAATGTAATAAAATTAAGAGTTGATTAGAAAAAGTATGTTACAAATAAGTGAAATGAATGATTGAAGAAGTTGTTTTTCATTGCAGTTAGAGAAAAAGAGGAAGTTAGTGATGTCGCAAGCGAGGCCAGGAAAGCTGACGATAAACAACTGATCAAATGAGTAAGATGTGGTAAAATAATGAAATGAATAATAAGGAATGGAAATGTTGTATATGATCATGTGAATTGTTTTTATGTGAAAGAGAGTTGTAATGAAATGATTGAATATGATTGATGTGATTCTAAAGACATGATTTAAAAAGAATGAATTCTCAGAAAAGCTGAAGTGTTAACAGAAAAGAGGAACTTGAGAAATAAGTTACTGGCAAAGGGCTGCAGATGGCTTCCAGTAAGGGAAGGAGTAGGGAGGAGGTTCTGAGTCACCATCGTCCCCATGGTAACCAAGATCATCTGAAGAACAACAAGAGTCAAGCTCATATATAAGCTGCAAAACACCAGGAATCGGGGTTATTCTTCCAGGGAGAGGTGCTGTTGTCACTTCTCCCCTGCTACGAGGAGATCACAAGACTTGACCATCTTGTGAGCAGCAATTGGAATCGTGGAGTGAGAGGATTGGAGACATAAGAGATCATTTGAGAGAGTTTTCAACTCCCACTCAGGCCGTCCAGTCACGGAGTAGCAGAGCATTGGAGAATAATCACTGGCCTTAAGTCTGAGTGAGGAAGTTTCAACGTTTTCTCTCTCAAGGAACATCACATCATACCAGAATGGATTAGATCAACTTTTGGTTGATTGAAGAAGGAATAAACTCTTATGTGGATTAATTTCCTGAAGGATTACAACATCACACAAGGATCGTGGTCAGCTAACGACTAATAGCTGATGAAGAGGGAATCAAGTTCATCGAACTGGGGATTTTAACATCAAAAACCTCCTTCCCTCACTCCTAGAAAAATTGTTAAGAAGTTAATCCAGTCCAGTCAAAGTAAGATCAGACAGCATTATTGAATCAAAAACAAAAATCTCTGCCAATTATTATTATTCTGATTATATTTGAATTTCTGTTGTGAAATTATCATCATATAACCTATTTCGATTATGTTGTCGGCACTTGCAAAACCTGCAATAAATTTCCAAGCATGCAGTTAAAGTGTTAAGGCTCGGACATTGGATTTATTGATTCTTCTTAAGGTGTAAAAGTTAAAGTTTATTGGGTGTATAACATCAAAAAGTGCTCTAAAAGGTTAGTCTGGTTTTTAATGAAATTAACGCATCCTGGGGACTCGCTGTACGAGTCACTAAATTTAAAATCTAGCAACATTCCAAGAGCCCTGATCCATAAGAGGAGAGCTGCCGTTAACGGGCGTGGCCGGCTCGTATCCTGGTTCCAGAGAAGGCTATTCGACCGGGGTGTGAGATCAGCGTCAGCGGGGTGGACGTCCGGATGGAGGCAGTGAGCGGCTAGACGAATCTCCTCGCCACCAGCTTGAACAGCCTTTGTGCAGCCCTGCCGGGTAATACCCGTGGAGACACGAAGGTCGGACCCCAGAGACGGAGAGCTGGTTTTTAGTACACAAACACATTCATCGGAGGGTGAGCGTGTGCCGCGTGTATCTAAAAAATAATAACGGGATCTGACAATTTCAACTGCTTATGTCTAAAGTCTATGGAAAAATGACTACATTCAGCACAAACTTTGATTTTATTTTATTTTTTTTACGTTCTTGAAAGTTCTAAAAGTTTCTTGAAATTTCTAGATAATTCTGGAAACTTCTAGAAAATTCTGGACATTTCTAGCAGTTCCTAGAAGACTACTCAGTAGTAGTCGCTCTCAGACTGCGGGCTTACTTGTAGTTCCTAGGGTTTGTAAGAGTAGAATGGGAGGCAGAGCCTTCAGCTTTCAGGCTCCTCTCCTGTGGAACCAGCTCCCAATTCAGATCAGGGAGACAGATACCCTCTCTACTTTTAAGATTAGGCTTAAAACTTTCCTTTTCGTTAAGGCTTATAGTTAGGGCTGGATCGGGTGACCCTGGACCATCCCTTGGTTATGTTGCTTTAGACGTAGACTGTGGGGGGGTTCCCATGATGCACTGTTTCTTTCTCTTTTTGCTCCGTATGCATCACTCTGCATTTAATCATTAGTGATCGATCTCTTTTTCCTGGTTCTTTCCCTCAGCCCCAACCAGTCTCAGCAGAAGACTGCCCCTCCCTGAGCCTGGTTCTGCTGGAGGTTTCTTCCTGTTAAAAGGGAGTTTTTCCTTCCCACTGTGGCCAAGTGCTTGCTCATAGGGGGTCGTTTTGACCGTTGGGGTTTTTCATAATTATTGTATGGCCTTGCCTTGCAATGTGGAGCGCCTTGGGGCAACTGTTTGTTGTGATTTGGCGCTATATAAGAAAAAAGTTGATTGATTGATTGATAGTGAAGGCGAATCGAGAATATTCTTGAAAACAGACAAATTTCAAAATATCATTGTCCTGATCACAGAAGCAAAGTTTCTGTGGAATAACAGCTATTTTCTATTTATTTAAGGCATAACAGGTTAGGAAAACACACTGTGTACCCAGGAACAAAACAAAAATAAAAATTTGTTACATAGTGTTATTGACAAGATTTGGAGGCTGATACTGATATTTGAGGGCAATATTTGCCTGCAGTAAAAACTATCAAAAAGGTGTCAAATTTTAGTATAACAGACTCTGAACACAAAACATTCTTTAAAATGTTTTGTAGCATATGTTTAATTCACAGAACCTTTCAACATGACCGTCACACACAAAGAGCAAGGAGCAATAAATAACATTATTATGAAGTTGAACAAATAAATAAATACAGCTGACACAGCTCCAGTCTGCGCACTGCTACCTTTTTCTATGTCAGTCTGTTTGACAGCAGCCTTCAGCACTGCTGGGTTGAACTTGTGACTTCTAACAAAGTTGTGCTGTGGATGGGACTTTGTTATAAACCAGAAAGCAGTGATTAAAAGAGTGGTATGTGCTAACAGCCAATCAGTGCCAGAAGTCTGGGGCCATTGGCTCGATATGATGTGCCCTTCACACACATCAGTGGGCAGAATAAATTACAGAAATTAAGGTTTTGTAATGTTTTATAAAAGACACAACTTGAGGAAATTTAATTTAAATATGATATGTTATGTGTAGGTCATAAAAAGTGTTTAAAAGGTTAAACATTAATACTGATGGACATAGCATTTGCACCCTTCTTCAAAACTGACAGACACTACCTTTAATCTAGTAAGGCAGAGAGTTGTGTTTCGCAATAAAATACTGTGAGACAGAGAGTAAATATAAACTGACACACAGTAACTGTAATCCACTGAGGCAAAGCTGTATCAGGAAGAGTTGATCTGTCATCTGGACAGATTTTTTTTCTTTCAACATTTTTGAGTAGGATTGCATTACTTTAAAAAAAGAAACAAACAATATAACCCCTTTAATAACTGTCTTATTTGAACAAGAGCTGAACCTGGACTGATTTGATTGTAGAACATGCTCTTTAAAGAACAAAACCTGGATGAAAATCTTTCCACACTTTCTTGTTCCACTAACTGAGGCTGTGCACTAAAGATGATTGTTTAATAACGTTAAGTTGCTGCGTTGGTTTAACGAGCATTTAGTGCTAAAGTCTGCTGTTCTCAGAAATAATCAAGTGATCATTTGTGTAAACAGTTTATAAACAGTGAATGAAAACTATTGACTCTTCATGTGGAAATGAGTGAAGCCCCTCTGTCTTTTTCTCTACCCCCCTCCCCTCAATCATACCAGCTTTGCTGTTTTTCCTCCTTCGACCAAACTTGGAGCTTTTTCATTTCATTTCATTTCATTTATTTATTTAAAAGGGACAACACATATTAATGAACACATAAAGTGTAAATATGTCAGATTATAGCCGTGGGCTAATTTCCATCTGTAGTCCCTGAAAGACTATAAGAATTAAACAATTTACAGTAAAAACACACAAACATCACAGGAGCTTACAATACAACAGACTACATTACATAGGGGTCACCAACTACTACAACAAGAAACTGACTAGACAAAAAAACAGGAAACAAAAGGACACTGACATGATCTGAGCATGAAGGTTAGCTTACACAAATTCAGTCAAAGGAGGACACACAGTTAAAAAAAAACTATATGTACAATTCAGTTAGAATAAGTTAATTAAAACTGCAAGTCTAATTTCATACATTTATATATTTTAAAAACCATAACTTTAAAAACAATAATTTATAAAGTGCTGTAGTGCATTGCACATTCCCTACAGTTCTTCTTAGTTTCTGCAATTGAGTTCATAATGCTCACATTTTTGATTTGATATGAGCCACTCCTTTAAGTGACTTTTGAAGGCTTTAAAGCTTGGAGCCTCTCTCACTGTAGTTGGCAAAGCGTTCCATTGGGCACTGCCTTTGTAGGACAGAACATTTTGTGCAAAAGCTGTTTTTCACACAGACACTTCACAGTCCCCTCTACTCATAGCCCTGGTGACCTTCGGACCAACTGTTCTATATTTAATATAGTTTGTAAGAGGTGGAGGAGCCAACCCATGTAACATTTTATATATTAGACAAGCATTTTTAAATTTTATAAAATTTTCAAAACTAAATAAGTTATACTTTGTTAAATTTTTGCAGTAATGATATGAAAATGGTCTTTTATCTAAAATTTTCAGTGCTCTTTTATAAAGCCTTTCAATCGGTTTTAAAATTGTCACACCTGTGAGAGACCAGCTGGTTATGCAGTAACCTACATGAGAAAAAAATCATACAGTGCAAGAACATCATAGCCGCTTGATCTGTCATTGACCTTCTTATTTGGTTGAAGTTAAACACATTGTATTTAATTATTTTAGTTGTCATTTTAATATGATTTTTAAAGGAGAGTGTCGAGTCCAGCAACACTCCCAAATATTTGAATTCTTTAACTAACTGCAGTTCATCATCTCCGATGTACACATTGGAGTGCTCTATATTGAAAGTCTTTTTTGAAAAATACATACAGACAGTTTTCTGTATGTTTAATTTCAGACATGATCCGTTAAGCCAATTTGAAATATACTTTAGGGCTGATGTAAGAGTTTGAACTGCTGCCTCAGGTGATCTTGCACTTGTGTAGATTACCGTATCATCAGTGTAAAGTTGTATGTCCACATCTTCACAAACACTTGGTAGGTCATTAATGAATAATAAAAATAAAATGGGCCCCAAGATAGATCCTTGGGGGACTCCTAGTGCACAATCTAATTAGGGGGATTTAATACCATTTACCATGGTGGCTTGTTTTCTATTTGATAAATAAGATGCCATCGATTTTATGGCATGCTCAGAAAAATTAAAAGATTGCAACTTTAATAATAAAATATTATGATTCACTAGATCAAATGCTTTACGCAAATCTAAGAAAACTGCTCCTACACAATTGTTTTTATCCAAAAGATTTTTCACTTTTTCCATGAACATTGATATGACAGTCTCAGTTGAATGGTAGGTACGAAAAACAAATTGCATGGGATGCAGAGTAGTTTGGTCACTTTGTAGAATGTTGAATCAGTTGCTTGGCAACCCACTTTTCAAGGACTTTAGAAAAGACTGACAGTATGCTAATTGGTCTGTAGTTATTAATATTATTTTTGTCACCCCCCTTAAAAATTGGGGTAACTGTGGCCATCTTCCATATCTGTGGTACAATGGAATGCTCAACTGACAAATTTATTAAATGCGTAACTGGATGTACTAGAGCCATTTTATGTGTTTTTAGGAATCCAACATCAAAGCCATGATGGTCTTTAGCTTTGGACTCCTTCATGGCATTTATAATCTTTAAAGTTTCAACCTCTGATATTAGTTCTATATTAAACGTCTGACTGTGTACTGGAATATTGTAGGTTATTTCAGGCGACTTGAAACTTGCTGCCATCTCTTCAACAGAGCATAGAAATGATAAATTCAGCTCTTTTGCTAAGATCGTAGGATCATTCACAAGCTGGTTATTAATTTTCAATTCCAAATCATTTGCATCTTTCTTTTTCTGCCTCACTAAAAGTTGCTCTTCGCATTTCTGATATTACTCTATTTCGCATTGAAGTATATTCTATCTGTCTGTTGTCAACCTCGATTTTATTGAGTTTTTCAATAACTGGTCTCTTTTTTTCATTAAATTTATACAATTTGAATCTACCCATGGGACAGAGTAAGATTTTTTTTTTTTCCTATAATTCATGTTTTTTGTAAAAGAACATACATTTTGAATTTTGTTAAGAAATATATCAGAGCATATTTCAATATTGTCCCATGAGGTTACACTTTCCCAAGTGAGATCCTTTAATGCTTTCCCAAGTTTTGTTGTTGATTCTTTGGTATAACTTTAGACATTTGTTTCCTAACATGATTGGAGTATGAATGCTCAAAATGTTGCTTAGTTAATTTTCTTGTACAAAGAATAACATTATGGTCTGAGAGACCAGTCAATAAATTATATGTTTTAGTGATCCTTTCAGGCCCATTTGAGAAAAGCAAGTCAATTCGGGATTCTGAACAATTTGTAATTCTGGTCGGATTCTCAATTAATTGTGTAAAATTAAATTGATCCGTAATTAATTTCAGATTTTTCCTGTCTTTTTTTGTCATCCCAATTTACATTGAAGTCTCCTGGGGCATAGATGATCTCCCCCTGACCCAGCAAGGCTCCCAACATCGGTCCTGGTAACCACACGCGCTGTAAAACTGGCGCACACCCAATCTGCACCATCAAAGAATCGTAACAGGCCGGGCAGTTCCGGCAACAGTCTCGGCACCCACGGAGCAGCCAGTGGGAACACTGCTGGAAAGTGGAATGGTGGAAATGGCTGTAAATTTCTGGCTAACTGCACACCGAGATCAAGCCTAGACAGTTGTGACTCCGGTCCAGAGTTGTTCTCAACATCCCCCACCAGCAGTACTATAACAGCCAAGTAAAGCAAGTTTGTAGAAGCACTTACAGGTTTTGACTTGGCTGGCTTCGACGGAATCTTTTCAGGTCCATAGTCAAGCAAAGCTGAATGCAGGAGATAATGACTTCTTGTACATAAAGAAGGCCGGTATGAGTTTATGGCTGTAAACCGACCCCGCATTGATAAAAAAAAAAACAGAAAAATTGCTAAGATAATAAACTGTGTAATAAGACATTATTTTCTGTATGTAACAGCAGCTATTGACACAGGAGGAGCTCTGGATTATTTAATGAAGGATTTTCATGGAGATTTTTTTCCCCCATCACTCAGACGGCCCAAGACACTGCTTTCAGCTGTGCTCTTAACACAGCGCTGTGGCCTCATGGAATGTTAAAGTCGCAGACTGGTGAGCTCTTTTTTAAAAAGGTAGGCATGAAGGTGGAACTTTGCGGCCAATGAGTTGCTACATGCAGTGCTGCAAAAATAAACTGTCATATCAGTGTATTCTCAGTCTCAATCTCAATTTATTTATAAAGCACTTTAAAATGCATACCAACAACCAAAGCGCTGCACACAACAAGAACAGGCAAGTTAAAATAAATAAATAAACCACAGTTAAAAGCAGAAACACACACACAAAAAAAACAAACAACAAAAAAAACATGTCAAACTGCATTAAAAGCCAAAGAGAAGAAATGTGTTTTAAGAGAAGATTTAAAAGCAGACAGAGAATCAGCCTGCCTAATGTGCAAAGGAAGATCATTCCACAGTTTTGGGGCAACGACTGAAAAAGCTTGGTCACCTCTACGCTTCCTCTTTGACCTTGGGATAACCAACAGCGACAAATCAGCTGACCTGAGTGAGCGTGAAGGGACGTATAAATGGAGCAGGTCAGACAGATATAGCGGGACAAAGCCATGAAGACATTTAAAAACAAATAAAAGAATTTTAAAATCAATTCTAAAACGAACTGGGAGCCAATGAAGTGAGGCCAAAACCGGTGTAATGTGCTCGCACCTTCTAACACCAACTAAAAGTCGAGCAGCAGCATTTTGCACCATCTGTAGGCGAGTAAGCAGAGTCTGATTCAGCCCAATATAAAGTGCATTGCAATAGTCCAGGCGATTAGTGATAAAAGCATGGATTAAAATCTCAAAATGATGCCGTGAAAGAAATCGCTTCACCTTGGCCAGTTGTTTAAGTTGATAGAAACTAGACTTGACTACTGACCTAATCTGAGCATCGAATTTAAGACCACTGTCCAGTTTTACACCCAGGTTTGTTGCTGTCTGTGTCAGATACTGACTCATGGGATTGACTCATGGTATTGGCCAGCATAAATGGCCGATACCGATGTCCAGAAAAATCCAGGCTATTACAGGTTCAAGATGCTCTCCACGTGAGAAATTTGATATTTTGTCAACATGAACAACACAAATGGTATCAAATGTGGGAATTATTGATGTACATTTATGAAAATATTTAACGTGTACGTTACCTCCATTTTTCACTAAGCAGGAGGAAACATTAACGAGGCTGTTAACCACATAAACTAACCTGTGCACAGTGGGTGCGCTGATTGTGTGATTTGACGCTATTTTTAAAAAAATGAAATACTTCTGATCTGGTGCTGTTGTTTAAATTGTGCAAAAAAATGTCCAAAGGCACAGACATCTAACCAGGTTATTGCTTTCAAAACACTTTATCTACAAATCAGTGACAAGTCAGTGACATCTAAACAAAACAATTAATTACAATTTTAAAAAAATGAAGGCGTTTTAGATGCGGTAATTAATGAATGTAAATTAACGTGTATTTTGTCATCCATAAAAACATAATAAAATAAAATGATTGATAATAATACCAAATGGTTTGCGTGGCTGTAGTGCACTCACCATGGCAAAAATGTCCAGCAGAGTGAAAAAAACCCCCGCCGTCTCATCTGTAAGTCCACTTATTAAGCTCAGTCTGAGCTTCTCGGGGTTTTTGAATGCAGCATTGATGGATGTCACAGCTCGCGCTTTTCATAGTTGTGTATGAATGTATGATGTAAACATGCAACATGCTATGCACACCTGGAAAACAGTGATTGCATTGAATGCTCTGTCTTTTGAAAAATACTGATTTTACATGAGTCTATGAGAGATATGTGGAGCGATTTTCAACCTGACTAAAGTTGCACCAAAATGCCGGGACCTGACTAGATAATGACATTCAAAGATAGATCAAATGGTCTGGAGCACTCATAACTAATGGGTAGACTCAGACACACAAGAAAATCCATCCTTTACTCATTTGGCAGTGCACCGCCGAAATCTCCCTTATGAACAAGCCACCCCAGGTTAGCATACATTAAATCCGATGAGGATTTTATTCATCATGAATACTGCAGCAGAGGCATCTTAAATGATTTGTTCGGATGTTTCACCACACAACAAGCCATATTATTCAAGGTGTTTGCAATAAAATACTCCAAATAAAACTGGCACAGCTTCCATAGTAGGCAGCAGACTCTGAGTTACTGTTTTAAAACATCTTAAACTAAAAAGTTTGAAAAAAAAAATCCCCCACACAGTTGTCATGGGGGAAGAAACCAAAACAGCTTTTTTTTGGTACCAAGTTGTAAACATGTTTATTTCCACTCTAACGCTGGCTGTTTTAACATGGGCTCGTATGGGAATGTGCTGTGTTTTGCAGTCAGTTTCAAGCGGCCAGTCAAGGAACTGCAGTTTTCTGTACCTCCAGGAGAGCTTCATGTGATGCCATCTAATGGCCCAGTCACACGGCACTTAATGAAGCCCTAACGAAACAAGAAATCTCGACTTTCATTGGCATTGTTTAACCTTCGCGCAGCTTCGTTCCTGCAGCTGGCACTTCGTCAAGATTTTTAAACTGTTGAAAAATTTGAATGAAGGGCAACGAAAACCTCAGTTTGTCTGTTTCGTTTTGCTGTCGTTCTTTAGGTTTTTTTAATCGTTTGTTTAGTTTTTGTAACGTTATTGTTTAGTTTGACTCCGTTCGACTGGCTGAATGTTTTCACACAGTGCAGAAGCTGGTTTGTGAGTGCTGAGGCTGCTGCTGCGTTCATGTACCATCGGAAATTACAGGGCAAACAGCCTGTTTGCTTGGATTTTTTTTTTTTATCTGGGTGGGGGGTCAGCTTCAATTGCCTCAGGCACCTTATATAGGCCAGAAGTAATCTTTTGTGTGGATACAATTAATTATTTTGCCACAAGCAACTGCTGAATTTGAAACAACAAAAAAGTTGTGTAATTTCTGATGGTACTTGAACGCAGCATCAGCGGCAGCAGCAGCTGCTGCGTGCGCTCATTTTTTAAATTAAATATAACAATATGAGTGTAGGAATGACAATCCAGCCCTTATGTACATGTAGCAACAGGTAGATAATTCAAAACATTATATAAAGAGCTGTTCTGGAAGACAGAATTCACGTTGTGGATCAGCTGCAGCTGGTTGAAATAACCGCACATGTGAGTCAATGCATGTTCACACGCACTGATCAGTTTACTGCTCTGATATATTCAATCATATTTACACTTATATTTATTCCCCCTTTTGACAGTTTTCTGTTATAAATCAATATATATGGATTAGAACATAATACAATGATGCAGCAGTGACCACGGCACACCAGAGGTTTTTGTTTTTTTGTTTTTTTTTTAAATTGGAGCAAGACAGAGTGCACAGTGTGTCGTCAAACAGTAAGGATTCTGACGATGAAGGAGATGATCCCTCTTTTGTTCTGGACAAGGAACCAGGGCAGGTGGTCCACTGACGTGCACACAGACCTCCACAGCTTCTGTCTGCAGTTTCTCCAGGACTCAGGTGCTATGAGCTTTGTCCCAGTGCCGAGTCCTGGAACTCAGAGATGCAGACACACACTGCTCCAGCTGTGGCTCCAGGCACGTTTCATTTAAAGCATCGAGATCGTTAGCTTCAGTTTTGTTAAGTTCCTCTTTCGTCCCTTTTGTGCTCTTGCTTCGCAGGCTATTCGGTGATAAAGCTCTTTTGTTCACCTTTTCTCAACGAATTGTGACTTTTTTTTTTTACTTTTTTCCCTTTGTTCAGGTATCGTCATGTGCCGTGTGACTGGGCCATAAATTTACCACTTCGTGTCAGTATATGGTGTTTAAAAGTACCACTCTCCATGGTGCTGAACAGTGGTGGTGCATTTGCTTGAGTCCCAGATGTGCCTCAGAGTTAATGCCTGGTACACATATTGACGGATGGAACGGTACACAGAAATCACAGTTTGGACATCATGGCTCAGTACAAGGTAGGCACAATGTATTTCTTTTCTCCATAGCTCCTGTGACTGGCACATCTGGGTGATGGTGTTGAACATGCATTAGCATGCTCACTGTGTTATAAAAGCAGGGTGGTTCCTCTGAAGGCAATACGTGTGTGGAGTTGATGAGAGAGAGAGAGAGAGAGAGAGAGAGAGAGCATTACTAGTGGCTGTGAAAGCATTCTAACGTTTGTGAACAACAACATGTTGTGACAGCAGAAGAGTGACTAATGATTTTGTGTGTGTACTTTTATACCCTATAACCCCAGTGGGAATCCCACGTTTTCCCATACTGTTGATTTAAGAAGCAGGTGAGTCCTCTCTAGCTCCTGCTAGTCATTAGTTTCCATCCACCATGTCATGGTTCAGTTTACATTTTTACACCACATACAATCTAAAACATTGCAGCCTTGTTTAGTTATGACCACTTGCTACCTCTCTTTAACATAAAGAACTCTTACAAGTTTTTGATGTTGAACCCAGCTTTACAAGTTGAGTTGAGTAGTAAAGTTGAGTTCAACATCCAAAACTTGTAAGAACTCTTTATGTTAAAGGCAGGTAGCAAGTGGACATACAGTAGTGTTCAGAATAATAGTAGTGCTATGTGACTAAAAAGATTAATCCAGGTTTTGAGTATATTTCTTATTGTTACATGGGAAACAAGGTACCAGTAGATTCAGTAGATTCTCACAAATCCAACAAGATCAAGCATTCATGATATGCACACTCTTAAGGCTCTGAAATTGGGCTATTAGTAAAAAAGTGGAAAAGGGGGTGTTCACAATAATAGCAGTGTGGCATTCAGTCAGTGAGTTTGTCAATTTTGTGGAACAAACAGGTGTGAATCAGGTGTCCCCTATGTAAGGATAAAGCCAGCACCTGTTGAACATGCTTTTCTCTTTGAAAGCCTGAGGAAAATGGGACATTCAAGACATTGTTCTGAAGAACAGCGTAGTTTGATTAAAAAGTTGATTGGAGAGGGGAAAACCTATACTGAGGTGCAAAAAATTATAGGATGTTCATCTACAATGATCTCCAATGCTTGGCAAAGGCTCACCCATTGATCAGCTCCAGGATGATCAAAGACAGTCTGGAGTTACCTGTAAGTGCTGTGACAGTTAGAAGACGCCTGTGTGAAGCTAAATTATTTGCAAGAATCCCCCGCAAAGTCCCTCTGTGAGAAGAGGTTACAATTTGTGTAGAAGAGGTTACAATTTGCCAAAGAACACATAAACTGGCCTAAAGAGAAATGGAGGAATACTGTGTGGACTGATGAGAGTAAAATTGTTCTTTTTGGGTCCAAGGGCCGCAGAGAGTTTGTGAGACGACCCACAAACTCTCGACTCACAAACTGAATTCAAGCCACAGTTCACAGTGAAGACAGTGAAGCATGGTGGTGCAAGTATCATGATATCGGCATGTTTCTCCTACTATGGTGTTGGGCCTATATATCACATACCAGGTATCATGGATCAGTTTGGATATGTCAAAATACTTGAAGAGGTCATGTTGCCTTATGCTGAAGAGGACATGCCCTTGAAATGGGTGTTTCAACAAGACAATGACCCCAAGCACACCAGTAAACAAGCAAAATCTTGGTTCCAAACCAACAAAGTGAATGCCTCGCAGATGTGAAGAAATCATGAAAAACTGTGGTTATACAACTAAATACTAGTTTAGTGATTCACAGGATTGCTAAAAAAAAAAAAAAACAGTTTGAACATAATAGTTTTGAGTTTGTAGCATCAACAGCAGATGCTACTATTATTGTGAACACCCCCTTTTCCACTTTTGTTTACTAATAGCCCAATTTCATAGCTTTAAGAGTGTGCATATCATGAATGCTTGGTCTTGTTGGGTTTGTGAGAATCTACTGAATCTACTGGTACCTTGTTTCCCATGTAACAATAAGAAATATACTCAAAACCTGGATTAATCTTTTTAGTCACATAGCACTACTATTATTCTGAACACTACTGTAACTAAACAAGGCTGTTACGTTTTAGAGTGTATTCGTCATATAACTGTCTGCACCGATCTATACTGTGATGATTCGGTACAAATCTATGCACTGTTCCACCTCTATTTATATTGGGGGAATTGATCTTTACGAGCAGTCTATATTTAAAGTTTTCAGTTTGGTTATATTTTGGAGGACTCAAAGAGAGTCAGTAAGGTGAAGAAAGCAGAGAGGTAGCCAGAGGTACAAAATGAGTTCACCCCTCCAGGCAGGCAGATGTGCTAATTCATAAAATGGCCTGCCTTAGGTGCACAGGTAAAACCGATATGTTGTTGTGAAGGTGTCGTAACACGGACCCACAACAGGGGGCGCAAATGAACGGACAATGGATAAGAAAAGGAGTAACAATTTAATGTTGTGAAGGCACACAACGGAATACAGACAGAAAAATAATGGATGCCAATTGTACACAAGAGGACTGTGGGCAGGCTCGAAGATGGGAGACCTCTGGTGATCGAAGAGCCGGGGCCCACGCCGCTTCCACCACCAACGGCCTGAAGAACACCGGAGCCGCCAAGTCCTGAGTCCCCAGGTGGTCTCTGTCCTCCGTTGTCGGCCCTGGTACTGCTGGCAGACAAGAAACAGATGACGGTGAGTGTGAGTCCTCACGCCCAGCAACCTTTACACACAATTCCTCCGGGAGGGAAAACCTCCACCTCCAGATACGTTATCACTCGTGCAGCTCCTGTTTGTCCCTCTTCTGGATGGAGTGAGAGACGAAGACCGTCGTCCTCTCACTATCCGCCAATCCAATCTCCAACAGACTTCACAGGTGTACGGCTGCACACAGATCACAATTTGAAAAAACACTCAGAAAATACAGCAGAGAAGATTACCTCTAGTGGTATATGATTTCTCGGCGAGGAGGTGGAGTTGTAATCCACTTCTTATGAGGTGGTTGATGAGAGACAGCTGGTGTGGTTGACAAGTGACAGCTGTCACTTCCAATGGCTCCGGCGCCCTCTCAAGCTTGAAGCCCGCACTCCAAGCAGGGCGCTGACTGGTGGTGGTGGGCCAGCAGTACCTCCTCTTCAGCGGCCCACACAACATATGTAGTAGAACTTTTACTTCCTGAAGCTGTGACTTTTCACTATGGGAGGCAGCAAAAGCTAAGACAAAGGTGTATAGCAAGCTGTACATGAAGGTGAAAACAAGGAAGGAGAAAATAAGCAGGAAATGATGTGCAGTGAGTTGGGGTGATAAACAATATAAATTAAAATGAGTTGGGGTGATAAACAATATAAATTAAAATGTGTTGAGAAGTGAGGATGTATTTTGAGAAGCTCGAGAGCGTACTTTGAGGAGCTGAGGAATAATAGGGATGGGCATTGATAAGATTTTATTGATATCGATACCATTATCAATTACGCTTACTGATCCGATTCCTTATCCATTCCCTTATCGATATCTCTTGTGAATTTTCTGTGTACTAAAAGTAGGTTTTACAACTTTTATATGTCAACAACAGTTTATTGAGTCTTAAAGTAAATAAATATGAAATTGGTCACCAGAGGCCTGTACTATGAAGCGGGGTTACTGGCTTATCAGGGTAACTTTGGGAGTAAGTTGATGACGTGTGGAGTAACTTCCCGGTTAACCCGTACTACGAAAGGTGGATAGGTTTCAATCGAGGCATACTGCCACGGCAACTTACGCTTTGCGCCAAACCTGCTCCAAGCAGGTTATGTTCTAGGATTAGCGTGAGGTTCTCGCTTAACCACTCCCTTTATAAGTACCGTCCATCCACCTGCATCACTCCGAAGACAATGCCAGCCTACCTGAATGATCCGTTTGATATTGGAGCACAAATTATGAGGGGCTCTCTTCGCAGGGCGAGGGTTTTTAAAGACCGCCGGAATCCGCTGACATACCCGGACGATATTCTCTATGAATGATATAGATCCTCAGCCGAGGGAATTCGTTATCTTTGTCAGCTGATCGGGCCAGACGTCTGTAACATCACCCATCGTACACTGTAATAAAAGACTGTTGTTTTTACAGGAAAACGCTGGCAGCTGTGGTTACCACTGTAAAAAATACAGCGGTTAAATGTACAAAAAAAAGAGCTCTTGTTTGTAGATTTAACAGTTCCTTTAATGTGAGTCAGCCGTGGTTCATTCACTGTAAATCCATATACATATTATGTCTGTAATGTTATCTACTGTGCTGCTGTATGTTTTACATGAAATCCCTGGTAATCACAGCTGCCAGCGTTTTCCTCTAAAAAACAAGTCATTTTTTACAGTGTAGCAATGCCCCGACGATCGAGCAGATAATGTGCCTTGCGCTTAGTGGACAATTTATGTATTCATTCATCGGTGCTGCTGGACATCTGAGCAAGAATACAGTATGTCGTATGATTCGCAAGGTAGTACTTGCTCTATCTAAACGGTTGGATGCATTTGTCGTTTTCCCTGGCCATTTATCCGCAATGCAAATCAAAGAAGGGTTTTATGCAATTGCGGGTAATTACTAATATCAAAATAGGTCTAATGCATGTCCATTAATTAGGCGAAGTGGGGCTTATCAAGCTATGAATATAAACCTACCGTTCTGAAGGATGTTTTTATATTTCATCTTCACCTGCTGCCAGGTGCATTTGGCACTGCTATTGCATCTGACATATTGACAGGATTAGGAATAGCAATCATACAGTCAAGGTAGCCTATTTAGGAACCATTAAATTAACCTAACATTTATTAGGAGGCCTATGGCCACTTCTGAATCGTGTTGCATCTGGACGTAATTAATGGAAGAGGGACATTTTTCTACACATATCAGACATTCCACAGGTTAATCATGTAACAGATTTGGAGAACAATTACGCATTTACCCGATCAGCAATACGTTGCCAACAAGCCTGTCTTGCTTTATTGGCAGACGATGTGTTCGATTTCCCCCTTAACGTTAATTTAAGTTCCTCGTAGCTCCGCATAATAATCACGCATTCTTCTCCGGTAAAGTAAGGTGGCCGCGTCATCATTGAAAAAATGGTGACGTGTGCTGCAACCCGCCCCTTTTATGTGAACGCGCACAAACTCCAATTAGGTTAACACAGGTTCAACAAATCAACATCTTATTCAGCGTCGTAGTACCGATTAACGCCACTTGAGGGAACCAGGTTTTGTCAACCCCGGTTTAAGATGTTGACCCTGGGTTACATCTGAGTAAGTTAACCCCGCTTCGTAGTACAGGCCCCAGATCCTTAAACTCTGGACATAAATAAACTCTAGATGGTGGATCCTTGATCTCTGGACATAACCAGAAATAAACAAAATCAGTAGTTTTTGTCAAAAGGATTTCCTTTCAGACATTATTGGCATGAATCTCACTCCATACCTCTGAGCTGAGCTCTCGCAGCTGGCTGTGCTGCACGTCATCATCAATGTAATTCATTGATGCTGACGTGCAGCACAGCCAGCTGCATCTCATTTTGGAGGAAAAAAAAAAACGTCTTAATCGACTGTAGTTTATTGTCTGTATTACAACGTTTGGAAAGAGGTGTCATTTGATTTAAATGGGGATTTGCTCTGAAGTTATTAATTCCGACCAGACTCTGTCTCGGCAGAGAGCGACGCAGTGTTTGGAGCGTTACAAACGGAACAGAGGACGATTCTCTTTGCTTGTCTGCAACAAGACAAGAGTCCCAGTTAGTGACTTTAATCCACACAAAAGTGACTCACAATTGACATATTTTAATGGCTTTCAGAGGGGTTAAGAAGCGGACTTGTCGCTTCTGAAGATCAGCGAATCAACGAAGCAGCAGATCGAAGCACTACTTCATGGGTTCAAGCTTCAAAGCGGAGTCACGGTGCAGAAGCAGTTGATTACAGAGCCGTTGCAGGCTCTGCAATCAACGTACAGAAATGATCATTTTCCTGACAAACACCCTCAAAAACAATGGCTGCTCTGAAGGACCGATAAGGGAATCGTGAAGCAAAAAGGCTAGTGATGTTGGTGGATCAAATCATTTCTTAACAATACCCGAAAAGAACCGGTTCTCGATACCCAACCCTAGAAGTAAAGAAAATGGGAGAGCAATAGAAGGTTAAATAGTGTGGAAAGGGTATATCAGAAAAATGGAACGTATTTGCAAGGATGAACTGAGGACAGCTATGATGGTGGAGAAGTACAAAGAAGGCCAGGAGTTGCACTGTGTGTCTGTGCATTTAGAGAAAAGAAGAGCTGTGGTACTGTATGAGGAAGTCTGGAGTGGCAGTGAAGTATGTGAGGGTGGTGCAGGACATGTACAAGGACAGTGTGACAGCAGTGAAATGTGCAGGAGGAATGACAATGGGGTTGAAGGTGGAAGTGAGATTCCGTCAAGGCTCAGCACTGCACTCTTTCTGGTTTGCAAAGGTGATAGACAGGTTGATGAAATGTGGTGTTTGACGATGACACTGTGATCTGTAGTGAGAGTAGTTGAACAAGTTGAGGTGAACCTAGAGAGGTGGAGGTATGCACTGGAAAGAAGAGAAATAAAAGTCAGTAAGAGCAAAATGAAGCATGTATGACTGAATGAAATGACCGAGTGGTGCCATTTATGACCCCGGGCATATATTTTTGTGAACCATTTTTCTCATTTTAATTGGAAAACAAGTTTCCTACCATGAATTTGTCAGTTTGTTTGTCCTGCATTGGTTCATAGAATTTAGCAAGGATCAGCGGATCTGTGTAGCAAGTATAATCCAAATTTGTGCGGGGTCACTTATGACCCAGGGAAGATCTATGACATTTTTGACATTATAGCTTCTGATGGTATTGTAATTTGCCAGTTTTAATCATTTTATTTTACTGTTTAGGAAGGAAGCATGGACAACAGACCTAGAATAACAGGATTCACAGCTGCACAAGCATTGAGACTGATTCTTGATGTCCAGAGTGAGGATGAAAAGTATGATGGGCAAATATATTAGAGAGTGAAATAAATGTGAAGAACCCTAAAACAATCATTTATATAGAAGTATTCCATTATAAAGTCAGTCTCTGTCATATTAGTTGCTAAAATAGCTTGGTCGCTTGAGGGTTAAATACTTTGGATCAACTGTTCAAAGTAATACAGTGAAGCATGTACTAAAGAGGTGAAGAAGAGCTTGCAGGCAGGGTTGAGTGGGTGTAGAAGAATGGTATCAGCGAGAGTGAAAGGGAAAGTGTGAAAGATGTGGGTGAGACCATCTATGACCTTCGGCTTACAGGTGATGGTGCTGATATAAAGGCAGGTGGAGCTGAAAGAGCTGAGGATGCTTCAGTTTTGTTTGGAAGTGATAAGAATGGAAAGGATTGGGAATAAATATATCAGAGGGACATTGTAGTAGCATGGTTTGGAAACAAAGTGAAAATGGCAAAATTGAGATGGCCCAGGGATATGCAGTGGAATGAGGCAGGGTTTTCCAGCAGAAGGATACTGAGGACAGAGCCACCTGCCAAAAGGTGAAGAGGAAGATCAAAGAAGAGATTTATGGATGTGATGAGGGAGGACATGTTGTAGTTGTTGTGACAGAGGAAGATGCAGAGGACAGGGTGAGATGAAGAAGAATGATCTACTGTGGAGACCCCTAACAGGAGTAACCAAAAGTAGAAGTCTGCCAAGTTACTGACTCAAAGCAAAATGATATAAAGTGAATGTTCAGTTAGTACTTGAAACATGCCCCCTTCAGGACAATTTAAATGTATGTATTTCATAAATGTGTGCATTATCAGCTGCAGAAGTCATTGTTCCCTTGTTTCTGTCTTAATTTTATCTGCGTTCATATTCTGCTGGTTTCTGTTGTGTGAATTGACTTGATCCAATGACTCCCCCTGTAAGTGAGGCTAGTCTATTGTAGGTTACTCCCCCCCAAAGCCAGTACTCATTTACAGCTGGGTGAACCAAGATACGTCTTGTCCAAGGAAGCAGGCAGGTAACATTGAGAGGTCATGCCTAGAATTGAGCTGCTAACTCCATCTATACCCACAGTCACCTCCTGCACATCCAACGTACATAAGCAACATTAGTTTTCTAAGGCATAAAAATATAATTTACAGTAAAACATACATGTATTCTCAGATTAACTAGATAATGAAAACTGTGAACAGAATATCAAGAGCAGCAGCACCTTGTCTGAAGAAATTAATGATTTTGTGATTATATCAGATAATAGGAATACAACGGATAAGGATTATTCAAGGTAAAAATGTGGACTCAGGATGGGCTTATTTTCAGAGTGAAACACAATGACGGCCATCTTCGCTTTACTCTGGCTGGCTGAATTTTCTTTATATTGAAGTTAGCCTGACACTTGGGAATCACAGATTCACACACATTATGTTTAATTCATGTGAAATTCCTGGAACCAGGATCACATGCATGCTGCATCTCTCAAAGAAAAAAAGGTGCAGCACACTACAGTGCTACAATTTTTTTCTCTCCTTCTGTCAAGCGATTTTCTGGAATAAACTGAAGTGAAAGCCTGTGGGAGCTTGTGCTATTACAACAGATCTGCATTTCGCTGAAATGACAGGGTGGCAACGGCTGCTTTGGAGTACTGGAGCAGTACATTATGCTTCAGTAAATACATACAAATCCATACGGTAAAGATAAAACAAGCTTAAGACCTTTATTTAAACATATGCCTGATATTACCATTTTCAAAATGGCAGTGCAAATACCACAATGTATCTTGTATAAAGATGAAAGTAGCAAAGATCAGGATCTGCTTGTCTACCTCGCTACACTGGAGAGAGCAACCTACTGAGGTTGAATAAATATAATCATTGCATAAATAGGAAAACTAGAGCACCGCGCTTGTTGAGTGCAAACCTCCACCAACACTAGTTTCGAATTCCACTGTACCTTGGAAAAAAATTTTAAGGTCAAAGTCCTCTCAGAAGTGACTTTTCATAAGGGCCCCGTCACACTTAGCAAGAATCAAGCCGACCCAAGCAGAATGAAAAAAAAAAAAACCTAAATTCATGCCACATCTGGGAGGGAATAAGGATTGTGTAACACGGCCGTCTGACCACACAGACCTGCCCCGTATGATTCGCACACATGCCATTAAGCCTCAAAACGCAGTATACATGTATGTGGAGCACATTAGGATGACGAAGACAGCTGTCAGAATGCAGTGAGATTGTGACGAATGCATTTACATTGCCGTACGAGTGTGGTCCGAGTGCAGTTGGAGGAAATATATTCCAGCAGCACTTGCGCTGCACTTGTGGTGCGTTCAGGCACACTCTGGACATTCAGCGCGTAGCGGATCTTGTCAAACTGCCCCACAATCGAGATTACATGGCTTTGAATGCCGTTTTCATGGCGTACGAATATTTAGATTGCAGTCAGACTGCATTCCGACCGCCGATCAATATATTTCCACTTCGACTGCACCTTGGCTGTTTTGCACATGAGCAAAACACTCGGGGTGGCCACAGGAAGTTGACCAACTGTTAGACTGCTCTCAGATTGCAGTCCGATGTCCTTGAATGCGCCATGAGTAGACATGGCCAATAACCGGTCTCACAGTATACCGCAGTATGAAAAAGCCACGGTATCAAAACCACTAAAATTTTCCGTTATAGTGTCCCTAAGGTACGAGCGGGTTATGAGAATTCTTGACAGGCAGAGCGGAGGTGGCTGCTGCCACCCTTCCCCCTGACGCACACCTCTGTCCCTGTTTACAAACAGGCAGTTAGCATTAGGTAGCTCTATCATGCTTGAAGGAAGCAAAGCCTGACCTGAACGTTTCCCTCCGTCTAAAAGGACCAAGTCGGCTTTTTTATTTTATTTTCCGCGGAATAGTCCTTCAAGCCAAAAATGGTGGCAACAAAGCACCGTAAATATGGCCTGTGTCGGACGTGGATCAATTCAACATACCCGCAAAGGATTACATGGAAGGAGTAAACTTTATCCCCTCTTTGAAACCACTGAGAAGTACAAGCAGTGGACTCAAGTCATGCTTGTGGTCGAAAAATTTCTCACACAAACATGTCAAATACATCTCTTCCAAGCACTTTGTTGGTGAAGCTGGGCCAGTATTGAACATCCAGAGTTACGGACGTTATTCCAGCCACGTTTCTCCCTAAGCAAGTAAGTCATGTTTCCCACGGGGCAGATGCTACATGTCTAAAAGAGTGACTATTATTTTGGTATTTTCTCTAAAGTTATCAGTGGTATAGTGCTCGTAGCGGTAGACATTGCACCAATTAGTGCGCCTGAATCACGTGGGCTTCATATGCAAGTAGCCATAATGTTGTTAAAACACATTTTAAAGCTATGCATAATACTGTGTAACCGTGAAAACGCTATATTTTTGCCCATGGTTATCATACCGTCCATATCTCATACCGGCCCATGCCTAGCCACGACACCTCCGGAATGTGGGTTGAATTTTCATTCAGGCGGTATTCGGCCTCTAGTGTGATGGGGGCATAAGCTAAATTAGATGTGATCAAATGCCAGGAGTATGTATTTACTTCATGCACTTGAATCAAACTTTTTTTGTGGTGTTATCTGGGTTTTTTTGTTTTGTTTTTTTTTTACTTTTTTGGTTTCTGAAATCTTTTTCAGATAATTTTCACAGAACATTGACTATCTTTGCTATGCATAATTTGTCATTGCTTTTTGGCACTTGAGTTCAGACAGATAACTGGAAGACAGACAAACAGGCATAAAAGTGGAACCTCCATCCAATTTTGGTGGTGTAGGTAAATCCATAACAGAAAGATGAGAGTGATCGAGGGACTTTTGATTGAGATATAATGCAAAATGGGCTTTTCAATAATAAATTCAAATGTACACAAAAACCACAATCCGGATCAGATCTGAATCAAACTTTGTCAGGCGATAGTGAGTGACATTGTGCACCTCACGTTCAAATATGAGAGTGATTAGGACATGTTTGATTAAGATATAATGTAAAATATATATTAAATAAGATTTTCAATGTTAAATTTAAACGGCCACAAAATCTGTAATCTGGATCCAGATCAAACTTTGTCAGTCGACAAAGGATACCATCCTACATAACGCTCTCAAATATGAAAGACATTTGGTCTTTTTTGATAGAAGTATGAATTTTTGAAAATTCATTCAATGTGAAACATAGGGATTTTTCCAATTTCAAAGATTTTTCCTGACTTTAACCTTTGACTGTGAAAACTGAATCAGTTCTTGTCTATCAGGATATGAATCTTCAGTAACAATTTTCCTAATGACGTGAAAAATTGTGGGCTCCTGGCTGTTCACAAACAGACAAACAGGGCGAAAACATAACCTTCTTCAACTTCGCTGGTGGAGGCATTTATATAACAAGTCCATGTTCAATAGTCACCACTGAGTCAGACACAGCGAGACTGCTGAGAGGGACAGCACTGGGTGAGTTGGGGTGTCTCAGTAGGGGGAAGGGGTGTCACATTCTGGTTCATGCTGTGGTCAGATTTTTTGTTGTAAAGCTCAATTTCACTGGGGAATGTGAAAGTCTGATTCAACCCATCTTGCCTTCTGTTGGGATGAGCTAGTGACTAAAAAAGTGCATCATACTGTATGTAAGAGTTCAGGTGAAAGAGATCACACAGTACCTACCTAAACCTGCCTGCTCCTCTGATGTCACCTACTGGATAGTCCTCCACAGCTCGTCTTCTTCCATCTTACTGAGCCGCCCTAGTGTTGACCTGATTGCTTCACGAGCCAATGGCTAACTCATATGAGATAAAAATCTTCTGTTTTTCAGTTTTCTCAGTATGAACTCTGCTCTGTCCCTTTGCTACAGCAGTGTCAGCATTGTGTGACCAGTCTGGTTGCTTTGTTGATTTTGTTCCAAAAGTCATGAAACAGAACTACCAACTCTACCTCAGATAATTGCTTGACTCTATCATTCTGTTAAAAATGATCTTTCAGTGGCTATTGTTACTAATATGAAAACAAACAATTTGCAATGAAGTCACAACTACAGTATTTATCAAATTAAAAATATATAACATGGCATCCACTTGTCATGTAGCTACAGTGATGATTTATTAAAAATCATAATTTAACAATGATAAAATAATAATTATTATTTATTTTTATTTATTTATTTATTCTGCCTACCTATTTTAACTCCTTAAGACTGTTTTTATTAGTTTTATTGTTCTTATATGTTGTTATGTTATTGTGGTTTTTACAGGCCGCTCGAATTTAATTGTCCCTTGTGGGATTAATAAAGTTGTTTGTTTGATTGATTAATTGACATGCAGTTTATAATTCAGTTTATGGGACTACGTAAGGGCCCCTTCACACAACACGATTGAAGCTGACTAGCGCACGAAGGAGGAATTACATGCCATTCATGAAAAATCTGAGCTCCCTCTAATGCCTGGTACACCTGCCGCTACAACTATCCGCGCACACCAGTGGCTGAAAGACAGAGAGCCCTGTGAGAGCCAATTCAATCCCTCTCGCGGCAGCTGTCAGCCAAATTCCAGTTGACACACATGAACATCCAACACCACTCGCTGGACACTTAGAAAATGTGGTGCCATTCACGCTGTTAGCACGAAAATAGTGTGCGGCCGACCACTTTCAAGCTGGATGTAAAATTTGTCTAAGTGCCCCTACGAATGTGGCATTGCAAAGAAACACATGTGGCGTGCCAAAGTGTTGGCTGCCCCAACATATGTGGCATGCGTGTGTATCACGTGTGTCATGCTCCCCCAACACATGTGGCGTGCGTGTGTTTTGCGCATGTCATGCCTCCAAACACATGTGGCGTTCGCAGAGGGGGTGGTCACTTACATGGAATGCTGATATGTATGTACAGATGGGGACTGGCCAGCCATGTGTGAGCGCACACAGCACGGTGAGGTGCCTCCCAGCTGATCGCCAGCCAGAGAATCACTGACAGCTGCAAGTGACGGCTCAGTGCACATGACATGTCACATTAAAAACACTGAGACCACAGCCAGGACAGGTAAATTAATAAGTACTACAATAACTACATACATAATTACATAACAAATAACTAACAAAATGACCACATAACACAGAAACAGAGTGACACATTGGTGTGTGTGCTGAATGGACAGGGGGCGTGGCTGCCGACAGCAGCAGCTGTTGAGATCTCTAGTTCTGGATGTCACAGCTGAGGAACAGGTACTGTGTTTTGAAGGACATATCCTTACAACTGTCCACTATGATGCGCCTGTATCTGCTTGCTGTCCTCATGTGGAAATACATAAAAACATATATCGGTTTTGCGACGGGCTGCTGCAAGTGAGCGGACGGCGCACACATTGACAGGTTGTCCCAAGTGAAACAGACAGATCATGTGAACATGCAGCGGGCAAGCTGAATGTCATGTCACCCATGTGAGCGCTGTTCAACCTGACACTGTGTTTGTCCTGTGGTGAGCTGCCCACAAGACACGCGTGTCGGGCCGGACACGTGCGCAGGGCCGACTGAACATGCCGGGCCAGCAGATGTGGACATGACAAGAGCGCACTGCTTCATTCATATCATGTCATGTTTGTATGTCTATGACCATGGGTCATCTACAGAGGAACAGACGGTTCATACTTGCATTGTCCGGTCGATAAGAAGGATTCAATAAATCACAATGTTTTTTATGGTGTGTTGTTTTTATTTTTTTGTCCACAGCAGAGGTGTGATGTGGTGCAACATGTTCCAGCTGCTTGCACTGTGTGCACAAAATCATCGCCGGTGTGTCGTGCACAGCTGTGCGACCATGCATCCCTCACGACAGCAGGTAGGATGTTTCGTGGCTCCCCATTTTGTGTTTGGTTCACGGCTTTTCTTCTGGTTTCTGCATCTTTTGTATTATGTGTGAAGGGGCCCTAAGAAATGTACCCTGTATTTATGTTTTGTATCTTTATTAAACTGCAGATACTTCATGTTATTGTGTAATGAATGATCATTGTACATTTTTTGGTTGACCTTTTGGTCTAACCAATTCACACATTCTATGAAAATCAACCTACAGATCCTTAAAATGTTGGGAAGTCATTACAAAGAGGTAAAGGAACACAGCTTAATTTACTGTATGTCTTCCAAAGAACTGATTATAAAAGGTCAAGTCAAGTTTTGGAACATATGAAGGTGCTGTATGTCCACCACACAATGGAACCTCCCTGTGTTCTGATTGCCAACCATCCAGGCAGGGTACCTCAACTCCAAAAATTAGCCATCTGTCTGCTACAGTCAAGTACATGACTAACCCCTTGGCCTCTTCCACTTGGTTGGGTCTTAGGGCTAGGGTACCTGGATCATACCAATATATTTTCATGATGTGTTTTGTATAAGATACAAAAAGTGCAATATTTGGTACAAATTCTTACTAATTTCCGAGCCCACATACCCAACATGCGTTTCACATTTAACATTCACAAATGCATGCTTGCAATTTGATTAAGGTTTAAGTTAAGATAATAATAATAATAAGTAAAGAAGGACTTACTGCATTACTACATTTTATATTCACTTGGATGATCCACAATCTTGCTTTTGATGTCACTGCTTCCTCATGGAAAATATGTAAGATAGGTACAAATTTCTGTGCATTACTTTTTCATATATGTTTTTCTACAGTACCCAAGGAATCTACAGAGACCTCATACCAAAGGTATATAGTTGTTGCCATACTTCACTGGTTAGCATCAAAGTCCCACAACCATACAGAAAGAAATAAAAAAGAAAGCATGATGACTTGAAAGACTTGGACTTTAATTCCCCTGCAAAGATACTGACATCGCCCAACACCTTTGTCTGGTGAACAAATGAGTTTGGAAGTGCTTTCAAAGGGCTCCATTCTATTCTACCTTCACATCTATTTGACATACACATTAAGATTTTCGAACCACCTTAACCCCTTAACGCCCGAATTTATACAGCTGTATATAAAATTACGGTATTCTGGTAATGACTTTATGTTATAATGTTATAATAATAATGATGGTATGTTGCAAATTTGCGACAACGGGCATACAGGTCAATTTGGTAAGTTGCATATTTGAGTCAGAGATTGTAGCATATATGCGACGATGGGCGTTAAGGGATTAAGCAACTTTTTTAAAGAAGCGTTTTGGATTCACCTTATACACAGAACTATCATGACTGCTGTCATTGTTTAGCTTTGCTTTCTATGGCAGTTAGATTAGATTTTTTGCCATTTGTCCAGGATGAGTAGGTTGAAACATATACTGCAGTTGCATTGAGCAATTTTTTTTTTCCCCTGAATGGATTACCCAAAAAAGATGTGAAATCTATTCCTAATTTGAGTGAATGTCTTCCCAAAGCCATTCACATGGGAAAGGCAAGCAAATAATAACAGACTAAAATTAATTATCCAACTCAATTAAAACAGTTGGGACAAAATACCATTTGGAAGATCTAAACTATTTCCTGGCCAAGATATTTACTGAATGTGCCATCGAAAATATTAACTTTAAACACAACTTGGAATAAAACAAGAACAGTGGGTGAGTTTATCGCCATGATTGAAGCCTACTCGCGTTCCTTTGGACCATGAAATTGTCATTTATTCTCAAAGCATGACATCAAATGAGAGTTCAGGGCCATGCCAGGACTGTTCACTGCTGCAGATCGCATTTTAACTTTTAATCTGCCTGTATCTGTAAGAATAGCCATGCACTGTTCAGACAGAGAGGTACCACATATAGGTGTGAACACGCAATAATAGGAAATGATGACACCCGTCCATGGATGCGAAAGCAAAGTCATAAACAGCAAATTCATCAAGCACCATCACACATGATCATATGTTTTATTATCAACAGTATCACAGTTTGTTTGGATATAAGTGGGCATGCATTTTGCATTTCTGTGCAAGTTTGAGATTTTAATTTTGTGTGTGTGTGTATTTGATGTAGTCATGTGAGCAGTACTAAGCATAAAAAAGTAGCCAGCAGTTGAGACGACATTCTGGGATTTGCTTAAAACTGTTACAGAGAGGAAGGTTGGGGGGGTGTCTGAGCAGAAGGGATTAAACTGGGCCAGAATGTGAAGGCATCAGAATAAAGTGAGTGAGAAAGCATGGCCAAAATTGTTAGTCTGGCACCAACAACAGCAGTAGCAGAAACAGAAGGAACAAAGAATTTAGAAGAGGGATTTATAAAGATTAAGATACAGGAAGAGGTGAGGGGGTGAGAGGAAGAGGAAGATACAGGTACAGAGAGAGCAGAGATTCCATCTTGCAAACATTAAACCAAGGGCCTCGCCACCAGCAGCATACCGCCTTTGATGCACACTGCATTAGCAAAATTGAGGAGTAGGAGAGCGCAGTGTTTGTAGGTGAGAAAGCCAGAGAGACAGAGAGCTATCAGCGTTATGAAAAGCATCAAACTCGGAGGCGTATGGAACAGCCACTGTGATGACACTACTGTTGTTCCATGTGGTGGTAAATGGGGTTATAATGGAAAGTAGGAGAGCTGGGTGTTTGCGATGACACAGGTTGCACGAAGTAAATACAGCCAGGCTCCAAACCCAAAATGAGGGGAAAATGAAAAGAAAATTAAGCAAAATAAAAGAAAATAATATATATTTACAGGACACACAATGAAGCTGTACACCCAGCAGGCATTCCGGCCAGTCAATTGAAATAAAATGGAGGAAAAGGATTCCGCTAAGGTTAGTGGGAGGCGGCAGACCTCGTTGCTGATTTGGTGTACAGCATAGTGCCATATACTGACCTGGGCTTGAGACAGCACTAGTGGTGGTGGGTTCAATAATTGCTACAGGGGGAGGAGAGGGGGGTGGGGGTGGGGGTGGGTGGAGGGAGAGGGGGGAGGGAAAGAGGACATTCATGTATTATTAACAGAATGGAGACGTAAAATAAAAAGAAAAATGCATGCAAGGACATAAGGGCAGGGAATGAAGACAAAACCTCTCCATGCATTAGGGACTGATGCCTCCACATGCTCATAAACAACACAAATTATTCCTCTGGCCACCTCCGATTTGCATAAACAAAACAAAACAAATGTGGAGACCTTTGGTGCACAGGCTGTTCCAAAGTCCTGAGTAGGGTTTTATTTTCTGATCATGTCAAAAATGTTCACCACACTTCAACCCGGGTATGCTAAGCAACCTGTTATCTGTCGCTTTGATGGTGCAAGATCACATTGTGCACATTTAGCACCCACAATTTTATTTGCACCTGCTGGGCTGGGTCATTATTAAATCACATCAGCCTAATTCCATTTTCCTACTCCATAGATTACAGCATGGATTTCCACATCACATCCTCCTTTTGCATTGTATGAAGCAACTGAAGAGCCGGCAAAAAAATAAATTAGGAGTCTGTTTTTGATCCCTCTGAGGAGGGAACTCAAGAGTCCTAATCTGATTACCTTATGAACTCATTTCAGGATGAGCTGCTGGTAACATTTGGGAGAAGGACTAATGTGACTGGACTAATGTGTCAAACCTCTTGAGCTGGGTATGACCACAGAAGGATGGCAGCAAGCACATCTTTATTTTTGATGACTGTATCTTAAATACTAGATAAGATGACTACATGGATATTTGTGGTATAGATGTTCATATAGATATACAGTGCTTTATACCTACTTCAGTGTACTTACAATAATTATATTGTAATGTTGTAACATATACATAGAGCTCCACGATATGAAAATAATCTCCATAATTCCCTGTATTTTAGTCGAAAACAATATATTTGCAGTATCAACAAATACAAACATTTCAAGAATTATGTTACCAACTGCGAAGATTAAATTTCTGACCTTTTAAAACACAAAGACAATGCTGCTTTAATGCTGGTTTACTACAAAATGACTGAGCTGATGTAAAATCTACAACAACTACAAATAGATATTGATTTTAAATGTCCAACACATTTGTGATATTTATTATAACTTGGTGCACAGTGGCTTAGTGGCTGGCACTGCTGCATCCCAGCAATAAGGTTGTGGCTACCTGGGGTCTTTCTGTGTGGAGTTTGCATGTTCTCTCTGTGTTTTAGTGGGTTCCTTCTTGGAGCTCCGGCTACCTCCCACATCCCAAAAGATTGGAAATTTTAAATTGTCCGCAGGTGTGCATGCGGTGTGAATGTGTTTGTCTGTCTATATGTGGTCCTGTGACAGACTGGTGTCATAAGTGTACCCCACCTCATGCTGTATGACTGCTGGGATAGGCTCCACCCCCCTGTGACCCTTAACTGGAGATGATGAGCCTTTATTACTATTGTATATACAGCCCCAATTTCAATGAAGTTGGGACCTTGTGTAAAATGTAAATAAAAACAGAATACAATGATTTGCAAATCCACTTCAATCTATATTCAATTGAATAGACCACAAAGACAAGATATTTAATGTTCAAACTGATAAACTTTATTGTTTTTGTGCAAATACAGTATTTTCTCATTCAGAAAAGCTGGGACAGTGGTATGTTTACCACTGTGTTACATCACCTTTCCTTCTAACAACACTCAATAAGCATTTGGGAACTGAGGACACTAATTGTTAAAGCTTTGTAGGTGGAATTCTTTCGGGTGATTCTATGGTAATGGAATTACGATGACGGGAAAATCTGGCCATATTTTAGCTCCCCATTAAAAATGTGCTCCGATTGTAATTCCGTTACCATAGACTCGCCCTTTCCCATTCTTGCTTGATGTATGATTTCAGTTGTGCAACAGTCCGGGGTCTCCGTTGTCGTATTTTGCGCTTAATAATGTGCCACAAATTTTCAATGGACGACAGGTCTGGAATACAGGCAGGCCAGTCTAGTACCCGCACTCTTTTACTATGAAGCCACGCTGTTGTAACACATGCAGAATGTGGCTTGGCATTGTCTTGGTGAAATAAGCAGGGACGTCCCTGAAAAAGATGTTGCTTGGATGGCAGCATGTGTTGCTGCAAAACCTGGATGTACCGTTCAGCATTGATGGCACCATTACAGATGTGTAAGTCGCCCATGCTATGGGCACTAACACACTCCCATACCATCACAGATGCTGGCTTTTGAACTTTGCGCTGGTAACAATCTGGATAGTCTGTTTCCTCTTTTGTCCAGTGGAGGATGTCCATGATTTCCAAAAACAATTTGAAATGTGGACTCATCAGACCACAGCACACTTTTCCACTTTGCGTCTGTCCATTTCAAATGAGCTCAGGCCCAGAAAAGGCGTTTCTGGATGTTGTTGATGTATGGCTTTCTCTTTGCATGGTGGAGTTTTAACTTGCACTTGGGCAATTCTATGGTAACAAAATTACAACAGCAGCAAAATCTGGACATATGGCATCTAACCACGACAGATTAGCTCAGATTGTAATTCCGTTACCATAGAATTGCCCACTTGTGGATGTAGTGACGAACTGTGTTAACTGACAATGGTTTTCTGAAGTGTTCCTGAGCCCACGCGGTAAGAGTCTTTACATAATGTTTTCGTTTTTAATGCAGTGCCGCCTGAAGGATCGAAGGTCACGGGCATTCAATGTTGGTTTTCAGCCTTGCCACTTACGTGTAGAAAGTTCTCCAGATTCTCTGAATCTTCTGATTATATTATGTACTGTAGATTATGGAATCCCTAAATTCCTTGCAATTGAATGTTGAATGTCTTAAAAGTTGTCTTTCACACAGTTGTTAACAAAGTGGTGATCCTCACCCCATCTTTGCTTGTGAATGGTTCAGCCTTTTGGGGATGCTCCTTTTATACCCAATCATGATACTCACAATTAGTGTCCTCAGTTCCCAAATGCTTATTGAGTGTTGTTAGAAGGAAAGGTGATGTAACACAGTGGTAAACATACTACTGTCCCAGCTTTTTTGAAACATGTTGCAGGCATCCATTTCAAAATGAGCAAATATTTGCACAAAAACAATAAAGTTTATCAGTTTGAACATTAAATATCTTGTCTTTGTGGTGTATTCAATTGAATATAGGTTGAAGAGTATTTGCAAATCATTGTATTCTGTTTGGCAGCACGGTGGATTAGTGGTTAGCACTGTTGCCTCACAGCGAGAAGGTTGTGGGTTCAATTCCCGTGGCCTTTCTGTGTGGAGTTTGCTTGTTCTCCCCGTGTGTGCGTGGGTTTCCTCCGGGTGCTCCGGTTTCCTCCCACATTCAAAGACATGCGGGTTAGGTGGATTGGAGTTTGTGGCCCTGTGACAGACTGGCGTCCGTCGCTCCATGACTGCTGGGATAGGCTCCAGCCCCCCGCGACCCTTAATTGGACTAAGCGGTAGAAGATGGATGGATGTATTCTGTTATTATTTACATTTCACACAACGTCCTAACTTCACTAGAATTGGGGTTGTCATATAAACTGTTTATGTGGTGAAACATGTTTAACACAGTTTTATAGTTTATAAGGATAAGTATTTTAAATAATCTTACTAATTAAAAAAAGTTTATAGTGATATAAGCTGATGTTAGGCCAAAAAAAAAGTTAACAAAAACTGAATTTGGAGTTTCTGTAACTGTATAAAGATGTAATCATTTTAAACCAGTGTCAGTAGTTGGCCCACACATAACAAGAAAGACATAGAAACCGGAAGAAAATCCGCAAACCAAACACGAAATGGGGAACTACGAGCCATCGTGCACGTGCATGAACACAGTGCAAGCAGCTGGGTCATGTTGCACCACATCTCGCCGCTGATGTGGAGAAAACTAAAATAAAAACTAGCTGTATAATTAGTGAATATCACTGGGTTGATAGAAATAATAAATAATAGGGGACACAATAGAGAACCACGCAATTAAATAACCCTGATTAAATTAAAAATAAATGCCACACACGGGATTCGAACCTGCAATTTACAAAAGCCCTGATTATCAGATGGAAACTTTACTACTGCGCTACAATCACTGGCTTATAACAGGAGAGTAAAATGGCTAAAATCAACAAGAAGATACATAGATTAAAAAAAAAAGAGAGAAAAAAGCACCATGATAACTGACCAAACAGCATTTGTTCCAGCATATTTCTGCTGATACATGACTGAAAGTCATGTATTTGTCACACTGTTGGCTTGTCATGTAATCCTGCAGCACGCCGCTCACAGGACACACGTTTCGGGTTGGGCATGCGTGTCCTGTCAGAGAGACATGACATTCAGATCACCTGCTGCGTATCCACAGGAACTGACGGTCTGTTTCAGCTGGGACAGCCTGCCAATGTGCGCGCAGTGTGCGATCTCCAGCCTGTCGTAACAGTGATATATGTTTTTATGTATTTCCACATGAGGAGAGCTAGCACACACACGCACGTCACGGTGGACAGTTGTAAGGTCTTGTCCGTCAAAATACGGTACGTGTTCTAGAGCTGTGATGTCCAGGACCGGAGATGTCATTTGGTGCTGCTGTTGGCAGCCAGCCACGCCCCCTGTCTGTTCAGTGCACAGACCAAGGTGTCACTTTGTGATCAGATGAGAGGTGCCTCGCCTGGGGGGAGAAGCAGAGGGGGGGGGGAGTGCGGACCAGACATACGCCATGTGCTGGGGGAGCGGGGGGGGTGTGAAACACATGCACATGTGTTGTGGGGGAAGCCGACACTCTGGTACGTGGTAAAGCCACAGTCGTGGGGGCACTTAGACAAATTTCACAGCCAGCTCAAAAGTGGTTGCCTGCTTACTGTTTTCATGCTAACAGTGTGAATGGCCACAGTTTTTCTAAGTGCTCCGCGAGAAGTATTAGATGTTCGTTTGTGTGTCACCTGGAATTTGCCGACACCTGCCGTGAGAGGGATCGAATGGGCTCTCACAGGGCACTCTCTGTCTTGCTGCCACTTGTGTGCATGAATGGTTGTACCAACAGGTGTACCAGGCATTGAAGCAGCTCTGATTTTTCACAAATGGCATGTAATTCCTCCTTCGTGCGCAAGTCGGCTTCATTTGTGTTATGTGTGTAGGAGCCCTAAGTCCTGTCGGCTTAAAACTCTCATTTACACTGTTATGAGACAAACACAGATCCATTTACAGTCAACATAGCAGACCTTAAAAGCTGTTGCTTGTTAAACTCCTTTATGTGATAGCTGCTCTATGTGACTAAGCGACATTGTTAAGGTGTTGTGCTGCCTCTGATGTCATAATGACCTCACAAGTATGAAACATAGGACACACTGACAGGGTGTGCTCATGTAATTTGCCACTGTAAACTCAACCAATGTTGAACCAATGTTCTTTACAGAAAATCACCCGTTTCCATCATACCCTGTCCTATGTATCTTCTGTTGTCACACAAACCACCTACTTGTTCTCCTGCACCACATCCATAAACCCCATCTTTAGCTCCATCCTCAGCATCTATCTTGATATTCTCCACATTCTTCCTCTACACATCTCAGAACCATCTCAATCGCATCTCTCTCACTATATCTCCAAACCATCCTATGTGTTCTGTCCCTCTGATATGTTACTTCCTAATACTGTCCATCTTCATTACACCCAAGGAAATTCACAGCATCTTCAGCTCTCCCACCTCCAATTTCACTTCCGGTCTTTTTGTTAGCACAGTCATCTCCAAGCCGTCCAACATACTTGGTCTCACGACTGTCTTGAAACTTTCTCTTTCACGCTTGCAGATATCCTGCTATCACAAATCACTCCTGCCACCTTTCTCCACCCACTTCACCCTGCCTGCGCAAGCTTCTTCACCTCTCACCATTACTTTGAACAGTTGAACCCAGGTATTTAAACTCATCTACCTTCAACACCTCTATTCCTTGCACCTAGAGCACTCACTCTGCCAATAACATGGTAACTGTTCTTTTCCATCACTGGTATTCGTATAAATATAATGCCAAGTGACATTTTATGTGGAACCTAAACTGGCTATTATTCAGCTACCGATGGCTCTTACAGGCGCCTGGGACCAGCTGCACACTTCCGCGTTGGCGTTACGCTAAGACCCAGAGACGGGGCAGTGTACCGGGGAATCTCCATCCGCTCAGCCGTGCGGAGCAGAAAAACGAGCGCGCCATCTCCATACGAGGCGCGCTAGTGAATACTAGGTCCCTTTCCAACAAGACTTTTATACTTAAGGATTTTATTTTAACACATAAGTTGGACCTACTTTTATTGAATGAGACCTGGGTAAAAGCTGGCGATAACAGCACTTTTACTGAACTCCTCCCGGCTGGGTACTCATTCTTCAGCGCACCATGGCTCTCAGGACGCGGTGGGGGCGTGGCCACTCTCTTCAAACAGAGCTTCAGCTGTCATTTAGTTCCAATACAGCACTATTCTAGTTTTGAATTACAATCATGTATAATTAACTTTGCCTCTCCTGTGCTTTGCGTCATCATATACTGCCCCCCTAAATATAATAAGGATTTTATGACTGACGGGCCGAGGAGGAGGATTAGCAGCAATCTTCCATTCCAGCTTATTAATTAATCAAAAACCCAGACAGAGCTTTAATTCATTTGAAAGCTTGTCTCTTAGTCTTGTCCATCCAAATTAGAAGTCCCAAAAAACAGTTTTATTTGTTATTATCTATCGTCCACCTGGTCGTTACTGTGAGTTTCTCTGTGAATTTTCAGACCTTTTGTCTGACTTAGTGCTTAGCTCAGATAAGATAATTATAGTGGGCGATTTTAACATCCACACAGATGCTGAGAATGACAGCCTCAACACTGCATTTAATCTATTATTAGACTCTATTGGCTTTGCTCAAAAAGTAAATGAGTCCACCCACCACTTTAATCATATCTTAGATCTTGTTCTGACTTATGGTATGGAAATAGAAGACTTAACAGTATTCCCTGAAAACTCCCTTCTGTCTGATCATTTCTTAATAACATTTACATTTACTCTGATGGACTACCCAGCAGTGGGGAATAAGTTTCATTACACTAGAAGTCTTTCAGAACGCGCTGTAACTAGGTTTAAGGATATGATTCCTTCTTTATGTTCTCTAATGCCATATACCAACACAGTGCAGAGTAGCTACCTAAACTCTGTAAGGGAGATAGAGTATCTCGTCAATAGTTTTACATCCTCATTGAAGACAACTTTGGATGCTGTAGCTCCTCTGAAAAAGAGAGCTTTAAATCAGAAGTGCCTGACTCCGTGGTATAACTCACAAACTCGCAGCTTAAAGCAGATAACCCGTAAGTTGGAGAGGAAATGGCGTCTCACTAATTTAGAAGATCTTCACTTAGCCTGGAAAAAGAGTCTGTTGCTCTATAAAAAAGCCCTCCGTAAAGCTAGGACATCTTTCTACTCATCACTAATTGAAGAAAATAAGAACAACCCCAGGTTTCTTTTCAGCACTGTAGCCAGGCTGACAAAGAGTCAGAGCTCTATTGAGCTGAGTATCCCATTAACTTTAACTAGTAATGACTTCATGACTTTCTTTGCTAACAAAATTTTAACTATTAGAGAAAAAATTACTCATAACCATCCCAAAGACGTATCGTTATCTTTGGCTGCTTTCAGTGATGCCGGTATTTGGTTAGACTCTTTCTCTCCGATTGTTCTGTCTGAGTTATTTTCATTAGTTACTTTATCCAAACCATCAACATGTTTATTAGACCCCATTCCTACCAGGCTGCTCAAGGAAGCCCTACCATTATTTAATGCTTCGATCTTAAATATGATCAATCTATCTTTGTTAGTTGGCTATGTACCACAGGCTTTTAAGGTGGCAGTAATTAAACCATTACTTAAAAAGCCATCACTTGACCCAGCTATCTTAGCTAATTATAGGCCAATCTCCAACCTTCCTTTTCTCTCAAAAATTCTTGAAAGGGTAGTTGTAAAACAGCTAACTGATCATCTGCAGAGGAATGGTCTATTTGAAGAGTTTCAGTCAGGTTTTAGAATTCATCATAGTACAGAAACAGCATTAGTGAAGGTTACAAATGATCTTCTTATGGCCTCGGACAGTGGACTCGTCTCTGTGCTTGTTCTGTTGGACCTCAGTGCTGCTTTTGATACTGTTGACCATAAAATTTTATTACAGAGATTAGAGCATGCCATAGGTATTAAAGGCACTGCGCTGCGGTGGTTTGAATCATATTTGTCTAATAGATTACAATTTGTTCATGTAAATGGGGAATCTTCTTCACAGACTAAAGTTAATTATGGAGTTCCACAAGGTTCTGTGCTAGGACCAATTTTATTCACTTTATACATGCTTCCCTTAGGCAGTATTATTAGACGGTATTGCTTAAATTTTCATTGTTACGCAGATGATACCCAGCTTTATCTATCCATGAAGCCAGAGGACACACACCAATTAGCTAAACTGCAGGATTGTCTTACAGACATAAAGACATGGATGACCTCTAATTTCCTGTTTTTAAACTCAGATAAAACTGAAGTTATTGTACTTGGCCCCACAAATCTTAGAAACATGGTGTCTAACCAGATCCTTACTCTGGATGGCATTACCCTGACCTCTAGTAATACTGTGAGAAATCTTGGAGTCATTTTTGATCAGGATATGTCATTCAAAGCGCATATTAAACAAATATGTAGGACTGCTTTTTTGCATTTACGCAATATCTCTAAAATCAGAAAGGTCTTGTCTCAGAGTGATGCTGAAAAACGAATTCATGCATTTATTTCCTCTAGGCTGGACTATTGTAATTCATTATTATCAGGTTGTCCTAAAAGTTCCCTAAAAAGCCTTCACTTAATTCAAAATGCTGCAGCTAGAGTACTGACGGGGACTAGAAGGAGAGAGCATATCTCACCCATATTGGCCTCTCTTCATTGGCTTCCTGTTAATTCTAGAATAGAATTTAAAATTCTTCTTCTTACTTATAAGGTTTTGAATAATCAGGTCCCATCTTATCTTAGGGACCTCGTAGTACCATATCACCCCAATAGAGCGCTTCGCTCTCAGACTGCAGGCTTACTTGTAGTTCCTAGGGTTTGTAAGAGTAGAATGGGAAGCAGAGCCTTCAGCTTTCAGGCTCCTCTCCTGTGGAACCAGCTCCCAATTCAGATCAGGGAGACAGACACCCTCTCTACTTTTAAGATTAGGCTTAAAACTTTCCTTTTTGCTAAAGCTTATAGTTAGGGCTGGATCAGGTGACCCTGAACCATCCCTTAGTTATGCTGCTATAGACGTAAACTGCTGGGGGGTTCCCATGATGCACTGTTTCTTTCTCTTTTTGCTCTGTATGCACCACTCTGCATTTAATCATTAGTGATCGATCTCTGCTCCCCTCCACAGCATGTCTTTTTCCTGGTTCTCTCCCTCAGCCCCAACCAGTCCCAGCAGAAGACTGCCCCTCCCTGAGCCTGGTTCTGCTGGAGGTTTCTTCCTGTTAAAAGGGAGTTTTTCCTTCCCACTGTAGCCAAGTGCTTGCTCACAGGGGGTCGTTTTGACCGTTGGGGTTTTACATAATTATTGTATGGCCTTGCCTTACAATATAAAGCGCCTTGGGGCAACTGTTTGTTGTGATTTGGTGCTATATAAAAAAATTGATTGATTGATTGATTGATTGATTGACTTTTCAGAGTTTTTATCAGATATAATGCCTAAATATGACAATATACTCATCTGTGGGGACTTTAACATACATGTTTGTTGTGCCTCGAATCAGTTGGGCAATGACTTCAAAAGCCTCTTGGACTCTTTTGGTCTATTACAATCAGTGCATGGCTCCACACATCAATTCGGTCATACACTAGACTTAGTCATTTCACATGGACTTTCCCTGGCTCTTTGTAATACAGCAGTTGCTCCTATCTCAGATCACCTTCCTGATATTTTTGAAGTTACAGCTCCTGTCAATATCCCCAGGCCCTCCATACCAGCCCGCTCCCGCCGCACCATCACCCCCTCGACTGTAGGGGACTTTGTGGCTGCTTTTAGAGACACTGCACTTTATTGCACAGAGGATGTGGCCTCCTCCCTTAGTCCAGATGAGTTCATCTCATATTTTAATACCACATGCTCTGATATTTTAGATACTGTGGCACCTTTTAAATCCAGGTCCACCAAACCCAAACCAGACCCCTGGCTCAATGACACCACCCGTGCCTTACACCGTCGCTGTAGATAGGCTGAGCGGAGATGGAGAAAGGACAGGCTTCAGGTGTTCTTGGAAATGCTACGGGATAGCCTTACAGAGTATCAGAATGCTGTGAAGGAGGCAAAAACCCAATATCTGTCAAGTATTATAGCCAGTAGTTCTAACTGTCCGAGAGTGTTATTTGACACAATCAAGTCAGTTTTAAACCCACCCAACATATTGTCTGACATTTCACAAGTTTTTTATAGAGAAAGTAGCCACTGTCAGACAGAATATTTTAAACTGTAACACGGTTTTTAATAGCCTTTACACTCTAGCTGAACCATCTGCTGTTTTTAATAGTTTTGAGCCGGTTACTCTGACACTCCTCACTGAGGTTGTCCAGAGCATTAAACCCAGTTACTGCTCATTGGACACTATTCCAGGAAAGGTTTTTAAAGAGGTTTTTAACACTGTGGGTCCGAGCTTGCTCTCTTTTATTAATAGCTGCCTCAGCTCCGGGACAGTTCCAGCCCATTTTAAACATGCTGTAGTTAGGCCTCTTCTTAAAAAGCCCAACCTAGATCCCTCAGTTTTATCTAATTTTAGACCAGTGTCAAATTTATCATTTTTATCTAAGGTTTTAGAAAAAGTTGTTTTGAATCAGTTGCAATCGTTTTTAGAACACAACTCTGTTTTAGAGAAATTTCAGTCGGGTTTTAGATCTCAACATAGCACTGAGTCAGCTCTTTTAAAAGTACAAAATGACATTCTTTTATCGTTGGACTCTAAAAAAACCTGTGCTGCTGGTGATGTTGGATCTAACAGCTGCGTTTGATACCGTGGACCACTCAATCCTCCTCACACGTCTGTCCCAGCAGGTTGGCCTCCGGGGGACTGTCTTGGAGTGGTTTCAGTCTTATTTGACCAACAGGACTTTCAGGGTGATGGTTAATGACTTCTCCTCCTCCACAGTTCCTCTGACCACTGGTGTGCCCCAGGGCAGTATCCTCAGACCGCTCTTGTTCTCTTTGTACATGCTTCCACTGAGTTCAGTCATCACCAAACACAATCTTCAGTTTCATTTTTATGCCGATGACCTCCAGATTTATATGGCAGTTGTGCCTAATAATACAAGTGCTTTGGACTCCATACATAGCTTTTTTAAGGATATTAAGGACTGGCTGGCTCAGAATTTTCTGCACCTTAATGAAGCCAAAACAGAGTGTATTCTGTTTGGAGCTAAAACTAACTCTGATCCAGATCTTGGCTCCCTGGCTCCTTATCGTAGGGCTGTGGTAAGGAACCTTGGTGTGCGGTTTGATGACTGTTTAAAATTTGAGAAACAAATTGACAGTGTGGTAAGAGCCAGTTTTTTCCAGCTGAGACTCCTGGCAAAAGTCAAACCCTTTCTAAGCCAAAAGGACCTTGAAAAGGCTATGCATGCTTTTATCAGCTCCCGGATTGACTATTGCAATGCACTTTATGTTGGTATCACTCAAGGCTCTCTAAACCGACTCCAACTGGTCCAGAATGCTGCTGCTCGCCTGTTGACCAATACCAGGAAGCACAGCCACATCACTCCTGTACTTTACTCCCTGCACTGGCTTCCAGTCCGTTTTAGAGTTGATTTTAAACTGTAATGTTTGTTTTTAAAGCTGTAAATGGCATTGCACCTTCTTATTTATGTGACCTGTTAAAAACACACAACCCTGTCAGAGCACTTCGGTCTGCTGACCAAAACTTTCTTGAGGTTCCCAGGTCCAGGTCCAAATAATGGGGTGACCATTCTTTTGCAGTAGCAGGTCCTAAGTTGTGGAATGCATTACCTCCTGAACTGAGGTCCATTAATAGCTTGCCTCTGTTTAAAGCTAAGTTAAAAACATACTTGTTCAGGGCAGCTTTTTGCACATAATTGCTTTGACACTTTTTTGTCTATTTTTATTCTATTGTGGATGCTCTTATTGTGTTTTATTGTGTTTTTCGTACTTTTCTTTTTATTTCATCTCTAGCTGGTGCTATTGGAAAGCACTTTGGTTCAGTGAAAACTGTTGTAAAGTGCTACAGAAATAAAACTTGATTGCTTGATTGATATTTACTTCTAAAAGTTCAAAAGGACTGGCCAAAGAGCAACACAAAAACAACATAAAAAGTATAATAATTATTCATAATAAGCTAAATGTCTCACTGAATTTGGGATGAGAGCTAAACTATGCTTTACCATGAGAGCTCAACTCAATCTGATGCAGTGGTTGGACTCATAGGCTTTAGGCAGTTTTGCTTTTGGCACATGCACAGTGTGACAGTGGCTGACAACAGCTAAAAAAGCTCTTTGTACTCTCTGCAAAGATGCATACCACCTTGCTACTCTGGTGGAGAGAAGGAGCTTCTCCATCAGTGAAGAAGAAAAATGGTGGCCATGATTGTACTGTCTTCATTTCTCCCTAAAATTAAGTCATCAACTTATGGTCATTGCCATGTGCTATGTGAATACACGCAACACAGAAGCCAGCTGTCTACTTTAGTCTATCTATATGGGCGCGCAATGTGCTTATTTAAATTGGTTAAGGTTAAGTAAGGCATACCATCATAATCACAATTCTCTCATTTTGTGTTTCTCTGAATTGCTTTTTGCAACTTTGTAGTGATGGTGTTGCTGTTAAGGAGGCTGCTATGCAGAAGACAAAAGGGCATTTGCGTTCATTTCATTTCATCTTGTATTTGAAAGGAAAATGTGGAGGAATCTGCATTCATATGTACAATGATATGCCTTTTTTTTCCTCAGTGTATTGGTGAGGAAACGGTGGAATTCATCTTTCCTTACACACATTTTTCCCACTTTAAGCACTCCTGGGAAACTACTAGATATGTGAAGACAGTTTCTTTTAAGTTCTTCCTTCAAACAGACAGGCAGCTGCTATCTGATTAACACTTGAGCGTGAATTCACTAGTGAATTATTTCGTGAGCTCTCAGGCACTCCTCCATTACTGCAGAACATGTCGTTTGTCGTGTGGTCTGCCCCTCCTAGCTTCAGACATGCTCTTTCACTCAACAAAACAACACATCATTTCACATATTGTATGTGAAAGCTGACCTCTTCTGCACACCGCTCACTTACAAGATAAAGCACATTTGTTTCCACAGCAGTTTCTCTTCACGGATTGCTATTGTGTGTTCTCAAAAGGCTCTATAATGAAAACGACGAATTTGACATGATTTGTAGAATGGGGTGTTCACAAAGGGCAGAGTTTTGAGCTGACATATAACCAAAGAGTTAAAAGAAAAATGTCAGTCCAAAGTGCCAGTTTTGTTGGATGTGTATCTGGAGTTGTTGCACATGAGTAGAGATGCGTAAGGGCAGTAATAAAAGCAAATGTACAAGAGAACAAGTAATGAAATGGCAAAAAAAAAACAAAAAAAAAAGTGGTTGTGGAAATTTGGTGAAAAATATTACAGGCAAAGTGTAGTTTGGGAAAGTGAGATAAAGATTAAAGATTGGAAACCAGCATTTTGGGATGGGTTAAGTTAATAATGTGAAGCAGTGGGATAATAGTTGGGCTATCAATATGTAGAACTGAGTTCTATTCACAGTCACACTACCTGTCTGTGTCCTTGGACAAGACATTTCATCTGCATTGTCCCTATGCACCCAGCAGAAATTGTGAAATGGCCTTGGCAGGGGAAGTAACCTGAGTCAGACTGGCATCCCGTCCAGGGGGAATTGTAGACTCTCATCCACTTCACACTACAGAATCTGTAAATAAACATCAGCACCATATGGGCCTCAGGGGCTGTAGAGGACTGAATAAATAACACTAATCCCTTCAACCGGTCTGGTAAACAGGAAGATACTCAGAAAACGATGGACCTCTTCCAAGGTCTATCTGTCCTGATTTGATAAGTCCTTCACAGAATTGAAGATCAACATTATAAAACCACAAAATCCCATCAACTCTTCCATGACCCAAGGGTCTACCTCTCGACCAAACTGAATTAAAATCTTTGTGAGTATTTTTGAGATAACTCGCTAAAAATCAGACAAACATCAGTCAAAGCACATCATCTTTTTCTGGGATAGAAAAATATGAAATTTATTGATCTGTCAAGCACAATAAGCATTAATTCACCTACAAAGAACTGATATGGATAGGATTAGTACAGCTTTATCTTGGATGATAAGATTTTTAGACGATTTGTAGCCTCACTTTTACATTATGTTGACAGAATGGAATGATAGACTGGAGGCTATAATTATGATTACAATTTCTTATACTCTTATTCAGAGCTGCTCAGTGTGTATACAAACCACTGAACATCCACTGAGCTCAGTCATACGGGAGAAGACATTTGCATTACTACTCATGCATTGGTCTCCTGCAGGAGCCCGCAATGATGGGTGGTTATGCAGTCCACTGACCAATCTGCACCACCACTCAGCTACAGCACAAAACATTTCTTCATCACAGTGCCACTGAAAAATGTTAATGATGTTTCTGACTGGTTGGATATGCAAATGCAGCCGCTCAAATGGTAGGTAGATGGTGCACTGCTCTAATAGCACTTTGAGAAAATACATTACAAGACTGCAACCTGAGCATTTGTATCTTTATTCATCAGAGTTGATGTGAATATCTATAAATTAGCAAATTGTTATGTCACAGTAACAACAGATTTCTTCTTTTCAGCTTTTTATCTTAGAAAAACTCCAAATTCAGCTGAATATTGCCAGGATCTCAAAGGTATTATGATTGATGCAGACAAATAAAAACACAGATAAAAGCCCCTTTCACACTGGAATATTCGTAGAGCTGCATATTGCGGCATTGTGTTTCATTTAAGTACGCCCAAACTATACGCGTACTCAGCCTTTTTCCATGTTCGTAGACCTGCTTGCAGCTGTGTGTGTTTGCTTTTTAATGTGTGCACACAGTCGCGTGTAGTCCTTGCCGCTATTTAACACCAGTTCACTCCTGTCGGCTGTGCAGAACACATAGTTGTGCTTGGAAAACAGTGGGCTGTATCATGAGGGTTTTACAGTTGCATACTGCCACGTATGTAGCCAAAGCTGCTATTTTCTGCCTCTGTGGAAGTGCGCTCTGTTCTCTACTGCACGGTGTGGTGCGGCTCAGAAACAGTCACTTAACATTATTATTAATATGCATATGTCGTGGACATGAACGAGCAAAGCTTGTCAGCATCTCACCATGTCATGTAGGTTCTTCAGACTTTATTTTGAGTAAATGATTCAGGGGAGCATTAACATGGCTAAAACCTTTCAGCTTCTAGGGGGGCTCTGCTCCCCCTGACCGCCCCACCTTTTAAAGCATTTTTCTTCATTAGCCTCTCACATACGAGGTCTATTAGAAAAGTATCCGACCTTATTATTTTTGTCAAAAACCATATGGATTTGAATCATGTGTGATTACATCAGACATGCTTGAACCCTCGTGGGCAGAGTTTTTTCACGCCTGTTGGTTACGTCATTCGCCTGTGGGCAGTCTTTGAGTGAGGAGTTGCCCACCCTCTCGTCAATTTTTTCATTGTTTAGGAATGGCTCAGAGACTGCTGCTTTGTTTGATCAAAATTTTTTTCAAAACTGTAAGGCACAACTGAGTGGACACCATTCGATAAATTCAGCTGGTTTTTGGTAAAACTTTTAACGGCTGATGAGAGATTTTGGTCTGGTAGTGTCGCTGTAAGGACGGCCCACGGCGCCTGATGGCGATTTGCGCTTCGAGGCGGCAGCGTCTCGCCGTTTCAAGTTGAAAACTTCCACATTTCAGGCTCTGTTGACCCAGTAAGTCGTCAGAGAACAGAGAACAGAGAACTTTCAGAAGAAGTCGGCATGAGGAGTTTATTCGGACATTCCATTGTTAACGGACATTTTGTAATGAAAGAACGTGCGGGCAGAGTCGCATGTCGGCCGGACCCGACCGCGGGGGGTCGCGACAGGAAAAACACCGCCGTTGGAAACCTTAACGGACAAGTTGGAACATGCCCAAGCTGTTAAACAATTTCTCAGTTACTCACTTGTTGAAAGCCATCAAAAGCCGCCTGAATTTTACAAATGGTTTTCAACACAGAGGTGTTTTTCCTGTCGCGGCGCACACACATTCACCGAGTTGTCACGGAAACGACTCGGTGAATTTGCGCACACGTCTTTCATTACAAAATGTCCTTAAACAGTGGAATGTCCACATAAACTCCTCATGCCGGCCTCTTCTGAATCTTCTCTGTTCTCTCACGACGTCCTGGGTCAACAGAGCCTTAAATTAGGATGATTTCAGCTTGAAACAGGCCGACGACGGCGCCTGGAAGCGCTGCAGGACGTCCCGCTCCGTGGGAAGTCCATACAGCAACAGAAACACCCCATAATCTCTCATCAGCCGTTAAACTTTTCACCGAAAACCAGCTGAATTTCTCGAATAGTGTCCACTCGGATATTCCTCACAGGTCCAGAAAAAAGTTTGATAAAGCAATGCGCGCCGTCTCGAGCAGCGTGTGAAACAAAGGAATTCAGCCGAGAGGGCGGGACCACATCTCACTCAAGGCCTGCCCACAGGGAAATGATGTCACCGACACGCGTAAATTTCACTTATATAAATGCTGTCCATATTCTTGAGCTGCTTAGGTGGGTAGGGAGAGTTCCCATGGGATAAAAAGCTTTTCAACTCTTTTCTCTCTCTCTCTCTCTCTCTCTCTCTCTCTGTCTCTCACTCTCTCTCTCTCTCTCTTTTTAAAGTTATTTAGGTGTACCTTAGTAAACACTACTAGAGTTCCACCTTAGATTTGGAATGTATAATAGAAGATATACCTTACTGAATTTTCATATCAATATGATATACAATACGACTATGATTTGACACAAACAGCAACAGTGAAAATTAAACATTCATAAACAAAACAGTAATAATACCACACTCATTTTGCACTCATCATAAGGTTAGGATACTGTGCCCTCCAAAAGTATTGGAACACTTTGAATTTCACACATTTTAATTTGTTTGTCATTTTAAATACAAGAAATACAAAAGAATTAAAATTTCTAAAGAAATACAAAAGAATTAAAATTTCTAAAATTATCTTCCAAACTCAAACTGAAAGCAAATCTCTAAAACTTGATAAAACCTGTACATAATAATCAGTTTTATTGCCAGTTTTCTTTAGACATGTCAGGGGATGGAAACATGAACATTTCCAAGTCACTGAGTATGTATTGGACTTTATTTACATGAATTATGAAGAAATACAAAAGTTTCTTTCACCAAAACATCAAATCTAGTACTGGAGCGGTTAAAGGCAGAAATCATTCAGTTTTTGAAGAAAGCATGAAACTTGGTACAGTGATACTATAGGACCTAGGGATCATGAAAAAAAAATAGACCCCCAAAAAATAACGCCCCCTGGTGGCTGCAATATTGGATTAAAAAATGGCCATTATTTTCAACATATTTTTGCCTTTTACTTTCAAATTAAGGCAGATAAAAGCACAATTCCAAAATATTTACCCATGTTTTTAAGGTCAGGGAATCCCATGGACTCATTTTCAACTTTGTGAGATGAAGGCCATACTGGATTCCAAGATGGCCACCATTAAAATGAAGATTATGAAAAATATCAGTCCTCTGTAAAGATGGAAGCGTAACTGTAAAAGTTACCCATAAGTAATGAGGAGTCCAATTAACCTACTGCATGAATTGCCTAATGCTAGCCATATTGGATTCCAAACTGGCTGCAATTAAAATTAAGTATTGATTATCTCTATTTTAATGACAAATTCAAAATTCAAGCCTCAGGCCTTTGTATCTATGAAGTAGTGATTGCAATAGTTTCATTCACAATTCATCTACTAGATGTTTGTCATACTGGATTTCAAGATGGCTGCCATATTTCACTCTATTGTCAAAATATTTTTCTTCTATTTTTCCATGCATCCTACTTAGCATACAGTGCCATATATGTTGAGTATACATCAGAGAATTACCTTTCAAATTAAGTAACTGGTAATAAAGATCTATGTTTAAATCCTGGAGGCAGAAATCTAGTTCAAACATGTCCATGCACCATGGCAACTTTAAAGGTAAAATAAATGGGTGGGCTGCCAAATGACTATAAACAAGGCCAAAAGATATGGTTCGTATTAGCCATATCCAGCTAATGCCATTTCCACATTTCAGTTGAATTATTTTAGCCATAGTGGAATAATCTGTATCACTCCTGAGATACTTCATTATAAAGTGTGTTATTTACAAGGAATTACCTGCGCAAACTGATATTATTGACCCAAATTTATAAAAAAAAATAATTAAGATTATAACAAACAGCTGATTTATTGATTTATTATCTGTAACAGAACAAAACAGATTATTTAAAAAGCACAATGCAAAAACTGGAGATTTTTATGCTATCTTTGTTACAGAAAACTTGAATATTCATTTTTTTTTTCAAACAGAATGATTTAAAGTTGCATCAGTAAATGTTTAGTGCTTTAAAAACATATATTGTTCATTTATATTTCGTCCATTTCAAATAGCCCAAGTGTGGGGAAATCTTACCCAGATGGCCAAATGTCCAGCAAGTTTATAATTAAAAGTTGCCCTGCTGGCATGTGTCTGATCAATGTCAGAAGCTTATCCATCGTAGCACTCCCCATTGCATTTGTACAGCTGGGTGCAAGTATTTTTAGATAGATATTTAAGATATGCATTATTAAGCAAACAAGAGCTAAAGAATTTAAATAGGATTTTAAGTTGCACTTTTGCTTTGGAAATTTAGCACTGTCTTAACTGTAATCTCTGATGTATTGGGTGGCTTGGCAGCATAAAATAGTGCCATAGCATCCATATAGGTGTTTTTATTATTACATAACACTGGTATAAGAACCTCAAGACCCTTTGAGGTTGACTTTCAATGATATTTACTGATTTTAGAACCAAAAGTACTAATCTTTGATAAACTTCTTTCCCTGCATTACTGTCATTTTTAAGAAAAGCAAAGAAAAGTAAAAAACAAGGCAGCAGCCATCTTGAAATCCAATATGGCTGCCATATGACTAGATTCAGAACTTCACTGAAATATACCCTGATATTGAAAACAGTGATAGATGCTGTAATTACTGTCCTTTGCATATCAAAAAATGAAATAATATTAAAAATTGGTCAATTTCAGTGGCCATTTTAAAATTCAATATGGCAGCCACCAGGGGGCGCAATTTTTTGGGGTCTATTTTTTTCATGGTCCTTAGGTCCCATAGTATCCCTGTGCAAAGTTTCATGCTTTCTTCAAAAACTGAACCATTCTTGTGAAAAGTTAGCCTTAACCGCTCTACTATAGGCTTTCATCTGAAATGTACTTTCTGTCAAATTGTAGCTGAACTTTCAGGTCTTCTTTTTAGGAAAATCCGCCTCTACACCACTTCATCAGGAAGCTGGATTTTATATTTTTAATTAATTTATATCAAGTTGTAGAGATTTGCTTTCAGTTTCAGTTAAGGAAGATAATTTTAGAAAAAAAAAAAGAATTTGAAATGGAATAAACAAATTAAAATGTGTGAAATACCCAGTGTTCCAATACTTTTGAGGGCAACTGAGAAACAATGAGGAGCAGCATCTTACATCTCATATATAGCACAGCAGATAAGAGAATATTTAGAGTGGAATCCTGCAAATAGTGATACAAACATCAAAATTTGGCACAAATATTCCAGAGACATTAAAGTTTAAAAAAAAATGATTGGCCACTTGAATTTTCAAGAGGCAGCCAGGTAGGGATCAGTTGAAAAATGTGACTTTATCACTTTGAGCAGATGGAACCAGTTAATCAGTGAAATCACCTGGTGGAATCAGTGGCTGCAAAGAAAACCTGCACCCTCTTGGCCCTTTCTGGAACAAGTTGCCCACCCCTGGACTAAATCAAAAGATGCTCCAATCATATAGAAAACTACACCACATTATTTGCCTAATCATAACGATTCCAAAAAAGGTATAGTTTGGGCTATCTGTGACTGAATGTTATGGAGTTATGAGGTAAAAGCAGCAAGGTGACAAAGGTCAGATTCAGTTTGTACTGGGGTCAAAAGTTAAAGTTGCTCCATTAATTTTGCTCCAGGTGTATTTGTGCTGAATTTGATGCTTGTATCACCATATGAAGGATTGTTTCAGTTATCTGCTGCACTAATAGGCCAACAACAATAAGACACCCGACTTAAGGGAGAAATGCTGCTTTTAACAACCTGGGCCTCATTTCTGGCATAAAATATGGTAATTTACTCACCAATATAAGTGTGGTGTGATTAGAAGTCCATAGTTCAAATGACGTGTTTAGTTCAAATCTGGAGCAAACATTTTTCTTCTTCTATTAAGGTAGAGTATAACTTTTTGTGGTACAAAGCACCAACTACTGGACAGGAGGAACCTCGCAGTCAATGTGACTCACTAATTTCATAATGCAGGTATTTCAACCAGACGTGTGGTGCTGTGACATGTCAATCATCTGTGTCCAATCAGATTTCAGAGTGTCCAGTGAAACCATGGCCTTCGCTCTAGCTCCACCCATGCCAGGAAGTGTTTGACATTTGAACATTTCCTGTTTCACTGTGACTGATAAATTGGCACTTCATGTTTGAGTGTGAGCTTGCCACTGAGTTCCAGCGAGATTCCATGGGATCTCGTCTGTCAATCCAGGAAGCGTTTGATATTTGAACATTTCCTGTTTTACTGTAGATTTGAAAATTGGCACTTCCTGTTTAGGATGCCCTGTACCATGAGTGAGCTTTGCGACGCTTCGCTCATATTATTATTTTATTTAATTTTTTTTGTCTTGGTGGATCATTTTCATTGTGTACAGATGCTGCTGAGTCTGGCTGTGGTAAAGGCTGCTGTGAATGAAGCGCTGTGACTCCTTAAACTTTTAAAGCTCTGGTTGCTCTGATGAGCTCCGCTGATTTGATCAGACCTGATTGATCTGGTCATCTGATGAGCGCACGGACATGGAGTGATGGCGCTTTTATTTTGAAGAGTCACAGTGCTTATTCAGGTTTGATCAGACCTGATCGATCAGGTCGTCTGATGATCGCACGGATATGCAGCGACGGCGCTTTTATTTTGAAGAGTCATAGCACTTATTCAGGTTTGATCAGACCTGATCAATCAGGACATCTGATGATCGCACCGACATGCAGCGATGGCGCGTTTATTTTAAAGTAACAGCGCTTATTCAGGTTTTATCAGACACAGAGAGAGAACAAGAGAGAGACAGAGAGTGACTGACCTGCTGTTTCTGTTGTGTTTCTGGATTTTTGAGTTGAGGTTCGATTCCCTGTTCTGAGCACACACACATCCATCAGTTACATCAGCTGTTCTAAGCACACAGAGGCGCTGCAGCTGTGTGATCCTGTTCTCCAGCTGATTCACTCTGGATGCTCGCACTCAGTTTTTGGTTGTGTACAGGAGCGCGGTGGTGCAGAGACTTGCATGCAGTAACGCTGTGCTGCGCAGACCTGCTTAAAACTGTGTCCAGCGCTCTACGCTGAAGAAAAATTAAACATGTTTAATTTCTTCCGTCCTACGGACGTAGCCCTCAACATACTGCTGCGTAGGGAGAAAAACTCGATGCAGAGCTGCTAAAAGTGGATGTAGAGCTGCTCAACTCAGCGTAGACGATACATCACAATACGCAGCTCTACGAATATGCCAGTGCGAAAGGGGCTTAATGAAATGTCTAAAAATGACATCCACTCGACACATGGCTTCGATATTTTTGGAGGCACCTTTAGCTCCACTGCTCCTGTATATTTGCTCATGACTCAGGTACAATCACATGGAATGAGAACAAACAGCATCATCAACATCAGTGGCAGATGAGAACACGTGTCGAAATGACACCAACACGTGCAGTGACTGAGAACTGTGACAAACGAACACGGCATTCATTAACCAACTAGTCAGTAGTGCTTCTCCTGCCTGAGGGAGGCTGAACAGTCATTCTTTTTCTCCACATCAGTCTCTTCCGATTACAGCAGTGTGTGTGTGTGTGTGTGTGTGTGTGTGCGCGTGCGTGTGTGTGTTGGGGCAGGGGGTGTTGAAGTGTAGGAGCAAGGAACAAATGAAGGAAGAGGTATAGGCAGAGAAAATCTCCTCAAGGGCTAAGCTGAGGTAGGCTGGGGGATAAGAGCTTGACCAATTAAGCTGGATGACTCCTCAGAAAATTGGAATGAACAGCCTCAGTCTTTTCATCAAAATTCAGTGCCATCCAGCACTTAAAATGAAAAGCTGAAAAAAAGGAGTTCTCAGTTTGGTGACTGTTATACCACAGGCAAATTTGTGTCTGTGGTAAACATTCACACATGGCAGTGCAAAGCTGCAAACAACTAGCGTGCTTGCTTCCAAAACAGAAGCTTCTTGGTTCAAGACCACCTGTGCCTCCATATACATCTACAGTTGCAGCAGGAAGGGCAGCCAGTGTAAAATTTATGCCAAATCAACATGGCAGATCCACTACAGTGAAACCGAGAAAAAAAGTGTAAAGCCAAAAGATGCTATCCATAGGCTCATGCAGCTGTGCAGTAGGAAGAGACAGAGATTAGTCTAATTTTCAATCAGCTTATGACCTTGACTCACTGCTGCTGTTTAAGCCCTTGGTGAACCAGGAATCAACCCCTTTTGTGTAAATATGCTGCTATCAAACAACCTCAACATCACAGCAAGACTCAATTCATGTATTTTAGCTAGATGTAGCAGTAGTGAAGTGTAGATTTTACGTGCACTTAACAGTGCATGCAAAACACACAATTACTTTTTTACACATTGATTTCAATGCATCAAGATTTATGCAGCTATTACCTTAAAAACAACTCACCAAAACAGTAAATCTTTTTTTCACACTATTATGTAAACTTTGCAATCAATCTACAGTTCACTGGCGTGCAGAACAGATCATGGCTTGACTGCATGTGTTACACCACTGGTGGTACCTCACCTCACTAGAGGCCAGTTCGAGAGAGCACTAGATGAGAAGTGAACATGAAATTGGACAGAAACATGAATTGGACGGCTCCTTTCAGTCGGAAGACAGTACAGAACACAACTCCTGAATTTGAACATCTCAACTAATCTTGATGTTTGTTGTGATTTGGCACTATATAAACTAAATTCAATTCAATTGAATTGAATTAAACTGACATGTTCTTGGAATAAAAGAAAGAAAAGCAGGTCCTTCAGTTCAAAAGATGTTTAGCTACAGTTAAACATTCACTGTCCCCCACGAATGTTTTATCTACTCAATACAGCCACACAATCATTACCTACATACCAAGTTCAAAGAAGCCGCAGCCACATTCAGCAAGATTGGACAGATGCTCCACACCAGTACAAACCTCAGGTTTCTTACTAAATGTGTGGTTTAACAACCCATTTGTGCTCAGGTCAGATCTTCGAATATGGCCTTTCCAGTTTCTGAGGTCCTCAGGACCGAGGCACCTGCATGCTGAGACACGCGTGTTCTCTTATGATGCAAGTCATACCACTCTTCTGAGTCTCCCCAAGTAACCATTTGTTTGACAAAAAGGCATTCCAGTAGTACACATGGATCCTCCAATGACTTTGTAGCAAAGACATCCAGTCATTGCTTTCAGTTTCTGTAGATCATCCAGATCTCACATCCATACAGTAACAGGGCTAATCTACAGAGCACCATTCTACTACAACTGCCCACAATCCAAAAAGTGAAAAAACAGGATAAATGGCCTAATACAGCTTGCCCCCGAACAAGCTGGTTTATAAAGTGCAGATCTGGCAACTGGCTGGCTTATAAAGTGCAGACCTGGTAACCCACCCAAAAATGAATGAAAGGAGCTGCACCCAAGGCCAGAAGTATTGTTGCAATCACTGAATCTTGGCTTAAAGATGATCTCATGGATGAAGTTCAAATGGAGGGATATGAGCTGTATTTTGTAAACAGAAGATATAAAAAAGGCGGTGGTATTGCTCTGTATACAAAAACAGATCTGATGTGTACAATTGTTGAAGAAATGACAATTATGAATGATGTCATAGAAATTGTAACAGTGGAACTTGTACATGAAACATCTAAGAATATTTTAATCAGTTGTGTATACAGAGCACCAGATTCTTGTGTTGTGAAATTTACAGATAAAATAATTGAATTATTCCATCAAATTAAAAACAAAACGCTTTTTATGTGTGGGGACTTTAATATTAACATAGAAAGCTCCAGCTGCCAAAGATTAAGTGATTTTGTGAATACAATGTATAGTTTGGGGTTATTCCCCTTGATAACAAAACCAACCAGAATTACATCGCAAAGTGCAACGGTAATTGATAATATATTTACAAACAGAACAGATGAAATTATCAAGAATGGGATCTTCATGACAGATATTAGCGACCATTTACCAATTTTTTCAATATTTAAATATAAAAATAGGTACAACAAAAAAACTGATATAAACTTTAAAAGAGATAAGTCAGTAAAAGCCTTAGAGGCATTAAAATATGACCTTAAAAATCAAAACTGGGAAGAAGTTTATGTCAGTGATGTTAATGTAGCATATAACTCATTTATGAAAATATTGATGAAATCATACAATAAAAATTGTAAATTAATTGAAATTAGTAAGAAAAGAGTAAATAAACCATGGCTGACAAAGGGAATAAAAAATGCTTGTGCAAAGAAAAACTATTTATACAGGTGCTTTTTAAAATTGCAAACAAAGGAATCAGAACATAAATACAAAAAATATAAAAATAAACTATTAACAATAATTAGGAAACAAAAAAAAGATTATTACAGTGAAAAACTAAATAAGAGTAAAGATAATATGAGGGTAACATGGGGAATTATAAAAAGTGTGATTGATAGTGATGGAACGAAAGAAACTATTCCAAATTACTTTGTTAAGGAAAATAAAGAGATATATGATATAAAAGAAGTTGCAAATGGGTTTAATGATTATTTTTCAAATGTAGGGTCAAGTCTGGTGGGAAATAAACCAATAATAGAAGATAAATTATGTACATTGGTAAATACGGTCAATAGTATTTTCCTGGACAATGTGGAAAAAGATGAAATAAGAAATATTGTAAAAAAACTGTGTAAGCAAAAGATCAACTGACCATGAAGATTTAGACATGATGACTGTAAAAAGTATAATAGAAATTGTTATTGAACCATTTACTTATATTTGTAATCTGTCTCTGTCAACTGGGGTTTTTCCAGATGAAATGAAAATTGCTAAGGTAGTCCCATTATATAAAAATGGAGACAAACATAATTTTTCTAATTACAGGCCAGTATCATTGCTTCCACAGTTTTCTAAAATTATGGAAAAAGTTTTTGTAACAAGATTGGATAAATTTATTGAGAAACATCATATTTTAAATAATGCTCAGTATGGATTCAGAACAAAACATTCGACAGCTATGGTAATTATGGAACTAATAGAGAAAATATCAACAACAATAGATAATAAGGATTATTTTGTAAGTATTTTTATTGACCTGAAAAAGGCTTTTGATGTTATAGACCACTCAAGATTGCTCCACAAGTTACAACAATATGGAATAAGAGGTGTTGCACATCAGTGGGTAAAAAGCTACTTAGAAAATAGAAAACAGTTTGTTCAGATAAATAATACCAAATCAGAATTGTGTAACATTATTTATGGAGTACCACAAGGATCGGTACTTGGACCCAAACTGTTTATTTTGTATATCAATGATTTTGTGAATGTATCCAATGTGCTTGGCAGCATTTTATTTGCTGATGATACAACGCTATTTTACTCTGGATCAGATATACAGGAAGTAGCACAAGTGATAAATACAGAGTTGGAAAAAGTTAAACATTGGTTTGATATAAACAGATTGTCACTAAATATTAATAAGACAAATTTCATATTGTTTAATGATAGAGCGAAAGAAAATAATGTGTCATTACAAATAGATGGAATGGATATACAAAGGGTAAAAGAAATGAAATTTTTAGGAGTCATGATTGATGAAGATCTTACATGGAAGTCACACATAAATTACATAAAAGGAAAAATAGCGAAAGCCATTGCTGTTTTGCATAAAGTAAAATATTCATTAAATAGTTATGGTTTATTAACATTGTACAATTCATTGATTGTCCCATATTTAACTTACTGTGTAGAAATCTGGGGATCAACATATACAACCTATATACAACCTTTATTTATTTTGCAGAAAAGAGCTTTAAAAGTGATTAGTAACAGTGGTTTTAGAGATCCATCTAATCCATTGTTTATTAAGTATAGGGTACTTAAATTTCATGATTTAGTCGATTTGAAAATATTACAAACGATGTACCAAGTTAATAAAAATACTTTACCAACAAACATTCAAAATATGTTTGAAAAAAGAGTAAGTAGTTATAAATTGAAAGGAATAGAAGTCTTTAAAAAACCAAGATTTAGAACCAAAGTAAAGGAAAGGAGTATTGCAGTAAATGGTGTCAAATTATGGAACAATCTTAATAAAGAAATTAAAGAATTAAGGTCGCTTAAATTATTTAAAAAACATATTAAATTAGATGTATTAAGTAAGTATGAAACTATGAAGTAAGTCAGTGGGCTGCAAGAAAGTCAAAAAAAAAAAAAGTAAACTGTTAATAATGTTTGGAGTGTCTTAAGTTTAAATGTAACCTGTCAGTGATGTAATCTATTAATTAATGGTCATAATTATGAAATGGGTCAGTGGTATGTGACAAGTTAAAGAAATGCAATCTGTTAAATAATGTTGACTATGATGCTGTATATTGAAAGATTGTATTGTTAAAAGGGGCAGAAATCATAAGACTTGTTCTTCTTTCTGCTCCTTTTCATTCTGGTATTGTGGTGCTTTTGTTTTTTGCTTTTCTGTTTTTCTTTTAAATGAATGAAATAAATATTAGAAAAGAAAAAAAGAAAAAAAAGAAAAAGTGATCAAGTTGTTCAACTTTGAATAAAAACACAACAAATGCTGCTTTGGCTTCAAGGTTTTACCCAGAGGAAGCATGATCAAACAACTTTCAAGCTGCAGTCACAATGAATACCTTGTTTAAAGAAGTTCAAACATGATTGAAGCTGTGAAGACTCCACATAGCCCAGTTACCACGTACTATCAAGAATTTCGAGAGACTCGGATGAAATTTTTCAACATTTCAAAAATTGCACCCCGATATCAAATCTGGTGCTGATGATGACCGTAACTACAACATATACCAATATTCAAGCTTGACAAATATGGATCAAGAAATTCCTATGACGCTTCAAAATGTGCCCCGATTTGGTATTCGGGATTAAACAGGATGGAATGGCACTCTGTGAAGTAGCCACCATAAGTCTGGAAACTCAAGGACACTGTTAGGCCTTTGTGCTATTGCAAAAGTATCAGTGTCAACAAACACCTCTGTTCAGCAACTTCATGGTAGGGATCCAGCATAAAACTTGTGCGAAATCAACATGTCAGATACAGTGTGGTGAAATCAAACAAAAATGGGACAACCCAAAAGAAGATATCCATAGGCACATGCAGCTGTGCAGTAGGAAGACAGGGAGATGTGTCTAATTTCCCCTTGGGGAAGCAAGAATCAGTCCTGTTATGATCAGTTCTCCATAAGTTCTTCCAAGGTGTATGTCTAAAGCTGATATCTCTAAAGCTCTAAAGCTGATATCTCAGCAATACGAATGCGACTACCGAGACTAGCGAATCTGTCAACAAGTTGGACACTTTCACCACAAACAGATAAATTTGTGATGGCTAACTCCAGGGAGCTCGTCAATGCCTGAACCATAGTATTGTTCTTGAACAATAACCAACTCAGACACTCCAATACCTCACTCAGCTTTTCAAGTACACTGAACACAACAATTGATTCCGCAATTCATGTGTGCATGACCTTGAGATAGGTGCCTTTCTCAAACAGAAATGGAAACTAAGTTGCTGAACTCCACAATCCATCACCCAGTCCATGCAAGCACTGAACAGAAGAGGAGCCAGAACAAATCACTCATGAATATCAGAATTCACTGTAAATAATTCAGAGACTCTGTGCCTACTCTACACGAGTCTAAACACCTGTAGATAGGCTGGCTACTATGGCCAACATCTTGGGGATCTCACAAATTCTCAGGATGTCACACAGAGTAGCCCAATCACCTCAATGAAACACTATGTGAAACTCAACATTTGCTGCAAAGAAACAGTGATGATATTCATGCTTGCTTTTAATGAGTACCAGTACAACAAGGATGCAGCTAGACGGTTTACTTCTTGATGCCAGTCAACTTTGGCCACTCAGGAACAAGTAACTAGGACGTCAACATACAACTAGTTACAGTTACAGTCAGTTACAGTGAGCAGTGTATAAATTCTGTAGTTATGCATTCCAGGCATTCACCTTTTCCTTTTCAGAGAGAGCCAACCTGTCCATTCCACTGTCGTGGGATGAACCCTGTTTCTGAGATGGAAGCAAAGATTCTTTGCAATGCCAGAAAAACATGTCCATGTCATGATCCGGCCTTTTAGGGCCATCTGTCATTAGTCTGGATTCGTATTTCCTCTGTGCTCTTAGTCTTCAGTGTTTTTATTCATGTCTCGTCAGGTCATCATGGTCATGCTCATGTTATCATTGGTTTTGTTTCTGTTCATCATTCTTTTATTTGTGGTCTTCTGTGTAGTTTTGTTTTAGTAGCTGTTTTGCCATATTGTTTTCATTTATTGTGTTGCCTTTTAATTTTCGCTGTTGGTCTCTTAGTCACTTCAGTCTTAGTTTGATTCTGTTTATCTTGTTTATTGTATTATGCTTTTGTCACTGGTTTGGTTCTCTGTTGATGATTTTGTAGTCCCTGGTTTTGCTTCATTTATTACTTTCTGTGTTTAGTATCGGGTTATGTTTCTTTAGTTATTTATTGCATTCTCTGTTTATCATTTATTTTGTGTAGTCTTTCGTTTATATCATCCGTATTCTTTAGTCACTGGTTTTGTGTTCTGGCATTTATTTTCTGTTTGACTTGTAGTTTGCTTTTCCATCTCATTATCTGTTATTTACTTTTATACTTAAGCCAGTATCTGTTCTGCTTTAGTTTTGTATCATAATCTTTATTTGCTTATCTTTCTTTTTAGAATGGTCATACTATTTCTTTGGGTGCTCCCTTTGTGTTGTTCACATCTATTATTGTTTGTTTTGAGCACATCACGTTTGTCACGTTTTTTTTTTCTGTCACTTGTTTATCTTGCCCCAGGCTGCTTTGCTCTTTGTCTCACTGCACCCTCTTGCACCTACTCTTCTCTTTCTTGGTCACACCCCCTTCTATAACCTTCTGCACACCTGTTCCTCATACCACGCCCTAATTAGTCTGCCACTATTTAAACCCTCACAGTCTCACAGTCCCCCGCCAGACTGTTAAATGGTATTCACTTTCCAGCCCTCACACCTTGTCTTGTTTTGCCTTGTGATCAGCCTGCCGGTATTTGCCTTTGTTCTGTCCGCGACCATGTTTTTGTCTTTGCCTCTGAATGCCACCAGGCCGTGTATTTTGACCTCAGCCTTTTTATTGGACCTAGCCTCAGTCTCCTGCCTGTCTGCACCTTCACTTCACTGCTGGATCACACATGTACCGAATCCCTGCTTGTTTCATATATTAAACCTAATTCTAACTGCATTTGCTGTGAGAGTTTGCATTTGTGTCCACTCGGTTAGTGCCACGCCTGACAGTCCACCTATGTGGAGAAGTATTATCCTGATACCACCAATCTTTCCCCACCCTCAGCTGTTTCATAACCTTTGCAATCTCACTGTAATTGGAACCGCAGATGTTTCACATCCTGGCAGCAGGCTCAGAAATGCATCTGTGTAACTCATGATTAAGTTCTTACCAACTCCAAGAGAAAGACAACAATCACTCAGCATCAACTGCACTTAAAGGATGTACACAGATACACAGTCACAGAAAATCATGAGCCACCAATCACCACAAAGCCATTGGACTTTGAAATAACTACCATGAGGTTATCATGAGATTCACTGGTAAAACTCCAAACTGGAAGTCTATGTGTAAGTGATTACAAATGCAAATGCTTTGCTGACTTTATCTGTCGCTAGTTTACACAGATGATCATTAGCTGTAGTTACTTGCATGTATCTCTTTTTCTGAGAAAATCAAACTGCAGTGCTTATTTTGTTGTTGCTGCAGTAATCTCCATGCAAACAAGACACCAATTTAAAGTATGCATTTCAAGTGTGATGAGGACAAAACTGCTTGCACAGAGACATGCCTGTCATTAAAAAGAATGACAAGAGAATCTACATTTATTTAAATATGTTTTCTATTTACGTTTTAAAGAGATATGAAAGGCTATTAGCCTGTTTTGCTTGGTACATCACATACAACGTCTGCTTAATTGACAAGTTACGTTTCATAATTTTAGTATATGGTGAATGAATGTGGCCAGCCTAGTCTGCTTGTGAACTGCCACACTGGCAAATATAAATGTAACCTTAAAAAAATTCTGTAAGGGCAACTGGCAAAAACTAGGATTCCTGTCCTGCTTTGATGAGTATAAGCTTTTTCGTGGTGTGTGCTGCTCCCTGAAACATCATTTTCAAAAGTGTACACAAAAAGAGTCGTAAGTACATACGCCACAGACTCCAAGAAAAAAATATTCATTGTCGAAGTCAGGTGAGCTGAGGGTCACCAAAGGTGCATGTGTCAAATGATCATATAACACAGAAACAGAGAGTGACTTTGGTGTGTGCACTGAATGGACAGGGGGTGTGGCCACCGACAGCAGCAGCTCTTGAGATTCTCTGCTTTTGTTTTAATAGACATGACCTAAGAACTGTCCACTGTGACACGCATGTGTCTGCTTGCTGTCCTCACGTGGACATACATAAAAATATATATTGGTGTTGTGACAGGCTGCAGCGAGCGAGCGCACAGCACGCACATTCACAAGCTGTCCCATTTTTTTTCTCCACAGCAGAGGCGTGATGTGGTGCAACACATTCCAGCTGTTTTTTTTACTTTTTTGTCCAAAACAGAGACGCGATGTGGTGCAGCACTTTCCAGCTGCTTGCACTGTGTGTCGTGCACGCCTGTGTGACCGTGTGTCCCTCATGACAGCAGGTGGAATGTTTCGTGGTTCCCCATTTCGTGTTTGGTTCGCGGATTTTCTTCCAGTTCCTGCATCTTTCGTGTTATGTGTGAAGAGGCCCTTAAGCATGCATCCAAAAAATTACATATATGCTGCTCAAAACTGAATTCCTTCAGTGATTTTCTTTTCTGCTCCAAAAGACTGTTTGTTTCACCAAAACTAAGTGTTAAAGTGGTGCTTCAATGGCCGAGATCACAATGTTTGAGAATAGCTTTACAGCAGCACACACACACACACACACACACACACACACACACACACACACACACACACACACACACACACACACACACACACACACACACACACACACACACACACACACACACACACACACACACACACAAAAGCCCTTCCAAAATTGTCAGAAGTGAATCTCGTCTATCATAACAGCATACAGTGATGAAAGCTCAAACACAAAGAAATGAATTATAATCCACCATGCAGAAAACCAGAATAAAAACTGTGGTTGCTATAATTTGGAAGAGAAGCTAAACTATCTGTCTTTCAGGGGCTGCCTGGATGGAAGGCAAACGCATGCACTTTCACTGGCTGTACGCTTTCTAGAGTCACAGTTCATCTCATCAGTGATAATGGAAAGCTGTTGCCTGGACATATTTAAAGTGACTCTTTTGGGTTAAGAGAGAGAGAGGAAAAAATAATTTGCATCAGGGAAGTACAAAAACTTCAATTAAGAATCTTACCACCGAGTTGTGATACTGTGCGCAGAATACCTGGTGTTTCAGACCAGCTTCCAACATGTTTGCAAAGACTGAAACATCTAAATCTCATAGCGTTACGGAATCACCATTAAATCTCTTCATGCAAATGAACACACGTATCCTCCAACATCTTTGCCAGAAAAGTGAAACCACACACATTCATGGCCATTTAAAATTATGATGCTCTATCAAATATGCATGGCCCTTTCTCGCTTCCCATCTTCTTCATCAATAGCTATCGACTGGTCCTGAAATAGCAATCCAAAGTGACCTGCGGCAAAATATAATCTCTGGATTTTTGTATTTGCGTGAACGTACCACTGAGGGTGTACTGTTGTGATTGCCTGCCATTTCTCATTAGGACCAACAGCAGCATTGGCCTTTGTAGCATTAGCGAGGATCATGAGTGAGAAAGACTGGAAAAAAAAGAAAAAAGCTGTGGGTGTGTGGTTGGAAGAGAAAGATAGAGAGAAAGAAGAGCAGCAGGGCAAAAGAAAGTGTGATGAAGTGAGTAAGTAAAAGACGGAGATAAGAGAACCGGTTGGACAAAGAGAGATTCAAAGACAGAGGCGTGATTAAAACTGAGAACAGAAGAAGAGCTGAGGGTGGCGATGCAGGAAGCTGCCATCTCTTTCTGTTCTGTGGCTTTCTTTGGCGTTCTGCCTTTGAGGCTTCGTGAGTGTCACATTAGGATCATCCATTTGAGGATGTTAGACAAGCCTTTGATATTCTTTGTGCATACACAAACAGAAGAGTGGAGTGCTCCTTTGACAATTATCAACTCCACAGAAGTATCGTTTTATATTCTGAATTTCTTGCCGGCAAAGAAGAATCTTACTATCAGAGGGTGCATTAAACAAAAAGAAAAAAGGAATATTTAAATTTTACCTGTTCATATTTTATCACTGAGGACATGAAATTGTTGTTTTTCCTTGCCACCGTCATGATAACACCTGTGTCTAGAATAGGAACTGAAATGCAATAATGCTGTATTTTTACCTTGGCTGGGTTTCCTTTCACAAGGCAATATTTCTGAGTGGCCCACAGCTTGGAAAGGTGCCTTGGATGAGTTTGGCATTGTAGTAGACAGAGCTGCAGTTTGGTGCATCTCGCCTGATTTATTTCCCCAAGTAGCTCTCACTTAACATCTGTTGTTGCGGAGTCCACCTGAGCAGTCACACCACAGACAATGAAAAAGTACCTTTTCCCGGAGCTCAGTGGACTCTTCACCACCTCTGCCCTGCGCAGCCCGGGGGCATGCTTTGAGCAAGCTTGGTGTATCTTCACCTTTTGATATTTTGTGATATTCTTTGCCGTGAAAATTGGACGCCAGGGTGTGTTGAGCCATCTGGGAGTCCAGCCAAGCTACCAAAAAGTCTGAAAATGTTCAGAACCTGCACAAGTTTAACTACATTTCCACCTTGTCCTAAGCTGCTCTGAGTAACTTGCCAAGGCGCGCATGTGCAGTGTTGAGGCACCGCTGAGGTGGCTTGGGGTTGAGCTCATCCAGGAGTAGGAGCTGCTTTAGGAAATCCATATACATGCATGCTCTCTGGTCACTGGTCAAAAGGTGTACCAGGATTCGCACCATAGCCACATCTTTGGGTGTCTGATAGATGATAATATCACATGCACTGCTCGCCTCGACTGGATTCCTGACATGTTTTTAAACATAACACCGTACTACAGACTGTGAACTGTCTTCAGCAGTTCTCTGTAAGTGTTTCACTGATCATGCATCACTTCAAAGTGATGTGGCTTTTCACAAGCTGTACAGTGTTGTCGTTGTCTGAACGGAAAAAAAATCACTAATACGCATCAGGACATAATGCCATTTGATCACATCAAGGGGGAAAGCGAACCAGAGTCTGTTTCATCTGGAATAAAAAGATCAGGTGTGAAAACAACCTAAAATATTCAACGGAATATGTTCTGAGCTTCTTGTTGGCATCCCTTTTTAAAAAAAAAAAACTTGGTAGATAGAGTGGGTAGAGGAAAAAAAATGAAATGCCTGACACTGTATGAATATTAAACACCGACAAGGAACTTCTTTCTCACAAAGTCTTCGGCCTTGTGAGCATACTTTCAAACAAGTTGCTGAATCTATGTAGAAAGATGCTTGAATATTCTTGAAGAACAAAAAGGTCATGGGTCATCTACAGAGGAATGAATGAATGAATGAATGAAATTGCTTGATAGTCCTTCAAAGTGTATATACATACCTGAAAAACAGTGGATATTTTGCTATTCATCCAAGAACCCTTGTTTTTTTTTTTTAAATCATCATGGATTTTTGTATTTATTTATATATTTTTCTCAAGTGGGACACTAAAGTGAGCTTGTGGCCAGAGGCTGATAGGTTGAAGTCCCTGATGTGACAGGAAAAATTACTGAGGTATCCATAAGGAAGGTTTCAAACCCCAAGTTGTTCCCAGAGTGCAGCTGAGTCCTTTGCATTGCAGCATATGAGAGTGCATTTGAATGTCCAGTTCAAAAGCACTGAGTATCTGTATCTATATCATACCTCTTTATTGACTAATTATCAAAACTTAAAAGTCAGTGTGCCACTCTCAACTTTGTTAAAAAAATGCACATCATTTCTATTACACTGCCTCACATAATCAAACACAATTTAACATAAAACAAAGGCAGTCTGAGTGAACACAAAATACTAATTTTAAATGATAACTTCACAACAGCGCATTTGCTCATGAACTTCAAAATCCACAAATCTATTCAACTACATGTATACCTCAGTTTAGGAATAGACAACCACAAGGCTGGTCAGTGCTTGCCCTCTTTAATCAAATCATCTCCTAACTCTTCATGATGAATATTTTTTTTAGCAATTTCTGCTTCAGTGACAACTGCAAATTCATGGATTATTACTCCTGAATGTAGGACAAAGGATTCATTTACTTTATACTGACAGAAAACTTTTTAACATGTTTTTATACTCACACATTCTCAGGTTCAACCATGATGATCAAAAAACTAAAACAGTGAGGTGTACAGAGGATTTTCTTTCAAGATTTATCTACAGAAATACAATAGTTATTTCAGGAACATGACCACCACCCAGCCATTCAATGTAATGTTTGTGATATTGCTAAACATGTAAACATTACAAGCAAAGCATGATCCTTATTCCTGTTCCACTAATGCAGTGGTTTCTAATATGGGGGCACATCGTCACTTGGAGAGAGGTATTGCAGGGGGCTGGTATGGCAAATTAATTTGGTTTACTGCAAACAAAAAATATGTTACTGTAGGATTTTTATGTGTACGGCACAGTGGATTTTTGGTTAACACTGTTACCTCACAGCAAGAAGGTCATGGGATCGATTCCCACCTGTGGCCTTTCTGCATGTTCTCCCCGTGTTTGCGTGGGTTCCCTCCGGGTGCTCTGGCTTCCTTCCACATCCAAAAGACATGCAGGTTAGGTGGACTGGAAACTTTAAATTGTCCGTAGGTGTGCGTGCGGTTGTGAATGTGTTTGTTTGTCTATATGTGGCCGTGCAATAGACTGGCGCCATGTCCAGGGTGTCCAGGCTGCCCCCCCCCCCCCCCCCCGTGACCCTTAATAGGAGTACGCGGTTGAAGGTGAGTGAGTGAGTGAGGATTTTTATGTATGCTTCAGCTACATTGTTGTTTATGATACACTAAGCAAAAGGGGACAGTTAAATTTTGCATTAAATTTATATTTAGTGAAAAATGATGTAAAAAATACTTAGAGTGCATCTGGAAAGTATTCACAACACTTCACTGTTTCCACATTTTGTTATGTTACAACGTTATTCCAAAATGGAGTAATTCATTTGTTGCCTCAGAATTCTACTTGCAACCACCCTAACCCTAATATGAGGAAAAAATGGGATGTTTTGGAAATTTATTAAAAATATACAAACCTCTTTGTCCAGTACTTTGTTGATGCACCTTTGGCAACAATTCAAGCCTCAAGTCTCTTTGAATATGATACCATGAGCTTGGCTCACCTAACTTTGGGCAGTTTTGCCCATTTCTCTTTGCAGCACCTCTCATGCTCCATCAGGTTGGATGGGGAGTGTTAGTGCACAGCCATCATCAGATCTATCCAGAGATTTTCAGTCAGATTCAGGTCTGGGCTCTGGCTGGGACACTCAAGGACATTCACAGAGTTGTCCTGAAGCCACTCCTTTGATATCTTGGCTGTGTGCTTAGAGTCATTGTCCTGCTGAAAGATGAACTGTCTGTTGTGGCTGGCGTGCCTGGCTGGCTTTTGTCTGTCTTTTGGTTTTCCTTCCAGGTGGTGCGCATTTGGGACTGAGTGGCTGTGTAGCTGAGTTTATCAGGACCTCACCCTGATCACCTGAGGCTGATCACCTGCGGCTCGTCAGGACTCACAGCTGTGGTGCATCTACATGGATTGGAACATGGTGGCATTTAAGACTGGAGTACACAGTGTGTATTTGCCAGAGACTCGACCTTGTGACCAGACGGGTGAGATCGTCGTCTCAAGAGCCATCTCATCATCAGTGGATGCAGAGAACGTCCAGGTTTGATGCATGGTCTGTGAAAGAGGAGGGGGTGAGGTCTCACGCTCGTCAGCACACTTCCTGAGGTACGTTAGATGTTGTGACTAACATTTATACAGTCAGTAAATGTGGTGTCCCTCACACCTTATTATATTGAGCTGTATGTTAGTCATTTAAATCAGCTTCCACTGTAGTGGAGTTTTGTGAACAGGGTGTTCTATGCCTGCAGGGTGGGAAGCTGATTTGCAATTAAGCCAGGAAGTGTTTGCTGTTTGTACACCTTTGAGTAGTCTCTCTGTGTGTTGAGTGTGGACTCACATAATGATTTCTTCTTTCACAGACTCGGTTTGTCGCGGCCACCTGGGGGGTGTCGGCGGGGTCCTTGGGTCCGAACTGGTTCTGGCTCCGGACCGTTAGCGCTGCTGGGAGCGCACCACAATCCACCACGCCAGACCGCGCACTTTTATATTTTTCACATCACTGTTATGTTTATTAAACTCTGTTATCCTTTGTACCGTGCTCTGCTTATTTCATACTGGGTCCTTCAAACGCTGGTCGGTTCTCCGGGCTGCATCCGACACATAACACTGTCCCCCAATCTGAGGTCAAAAGTTCTCTGGAGCAGGTTTTCATCCAGGATGCCTCTGTGTATTGCTGCATTCATCTTTCACTCAGCCCTGACTAGTCTCCCAGTTCCTGCTGCTGAAAAACATCCCCACAGCATGATGCTGCCACTGCCATGCTTCACTGTAGGGATGGCGCCTGGTTTCCTCCAAACATGACACCTGGCATTCACACAAAGAATTCAATCTTTGTCTCATCAGACAAGAGAATTTTATTTATCATGGTCTGAGAGTCCTTCAAGTGCCTTTTGGTAAAGTCCAGGCAGGCTGCCATGTGCCTTTTACTAAGGAGCTGCTTCCATCTGGCCACCCAACCATACAGGCATGTATGGTGGATTGATGCAGAGATGGTTGTCCTTCTGGAAAGCTTTCCTCTCTCCACAGAGGAATGCTGGAGCTCTGACAGAGTGACCATGAGGTTCTTTGTTACCTGCCTCGAGACAACCCTGTCTCTGAGGTCTGCGGACATTTCCTTTGATTTCATGCTTGTTTTGTGCTCTAATATGCACTGTCAACTGTGGGACCTTATATGTAGACAGGTGTGTGTCTTTCCAAATCACATCCAATCAAGTGAATTTGCCCCAGGTGGACTCCAATTAAGCTGTAGAAACATGACATGGATGATCAGTGGAAACAGAATGCACCTGAGCTCAATTTTGAGCTTCATGGCAAATACTTATGTACATGTGATTTCTTAGTTGTTTTTTTTTTGTTCTTATAAATTTGCAAAAATCTAAAAAAAAAAAAAAAAATCACATTGTCATTATGGGGTATTGTGTGTAGAACATTGAGGAAAAAAGAATTTAATTCATTTTGGAATAAGGTTGTAACATAACAAAATGTTGAAAAAGTAAAGCGCTGAGAATACTTTCCAGATGGACTGTATTTTCAAGATGGAACGTACACTGCAGGGAACATAGGTTGTTGTGGTGTGAGGGTTTTATCCTGGGTCACTTTTGACCAAAATGTTTGATATATGCAAAGAGTGTATACTGTTGATAGGCGATACAGCATTTTGCTGAATCGCGCATTAGGAGTTCTCTGGGTGGAATCTTTGAAACATTTTATGCGGTAAAGGATGAAAGGATTTAGCTTCAGAAATTATTTAAAATATGGTGCTCTGTGAGCTGTTGCTGTTCATACAGACTTTAAAAACACAGCATTTATTTTTGTGTGTGTGTGTGTGTGTGTTCATCCATCCATTGGTGCACATGATATTAATTTACATTGAATCTCTGGAGATTTACCCAAGTATTTATGAGAAGTGTAGTGCCTTGATCCTTGCCTTGGCCTCAAGGCACCTTAAATGCCAAGATTGAGCATTTAAGGCATTTTCCAGGCTTCAGCCACGGCCTTGGATATCTTTGCCTTGGTGTTGGATATGCTGGCCTTGGTGTTAGATACCTTGGCTTTGGCCTTGAGGTTTATGTTGGCCTTGGTGTTAGATACCTTGGCTTTGGTCTTGAGGTTTATGTTGGCTTTGGTGTTAGATACCTTGGCTTCAGCCTTGAGGTTTCAAAGCCTTTGTTACATCAAGAAGATTCAAGGCATTTGGTATTTTTCTATTTTTACAAATATAGTTCAAGTGCCTAAACACATAACATTACTTTTACGGCAAACAACTGCAATTTTTGAAGTTACTTTCATAATGTATGTCTTTTGGATATAAAAACCCATGCATGCATTTAGTCTCATTTTGTGTGTGTGTGAGCTTCCAGATTTGTATTATCCTTTTTTTTATGCCTTGGCATGGGGTTTCAAGCATTGGCCTTGGGGAGTCAAAGCCTTGTTCTGGATCTTGGGTGTCAAAGGCTTGGTGTTGATGGCTTTGAGATCAACACTGATATTTATCAAAGCTAAAATATGCAATAGCGTTAACTAAACATAACCTTAAGATAACCTTGGACCAAGCTCACCTGGTGGGGACCTGCTTTATGACCACTCAGCTTACTATGAAACAGATTTCTGTTCCCATGATGGCTCTGATAAGGTTCAAGAGCATGCACTCTTGCTTATGGAATAGCAGTGCGTCCTGACTGGCAGCCACCCAGGCAGAGCTGTGGTCCACCCCATTCTCTTCATTACAATATAATGTATTATCACAGGCACATACACATGCAGACTTTCCCACATTATTTACAAAGCCAACACTGACAAAACAGATAATCAACAACTTCCCCTCTTGATATGTGTGCACTTAATCACAGTACTGGTGTTACTTTTAAGTGAACTCCTTAAATACCAAACCAAGATTGCTACACAGGGAGACAAAATGTTGATGATATCCACAAAATCTTTACAGACAACTAAACCTTCACTGCTGCAATTAGCCAGAAGCAGGTACAGTGACAACTTACGGAGGAGAGGCACACTGGCATTGGCTGTCCCCAGCATGTTGGATGCGACGCATGTGTAGTTCCCATAACGATCCTCTGTCATGTTGGTCACTGTGAGGACAGATCTGGAGCTGAGGTTCTTGATATCAATGCCGTGACCCCTGATAATCCTGCGGGGGGGACAATAAAGATTTTACTCCTTATTGAGATACAAAGTACCACGGAGGAAGAAGAATGAGTCATCGATGGTGCAAATGTTTGCCGTCCTTAGTGAATCTTCAGATTGCAACAGCACTTCATCACCCTCTTCTACTGTTCTATTTATCCCTTGGGCTGACACGTCTGCCTTGGAGAGATGCCTTAAAGGACTGAGGAAAGAACCAGCTGGGTTCCACTTGACATGTTTCTTATTTCAATGCAAGTCACATTACAATAAATCTTATTTCAGCTGTACTCACATACAGTATGTGCTGTGAATTTGACTAATGGCTCATTGTTTACATTGTTAGTCCGTGATGATCTTCAACAGCCTGTACAGATAAAAATTCACGGTGAGACAGCATATGCTGCACAGCACATCAAGGGATTGTTGTTGATATTATAACCGAGTTTCCATCAATGCAGCTGTTATCGCTAGTCTCACATTTGGCATTTTAAACAATATAAACCACCAGAGAGATGACATGTTTTTTAATTGAATTTGTATGTATTTGTTTCATTTGGAGAAGGAGCACCATCAGCCAGGTGTACCTGTAAATGCAGCCCAATCAATATGAAAGTGGAGAAGGAGCCCACAGGACTGAAGACTCGCCAAATCCTGGCAAAATTATGGAATCAGCATCCTTGCATGATGTTCACCCAGCTTTGTTACTTCATAGCAAATAAACAAAACAGAATGGCACTGGAAGAGTGCATACCTCTCACCAACATACCAAATCCCAGCCATTCTTAGATGTTAGCACTCTGCATATGCCTAATTTTTTAATTGACTTGGCTGTTTTGTTTGTTAGCAGTATTACCAATTACCAAACCAAATTTGTAGATTTTTTTGCCTTTTTAAGTTAAAATACATAAAAAATGAGTGAATGAATGAATAAATAAATAAATAATATCCTGAATCTATTCACTTAAATGGATCCACCCCCAAAATTAAGCAAAATACTGTAAAAAAATACTATTGTGAAAATTATGGTTACGCAAAAAGTCTACTGTAATATTTTATGTATTATCACATTTTCTTACAGTGACGTTCTGCCAACCACAACTATCAGTATTTTAGTTTCTGTGTAACCCTAGTAATAAACAAGAAAACAAAGAAACCAACAGAGATGCAAATGGACATGAATGAAAACAAAATCTCCTTGTCAGAGGTAATCACTGATATGACAAAAATTCAACAGCTGAACTTCTGGCATTGTGAAACATATTTATTTTGAGATCAAGCAGAGGAAAAAAAACATTCTTGAGAAAAATAGGGAATCATCATCAACAACAAAAATAATTAGTGAGTTACTGTTAAAACTTTCTTGAATAGTAGTTCACAGATCAGCCTGAAATGACTTCTTAGGCAAAAAAGCTTTGCCCTTGGTCCTTTTGTACAGTGCTGCACAATGCACTGTAGTCTAACTTGATTCAACATGCAGCTCCTGTGTAACCAGAGTTTGAAAAGGAAAGTTTTGCACAGAAGTACTCACACAGACCATGTTATAGTGATCACACAGTTATAGTTGCTATACATATGCAGTAACAGAAACCTGGCACAGAAACCTTTGTAATTACAGAGGTCAGACATTTCCAGTAGTTCTTGACCAGGTTTGCACACACTGCAGCAGGGATTTTGGTTCACTCATCCATATAGATCTTCTCTAGATCAGGTTTTGAGTTTCAGCTCCCTCCAAAGATTTTCTATTGAATTCAGGTCTGGAGACTGGCTAGGCCACTCCAGGACCTTGAAATGCTTCTTACGGAGCCCCTCCTTAGTTGCCCTGGCTCTGTGTTTCGGGTCACTGTCATGCTGGAAGACCTAGCCATGACCCATCTTCAATGCTCTTACCGAGGGAAGGAGGTTGTTTGCCAAAATCTTGCGATACATGACCCCATCCATCCTCCCTTCAATATGATGCAGTCATATTGTCCCCTTCCATTCTTTGTAGGTGGGAAAACTTGCAAATCGACAGTGTATCAAATACTTATTTGCTGTAAAGCCAAATTTAATGCTCCATGGTAGACCGTAGGATTCTATTAATGGTGGCTTCATCATCACCAAATTAATTTTCAAATGATGGAATGAGAAAAGTGTCCAACATTTCCCTGTACACCTGTGCACTGACTGCTGAGGTAATGATTGCCTCCTCCCCTGTTCCTTTAACTGATTTGCCATCACATATAATTTGCTCTACTAAGGTAAGGCCCTGATCTAAAACAGCACCAGACAAATATTCCAGAAACTGATTAATGATTCATTGCTAAATATCACTTTCATTCAATCATTCTCACATAATTTTTGCTTCTGTTCAGCCCACTGTAACCTTGCTTTATCCTTTTTAGCTATTGGTTGTCTCAAAATGTTATTGATATTTTTTACCAGTTTGTTAAATAGTTTAGCTGTGCATTTTCTATTTTCAAGTCATATTGCTTTGAGTTTCTATCCCAACTCTTCGACTTTCTTTTTGTAGTCAAGTTTCCTTTTACTTCGCAAGTCCAACAGCTCATTCAGGTCTGTCGGTGCTCTACAGACTGATTTGCATTAAACTTGTGCTGGTATTTGTGTTAGAAATGCCAATTACACATTTTTTTCCTGTACTTGTGAGAAGAAAGGAAATTAATGAAGAATGAATGTAATTGTTGGGCTATTAATCAAAAATGTATTTAACAGGTTTTAAGAGTATTGCTGTAATTTATGTCTCAAAAGTTTCCATGGTAACATGCAATATGTATCCATGTTCCACACTTTGACTCATAGGGTAAACCTACTTTTAGATATAATGAGACTGTTTTACAGAATAAGGCTGGTCTCCTGTCACCAATTTTTGCTTTCCCAATTCCAAAAAGAAGGAAATTGGGTCAGATTAATCACAATAACAGTATAAAGTTCTGTGTCATAATTGCATACATGATTAAAGCAACACTGAATCCAGCACCATGACACGGTAGCGGCTGGGCATACTCACAATGGTACTGTGTGAAGTCTATGTGCTAACCTCTGTGAGCATAATAACACATTATACAAGCTAAAATGTATCTGGTAACATGTGAACAATTGCTTTCTCTTTCTTGAGTGTGGCCTGAATTTCATGTGATCATGGATGCATACTGTATGTCATTTAAACAGGCCAGCAAACAGTGAATACATGGAACACACATGTATGCACACAGACTGATTACTGTGCTGTGCTGTGTTGAGTGTCACTGGCTGCTCCGGACAATGAAATCTCTCTACCGCAAAAACAGAAGATAATCTGAAGATGAGTGACAGTGCAAGCTCTTCTCTGCACGAAATACATCAGATTATTCAGTTTTGTCGATCAGGATGTGTCACAACATCACTTTTTTTTTCTTTTTTTTTTTTTTGCTGTTTCAAAAACTTTATTATTGGTCACATCATCCTGCAGCACCCCCATTACCACAGATTACACACAACAGTATGTCCTGATTGGGTATACAATTGTTATTTAAACCACTAAAGTAAACAAATGGATTCCAGAATTCAGCAAGAGATCTCCTTTAGCTTCCCAGTCAAGGTGCAAATTTCAAATTCTTCAAATTTCAAGCGATTGTTTAAAGTTGTAAGGCAAATCCTTTTGTATATTTTTCTATAGTTTTTGTATACTATTAATCATGTGCTTGTTATATTTTCAAGGATTTTATTTACTTAGGTGAAGTATTGTCTTGAGCTTTTATGATCCCATTTTCATCAATATAATGCTATTGCACTTTTTGTGTTGTATTTTATACTTCATTTTAACAATTCAACAAATCAATGCAACCAGTGGCCCAGGAAATTGGGCAAGGAGCCATGACTCAAGCCAATAGGTTGCACCTCACCCCCACAATCACAATGGCCAACACAGCACAGGGGCCACAAGCCAGAGGTCCAGTTTTTCTGTGCTCAGAATTTGTGGGTCATCTCAGTGAAGTCTATCTTGCCTCCAACAGCTGACACGTGCATTTTTTATTTGAAACACTGTGTGACTTTATATACACCAAGTATCTGAGAATGTGTTGATTCCTGTGCCATGGTGACTTTCTTAAATGTTAACTGAACAATCATGGATAATCTGAGCAAGAGTCAACGTTACTCCTGTCACACTGAAAACCCCCCCACCAGCTTGTGTATGCACATAAACACTAACATTTCCATTCAAGACTGAAAGCAGTGACATATCAAAAGAAAGATTTTCCTGTCAAAACTGTCAAATTGTTTTCAATAGTGGTAAAGTGGCAGCAGCAACACACTGATGGTGTGGCTGCAATCAAATGGAGCCAAAATACAGGATATGTGAAATGAATGACTGACTACCATACAATGTTAATGCTGCTCTAAAGGTACACACATTCTCCTTATATTAATTCATTATACATATAACTGACAAAATTACCATCTGTCCATGTAAAACAAGTCAGAAAGAACAAGTCCTTGAATTAAGCAAAGACTAGAATCATGCCAACTTGCCTCCTTAGCAATTTGAATAAATTGAACCCACCCCATAATTACAATTAGCACAGTGTGAGCTGATGATTGAAATTGTGCTCACTAGGAGTGGGTAAATGATGGGTAATGGGGGTAATTTGGTTTTTAAATTCAAGAAGTGACACTCGAATCTAGCTGACTGATGTATGTGCCACAAATGATTTAAACCAGTTCCCAGTAAACATTTTTATGGACGGAAAGTGAGGACACGGTGCAAATTAATTTTGCTGGAACATTTGTGTGCACTTTCCCCTGAGGCCTGAGGAACTAAAGAACAATCCAATGCCTTGTCTACTTGAAAATGCAAACAGAAAACATACCTTTTCTCTCACAAACTGTCTTTCACACACACACTTTGTCACTATGAAGTATGGCATGATTAACTGGCCATTAGTGTCAAATTCTAGCATGAAAGAACAGAGTTAAAAAATTCAATATCAACATAGCCCTGTGGAATTTATATTCCACAGTGTAGTGAGACATTTTTAACAGCCTGTGCAGATGAATATTTGATATTCTATTTCACAGTCCCAAAGGCTGTAACCAACTCCCAATTTTGGACATTTCACCTGTCACTGCTTACCACATGGATGAGCAACAATGTGCCATGACAGACCACTCACTCACTCACTCACTCACGTTCAACCGCTTACTCCAATTAAGGGGTGGGGGGGGTGGGAGCTGGCGACTATCCTAGCAGTTATGGGGCGTGAGGCAGGGTATACCCTGGACATGACGCCAGTCTGTTGCAGGGCCAATTATAGACAAACACATACATTCACACCTGCACGCACACCTACGGAAAATTTTAATGTTTCCAACTGACCTAATCTACATGTCATTACATGTGGGAGTAAGCAGGAGCAAATGCGGGGAGATCAGGCAAACTCCACACAGTAAGGCCACAGGTGGGAGTTGACCCCATAACCTTCTTTCTGTGAGGCAACAGTGCCAATCATTAAGCCACCATGCTGCCCCATGAGTCTCGTAATTTTCCTTCCAACCAGTCACCTTGTCATGTGGGTTCTTGACCATTCTGGGTGCATAGTTGCTCATAGCAGACCCATATTGGTGTACTTGTGTCACCCAAAATCTTAGTCTTTAAACTTCTGGTGTGTCCAGTCTTTCTGTATGGATGCAAGACCTGGCCTGAAACTAGTAACTTAAGACTGCAACTGGACATCTTTATGAGAATGTCTTTCTGGAGAACCCGAAGGTATCAATGGAATGACTTTATGTCAAATGAGCTGGTAGCTGGGCTTATCCGGGCCAGTGGACCTCTTGCCCCTGAGCATGATCTAGCATGCAAATGCCTCAGTGCTCACATTCTCTGAAACTGGAGCACACGGCTGGTAGATACACGGCTACATTTGGGAGACAGAGATGAAGCCCTTGTGTTCTTGGACAGTTGCCAATTGGAATGCAGGGCGGTCCCATAGGGTGGTGGATGTGACAATGTGCAACATGCTCTCTGACTTCACCTACCACAAACACGACTCAGCACAAAGTAGCCTCACCTTTTCTCACCCTTGTACCACTCAAATGCAGGAACAGGCACAGCAGCCGCCTCGCACCTTAGTAATGCCGTGCGTCCCAAGCCCACTCCACTACTTTTCATGTCATGGATAGCTGGGGCAACTGGTGAAAAAAAAGAGAGAAAACTAGTGAGCACGGAATACACACAAATAAAAATAAAACCACAAATTATCACACACATAGGAATTGCTTTTTAAAACTTGAAAACCGCCAGCACTGTGGCCAGCACATTTAACGTAAACTCAACACAAAGTCTACAGAGGCGGAGTTCGGAAGGCAAGAGGGCAGCCATCTCGTGTGCTTGAAAAATGAAATAAATTGCACTGCATGGTGATAAATGGCTTAATGGAAGTTCAAAGACTCAGTGGTGAAGGCAGGTTCTGTGAATGCAAAATGAGGCTCCTTTCATGTGCTGAAACGTGGTGTAAATCCCTTTGCCAGTTTCAGGAAGGCAGCTTTACACATGGATGCTTTCTAAAGTAACCCAGGAGTTTTGTACTTCAAATATTTACCCTGCTCAAAGTAACACAGACATGAAAGAAATGGAATTAAAGAATTAAAACTTAAAAAGAATTCTAACAAAAGCTGTATGTTAAATACCACCTGTGGTTGGACCAAAGCAGGCAAGCGCTGGACATCTTACTCATTGTTCAACGGTAGTAATAATAGAAATAACAATTAGTTGTCACATTTGTAATTATTGGTTATAATAGACTAATTAACAGAATAATATACACCCTTTTGAGACTGACTAATAAACAGTAAGTATGATAAGCAGCAGCTTTTTCTTTTTTTTAGCACAACTTGTTAACTATAGTTCATGTTCTACATGAATCAATAAGTGGAGAGGCAAAGGAAAAGGAGAACCACTCATAAGTTGACACAAGCTTCATTCTGAAATTTAGTGTTGTGTAAAGTTGGCTTGACTCCCCAGAGCCCAGGAAATTATCCAACTTAAACAAAATGCCCCCTTAGAGTCTGTCTGTTCACTGAAGGTCCTGCAGCTTGCAGCACATTGCCAAGCCACGTCTGAAAGTATGATGTGGACTATTTATAGTCTTGACAATGAGCCTTGAGAAGCCTGTGAGTCAGAGTTCTAGCCTGCAGGTAGTGGAAGGTAGTGCAGGCCTGCAGGTAGTGCCTGCAAACCTCTACTTGCACATGTGTCTGGAGATGTACAATGCAACCTCAGTATAAACTACTGCTGTTTTGCCAGATAACACAAAGCGGATGTGCTAACGGGCAACACACCCTCTATGTTTCAGCAATGTGGGAGTACCAGTATGCTTTATTTTAGCACAAATTGTATGCAAATTGCATAATTTTAAAAATCATTTGCACGTGAATACTTCCAAAACTGTGTCTTTGCTTCTAATTTAGAATACACAGAATAGCTGATCTTGGGCAGTCTGAATGCAAACCTGCAACAGTGGTGAGATGTGGTGGAATGCAGCAGATGTGTGCAAAGAGAAAAAGATGCATGAGTGCATTTGTATATATGGAGTATCATCACGTGGGGGAGCCACTGCAAGGTGACAGTGTGCTGTGTGATGATAGATGACCTTCCTCCAACCTTCTTCTGTTTCGTAATGAGCATATTTGTAAGACTAGTATATGTTGCCTTTCTGTCCTTGCATATGTGTGCCAATTATAGTCTTATTTTGCCTTCCTCTAGTCTGAATAATGCAAAGGATTTGAGGTACTTAATGAAGGGATGGGCTATGCTAAAGCTTCTTGTGTTCATTTATCATTGTACAAAATACTGGATGCCATGCTGGGGGGTATTAGTAGACCTTGGCTGTGTGTGCATAACCATGTGGGTGTCTGTGTGATATACAATCTCAAAGCATGAAACCCTTTTCTAGCTAGATTTTTCCTCAGAAACAAAATTAACTTTAATCACAAGGCCAATTACATTACCCACAAACAAAATTGCACACATCACCAACACCACAGCATAAGAGCATGAATAACTTACATCAAATGTGGCCAACTATGTGTCAGTAAATGGCAGTATATACAGCATGACAATGTACATCAGACAAATGTCCGAAAATCTTATGAAAAAGACAATCGAAACTGGCAGTATAAAAGAAACAGTGGTCTATGGAAGTATAAGCCAGTAACAAGCACGACCAAATCAATGGTGCATGCCGGCCATCAGACGCTTACTGAAGCTTTGTAATCCTTCATTGGTGTCATTGTGGTGCGCCACTGATTATCTAAAGCATCTGAAAGTGCCAGGGTGACATGCCTGTCATGTTGTACATTTGCTAGGACAGTAGACATGGTGGTCTAGGCAGGTGTGTCAATACTTCATAGCTCATAGTCTGAGCTACTGTATTTGATTGCAAAAGTAATAACTCAAAGTCACAAGCTAACTCTTCCTGCACCTGTCATGGAGCTCCTGATTTTCACTTTTTGAAAGAGGGAACATTATGATGTGTTCCTTTCATTTTTCACCAATGAGAAAAGTTATTTGCCAAACAGAAAAGTGTGCTTTTTCATTACTCTCAAAGGATGCTCTATTTATAGTTAACTTGGATTCCTTTTCTTTATCAAAAGCTACCTCTTGGAAGTACTTCCAAGGGAAAAAAAATCTGTTGAAACAACAAAGGGATCAACACATAATAGAGAATTTTATAGTTGTCATATTTGTCATCAATACAGTATGAGTACTCTATTATGTCTTTTGGCACAAATATGACTGTGCTGTGCAACCTATCGTGATTGAATAATCTAGTGTCAGAGCACAAAGTGTACATCATCGATTAAAGGTCTAATCAAATCTCCTTGGCCTTCTCAAGCGAAAGCTTCTCCACAACACTGAAGCACCTGCATGCAAAGTCATGTACAGAGAAAGGCACCACATGGCCATAATGTCGTGGTGTTCTCTCAAGATGCTAGTAATACCACTCATCTGAGTCTCCCTCAGTAACCATTTTTTTTTTACATGGTAATCACTGAGCTATTCAGAGGAACAGTCTTAAAAGCTCATCAAACTATCTTATCCTGAAGGTATTTTGCATGCAAATAATTGTCCTGTGCTCCACTCAAGTCATATAGGTACTGCACCATTGTGTATGAAAGAAAAGCATCCTTGTACTTTGATAGGTGGCCCAAAAAAGCTTAGATTTTTATATGCATATCAATAAAAGAAAGTCCTTCCAATTTAGGCCTTGGCACTAGAATCTTTTAAGACAGATCACAGACATAAAATTCAGTCCAATTCAATAATTCAAATTTCTACTTGCTGGCACACATTATATCATCGTATAGTATGCATCACACCATCACGGTTTAGAGAGTAATGCAAAGCAGTGCACTAAAAATCATGAAGGCCTAATAATTCCAGTAATTTAGTGCTGAGAAAATGCTATGGAGTGCTGTAAATCATGATTACAGTCATGGTGATGCCACCAGATGGAGGTGAAGGGTTGGATCCAGGAATAGCACAGTCATGACAGAAACATTGTTCCAGAAATGCTCTACTGGAAGACAAATGGCTACTAGTGTGTTGACCAGCTTGACATTACATGCAGATTGTGCCATCAAAGATTTGGTATGCTTACACTTTAAATTCAAGGCTAACATATATCAATGATACATTAAAACTGACCTTTTCTCAAGCTAATATTCAGGGAAAATCTTTTCCCAGAGAGAGCATTGCACCTTAATGTTTAAGGGCTCAAGAATTTGTTTGCCTCAGAGCAATCCAGCTTAATGGATATGCTTCAATATTGCACATAATTTATTTAGTTACAACCTACTGTTTGCCAAGGAAACTGAAAGAATGCAAGCTTTTTAATTAAAATATCAATTAATAATCCAACCTCTTCAGACAGATTTTGAAATGAGTTTTCATTGCAATTAAGAAATGGACCCATCAGTGCATGACTTATCAGCTTACACACAAAGACACTGTTCCCCACTGCCATCTGTGGGCTTCTTTGTCCTGGTGTTTTGTCACTCAGGAATGTTTCTGCTGCAAAGATTTATAAATTCATTAAGATTTGTATTCAGAACAGCGGTGGAACATTGTATTTCTCCCAGTACACAATGTAAAGTATATAAATAACAGGCTTAAACTGCAGGACTGTGTGGCTTTAATTTATTGTCTGGGTTTAAAACTAAATGGTTGAAGAATACACAAATCATCACACATCTTCTAAAATACAGAAATGGTTTGGCAGGACTGTTTCAGTGGAAAATCACATGATATGCAGGATATGTGCAAATAATTAATGCATGAATAAGTTCAGCATGTCATCTCAAACTGTCCATACAAAGGCTCCTCCATGTACAGGAAACTTGTAATCACTTGAAACTGTTTCTGTGACATTTCTAGAGTTACTTTACTAACAGTCCAAGGAGAAAACAGTGGAAATAGGAAGTCAACAAGTGTCAATGTATTTTCAAGAGGACTGGAAAGAATATTTATTCTGCTGAAGATCAAGGTTCTGCTCATTTATTCGTGCCCTGCACACAGGAAGGAATCCAAATAGCAATCAAGACGAGAACTTTAGTGGCATGTAGAGAGATGGATTTACATCCAAACAGCTCGAGGGTACTGGCTTTAACTCTACTTAGGATGGGATCAGAATCCAATTTGAGGAAGCTGTATCTTTTAAATTCTAAGCCACAGCAATCCAGTGCATTCTGAAAACTGTCCACACATGTTCAATGGAGACTGTGTGATCATACGTCAAGGTTAAAAAGCCCCCAAAACAGATTTGTATGAAAGTGTGAAAGGGAAATTATTGTGCCTTTAATGCACCAGTGCCACCCACATACGTACACACACCATGCAGTATGTAGCACTGTGCATATACAGTCCAACCGGAAAGTATTTTATATATATATACTCAACAAAAATATAAACGCAACACTTTTGGTTTTGCTCCCATTTTGTATGAGATGAACTCAAAGATCTAAAAACTTTTTCCACATACACAATATCACCATTTCCCTCAAATATTGTTCACAAACCAGTCTAAATCTGTGCTGAGATAATCCATCCCACCTCACAGGTGTGCCATATCAAGATGCTGATTAGACACCATGATTAGTGCACAGGTGTGCCTTAGACTGTCCACAATAAAAGGCCACTCTGAAAGATGCAGTTTTGTTTTATTGGGGGGGGATACCAGTCAGTATCTGGTGTGACCACCATTTGCCTCATGCAGTGCAACACATCTCCTTCGCATCATCCGTGAAGAGAACACCTCTCCAACGTGCCAAACACCAGCGAATGTGAGCATTTGCCCACTCAAGTCGGTTACGACGAGGAACTGGAGTCAGGTCGAGACCCCGATGAGGACGACGAGCATGCAGATGAGCTTCCCTGAGACGGTTTCTGACAGTTTGTGCAGAAATTCTTTGGTTATGCAAACCGATTGTTTCAGCAGCTGTCCAAGTGGCTGGTCTCAGACGATCTTGGAGGTGAACATGCTGGATGTGGAGGTCCTGGGCTGGTGTGGTTACACGTGGTCTGCGGTTGTGAGGCTGGTTGGATGTACTGCCAAATTCTCTGAAACGCCTTTGGAGACGGCTTATGGTAGAGAAATGAACATTCAATACACGAGCAACAGCTCTGGTTGACATTCCTGCTGTCAGCATGCCAATTGCACGCTCCCTCAAATCTTGCGACATCTGTGGCATTGTGCTGTGTGATAAAACTGCACCTTTCAGAGTGGCCTTTTATTGTGGACAGTCTAAGGCACACCTGTGCACTAATCATGGTGTCTAATCAGCATCTTGATATGGCACACGTGTGAGGTGGGATGGATTATCTCAGCAAAGGAGAAGTGCTCACTATCACAGATTTAGACTGGTTTGTGAACAATATTTGAGGGAAATGGTGATATTGTGTATGTGGAAAAAGTTTTAGATCTTTGAGTTCATCTCATACCAAATAGGAGCAAAACCAAAAGTGTTGCGTTTATATTTTTGTTGAGTATTGGACGTTTTTCTGGCAAAATTTGATGCGGCGCTGCTCCAGTCGTTCCGTCTTTTTCCTTGAAATGAAAATCCGCAGAGCGCACTGCACATGTCCTCACACAAAGGCTGCTTACCAGAAAATGATGCAATCGACAGGCGTGAAAAAGTTCACGCATGCACACGAAGGTTCAAGGTTTGCTGATACAAGCACACGTGATTCAAATCCATCAGGTTTTTGCAAGAAATAAAAAGGTCCAATACTTTTCTAACAGACCCTGTATGTATATATATATATATATATATATATATATATAAAACCAGAAGAAATCACATGTACATAAGTATTCACAGCCTTTGCTATGAAGCTCAAAATTGAGCTCAGGTACATCCTGTTTCAGCTGATCATCCCTGAGATGTTTCTACAGCTTAATTGGAGTCCAGCTGGGGTAAATTCAGTTGATTGCACATGATTTGGAAAGACACACACCTGTCTAAACATAAGGTCCAACAATTGACAGTGCATGTCAGAGCACAAACCAAGCTGTAGACCTTCGAGACAGGATTGTTTTGAGGCACAAATCTGGGGAAGGGTCAGAAACATTTGTGCTGCTTTGAAGGTCCCAATGAGCATTGTGGCCTCCATCATCTGAAAATGGAAGACGTTTGGATCCACCAGGACTCTTCCAACAGCTGGTCGCCTGTCTAAAATGAACGATTGGGGGAGAAGGGCCTTAGTCAGGGAGGTGACCAAAAATGAGATTGTCACTCTGTCAAAGGTCCAGCAATCCTTTGTGGCGGGAGGAGAACCTTCCAAAAGGACTACCATAAGAGCCCCTTCGCACATAGTGCAAAGTTTGGACGAAGTGCACACTTAGTGCGAATGACGTAGGAATCATGTGCAAACCGTGTAATATCGTCCCTGTCTCCAATGCCTTGTACACCTGTTGCTACAATGATTTGTGCACACAAGCGCCTGAAAGATAAAGTGTGCGCTATGTGATCCCATCGCACCCTCTCATGGCAGGTGTCAGCCAAATTCCAGGTGACGCACAAACATCTAACACTGCTCGCATGGCACTTAGAAAATGTGTGGACAGTCGCACTCTTCACACAACAACAGACTGCAGGCAATCAGTGTCGTACTGCTGTGAAATTTGTCTAAGTTCCCCATGAGTGTGACTTTGCAAACACACACTGACACGTGGGTGTGTGCGCTCCACTCACAGGGGGCGTGGCTTCTGACAGAAGCAAGTGTGGTGATCTGTCATTCTGGACATTCCAGCTGGACAACACCTACTGTGTTTGGACAGTCACGGACTACCAACTGTCCACTGTGAGGCCCTTGTGTCTGATTGCTGTATTTACGTAGACATAAATAAAAACATATATCGCCATGGTGGCGACAAGCTGTAGCAAGCGAGCGTGCGCATGGAGTGCACACTGACAGCCCCCCAGGTTGAAAGGTACTGTCAGATCAGAACACGCAGCGGGTGATCTGACCATCACGAGCTCTGTTCCACATGACACAGTCTCTGTGCTGCGGCACGCCATCCAATTCAATTCAATTCAATTTTTTTTTTATATAGCGCCAAATCACAACAAACAGTTGCCCCAAGGCGCTTTATATTGTAAGGCAAGGCCATACAATAATGATGTAAAACCCCAACGGTCAAAACGACCCCCTGTGAGCAAGCACTTGGCTACAGTGGGAAGGAAAAACTCCCTTTTAACAGGAAGAAACCTCCAGCAGAACCAGGCTCAGGGAGGGGCAGTCTTCTGCTGGGACTGGTTGGGGCTGAGGGAGAGAACCAGGAAAAAGACATGCTGTGGAGGGGAGCAGAGATCAATCACTAATGATTAAATGCAGAGTGGTGCATACAGAGCAAAAAGAGAAAGAAACAGTGCATCATGGGAACCCCCCAGCAGTCCCCAGGATCCACAAGACAAGTTTGTTGGGCAGAACATTCACGCAGCCGACTGGATGCACCTGAACAGTAGATGTGGACATCAGAGCGAACTGCTTCTCATTCATGTCATTTCATGGCTGTATGTCTGTGAACATGGGTCATCACCATAGGAACAGACGGATCATATTTATATTGATCGCTTCATAAATGCAGTGTTTTTATATGGTGTGGGATTAAAATTTTTTTTGTAATAGTTCCATGTCCATGGTACGGCAGACGACCCACCACCAAAACATGGGACACCGGACAAAAGAGAAGAAATAAACAGAACCAAACTGAGATATAATGACAAAAGTATAATCATATGAAAATAAAACAAAAGAATCCTCAGAGAAAGCCTGGACATGGACAGAGGATAAACCCAGACATGAACCCTGGGCTGGGGCAGAACGTGACATTGTGGCAACACGTTAGTTTTAGTGCAGATGGATGGCATGTGTGTTTCCTGGTGCATAAGATTTTTCCTACAGCAAATGGCCAAGGTCAGGGGGATATGTGATTACTCCTGTCCATCTGTTTGTGGTTGTTATAACGCAAAAAGTAGCAGAGGATTTGCAGATTTTGTAGAAAGAAAGCTGTCGAGTCAAGGGAGACTTGAGAAAAAGTGTCTTTTATGTGTTTCATTCATATTGGGAGGAGGCCAAAGAGGAGGTTTATGGATGTGGTGAGTGAGGACATGCAAGTGGTTGGTGTGACAGAGGAGGACAGGGTGAGATTGATCTGCTGTGGCAACCCCTAACGGGAGCAGCTAAAAGAAGATTTTACTTTACATGTTAGGCTGCCCATCAAATTAAGTTGATGTCTAAGACCAACATTTATAAGCACAATATTTATGGCTGGAATATGGTCTGGGATTTTCCCAAATGCATTGAAAGAGTTTATAGAGTAATGAGGTCACTGGACTGAAGTGTTTATCAATACCGATACCACTGCAGGAGAACAAAGGTCCATGTCTTTTAGGGTTCTGGTGTTCCCTGTTTTAATATATGGTTGTGAGACCTGGATGCTAACCATTGACCAAAGGTGATGACAAGATGTATTGTGTAGTAGCTCTCTGGAGGATCTTTTTATACTGCTGGAATGACTGTGTTATACAACCCCAATTCCAGTGAAGTCGGGACGCCGTGTAAAATGAAATAAAAACAGAATACAATGATTTGCAAATCCTCTTGATCCTATATTGACTTGAATACATGACAAATACAAAGAATTTAATGTTCAAACCGATAAACTTTACTGTTTTTGTGCAAATATTTGCTCATTTTGAAATGGATGCTTGCAACACGTTTCCAAAAAGCTGGGACAGTGGTATGTTTACCACTGTGTTACATCACCTTTCCTTCTAACAACACTCAATAAGCCTTTGGGAACTGAGGACACTAATTGTGAGTGTCATGACTGGGTATAAAAGGAGCATCCCCAAAAGGCTCAGCCGTGCACAAGCAAAGATGAGGTGAGGATCACCACTTTGTGCATGAAAAAATAGTCCAACAGTTTAAGAACAATGTTTCTCAACGTTCAATTGCAAGGAATTTAGGGATTCTATCATCTACAGTCCATAATCAAAAGATTCAGAGAATCTGGAGAACTTTCTACACGTAAGCAGCAAGGCAGAAAACCAACATTGAATACCCACTACCTTCGATCCCTCAGACGGCACTGCATTAAAATCCGACATCATTGTGTAAAGGATATTACTGCGTGGGCTTTGGAACACTTCAGAAAACCACTGTCAGTTAACACAGTTGGGGTTGTAAGTGGAGAGACTAAGATTAGGAGTATGACTTGGATTGTGAGGGAATGGCAGCTATGATGTTTTGGCCAAGTGGCGTGCTTCTCTGGGTATGAGCCAGGTAAACACGTGCCACAGTATTGGGGACCCCGGCAGCTGGAGAAGCCAAGGGAATGGCCGTGTTTCTTCTGGCTGTGGTAGATAGACTGCAACTTTTGAGATGTGAGGATGTACCAGTTGTCTCCCTCGGATACTGCCATCCAAAGGTCAAGAATATTTCTGTAGTGTTTGGTGGGTACAGTGATGTTTGGCACCAGTAAAAGCATCCAGACCTAATCTGACTTGTTGGAAACAATAGGCCCAAACCACATTTCACTGAATCTTGTGCTGCTGGTCAGTTTCTCTCCACCACTGTTTTGAAACAAGGTTCGGTCAGATCGGCACACAGAAATGATCACACAGACTGCATTTTGCTAGAACAAACAGGCGTATATTTATTCCCCACAAAAGCAGTTACATCAAACACAAGTGGTTGCAGCGCATAAAATATCTCTTTCTCTCTTACCGTGACGCCTTTAAGGTGGAGAGCCAACACCTTTCGGTAGAGTGCGCTTGTCAACCGGCTGGGCGTTCGTACGTAACTCGCAGCAGACTCTATCGAAACATGGCTCTGCCTCCTTTTATGTGATTCTAGTGTATGCACGAGGGGAGGGTGAGTGGCCATCTCAGACTCCCTGGCGCACACAATTCCTTTAATCAACAGGCATCTGAAAGTTATTTCCTCTTGCAAGAACATAATGACCCCAGCTCTTCACTCCCAGTTCAGAATGACCCCAGCATGCTTCACTCCCAGTCGTTAGTGGCTACAAAAACAAATTCGTGCAATCAGTGTAATAATAACAAGTACATCATTAGGGTTATTTTAAGACAGGGGCAAAACAACATAATCTTTTCTCCACACAACCACCCAAATATGAAGCTACCAATTTGTTGTAAGCAGAAAGTAATACTGACATCCATCAGTGTATCACAGGGTCAACACATACAGACAAACACATTCACACTCCCACTCACACCTATGGTCAAATTCGATCTAACCTGCACGTCTTTGGAAGTGGGAGGAATCTGGAACATCCAGAGGGAACCCATGCAAATACGGGAGGAACATGCAAACTCCACACAGAAAAGACCAGGACAGGAGCAAACCTGGGACCGTCTCACTGTGAGGCAACAGTGCTAACCACAAAGCCACTGTGCTGCCCTTACCACCATTAAAAAAAAAAAAAAAATCTGTTTCGGGACATAAAAGAGGAAAAAAAATCTTTCTGGTATTCGTTGTCAAGGATAACATTAATATGCCAATTAAACGAAAACAAGAACAACTGCTCGCTGAATCATTTGAATGACACTTACAGCTTTTACCCTGTCCTTCCACATTTCCACCATGTAAATGGCTCCGGCGCAAAAATACATATGAAACAGATGTACAAAACAGATTTAATTGATTAAAAGAGAGAGCGAGAGAGAGAGAGAGAGAGAGAGAGAGAGAGAGAGAGAGAGAGAGAGAGAGAGAGAGATACACTTGCACTGTTTACAATGTCTACCCTAAATCAAGATAAGAAAAAACAAATACCCAGAAAAAGTAAAGGAATGTTTCATCTGTATGAAAGTTTCTCAGTTGAACAGATGTGTGAAAAAGTAACTGCTGTGCTCTAAGGAGAGGTGTCAGGATGCTGAATACTTTCTAGGAACCTTTCAAAATATATCACGACAACCATGTGGTTCATTTACGAGAAAGAAACAGTTTTCACATTAACATGAAAAACAAACAGTTGTATGAAAGAAAAAAAGCCATGGCTTTCGTACACCTGTCATCATGAGATCTGTTCCTATAAGCTTTACTTTTCTATGAAGTGACTCATGACAGCTCTCTGATTCTCATGGAGAAAGACAGTCCGAACATCTGGTGTGATTTCAAATGGCTTTGGTGTAAGTATCAAAAACAGCGACAAGGAACTAAAAACTATCACTTCAAGACAGTTGGCCGCCTGTGTGCTTTCTTCACATGCCAAAAGTTTGTGCTGTCAAATCAAACTGTCAAATCACATGGAGCTGCGTGATAAGGATTAAACTGTGTAGTGTCACTCATTCAATAAGGAATGAGTAGACAGCTCTCTCTGGAGACAGGGAGCTCACCGACTGAAGAAAGAAGGCCAAAAACCTGCGATTCCTCAACTTGAAAATTAAATGTGATTTTGTTACTGTAACTGCATTATGTCATCTGTAAAGGGCCTTTTAATTTTTCACTAATGTGACTACATTAATTAATCAAATCAAATCAATTTTATTTATATAGCGCCAAATCACAACAAACAGTCGCCCCAAGGCGCTTTATACTGTAAGGCAAAAGCCATACAATAATTACAGAAAAACCCCAACGGTCAAAACGACCCCCTATGAGCAAGCACTTGGTGACAGTAGGAAGGAAAACTCCCTTTTAACAGGAAGAAACCTCCAGCAGAACCAGGCTCAGGGAGGGGCAGTCTTCTGCTGGGACTGGGTGGGGCTGAGGGGAGAGAATCAGGAAAAAGACATGCTGTGGAAGAGAGCAGAGATCAATCACCAATGATTAAAAGCAGAGTGGTGCATACAGAGCAAAGAGAGGTGAATAAAAAGAAACACTGGGTGCATCATGGGAAACCCCCCAGCAGTCTAAGTCTATAGCAGCATAACTAAGGGATGGTTCAGGGTCACCTGATCCAGCCCTGACTATAAGTTTTTTCAAAAAGGAAAGTTTTAAGCTGAATCTTAAAAGTAGACAGGGTGTCTGTCTCCCTAACCCGAATTGGGAGCTGGTTCCACAGGACAGGAGCCTGAAAGCTGAAGGCTCTGCCTCCCATTCTACTCGTACAAACCCTAGGAACTACAAGTAAGCCTGCAGTCTGAGAGCAAAGCGCTCTATTGGGGTGATATGGTACTATGAGGTCCCTAAGATAAGATGGGACCTGATTATTCAAAACCTTATAAGTAAGAAGAAGAATTTTAAGTTCTATTCTGGAATTAACAGGGAGCCAATGAAGAGAAGCCAATATGGGTGAAATATGCTCTCTCCTTCTAGTCCCTGTCAGTACTCTAGCTGCAGCATTTTGAATTAACTGAAGGCTTTTCAGGGAACTTTTAGGACAACCTGATAATAATGAATTACAATAGTCCAGCCTAGAAGAAATAAATGCATGAATTAGCTTTTCAGCATCACTCTGAGACAAGACCTTTCTAATTTTAGAGATATTGAGCAAATGCAAAAAAGCAGTCCTACATATTTGCTTAATATGCGCATTGAAGGACATATCCTGATCAAAAATGACTCCAAGATTTCTCACAGTATTACTAGAGGTCAGGGTAATGCCATCCAGAGTAAGGATCTGGTTAGACACCATGTTTCTAAGATTTGTGGGGCCAAGTGCAATAACTTCAGTTTTATCTGAATTTAAAAGCAGGAAATTAGAGGTCATCCATGTCTTTATGTCTGAAAGACATTCCTGCAGTTTAACTAATTGGTGTGTGTCCTCTGACTTCATGGATAGGTAAAGCTGGATATCATCTGCGTAACAATGAAAATTTAAGCAATGCTTTCTTATAATACTGCCTAAGGGAAGCATGTATAAAGTGAACAAAATCGGTCCTAGCACAGAACCTTGTGGAACTCCATAATTAACCTTAGTCCGAGAAGAAGACTGCCCATTTACATGAACAAATTGTAATCTATTAGATAAATATGATTCAAACCACTGCAGCGCAGTGCCTTTAATACCTATGGTATGCTCTAATATCTGTAATAAAATTTTATGGTCAACAGTATCAAAAGCTGCACTGAGGTCTAACAGGACAAGCACAGAGATGAGTCCACTGTCTGAGGCTATAAGAAGATCATTTGTAACCTTCACTAATGCTATTTCTGTACTATGAGGAATTCTGAAACCTGACTGAAACTCTTCAAATAGACCATTCCTCTGCAGATGATTAGTTAGCTGTTTTACAACTACCCTTTCAAGAATTTTTGAGAGAAAAGGAAGGTTGGAGATTGGCCTATAATTAGCTAAGATAGCTGGGTCAAGTGATGGCTTTTTAAGTAATGGTTTAATTACTGCCACCTTAAAAGCCTGTGGTACATAGCCAACTAATAAAGATAGATTGATCATATTTAAGATCGAAGCATTAATTAACGGTAGGGCTTCCTTGAGCAGCCTGGTAGGAATGGGGTCTAATAGACATGTTGATGGTTTGGAGGAAGTGACTAATGAAAGTAACTCAGACAGAACAATCGGAGAGAAAGAGTCTAACCAAATACCAGCATTACTGAAAGCAGTCGAACATAAAGATATGTCTTTGGGATGGTTATGAATAATTTTTTCTCTAATAGTTAAATAGTTAATTTTATTTGCAAAGAAAGTCATGAAGTCATTACTAGTTAAAGTTAAAGGAATACTCGGCTCAATAGAGCTCTGACTCTTTGTCAGCCTGGCTACAGTGCTGAAAAGAAACCTGGGGTTGTTCTTATTTTCTTCAATTAGTGATGAATGGTAAGATGTCCTAGCTTTACGGAGGGCTTTTTTATAGAGCAACAGACTCTTTTTCCAGGCTAAATGAAGATCTTCTAAATTAGTGAGATGCCATTTCAATCAAACACTGGCTTTTTATCTCAGGTGGAGGTTTTCCACTGTGCCTCCCTTTTCATTCAACCATCTGACTGAGGCACTTGATGTGATATTTATACCTTTGAATCACACATTGAGAGTTTCAGCCCATAATGGCACCCACCTTCAGTCAAGATAAATATGTAAATTTGAAAAGTGGGTCAGAGATCAAATTTCATCAGGTACAATCACTGCTGAAATATCCTTTCGCCAAGCTGATTGTAGCGTGACCTTCTGGATGACTGCCATAATTCAGGTTTAGCTGATAAAAGTAGTCAGGCACCATTCATTTATCACCGGAAGTATGAAGACAAGAGGCCCAGGCAGGCCGGTAATTTAATTAATACCACTCTGATCTTTCTTTTGAGCCTTAGAGGAATTCAAGCAGAGGTTACACACTGGACTTAACACTTGGAAATTGCCACACAATGAATATGCCTTAAACTTTCCGCCTCTAATTCATCATATCATGTAAAGTCAAATGGCAGGCTTAGTATTACAGAAGGTCTAGTGTTATTAAAACGCCCAATATGTTATGGCTTAATTTGGCTTTCATTACTTTGATTTGCGTATTTTAATTAAAAACTGAAATCAGCAATTAGCCAGGAGGTCAGCTGTATCCTGAGCAACAGCACCGACAACAATAACAACAGCAGTGGAAACAAAAAGGGAATTGTTTTAAAAGTGTAAAAAAATTGTTTGGGTGTGTATTTAATTAAGAGTGTTAGCTTATGAAGTGTCAGTGTTACTCAGTCCTACCTCGTCCTATTAAGGGTCATAACAGAAACAGCGCAGATGTGACTGACGTGATTAGATTTAACTGCAGTTTTAACAAGGATGCTCAGGGACAATCAGCACTCGACGTGATGATGACGCAAACTGTTCCAAATCACAAGCTGTTCTGCGTGTGATTTATATCACTGTTGAGTGTGGCGCTGGAGCCTGATGGATCAGGAGACGGAACCCATTAGTCTCAACAGGTTGTTTTCTCACAAATCTTTTCACATTTAATTGAGACTAACTGTGCAAATCTGACATCTGCCTCCTGGGAGAACCATTAAGAAGTACAGACAGGCAACAAGCACGTTGGCAAACAATAGGTTTGCCAATGTGCAGTGCGTGCTGACCACTGTCTCTGTGCTGTCACCTAATTTCTTACTTTCTTTATTGAAATAGACATCTTCATTTATTTATTTTTCAAAATACAAGTATTTGAACACTTACAATTTTAGTTTGTATTTTTGTCTGAAAACATTTCTGCACAGGCAGAAGTTTCTGAGGGACATATTCACCCAGGGTATTAGAAAATAAGAAAACAGCTTCACTGTACAAGCATATTCACCATCACTACAGTAGTGTGTCTGAGATTACAATACTCCCTGATCAATTTTTCAATTTCAATTTCAATTTATTTTCCTTTATATAGCGCCAAATCACAACAGAGTTGCCTCAAGGCGCTTCACACAGGTAAGGTCTAACCTTACCAACCCCCAAAGCAACAGTGGTAAGGAAAAACTCCCTCTGAGGAAGAAACCTCAAGCAGACCAGACTCAAAGGGGTGACCCTCTGGTTGGGCCACGCTACAAACGTAAATTACAGAAATAATTCACAGAACAATTCACGGACAAATATACAAGAATTGCTGTTGGTGCACAGGACAGGAGGGTTGCCAACACAAACACAACTCCCATCTCTGGATGGAGCTGCACCTTAAACAGAGAAAAAACAGAATCAGGCATCAGAAAGACAAAAAGTACTGTATAATTTGCCAACATTAATCACCAAGTAAAACAGAAGAACTACTAAGGTGATCGCCCGCCGCTAGCCCTAATCTTCACTAAAAGACCCAGAATTTAGGAGAAGTTGAGGCCGCGGCCCGCTCCAATTACTAATAACATGAATTAAAAGAGTAAAAAGCGTAAAACAAAACTGTACCAGTATGCTAGCCATGTGAAAGGGAAAAGAAGTGTGTCTTAAGTCTGGACTTGAAAGTCTCCACAGAATTTGATTGTTTTATTGATGCAGGAAGACCATTCCACAGAACAGGGGCACGATAAGAGAAAGCTCTGTGACCCGCAGACTTCTTATTCACCCTAGGGACACAAAGTAGTCCTGCACCCTGAGAACGTAAAGCCCGGGCCGGTACATAAGGTTTAATTAGGTCAGCTAGGTAGGGAGGTGCCAGTCCATGAATAATTTTATAGGTTAGTAGCAGAACCTTAAAATCTGATCTCACTGGGACAGGAAGCCAGTGAAGAGATGCCAAAATGGGTGTAATGTGGTCGAACTTTCTGCTTCGTGTTGAACGTCTGGCTGCAGAATTTTGAACCAATTTGAGACCCCTAATGCTAGACTGCGGTAAACCAGAAAATAGAACATTGCAGTAGTCCAATCTAGAAGAGATGAACGCATGGATCAGGGTCTCAGCATCAGCCATAGGCAGGATGGGATGAATCTTCGTTATATTTCGCAGGTGGAAGAAAGCAGTCCTAGTAATATTTCTAATATGGAGGCCAAAGGACAACAAAGGATCAAAAATGACCCCAAGGTTCCTCGCGTTGTTAGTGTGATGTATGATACACAAGCCTAGGCTAAGCGTTAGCTGGTCAAATTGATGCCGATGTCTCACTGGACCAAGAACCATCATTTCAGTCTTGTCAGAGTGTAAAAGTCGGAAATTGCTAGACATCCAGCTTTTCACTGATGCAATGCAATCTTCTATGGCATGTATAACTGAGTATCATGAGCATAGCAATGAAAGGTAATCCCAAAATGCTGCAATATGTGCCCAAGGGGTGCTGTATAAAGAGAGCAAAGCAGTGGACATACATCACACTGACAAAGTGAGGAACACTTTGTCAGTGTGATGTATGACACACGAGCCTAGGCTGAGTGTTAACTGGTCAAATTGATGCTGGTGTCTCACTGGACCAAGAACCATCATTTCATTCTTATCAGAGTTTAAAATTAGGAAGTTTCTAGACATCCACCTTCTCACTGCTGCAAGGCAATCTTCTAAGGATTTTATTTGAACGAGATTACCAGCAGTTATCTGCATATATAACTAAGTATCGTCTGCATAGCAGTGAAAGGTAATCCCAAAACACCGCAATATGTGCCCAAGGGGTGCTATATAAAGGGAGAAAAGCAGGGGGCCTAAGACAGACCCCTGAGGAACCCCAAATTTCATGTCACTAAGGTTAGAGGTAGTGTTACTGTACAAAACACAGTGAGAACGACTGGTCAAGTATGACGTCAGCCATGCAAGGGCACACCCAGTAATCCCAAAATGATTTTCCAGCCTATCAAGTAGAATATGTTGATCCACTGTATCAAATGCAGCACTGAGATCTAACAGCAACAGAACCGTAGTGGTGTCCGAATCCATTGTAAGCAGAAGATCATTCACCACTTTAGTGAGAGCCGTCTCTGTGGGACGGTATTTTCTAAAAGCAGACTGCAGTGGCTCAAAGAGATTATTCTCAGTAAGATAGTCTACAAGCTGCCATGAACACCACTTTTTCCAGAATTTTAGAGCAAAATGATAGATTTGATATCGGCTGATAGTTTTTCAATACACTAGGGTCAAGATTAGGTTTCTTAAGTAATGGTTCAATAACTGCAGATCTGAAACATTTAGGAACAGATCCAGAAGTTAAAGAAAGATTAATAATTTCCAGCACAACTGGCCCAAGCGTGGGCCACAGGTCCTTAAACAGTTTTGTTGGTATAGGATCAAATAAACATTGTGTGCTTTTTGTTTCATCAGCATGCCTAGACAGATACTATCAAATTCTGTAAATCTAGGTAATACCTCAGTAGTAGTGCCCACCTCAATAGCAGGGTGTAGTGGCTGGGTTAAGGCATGCTGGGATATGTTCAACATATCCCAGCATGCCATGATCATCATATTCATGATCAAGACTAAGAACCAGAGTTTCAGTGACTACCTGGACTTGGCCCTCAGAAGTATATCTGTATATGACGAAGGTCAGGTCACTGACTCTGGTCTGCTTGGGGTTTCTTTGCATAATACTACTAATAATAATAATGCGCCAATGTGCTTGCTCATAGGCTGGCTAAGGTTTACGCCTTACTCATGTTTAGTATGTTATGCTTAGATTTGGTGATGGATAAATAAATTAAATAGATTTGAACAGACTTATATTTGTAGTGACATTAATGTCTGTGAGTCCTCTACCTTCAAGGCACCAGGGAAGGGGTTATTGGGTCATGTGTTCATTGGGTAGGGCTGTCTGGTGATGTTGATACCTTTGCAGGAGAGCAAAGGACAAAGTCTTTGCAGTTCTGGTGCTTCCTGTCTTACTTTATGGTTGTGAGATTGGACCTAAAGTGACAACTGGATGTTTCTGATACCAGGTCTCTTTGGAGGATCCTTGGGTAGCATTGGAATGACCTTCTGTGATGTAAGAAAATGCTTACTTAGAGAGGCTAAGATTAGGAGTATCACTTGCATTGTGAGTAGTGTTAAGGATTTTATATATATATATATATGTTATCACTGTTAAACATTTGTACCTTCGTCTTCTTTCTTATGAAAACGGTGTTGTGCTGTTTGCACTTCACCCTGAGAATGTATGTGTAATTCAACCTTGTTTTAGCTTTGTCTTCTTTCTCATGAGAACGGTGTTGTGCTGTTTTGCACCTGTCTTAACCAAGCCTGAGAATTCAATTTTGTTTTCGCACTCTGGGGTCAATCTGAACTGGGAATGAAGGACTGGATGTACTTATTGTTATAACATAACTTTGTTTTCGTAGCCGCTAACGACTGGGAGTAAAAGAACTGAAGGTTGAATTTTGACTGATTGTGATGCTTAGTGTTCCAGGCAGATGCAAAACAGCTGATAACTGCAACAGACGAACGAGATGTGCTGACCTGAAGTGTTCTTCCTTACAGCTGCACTTGACGTATGCGTTTATGTTATGGGAAGAAACTTGTCTTGCGTCATTACCCCCACCCTTAGGACAAGTTTCTTGTTTATGTGATGAGGGCGTCTCTTAATAAAAAGAGCGGAAAAGCAGGCCAGACTTTAGTGTAGCCTTGGTGTACAGCCTGGCCGCACTCCGCGCGTAATATTTGACTTTCTGTCTCACTGGTGTTTCTTGACTCGGTTTTAAAAATGTTTGGAGGAGAAAATACCCAACATTGACTGGGGGCTCAGTCCGGGATCTCAACAATACCGGAGGTGTCCAGCGGAGGTCGTCAAGTCCAGACGTAAATCCTTGGCCAAGGTCCGATCGATTGATCGTGTCTGCAATTGTCGACCACCGTTGGCATCGTCTGGTTGACGAGATTTTCCCGAAGACAGACAGGAAGTCGAGTCAGTGAGTAGAATTTCTTTGTAAATAGTACTGAGTGAGTGGTGATCAGATCACATAAACAGTTAAATTCCGCAAGCGATGATACAGAATCGTCTGTTAATGCAAAGCAGTTAAACTCTGTAAGGAGGGTGCGGACTCCTCTGTTTATATACGCGTACCGGTAGGGGATAAAAGTGATCACATAAAACAGTTAAACTCCGTAAGCGATGGCGTGGAATCGTCTGTTAATGCAAAGCAGTTAAACTCCGCGAGGAGGGCGGACTCCTCTACGGTTGCGAGGGACGCAAGTAGTTAAATTCCGGAAGGAGGATACGGACTCCTCTGTTTTAATACGTAAAGGAAATCCCGGGTAGAAATATGTGCACTGTAAAAAGTAGTTAAATTTGGCAGGGACGGCGGAGTCCCCTAATGCAGGACATTAGTTAAATTTCACGGGAGGGCGAGCTCCCCTGACATAAGAATGCGCGTACGATTATTAGGAGTGTTCCTATGTGTAAATAGTGTTTTGTGTAAGTGTAAATAACTGTGTGAAAGTGTAATACTTTGGACAACGTTAGTGACAACCGTGCGTGTGGAAGCAGAGGCAAGTGATTCCGCTTCCTACGGGGAGGTGAAAGGAATCAACCACACGACGGCAAATTAATTGTCACGTCCAAAGAAAGTGTGAAAACTTCAGATTTAGAACACCCTAGGTGTGCCCCCGTCTGAAGTCCAAATTATAACAAGGGATAATAAAAATGGGGGGTAAGACGTCTATAAATAAGGAAAATTTATCAACTGACGACTGGAAATTTATGGAAGCAAAAAAAAATCCAAAAACAACAAAAAATTGGAGACCTGGATTAATAAACATGACTTTGACGGACGACTGAACCTGATCAGTATACAGAAGCTAAAGAAGGAGTTAGAACAGCAACATAAAGGTGATGAGAAAAAGATGCAGAAAGTAGGGGCAGATTTAGTGGCATTTTGGGAGGAGGAAGCAGAGAACAGACAGAAGGGAGCAGAGAAGCAACGATTAGAGAAAGCAAGGAAAAAGAAAGCTGTAGGTAAGGCAGAAGAAGATGTGATAATTCAGCACAGAGAACCAGAACAGCCTCAACAATCACCGCCGGCTGGATCGTCGGTGACAACAACACCTTTATCTCCTCTACCAGAGGATGACGATGTACCGCCACCACAGTATGATTTAGCAGTAAAACCTAAGGTAAAAAGTGAAAAACCAGAAAAACCACAAACACGCAGTCAAGCGAAAGTGCCCACAGCCCCTCCCATGGTGGAACACAGTGACCAGGGAGGTGCCTATCCTATGATAGAAGTACCAAATCCTCGTGCAGGAACAGCAGGATATCGATCAACCATGCTCGTATATCGAACATGGAATGCTGATGATATCAAAGCAGCAGTCGACATGATACCATCGCCACATGTCGATATTGAGAGATTTATGCAGGATATAGAAAACATTAGAAGTTCTTACCACCTTAGTGGACCTGAAGTCCAACAGGTGTGGATGAAAGCATGTGGCCCTAAATGGAGTCAGGTACGCGGAGACTGGAATCCTGCAGACCAGGATGGCGTACCATTGCCACATGATGATCCAGTCTTGAAAACAAGAGTGGAAGCTATGATTACACGGGCAAAAGGTGTGTTAGGACCAAAGATAAATTATACTGAAATTACCAGGACAACTCAGAAAGAAGGAGAACCATGGATAGAGTTTAGATGCAGATTTGAGAGTGTATTTAGAGTCCATAGTGGCATATTGCCAGGAACACCAGTGTATGAAAACAAATTGAAAAATGTTTCACCTGTGAAGCTGACAATGACCGATTTGATTCATGATGGCAACTCAACAGCTGTCATAACAGTAACAGGTGCCACTGAAGATGTTTTAAAATTGAGATTCACAGGTATGCCATTACATGTGTCACTTTGTAAACCATATTTGACAGAATGGCAAGAATTGGGACTGACAGTCATAACAGCTTTGTCAGCCACTGATTGGAGCAGAGTTGGACCACGAACGGAGTTCAGTCCATCAACTAAATTGTATAAAGTGCCAGTTAATGTCTCATTGGTGCTGACAGCTGGAACACACATTGATGTGTCCACTTCACAATCCTGAGTGTTTCAGTTGAGTCCTGAAGAGGATGATCTTCTCTCTTCTGTACCATCAGGATTGTGGACAACAGGTCCTTCAGACGTAGGACTGATAAAAAATGCACAACCTGTAGTTATAAGAACAAAAACAGAATACAGACCATGTGTAAGACAGTATCCATTGAAACCTGATGCAATTGAAGGAATCAGGCCAGTAATAGAGAATTTATTAACAGCAGGAGTAATAGTGCCATGTCCAGATTCACCATGTAACACACCCATATTTCCTGTAAAAAAAGGCTCCGCCCTCAGTGGGGTGGAGAATGATTCAAGATCTGCAGGCAGTAAATGCTGCTGTAGTAAAAAGAGCTCCATGTGTACCAGATCCGCACACACTGTTAAGCTCATTGAGATTAAATTCTAGTTGTTTTTCTGTAATAGATATCAGTAATGCATTTTTTTTTTTTTCCGTACCAGTACACCCAGATAGTCAATTCTGGTTTACTTTTACCTTTAAAGGACAACGATATACATTCACCAGATTACCGCAGGGTTACGCAGAGAGCCCAACTATTTATTCTCAAGTCATGTCAGCATGCTTAGCCAATTTTGTTCCACCGGCAGATAGCCAACTATTAGTGTATGTTGATGACATTTTGATTGCCTCTGACACACGAGAAAACTGCATAACTGACACAGTAGCATTATTATGTTTCTTATTTGATAATGGCCACAAAGTGAGTAAAAACAAAGTTCAGTTGTGTAGGGATAAAGTAAAATATTTAGGACATGAATTATCAGCCACAGGGCGCACGATCCTGTCTGACAGGAAGGAAGCAATTTTGCACGCTCCAAAACCACAAACCAAAAAGCAGATGATGTCATTTTTTGGACTGACTAATTACTGCAGGGCATGGATTCCCTGTTATGCAGAATTGACTAGTCCACTTTCTGATTTGATGTACAAGGATGATATTTCAATGTCAACCGTGTTGGAATGGAACAAAGATGCTGAGGAAGCTTTTGTAAAAGTAAAACAAACATTAGTGTCATCCACAGTTTTGGCACTACCAGATTATAGTAAACCATTCATTCAAACAGCTGATTGTAAGAATAAGTTCATGACTAGTGTTTTGGTTCAAGTGTATGGCTCCAAATTGAGGCCAGTTGCCTACTACACATCTAAATTGGATGCAGTAGCAAGTGCTTTACCACCATGCGTACAGGCTGTTGTTGCAGCCTTTATGGCTGTTCAAAGTAGCAGTAATGTTGTTCTATTCCATCAGTTGACACTGGAAGTTCCACATGCAGTTTCTGCACTTCTGTTGCAGACAAAAATGAGCCTTTTGTCCCCAGCAAGACATCTTTCGTGCATGTCCTTGCTATTATCACAACCACACCTTACGGTAGAGTGCTGTACGACATTGAATCCATCCACATTGATACCCTTACCTGAGGATGGTGAGCCGCACAATTGTCTTGATGTAGCTACGGTCTGTACGAAAGCACGCCCAGACCTCCAGGACACACCCATCCCAAACAGTACAATTGTGTATGTGGATGGTTCTTCCACTGACAAAGCTTATGGACAAACACAATCTGGATATGCTGTTGTCACAAATTCAGAAGTATTGGATTCTGCTTCATTGCCATCGTCATTTTCAGCACAAGCAGCTGAATTAGTTGCTTTAACTGCAGCTTGCTATCTGTTTAAAGGTACGGCTGTATCAATTTATACAGACAGCCAGTACGCTTTCAACACAGTGCATGTGTTTGCAAAACTGTGGGAGGAGCGTGGAATGGTGACATCATCTGGAAAGCCAGTGACTCATGCCACTCTCCTAACTGCCCTACTGCAAGCTGTGAAGTTGCCTCAACAAATTGCTATATGCAAATGTGCGGCTCACACCAAAGGCTCTGACAGTGTTTCAAAAGGAAATGACGTTGCTGACAAAACCGCAAAGGCGGCAACAGCTCTTTCTATTTTTCTCCTATATGACACCCCTCCGGATATGACCACAAAAGAAACCCATATTGCCAAAAAATATGTTTAAATGGGCAGCTATTATGAGCCATGGCGTGACGCATGTCTCATCAGGGGGTATGATATCGCAATTGCAATCTATTTTTTGTCTTTATGGGTTCGATGCATATGCAAAACAGCATTGTAGAGCATGCATGATATGTGCAAAACACAACTCACAAGGCAATTTGAGACCCCAAAGAGGCAAATTTCCAACACCACAATATCCCTTTCAAGTGATTCATATGGATTATATACAGCTGAGTAAACATGAAGGGAAGGAATTTTGTTTAGTCATAATTGATGCCTTCTCAAAATGGGTAGAATTGTTCCCTACAAAACATGCAGGTGCACTTACAGTGGCTAAGGCATTGTGCAAAGACATCATTCCATGATTTGGAATACCAGAAACAGTCTATTCAGATAATGGAGCGCATTTTGTTAATACAATAGTGCAATACGTAGGAGAAGCGCTACAGGTCAATCTCAAAAATCATTGTGCTTATCAACCACACAGTGCCGGATTAGTGGAAAGGACAAAGGGCACATAAAAGGGCGCAATAAAAATAAGATTAAGGAAATGTATAGAAGAGACAAAACAAACCTGGATTGAATGTTGGACCTAGTAAAATTGTATATGAGAATAACACCAACACCATCAGGGTTAACACCATTTGAGATACTTTATGGACGACCATATCGTCTACCAATTTTGACATGGATACTAAAACAGCAGATGAGGAACAAACATTAGCAAATTTTATGAAAAAGACATTAACACAGAAAGAGATAACTTAAACACATTTACTGCCGAATAATTTTGATCTTCCACAGGACGGCCTTCCGGTAGTCTAGCCAGGAGACTGGGTGTTCATCAGAGTCCAGTCCTCGTTGGGAAGGTCTATACCGAGTGCTGTTAACAACACCAACTGCAGTAAAGATAGCGGAGAGATCAACGTGGATACATCACTGTAAGATACAGCGTGTGTTGGCGGCCTCCACAGTGTAAGGGGAAGTCTGGCTACAAAGGGAGTCTATTTAATTAGCAATAGATTGTCTCAATGCCAGTGAAGCAGGGAGATCCTTGCACTATTAGGTGAGGTGGTTAACAACACTGTATCCTAGCAATCATGACTGAACTACAGCAGACCCCGGAGCGGCGTGCTCAGCGCCGCCGCTGCCGGACTGTTGGTAGGGCAGCCGGTTGCGTTGTGATCTTAGTGTGTTTCGTGCTCCTCGGATTCCTGGCCTGGTGGTTGACCCAAGAATTGCAGCTCACTGTGGACCGAGCCAGAGAACAACGCAAGCAACGTCAGAAGAGGTTTATTCATAATGTGAACGAGACAGATGGACACCCTCATATATACCATACTAATATGTGGTACAGATATGTTCATTTATTGGCTATGGAATTACGTTACTAATTGTTATGTTTGTTCGCAAATACCTATATCCTCAACACACCCAGCTCTGACAGCTAAACCGTACCCTGCTAGGGTGACAGAATGTCTTATCATACGGATACATAATCAAACTGTATTTCGGGGGCAGCAGTTCTCAGCAAATCTGATAAGATGTAACACCACTTGCCTCAGTGCAACCACTTATATGATAGGGATTTCAACAGAGGACGTACAAGCGTGCCCAAGTGCTGCTCCATTGACTAGACTGAAGGGAAACGCAAAAATATCATCACGTTAAATTGTCATCACAACGGCCATTCCCAATTTGCTTTTACGGGACAGGGAATAAAAATGTAGGTAAAATTAAGAAACGTCTGTGTACCCAAACGTATGTTTTATCAAATAATTTAAGCCTAACCAAAACATAATATGTGGATGGTACTTATCTTCATCACATTGGATGGGGATGTAATTATACAGGCTCCTGTCCATGGGGAACGGATGAATCATGTGCTTATGTTAGTAAGTTTTTGCTACCACCTGTAAATGGTACTCCGGTGTATGATGACATCTATTGGCTTTATGGTTCCAGACTGTACATGAGTCTCCCACCAAATTGGGGTGGTGTGTGTGCACCTACCCAGGTGACTGACCATACATATGTGGTAGGACCTCCACAGAGAAGAATGGCAGCACCAGACGGAGGAGATTGATATACCCAGATGTGTTACCACATAATCACATGTGGGGCTCGGATGTACTAAAGGACCAAAAAAAATTGTGGTCTGTAGGAGATAAAATAGCACATTCATTGTTCCCCTGGATAGGAGTGGGAAAAAAAATTCATTAATGATTGAAACTCTGAATTATTGATTGGGTCTGTTCATGAATGTAACTAAAAAAATAGTAGCAGCTCAAAACACTGAAATAGATGCTTTACGTACCATGGTGATGCAAAATCACATGGTTTTAGACTTGCTTACTGGTTCACAGGGAGGAGTTTGTGTTCTGCTGAACACAACATGCTGTACTTTCATCCCAGACTCCATTCATTCAGTGGATATGCAGGACGCATTGGAAGAGCTGAATAAACTTCGTGATGCAATGCATAAAGACACCCTAGCCGAGAACCGGTGGAATCCCTGGTCCTGGTTGACTTCAGGACCATGTTGGCAGTTACTATTGAAAATGGTGACACCAGTTATTATAGTCCTAATTCTGATTGGACTTTGCATGTGTTGTGTGATCCCTTATATCAAAACAATGGTTGGCAAAATGGTGTCAAATACATTTGTACAGTGTAATCTGGCCTTCCAACAAACTATGCCAAAATATCAAGCATTGAAACAGTCAGACCTTAGTGGAGAAAACTGTAATGACTGTACTGAGAATTATGATGATATTGAAAAGCTCACAACTCCAGTTCAAGCTTGAACTGTTGACGTGATGAGTTAACACACTCTTAGCCTATGAAGCTTTAGCTGAAAAAGTAATAAGACAAGTGGTGTAGTCGAATAATACAGAAAAAACAGTTCATTTATACCAGTCGGTAGGAGTGATGTATGGTGGTGGTGTGGTGATAACAGAATCTTTGACAGACTGCCACAAAATGTGTCAGGTTATTGTGCATTAATATCATTATTGTTACCCATGACCCCTGAAGACGTTACGACATATGCAGCCTCTCTTATTCCTGAGGATTGGCAGAAAGGCATAGCCAGACATAGAGTAAAAAGAGATTGGAAAGAAGTAGGAAATCCAACATATATTGACGCAATAGGAGTCCCCAGAGGAGTGCCTGACGAGTATAAACTGGTTGATCAAATAGCAGCTGGATTCGAATCTTCCATCTGTTGGTGGTGTTTAATTAATAAAAACGTGGACAGAATAGATTAAGTTAATAAACTAACTAACTAAGCTGGGTGATGCCTACTGTATGTTTAACAGGTGATAAACAGGTGGGAAATGTTAAGGATTTTATATATATATATATATGTTATCACTGTTAAACATTTGTACCTTCGTCTTCTTTCTTATGAAAACGGTGTTGTGCTGTTTGCACTTCACCCTGAGAATGTATGTGTAATTCAACCTTGTTTTAGCTTTGTCTTCTTTCTCATGAGAACGGTGTTGTGCTGTTTTGCACCTGTCTTAACCAAGCCTGAGAATTCAATTTTGTTTTCGCACTCTGGGGTCAATCTGAACTGGGAATGAAGGACTGGATGTACTTATTGTTATAACATAACTTTGTTTTCGTAGCCGCTAACGACTGGGAGTAAAAGAACTGAAGGTTGAATTTTGACTGATTGTGATGCTTAGTGTTCCAGGCAGATGCAAAACAGCTGATAACTGCAACAGACGAACGAGATGTGCTGACCTGAAGTGTTCTTCCTTACAGCTGCACTTGACGTATGCGTTTATGTTATGGGAAGAAACTTGTCTTGCGTCATTACCCCCACCCTTAGGACAAGTTTCTTGTTTATGTGATGAGGGCGTCTCTTAATAAAAAGAGCGGAAAAGCAGGCCAGACTTTAGTGTAGCCTTGGTGTACAGCCTGGCCGCACTCCGCGCGTAATATTTGACTTTCTGTCTCACTGGTGTTTCTTGACTCGGTTTTAAAAATGTTTGGAGGAGAAAATACCCAACAAGTAGGGCTGCCATGACTAGTCGACTAGTCACAACTACGTCTACTATTGAAACTGTCGACAATTTAGTAGTCGATGAGTCATTTGCTTTTAAACTTGAACCAATGAAGCAGTGCTTCGATCCGCTGTGTCATTGGATCTTTGCTTCACTCCTCTTCAGAAGTTGCAACTCCGCTTCTTATCCCTCTCAAAGCCATTAAAATATATCAATCGTGAGTCACTTTTGTGCGGATTAAAGTGACTAACTGGGACTCATGTCTTGTGAGAAAGAAACGAGAATCGTCCTCTGTTCTGTTGCTTCAAACACTGCGCCGCCGAGTCAAGTTAGAAAGACAGAGTTCGCTCGGAATTAATAACTTCAAAGCGAATCGCCATTATAAATCAAATGACACCTCTTTCAAATGTAATACAAACAATACACTGCAATCGATCAAAATGTTTTTTTCTTTCTTTCCAAAATGAGACAACCTGGCTGATGTGCAGCAGCCCAAGACTGTATGGCTGCAGACCTGCAGACTCCAGCAGCCACCTGAACTCAGCTCAGACGTAAGGAGTGACATCCATGACATTAATGTCTGAAAGGAAATGCTTTTGACAAAAACTACAGATTTTTTTCGATCTATGTCCAGAGATCAAGGATCCACCATGTAGAGTTTATTTATGTCCAGAGATCAAGGATCCAGTGACCAATTTCATATTTATTTACTTTAAGACTCAATAAAATGTTGTTGACATTGAAAACCCGTAAAGCCTACTTGTAGCACACAGAAAATTCACAGGAGGCATCGATAAGGGAATTGATAAGGAATTGGATCGATAAGAGGAATCGATAATGGTATCCATATCGATAAAATGTGATAAGCTGCAATTTACGTATGATCCGACTAGTTAACTAATTGCAAAAATAATCGTTGACTAGGCGACTATCAAAATAGTCATTTGTGGCAGCTCTTATTGTGAGGTGGTATCAGCTATGACCTTTTGGCCATGTGGCACACTTCTCTGGGCATAATCCAGTACACAGGGTGCTCATTGTTGAGGGCTCTAGTTACTGGAAAAGGCCAAAGTGCCATGCAAGCATGACTTGGTGATGACACCGCTGGACTGATAGTATTGCACACCGGGCATTTGCCCGGTGGCCTGATGGCCTACTGGCCTGCATTTTTTTTTTTTTTTTTTTTACGAAGTAAAGCGCGCTGTGAGCTTTTCATCTGCGTTTTTGTTTTTTTTTTGTAGCAGCTACCACTCTTAAAGCGCGGTGATAACAGCACACCTGTACTGAGCTTTTTTTCCTCCTTTATTTAGAGCTGAGCTGAGCCGCTCCGTATCTGCACGTTAAAACAGCTGATCCTAACTAACACTATTTTCCACTCAAATGCACCTAAACTCTCTTTCTGGGGAGTGCATGATGTGAAAACACAATAAAACTTTCTAACCTGTAAATCTGGTCATGTTTTCTGCATAAATAAATGTTATCCATTCTTTGTGCTCAAACGCCAAAGCAGGGGCGAATCCAGATGGAATGGGGGCGTGGGGCAAGGATGTCCCCCCCCCACAACACCCCTAGATTAAAGGTCCAGTTTTGAAGCCTTTTTTACTACAACTACTAATACTACTTAAAATAATAATAATTTCGACAATTAAAATGTTTAGAGAAAATTTAAATGTTAGAAAAATGTTAGAAAGAATTTAATAGTTACATTTATTAACAATGTAGGTTAGAAATTACAAGTTTTACTGTTACAGTGCTGTCAACAGTTAAATATGAGGTCAAGAAAGAGGTCTTAATTTACTTTTTATAAAATAAGTATATATTTTCATTGAAGTCAAGAAAGGGTGACTATAAAGTGAGGCGAGGGACCACTACGGCCATGACGGTAAGTGAAGGTTAACTTCAGCTATTAATTGATGAACAGCAACCTAACTTCATAAATCAGACATCTGTGTGTGAGAGAGACATTCTGATCTTCTGGTCCGAAGTAAAGTGCTGTCTAACTGGGTTACTCAGATATGAATTAAGGTTGGATATTATTTCCGTTTGTGCTAACTCTGCCAGTCACGTAACCTAGCCTAGCAATGTAACCTGTGCAAATGGTGTGCATGGCTAGCTACCATGCTGTCGCCGCCAGGTTGTTTCTTTATTCTTTATTCTATTTGTGTGACGGTCGTGCATCGGTCATACGAAGTATGCTGTTTTGCACAGTCTGCGGTGCGGTGGCGTGCTATAACGGTGTCCCTGTCTAAAATGTATTTTCCCAAGTCCTGGCATAATTTCACATACCTAACATTTTACTTTAAATTGAGAGTCATTCTCTAAGTTGATTAGCAACACAAATTGGTAATAAAAGAAATCCTTGATGTTACTTGTAGCTTGTAGTGAGATAGACAACTGTCTCCATCTTGTGGCCTTTGTGTGTATTGCAGTTTCAAAAGTTCAACCTTTGTATCCAGTCATTGGTCCAGTCATCCAGTCATTTCTTGCTTTATATGATGAATTGTATCACACAAGTAATGATATATTATTTATAGTATAGCCTACAGTATTTCTATAACAAATGTTTTTATATAATTTCTATTTCTAAATTTAAGTAACAAGGCTGAATGAAATGACGGCTTATTATGTATAAAAAGTAATGTGACCTAGTGCCAATAGATCGTACTTTTGATAAGCCTATGATAACTGTATTTCGGGAGAACTTTTCATAATGCTTCTTATAGTGTTAAAATGTATGTGTCTCCTGGTGCACATTGATCGGTTAAGGGACCAAAAAAAAAAAAAAAAACACACTGTCACAGCAGGCTTAATTTTTTTTTTCCCCTTCGATACCTGGTGGTGGCCTGGTCTTGGTTAAAAATGCCCGGCCTGAAAAATTTCCCCAGTCCAGCCCTGGGTGATGACATATTATAATGCAGGATCAAGGGCTGGTCTGTAGTGGTGGACGTGGCAATGCACATTACCGGCAGCCCAGTCTCACGTTTTTTTTTTTTTTGGTTTTTTTTGTGCTCCTGTGACGAAATGAGTCAAATTTTCGTGATGGAGCTTTTTTTAAACTCACTATTCCTAACCCTACACCCACCCCCAACCCTAACCTCAACCATAACCTAATCTTACTCCTTCCCCCCACCCTAACCATAACCACCCACAACCCCCCGCTTCACTTTTAATTTCGTGCAGTCATCACGAAATGAATGAGAATGAATTTGTGCTGCCGTGACAAAAATGAGGCGCTTTTCGTCACAATATCACAAACCAAAAGATTAATGTATATTTTCATGCTGCTGAAGCACGACTTGCCATGAAACCAGGTTGTTACCGGCACATACTCCCAGACCAGAGCGGACTTAAAGAGTCATAATGAGTAAGTTATGCCTCATTTCTGACCTTTTCCTCATTAGAGTTTGAACATGTGTTCATTCAACATCTGATCCATTAAGAACAACCCACTTTGCCATGTGAGCACAACCTCATGGGTGACATTAGAATGTGGATGATACGGTAGAGTGAGGCTGAGTCCGAACACATTTGTTTTGTCTTAACAGAGAAAGAATTGTACCAGGATGGTGAAGAGAATATATATACACATATATATATACATATGTATATATATATATGTGTATGTGTATGTATATGTATATGTATATATATATATATATATATATATATATATTGATATCGGTTTAGGTGTGTAGGAATCTATGTGTATATGTGGCAAAGGGTATTACTGGTTGTGGGGAAGAAGGGGTACGGATAAATAAGCTGATGCTTCACCCTACCCCTTTTCGGACATGTTGGGTACACAGTAGGAACTTTTTTGTTGTTGTCTTTACTGATCTATCTTGTAATTGTTGTTGTATCAAATGTTCGAAATAAACAGTTTTCATTCATTCATTCATTCAAGAGGCAGTCAAGAGTGGCCACCAGCTGGCTCAGGCTCTGCCTGCTGTGGCCATATCAGCCGCTCTGATGGACAACTTCAATTCATTTATTCTGGCCCCTTAACTTTGTAAATGAGCATATGTCTCAGAATCTACCATGCAGAAAGGCAAGGAAAGAAAAAATTAAAATTAAAGGAAAACAACATCTTTTGAAACAGTGACTGTCTATCACTGCCTTTTGGAGACAACACTTCCTTTAGACTTTGTTAATATCAGTGATATGCTTTGTTTGTGCAGGTTTTATCATAGTGATGCATGTGGGATGACAAATAGCTGCAGTAAAACACAAGACCCCTAATCTGTGAGATGCTTGTGAAGCCAGACTATTCTCCACAGAGATATGTGTTGGTCATTGCTCAAACAGGACAAGAAGAATAATGAAATATTTATGGCTGGAGGGTGCGAGATGTGTGAGATTTACACTTTGTGCAAACACAGGTTGTTCATTCAACTAGGCTGAAGTAATTACTGCAGACATGTTATACTGTAAATAAAGACCTGTCATAAATACATGACTGGAGTGACATGGGATACATGTACAAGACATGTGAAGCCTGCAGAAGTAATCAGTACTGCACAGTGAACACTGCTATGATTTTTATTACTTTTAGATACTGCAAATCAAGAGTACATGCTTGTGTAAAACTCTGGGACTCCAGTGTCACTAAAACCTTGACTCAGATTGATGATGAAAAAACAGCCTACAGTCTCCATGGTTGGGCTCATTTGTGTGCCAGTGGACATTGATGAGTGGACCTGGTACACCTGTTCAAGCATAAGGAATTACCAGAACTGAAAGGGAACTTTGTCTTCCAAAAGCTGGTTTGCAGCCCAGTGCAGAGTTGTTATGGTATTCATAATAAGTTAGTATTTGTCTGTCAGAAAGCCTATGGCTGAGCATCAACCCATCCCCTTTTTTGAAGAAAGTTCGTTAAGGCCCCATAAAAAAAAAAAGAAAAAAAGAAAAAAAAATGCTTTGTTTATTATCCCCACCCACATGTAAATCGGCCTGCATCAATTTTTTTTTTTTTCCCGAATTTTATTGACGGCAGTACAGCTGGTGCAAGAAAAGGCACTTCCGTGAGGTAGTGAGTGTGATTTGGCTGAAGACAGCCAAAGTTTACCGAGCCAGAGCCGGAACTTACCGCTTGTTGCCATTGACAACCACAGACGCGAGATGGTACAGATTGCCGACAAGAAGCTGAAGCCATGGTACGGAGTGAGCGTTCCCCCCGAGGTGACCGTGAGCGATATTTACAGCCAATATGCATGTGGTATGCTGGACAATGGTGGTAGCTTGGATGCTAAGTACAACAGTTGCTAGGTGAGTTTTTCCTCATTTGCTTCTTCTTCTGTGGTGACTCATTAGTGTCAAAAAGCACTCGCACTCAGTAGTAAAGGGGAAAATTAATTTCCCAGCTTCAAAATTTTACTGTATTGTTTGTTCTCTCTTCCTATGAAAAAACAAATCCGCCCGCCGTCGTGACTTTTTTCTGATGTCAAGGAGGATAAACTATTTTTTTTATGGGGCCTAAGTGCCCACCCAAAATTAAATTAAATTACAAGGAACACATTTAATGAATGAGAAAAGGCCAAAAATGGGCACAAACAGGTGAGTTATTTGTAAGTTATTGTTATTTGTGATGAAATCAGACATTTTAATGAAATGGGCATTCTGACGAACATGGCAATAGACATGATAATGCATCGACCCACCACCCCCCTCTTCAACCATAATTTTGAATGGAGGGCCTTGAGCGCTCTGACGGTAAATACAGCATTATATGGCCACAAGATGACACAGTGTACAAGCATGACAAGCTGCTCCTGTATACTGAATGAAGTACTGTGATTCACACTCCAGAGCAGAAGATTTTTTTGTGCTATAAATAAGGAATGTTTTCATATGTTTAATTACATTGCTTCTCATGTGTGGTGGTCTGCTCTATGGCCAAAGAAGCACTTTATTATCATTTTGTGTAAGGTCTTGTTAGCAGGGGTGGTGAGCAAGTGGTTAGTGCACTTAGTTTCAGTGTGGAAAGTTCACGGTTCAAACCCCACCCCTGCCATATTTCTCCATGTAATGTGTAGTTGCGTCAGGAACGGCATCAGGCGTAAAACCTGTGACAATTCAACATGCAAATCCACCTCATATTTGCTGTGGCGACTCCGAATGCAAATAATGGAGCAGCTGAAGTGACTCGCTTTTTACAACAGCTATAGCCAACCCTGTTCCTGGAGGGCCCCTGCCCTGCATGTTTTCTAACTCCCCCTGTTCCACTCCCAGGCAATTAACTCTATCAGGTGTGCTCAGCCAATCAACAGCTGGAAGACACCACTTTTAAAATATCAAGTGTGACTTGAATAGGTAGACGTGGGAGGAGGTGATGGTCTAGTGGTTAAAGAGTTGGATCCTCGGTTCAAATCCCAGCCTGACCGGAAAATCACTAAGGGCCCTTGGGCAGGGTCCTTAATCCCCTAGTTACTCCCGGTGTGTAGTGAGCACCTTGTATGGCAGCACCCTCACATGTGAGGTATCATTTATAAAGTGGTTTGAGCGTCTGATGCAGATGGAAAAGAGCGATGTAAATGCAGTCCATTTACCATTTACGTGGAAAATCTGCAGGGCAGGGGCTCTCCAGGAACAGGGTTGGTGAAATCTGTGCTCGGACAATACGAAATATATATTTGAAGTACAGCAAAAGTTTGTATCGTATCAGCCTTTCATTCACACGCCACAAAAAAACAGCAGTTCCGTGTGAATGAAAGGTGATACAATAAAAAAAAGTTTCCAGATATGCCTAAATACGTCTCAGTGTGAACATTAATTAGCTTGTTATCTTCTGCTGGCTAAGGCAAGGTTTGCATTATGAATGAATAAATAATGCAAAGTTTTCAAATATTTAGTTACATTGCACATTTAGAGAGAGAGAGAGAGAGAGAGAGAGAGAGAGAGAGAGAGAGAGAGAGAGAGAGAGAGAGAGAGAGAGAGAGAGATAGATAGATACTTTATTCATCCCCTGTAAGGGCAAATTCATCTGCCCGAGAGCATACATACATACACAATTCATCCATACAATAAAATACCAATAAATAAGACAAATATAAAAACACATGGAAGTAAAACTACATTAACAAGAAACGTTAAACAATCTCATGGCAGCCAGGAAAATGATCTTCTATACCTCTCAGTCCTGAATCTCATGGAGAGGAATCTGTCACTGCGGTTGCTTTTCTGAGCAACCATAGTGTCGTGTAGAGGATGAGATTTGTTGTTAATAACAGAATTCATAATACACCTCAACCTACACTTCACCAGTTCACCCACAGAGACCGCCTCCCTCCCCATCACTGACACGCACTTCCTGACAAATTTGTCCAGTGTGTTACTGTCCCTAACAGACAAGCTGTTCCCCCAACACAGAACAGCAAATAATAGAGCGCTGACCACAACAGATTGATAAAAAAGGAAAAGCATATCGCTACAAACATCAACAGATTTCAGTCTTCTGAGGAAGAACAATCTGCTTTGTCCCCTTTTATACGCTGCATTTACCTGCACCGACCAGTCCAATCTATTGTCAATGTGGACGCCGAGGTACTTGTATGTGGAGACCACCACAATGCCCACGTTGTCTATACTGACTGGTAGGTGTTGTGCTTTCCTCTTGCCAAAGTTAACTATCATTTCCTTTGTTTTGCTGGTGTTCAATACCAGCCCGTTGCCACTGGTCCATTTGGTGAAATCCTTGATAACTACCCTGTACTCTGTCTCATCCCCTCCCCTTACACAGGCCACCATAGCTGTGTCATCAGAATATTTCTGCATATGACATGCTGGAGTCCTGTAGGTGAAGTCAGATGTATACAGTGTGAAAAGAAAAGGGGAGAGGACCGTTCCCTGAGGAGCACCAATGCTCATTTGCACAGTTTCAGAAATTGCCTGCCCCAACCTAACGTACTGTGTTCTCTCTGTCAAGTAGCTGTTGATCCAGGAGATAAATACCTGCTCCACACCCAACTTCACAAGCTTATCCCTCAGAATAGAGGGATGGATGGTATTAAATGCAGTTGAGAAGTTGAAGAAAATAAGCCGCACATACCCCCCCACGCCATCAAGAAAGGAGAGTGCCCTGTGCAGCATGAACAATATGGCATCGGCAAGGTTCGAGTGCAGGCTGTAATTGTGGCCCGAAAAGCCGAAGAAGAAGCCTCTCAAGTGTCTTCATAACTACGTCAGGGCCACCGGTCTGTAGTCTTTGACCCCTGATGGCCTCCCGACCTTGGGCACTGGCACAATGCACGCGGTCTTCCACTGCCTTGGCACCTGCCCTATCTGCAGGCTCCGATTGAAGAGCACCTGCAGAGGCACTGCCAGCTCTGCGGCACAGTCCTTCAGGACCCTCTGTGCTATGCCATCAGGTCCAACTGATTTACCAGGACACACCTTTCGGAGCTCCGCCCTCACCTCATCCATGGTGAAATACTCCCTATACAGTCACCCCACATAGCTGCTAGGTGGAGCAGTGCAGGAGGCAGCAGCAGAGGTGGAGACACCGCTGGGTGGTGCAGAGCAGGAGGCAGCAGCATAGGTGGAGACGCCGCTGGGTGAAACAGACCAGGAGGCAGCATCAGAGGTGTAGACGCTGCTGGGTGGTGCAGAGCAGGAGGCAGCAGCAGAGGTGGAGGTGCCGCTGGGTGGAGCAAAACAGGAGGCAGCAGCAGAGGTGGAGACGCCACCGGGTGGTGCAGAGCAGGAGGCAGCAGCAGAGGTGGAGACGCCGCCGGGTGGTGCAGAGCAGGAGGCAGCAGCAGAGGTGGAGATGCCGCCGGGTGGTGCAGAGCAGGAGGCAGCAACAGAGGTGGAGACGCCGCCGGGTGGTGCAGAGCAGGAGGCAGTAGCAGAGGTGGAGACGCCGCCGGGTGGTGCACAGCAGGAGGCAGTAGCAGAGGTGGAGACGCCGCCGGGTGGAGCAGAGTAGGAGGCAGCAGCAGAGGTGGAGACGCCGCCGGGTGGTGCACAGCAGGAGGCAGCAGCAGAGGTGGAGACGCCGCCGGGTGGTGCAGAGCAGGAGGCAGCAACAGAGGTGGAGATGCCGCCGGGTGGAGCATTGCAGGAGGCAGCAGCAGAGGTGGAGACACCGCTGGGTGGTGAAGAGCAGGAGGCAGCAGCAGAGGTGGAGACGCCGCCGGGTGGTGCAGAGCAGGAGGCAGCAGCAGAGGTGGAGACGCCGCTGGTTGGTGAAGAGCAGGAGGCAGCAGCAGAGGTGGAGACACCGCTGGGTGGAGCAGACCACCCACCCTGTGTGACCAGAAGGACGTTCCAGTCAGTGGACTGGAAACAGTCCCTCAGAGCTTTGCTGGTCTCTGGGGTCCACCTCCTGAGAGATCTGGTGGTTACAGGCAGTCTCATTACACGGGTTCTGTAGGATGAAACGAGATGGACTAAATTGTGGTCTGACTTGCCCAGAGGGGGCAGGGCCACAATTGTATGCATCCTTCACATTGATGTAACAGAGATCCAGCGTTTTATTGTGTCTTGTGGTGCAACTGATATACTGAGTGAAACCTCCTATATGTGGGCCCAAGTCCACATGATTGAAATCTTCAGAGATAACAATCAGCGCATCAGAGTGTTGACACTGGATCCCTGCCACCGCATCATAAATGACATCACATGCTACGGAGGGGTCAGAGCGCGGTGGAATGTAAACAATAATGGAGACGATGTGAGAAAATTCTCTCGGCACATAATAAGGTCTTAAACTGACCACTAGCATCTCCACCTCCCGGGAACAGATCTTCTCCTTCATGGTTATGTGTCCGGGGTGGCACCACTTACTGTTTACAAGCAGCACAAGTCCACCTCCTTTCATTTTCCCACACTTCTTTGCCTCTCTGTCTGCCCGCACCAGAGTGAAGCCAGGCATATTGACAGCTGAGTCAGGAATAATGTACGTAAGCCATGCCTCAGTCAAAAAGAAGAGGCTACACTCACGGTACGTCCTGTCTGTTTTCAACAGTGCCTCCAGCTCCACACATTTGTTGGAAAATGAGTTGACATTCCCCATGATGATCGATGGCAGGAAAGGTTTAAATCTCCACCGCCTAGCCTTCAGCTTAGCCCCGGCTTGGCAGCCACGGAACGGTTTTCTCAGCTCACGAGGGATCAGATGAGTGATTCCTCTCGGTTTACTCCGTAATAGAAGGAGCTCCTCACGTTTGTATGTTATAACGGACATCTTGTTTCAAACACTACAAATACAACATTTATCCAGTGCTAACACGGAGCTACACGGGAGCTACATTTACTTCATATATGATGCTCCGTTCAGCAGTTTAAGCAGTTTACTTGCATTTGCACCTGGTATTATAATAATAATATTTATAATAATAATAATAATAATAATAATAATAATAATAATAATAATATTGATAACACAGTAATAACTACTTAGCTTCCTCTGGCTAAGGTAGCGTTTGTGTTATAAATAATTAAATAATGCATCATGTTGGTGTTAACCACAGACTATGGGGTGTTAATGCAGAGCATTGGAATTTGAAGGTACATAAACAACCATTGAACTACAGTACACAGAGTGCCAGAGGGAGCAAAATAGGCATGGATAAAATAGAATAATGCCCAGATGCCAGTACATATGGGCATCTTTGCAGATGATGTGGTTTTGTTGCCTTCATCAGGCGGTGACCTCCGTTGGGCACTGAGCAGGTTTTTTGACTGAGTGTGTAGCGACTGGGATGAGAATCAGCACCTCCTAATCTGAGACCATGGACCATTGTCCCCTCTGGGGTAGGGTAAAGTTACTGCACCAAGTGGAGGAGTTTAAGTATGTTGGGGTCTTGTTCCCGAGTTGGGTAACTTGGAGCGGGGGATCGATAGATGGATTGGGGCGGCACCTGAAATTTTATGGACACTGTACAGGACCACTGTGGTAAAGAAGCAGCAGAGCCAGAAGGCAAGGCTCTTACCAGTCGATTTACGCTTCTATCCTCACCTATGGTCATGAGCTTTGGGTAATGACTGAAAGAATAAGATTACAGATACAACTGGCAGAAATGAGATTCCTCCGTCAAGACTGCTGGACAGGGTGAGAAGCTCTATTATCCGGGACAGACTTGGAGTAGAGCCACTCCTTCTCCATATCGAAAAGAGCCAGTTGAGGTGGTTCGAGCATCTGGTGAGGATGGTTGTCTCCCTAAGGACGTCTTCCAGGCATGTCCAACTGGAAGGAGTTCACGGGGAAGACCCAGAACACTCTGGAAGATTATATTTCTCAGCTGGCTTGCGAACACCTCGGGATCTCCTGGAAAAAGTTACAGGACTTGGTCGAGGACAGGGAAGTGTGTGTGCGGAGCTGCTTGCTCTGCTGCCACTGCAACCCAGACCCGGATAAGCAGCTGAAAATGAATGAATGGAGGAACAGGTTGATGGCTGTTTCATTAATTTGTCTAGATTACAAATATCAAGCTTCTGGTCATATCTGGCCAATCATATGTGACAGGAATTCATCATAATGCTGCTATGAGAGTCTAATGCACTGTTGTGCAATGTATTGTTAGTACCTAACAGTGATTACCAGGCCCCTGGTGGCCAAAGTGAGACTGAAATTCATGGATGTGTAGACAGCCCAAATTACATTGCATGTTTACCTCACAGACAGTATCAGAATCAGAATCAGACAACTTTATTTATCCCCGGAGGGCAATTCACAGTTACCTGCCTTATTGAGCCGTTTGAATAATAGGGAATGAACAAAATAAATACAAGACTTTCCATAGTCGCATGCCAACAATTGCCCTCACCTGTCAGCACCCAGAGATTAGCAAGATCAGCACTAATAATAATAATACAATAACTTTGACTGTAAAACACCCTTCAGACTCCAAATTCAGTGCAGGCCACAATCAGCCTCGGCCTACTTCCCCACATTTAACAGCCTGATGGCTGATGGAATAAATGAATCTGAGTATCTGTTTGTTTTCCTTGGAGGTGCATAATAGCGCCGCCCAGAGGGCATGAGAGAAAAGTCAGAGGAGAGAATGTGTCCAGGCTGATCAAATGATTCCTCCGGCTTTCTGGACCGCACGTTTCTCCCAAAGAGAGCTGAGGTGATATGATGTTATGTATGATATGTTCAGTAGCCAAAAGAAACAGTTTGCCCAATTTTTCTGCCTGGTACATTAACATTTATTAGCTAATTTGCTTCTAATTGTTACTGCAGTGTTTGTGTTATAAATAAATAATGTGACATTCATTTTGCTTCTTGTTGCATGAACCATAGTGTCATGTTTCAAAAATAAATGTAACACCAGACTTATATTGGTGTTACTGGTGTGACTTACACTCTGAAAAATATGAAAAGTTTTTTTCATATTAACTGAGAATTTACCTGTGGCTGTAGGATGTGTTTTTGTTGCTGTATGACGAGTAAAAATATTGTCCCGATCCTCCTACTCAACAAAAATATAAATGCAACACTTTTGGTTTTGCTCCCATTTTGTATGAGATGAACTCAAAGATCTAAAACTTTTTCCACATACACAGTATCACCATTTCCCTCAAATATTGTTGACAAACCAGTCGAAATCTGTGATAGTGAGCACTTCTCCTTTGCTGAGATAATCCATCCCACCTCACAGGTGTGCCATATCAAGATGCTGATTAGACACCATGATTAGTGCACAGGTGTGCCTTAGACTGTCCACAATAAAAGGCCACTCTGAAAGGTGCAGTTTTGTTTTATTGGGGGGGATACCAGTCAGTATCTGGTGTGACCACCATTTGCCTCATGTAGTGCAACACATCTCCTTCGCATCATCCGTGAAGAGAACACCTCTCCAACGTGCCAAACGCCAGCGAATGTGAGCATTTGCCCACTGAAGTCGTTTACGACAACGAACTGGAGTCAGGTCTAGACCCTGATGAGGACGACGAGCATGCAGATGAGCTTCCCTGAGACGGTTTCTGACAGTTTGTGCAGAAATTCTTTGGTTATGCAAACCGATTGTTCCAGCAGCTGTCCGAGTGGCTGGTCTCAGACGATCTTGGAGGTGAACATGCTGGATGTGGAGGTCCTGGGCTGGTGTGGTTACACGTGGTCTGTGGTTGTGAGGCTGCTTGGATGCACTGCCAAATTCTCTGAAACGACTTTGGAGACGGCTTATGGTAGAGACATGAACATTCAATACACGAGCAACAGCTCTGGTTGACATTCCTGCTGTCAGCATGCCAATTGCACGCTCCCTCAAATCTTGCGACATCTGTGGCATTGTGCTGTGTGATAAAACTGCACCTTTCAGAGTGGCCTTTTATTGTGGGCAGTCTAAGGCACACCTGTGCACTAATCATGGTGTCTAATCAGCATCTTGATATGGCACACCTGTGAGGTGGGATGGATTATCTCAGCAAAGGAAAAGTGCTCACTATCACAGATTTAGACTGGTTTGTGAACAATATTTGAGAGAAATGGTGATATTGTGTATGTGGAAAAAGTTTTAGATCTTTGAGTTCATCTCATACAAAATGGGAGCAAAACCAAAAGTGTTGCGTTTATATTTTTGTTGAGTATATTTTACATAAAATTTCTAAACAGTGCTAAAAATTATGCACATCAGAATTCAAACCCCTTCCTACATGTATTATATTGATCAGTAATAAAGACAACGAATGGCTTTGAAGTTCAAACTCTTCTGATCTGTCAAGTTCAGAAAAATGGACATAGGGCGAATCATAAGCAAACACTCCCTCATTACTTGGTGAACTACAGAATACCTACACTCAAAGTATCACCCAGGCAATGGTGACATTGTCTCACTGAAAAATAAGTCTTTCTCTTTAATTAATTCAGTTTGGAATCCAAAGCCGCATCCACCTGCTATCTCTCTCTTTAAAACTCGTCTTTGACACACCCTATCAATCTTGTGAATGCTTCCTTTGTGGTGAAACATAAAGACATTGAGAGTTGTCAAAGCATTTTTCATCCCTGAGCCCATGTCTCAGTACAGCTATAAATAACTGTCCTCTAAAATTCCACTCAAGACCAGCTCATTAGATCCAGGCAGTATGCTGAAATAATGGCCACAAACCTTTTATTATAAAACACGGATAATCTCTGTCTCAATGCAGAAAAGTTAAAATAAAAACTCAAAACATGTATTTGGATTCCCTATTATAAATCTATCACTTAAAATGTCAATTATAGAACTTGCACGGTTGATTGTTACGCAGGAGGCTTTGCTTTTGTTTTTTCTCTGCCTCTGTAGCTGACTGTCTGGTGAGCTTCGCCAACGATGAGATTTAGCACAGAACATCTACACCAGAATCAATAATGAATAACATTGAAGTAATAGAGCACTTAAAAAAAGAGAGAGAGAGCGAGAGAGCGAGAGAGAGAGAGAGAGAGAGAGAGAGAGAGAGAGAGAGAGAGATTAGCAGTATTTGTCATGCAGTACTGCTGCTTATACTTGGGAATGATGATTTCCGTGTAACCAGGAGATCTAATGCCCAGTATCATTCATTAATGCCCTGGTTCCTCATTACCATCGCCTCACTTTTTTGAAAGACTCATTACCTGCATAATGGAATGCTGCTTAGAACACCAGACCTTTCCATTCTGTGAATTAATCACCTTCATGTGCAGACAAAAAGGGGATTCTCACATTAAATATTAAGACACTTTCAACTCGAGCTTTTGACTCTTTCAGGTTTCTCGATGTAATCTTTTTGAAGAGCAGTAACATCACTGAAGATTCCACCTTTGTCTTTCATGTATGGCCGGCAATATTTAAAAAACGGTGACATATAGAAGAAGAAAGAAATGTACTTACAATTGACTGTGACTTTTACTGTTTTGGTGTCAGGAGAGGCGATGTCATTTAGAGCGCTGCATTCGTAGTCCCCTGCTTGGTCCCTGGTGATGCCGGTGATGTTAAGATATTCACCGCTGTCATACTTCCTGGCTGGAAAATGAAAAATTGAAGCAAAACAGTTACAATACATTACAAGCAGAGAAAATATAGTGCAGTAGTGTTCAGAATAATAGTAGTGCTATGTGACTAAAAAGATTAATCCAGGTTTTGAGTATATTTCTTATTGTTACATGGGAAACAAGGTACCAGTAGATTCAGTAGATTCTCACAAATCCAACAAGACCAAGCATTCATGATATGCACACTCTTAAGGCTATGAAATTGGGTTATTAGTAAAAAAAAGTAGAAAAGGGAGTGTTCACAATAATAGTAGTGTGGCATTCAGTCAGTGAGTTCGTCAATTTTGTGTAACAAACAGGTGTGAATCAGGTGTCCCCTATTTAAGGATGAAGCCAGTACCTGTTGAACATGTTTTTCTCTTTGAAAGCCTGAAGAAAATGGGACATTCAAGACATTGTTCAGAAGAACAGCGTAGTTAGAAGAGTGTTGGTATCAATATTATCGATATTATCACACTGGGTGGGGATGATGGCGCCAGCAGTGTGCACGGCGAAGCGTCTCTCAGCTCTCAGTTTTCTGTCACTGTTTTTTTTGCTTCTGTGGCAACGAAATGTTTCAGCTTTCACTGTGTATGATCGTCAGTTACTTTTAAGTATTCGTGATGATCATGAGAGATTTTTAAAGCAAGTATATTTTGATGATTTTACTTCATGCCCACTACCACCTTTTCTCTCTGCGGTGCCAGATTACCTGAGGCGTGCACCTGCAGTTGTACCCCGGAAGAAACGACCAAGGACACGGGGTAAACGAGGTGGAGTACTCGTGAGAGTAAGGGCTTACTTTCGGTCCCTTCATGGGCTAAATTTTGAACTGCAACGCCGCTGTCTCTTTCCGGCAAACCAAGCCTCTCCGGTAATGCGCTGGATTATTCCCGTCGCTTGTGACGGCACTGTTGTGGAGCAGTGCGCAACGGCGCTGGAGTACTTTCCTCGGCGACGTCGAGTTCCAGACCGCGGTGTGGATTTTATGAATCTTCGATTGTTTTCCCGAGAACTACGTTCACAGACGGCTGATGACTTCATCCTTCATCTATCTCTGATGAACACAAGGTCTGTGAGCAATAAAACTTTCATTCTTAATGACTTTTTTACATCACGGAAGCTGGATTTTATGCTTTTAACAGAGACATGGCTTCGGGCTGGTGAGTCCTTCGCCTTCTCGGAGCTACTTCCCCCGGGATGCTCTTTCTTCAGCTCCCCTCGCACTACAGGCAAAGGCAGTGGTTTGGCGACAGTGTTTAAATCTGACTTTGTTTGCTGCCCGCTTCCCACTAAAGCCTATGCGAGCTTCGAGCTACAGCTCTTTGAAATCAGATTGGATATACCTGTCTTGTGCGCACTCATCTAATCGCCCTCCTAAATTTAACAAAGATTTTATAAATGACTTTTCTGACTTTGTGGCGGGTAATTTTCTTAATCGTAACACATTTTTAATTGCTGGGGATTTTAATATTCATGTTTGTTGTCCATCCAAGCCCGTGGTCAATGACTTTCTTAATGTTGTGGACTCTTTTAATCTTAAGCAGGCAGTAAATGTCCCGACCCACGACAAGGGTCATACTCTGGACCTTATCTTATTCAGTGGTCTAAATGTGAACATCATAGAGATCTGTAACGCAGGCATATCGGACCATTTTCCTGTGCTTTTTTCTGTTGCGGTGTCCTCCACTATTAGGAAACAATGCGTTCCGGCGCGCTATCTGCCCCGCTACTGCGCCACTCTTTTCTGCTGCGTTTCATGCTTCTGAACTTAAGTCTTACGATTCTAATACAAATATTGATGAGTTGGTTAGCTTGTTCAATACTACGTGTTCAGAGATTCTCAACGTTGTCGCCCCTTTCACTAATCGGCGTGCAAAACGCTCAGAGCCATGGCACAATGATTTGACGCGCGCACGCAGACGGGAATGCCGCTGTGCAGAACGGAAATGGAAGAAAGATCAACTTCAAGTATCACTGGGGATTTTAAGACATTCACTTGCAAATTAGCAAGATGCTGTTAAGACCGCAAAATCAGAGTATATGGCAAATATTGTGTCTACAAATCTTCACAAACCCCAGGTTCTTTTTAATGTTTTGAACAACATTGTTAACCCTACTGATTCAACTGGTGCTGTTCCCTCTGTTTCTTTGTGTGAAAAATTTCATCAATTTTTCAGTGACAAAATTTCACTCATTCGATCTTCTTTGCCAACTGTCATCGCTGACCCCTGCATCATTCCTGAGTGCACAGCTGTTTTTAGTTAATTTGAGCCTATTTCTCTGTGTGAACTATCTAAAACTGTTCAAAGTTTAAGGCCTTCAGACTGTGCACTGGATTTCCTTCCTGCTAAGCTTTTGAAAGAAGTCCTTGATTCAGTTGGCCCTTGTATTTTACAGCTGATTAATGCTTCTCTGTCTTCAGGTGTCGTTCCTTGTTCCTTTAAACAGGCCATGATACAGCCCCTTTTAAAAAAACATAATTTGGACCCTGCTATTTTTTCTAATTATAGACCCATTTCTAAGACATCATTTTTATCGAAAATACTTGAAAAGGTGGTCTATACTCAACGACAGTCGCACCTTACTGCATTTGACATAACTGAAAAGTTCCAGTCTGGTTTTAAACCTTTGCACAGCACTGAAGCTGTTCTTTTAAAAGTTTTTAATGATCTTCTTTTAATCATGGACACTGGCAGCTCAGCTGTGCTTGTGCTTTTGGATTTAACTGCAGCCTTTGACACTGTTGACCAGCAGGTCTTATTATCTCGCCTTGAATCGTGTGTTGGATTAAATGGCACAGTGCTCAAATGGTTTAAGTCCTATTTGACTGGTCAGTGCTTTTCTGTAAACCTTGGTCCCTTTGCGTCACAGAAAGCCCCTTTAACTTGTGGAGTACCTCAGGGTTCAATTTTAGGGCCAATTTTATTTTCGCTTTATTTGCTTCCTTTAGGATCAATTTTTAAGAAATATAACATTAGGTTTCACTACTTTGCTGATGATGTGCAGATTTATCTACCTCTGAACCTTAAAACAAACTCATCTGCCATCCTACAGACTTGCTTTCAAGAAGTCAAAGACTGGATGTCTTTAAACTTTTTGAATCTAAATGAAAGCAAAACAGAGATTGTGGTCTTTGGTGACCTTGACCTTTCTGCCCTTGGTCCACTCGCCTCCTACTGTCGTTCATCTGCTAAGACCCTTGGTGTTTTTATAGACAGCTCTTTTAAATTCGAGAAGCAGATCAACACAGTGGTCAAAACAAGCTTCTTCCAGCTTAGACTTTTAAGTAAAATCAAGCGTTACCTGCCCCCAAATCAGCTGGAACAGGTTTGTGCATGCCTTGATCAGTTCTCGTTTAGACTACTGCAATTCTTTGTATGTTGGTCTTAATCAGTCGTCTCTGCATCGTCTCCAGATGGTGCAAAATGCAGCTGCGCATCTGCTCACTGGAGTCAAACGGCACCAACACATTTCTCCTGTTTTAGCTTCACTGCACTGGTTGCCTGTTGCTTTTAGAATTGATTTTAAGATTTTGTTGCTTGTTTTTAAATCAATTCACGGTCAAGCCCCATTCTATACTCAACAAAAATATAAACGCAACACTTTTGGTTTTGCTCCCATTTTGTATGAGATGAACTCAAAGATCTAAAACTTTTTCCACATACACAATATCACCATTTCCCTCAAATATTGTTCACAAACCAGTTTAAATCTGTGATAGTGAGCACTTCTCCTTTGCTGAGATAATCCATCCCACCTCACAGGTGTGCCATATCAAGATGCTGATTAGACACCATGATTAGTGCACAGGTGTGCCTTAGACTGCCCACAATAAAAGGCCACTCTGAAAGGTGCAGTTTTGTTTTATTGGGGGGGATACCAGTCAGTATCTAGTGTGACCACCATTTGCCTTATGCAGTGCAACACATCTCCTTCGCATCATCCGTGAAGAGAACACCTCTCCAACATGCCAAACGCCAGCGAATGTGAGCATTTGCCCACTCAGGTCGGTTACAACGACGAACTGGAGTCAGGTCGAGACCCCGATGAGGACGACGAGCATGCAGATGAGCTTCCCTGAGACGGTTTCTGACAGTTTGTGAAGAAATTCTTTGGTTATGCAAACCGAATGTTCCAGCAGCTGTCCGAGTGGCTGGTCTCAGACGATCTTGGAGGTGAACATGCTGGATGTGGAGGTCCTGGGCTGGTGTGGTTACACGTGGTCTGCGGTTGTGAGGCTGGTTGGATGTACTGCCAAATTCTCTGAAACGCCTTTGGAGACGGCTTATGGTAGAGAAATGAACATTCAATACACGAGCAACAGCTCTGGTTGACATTCCTGCTGTCAGCATGCCAATTGCACGCTCCCTCAAATCTTGCGACATCTGTGGCATTGTGCTGTGTGATAAAACTGCACCTTTCAGAGTGGCCTTTTATTGTGGGCAGTCTAAGGCACACCTGTGCACTAATCATGGCTTCTAATCAGCATCTTGATATGGCACACCTGTGAGGTGGGATGGATTATCTCAGCAAAGGAGAAGTGCTCACTATCACAGATTTAGACTGGTTTGTGAACAATATTTGAGGGAAATGGTGATATTGTGTATGTGGAAAAAGTTTTAGATCTTTGAGTTCATCTCATACAAAATGGGAGCAAAACCAAAAGTGTTGTATTTATCTGATATGCTGTCATTGTACACTCCAGGAAGAGCTCTGCGCTCCGCGGACCAGAGTTTACTGGTCTGTCCCAGATCTAAGCTAAGGACCAGGGGAGACAGAGCCTTTGCTGTTGTGGGGCCCAAGCTCTGGAACTCTCTGCCATTGAATGTCCGACTGGCTCCTTCAGTTGATTCTTTTAAGACTGTTTTAAAGACATATCTTTTTGCACTGGCTTTTAATACAAGATGAGCTGAACACTGCCACATCTTTTACTGTCTTATTGATTTATTTTGTTCTTGTATTTAACAATATCATTTTAAATCCTTTTATTGTACAGCACTTTGGGGCAGTGTTGACTGTTTGTAAATGTGCTTTATAAATAAACCTGACCTTGACCTTGACCTTTGATTAAAAAGTTGATTGGAGAGGAGAAAACTTATACGCAGATGCAAAAAACTATAGGCTGTTCATCTCCAATGATCTCCAATGCTTTAAAATGGACAAAAAAAAAAAAAAAAAAAAACAGACGCATGGAAGAAAATGGAAAACAACCATCAAAATGGATAGAAGAATAACCAGAATGGCAAAGGCTCACCCATTGATCAGCTCCAGGATGATCAAAGACAGTCTGGAGTTACCTGTAAGTGCTGTGACAGTTAGAAGACGCCTGTGTGAAGCTAATTTATTTGCAAGAGTCCGCAAAGTCCCTCTGTTAAATAAAAGACGTGCAGAAGAGGTTACAATTTGCCAAAGAACACATCAACTGGCCTAAAGAGAAATGGAGGAATATTTTGTGGACTGATGAGAGTAAAATTGTTCTTTTTGGGTCCAAGGGCCGCAGACAGTTTGTGAGACGACCCCCAAACTCTGAATTCAAGCCACAGTTCACAGTGAAGACAGTGAAGCATGGTAGTGCAAGAATCATGATATCGGCATGTTTATCCTACTATGGTGTTGGGCCTATATATCGCATACCAGGTATCATGGATCAGTTTGGATATGTCAAAATACTTGAAGAGGTCATGTTGCCTTATGCTGAAGAGGACATGTCCTTGAAATGGGTGTTTCAACAAGACAATGACCCCAAGCACACTAGTAAACAAGCAAAATCTTGGTTCCAAACCAACATAATTAATGCCTCGCAGATGTGAAGAAATCATGAAAAACTGTGGTTATACAACTAAATACTAGTTTAGTGATTCACAGGATTGCTAAAAAAGCAGTTAGAACATAACAGTTTTGAGTTTGAAGCGTCAACAGCAGATGCTGCTATTATTGTGAACACCCCCTTTTCTACTTTATTTTACTAATAGCCCAATTTCATAGCCTTAAAGCATGGTTTACACATACACGGTTTTGTCGGCGGGTAGTACGTAGACCGAAGTTCGCGGTAGTTCCGGCTGTTTTCGTGGTGGAAAGGGGCGGAGCATTTCGCCGGCGTTTTGACCACCGTACTAGCCGCAAATACGTGGATAAAACGCTACTAAATCCGCCGAATAAAGCGGCGTTTTGACGCCGTAGCATCCGGCACACATCAGGCAACGGGGGTTAATACCCAGTTCTAGTGATTCACAGGATTGCTAAAAAAGCAGTTAGAACATAACAGTTTTGAGTTTGTAGCGTCAACAGCAGATGCTACTATTATTGTGAACACCCCCTTTTCTACTTTATTTTACTAATAGCCCAATTTCATAGCCTTAAAGCATGGTTTACACATACACGGTTTTGTCGGCGGGTAGTACGTAGACCGAAGTTCGCGGTAGTTCCGGCTGTTTTCGTGGTGGAAAGGGGTGGAGCATTTCGCAGGCGTTTTGACCACTGTACTAGCCGCAAATACGCGGATAAAATGCCGCTAAATCCGCCGAATAAAGCGGCATTTTGACGCCGTAGTATCCGGCACACATCAGGCAACGGGGGTTAATACCCAGTTCTATCCTTTACAATCGCAGGTTAAGACGCGCGTGAGAACGGCGGTGTTCTGCTGCCGCCGATAATGCCCTGTGTACCGCTGGATTTATCCAGGCAAATCTTGCGTTACTCCAGGAACTTTTGCATATAGGCACCGCCCCCAGAGTATAATAGGCTGAAGCAGCAGGAATACATGCCTCTGTCCCTGCAGGGGGAGGGAGATACTCAGCCTTTTCTTCTCCTTTCCTTTTCCCCTCCTCAACGTGTTGCTCCGTCTCCACCACAGGGTTACCCTCTGCTTCTGAACCAGACCGTAAGTCCTTGCCGCTGTCAATTTTCTTTTAGGAGGCATACTGGAGCTTCTCTGCAAAAATATCTGGAGCTGGCCGCGAGTGAGCGAGTGCATGCAGCGCGCTAGCGTTTTCATACTGACCGCCGCCTATCGGCCGTTTGGAACGGCGTTAACCGGGAGGTGGCGTTTAGAATGGCGTACTGTCCGCTAGTGCCGCCGTTTTGTCTGCCTCTGTCGCCGGTTAAAATGCCCTTGAGGACACCGATGTGGGCTCTATCGCCATTTACATGCTGTTGATTAGGGATACAACGCCGGCCGCCAATTACGGCAGTGTAAACTGCGGCACTACAGGAAGGGGCAGGATGAAACGGTGATTAAAAAGTATCAAATGCCGTTGTTCGCGTTGTCTCCATCATCACGCGAATTCTCCGGGAGCGCTCCCAGAATTATTCGACATGTTGAATAATTTTTTCGATGATTCCCGGTAAAGCCGGAAGTAAGCCACGCCCCCTAGTGCCGGCGTTAACAGCTGAGTGTGATCCTTAAGACGGCCAAAAACTCTTCCGGGACGCTTCCGGGAGCTCTTACCGTCTATGTGTAAACGGGGCTTAAGTGTGTGAATATCATGAATGCTTGGTCTTGTTGGATTTGTGAGTATCTACTGAATCTACTGGTACCTTGTTTCCCATGTAACAATAAGAAATATACTCAAAACCTGGATTAATCTTTTTAGTCACATAGCACTACTATTATTCTGAACACTACTGTATTACAAGGACACATGTATTTATTTGCAGTAGATATCTTTCATGTATCAGCCTGCCAGACTTTTATATAAGGTGCTGAACTGTTGATTAACAGTGGAATAACAGTGAATTAGCAGCGCATTGATCCATTCATATCAACAAAATGGAAGGATATGAAATAACGGTCCGTCAGCCACTCATTTAATCAATGTCATAGACTTAGAGGTCCTTCTTGGAAGATGGTCAAATTTGGCCGATCATTTATATAATATATGCAGAAGAAAAGCTTTATGTCAAGCATCTTGGCTGTATTGCAGTGCAAAGTTACTAAAAGCACAATATTCCATAAACATGTCTCGCTGAACAACAAAGATCACACTGAAATATTTTAACATACGAAATGAAACACCATTCATTCAGTCATCATTTGTCTGGTCCATTCATGTACAAACAATGTATACAGACCCTGTGACTGTAGCCTTTAAACTCAAAATTCATAATTCCATATGAATACACAATTCTAAACTGTCCAGAAGATGGTAATGTTCCCCAGGTGGTTGCACAGCACTTGATTTCTTTCTTTTTATGCAGAATTGAGAACAACAACATAGATGCTTTAAATTATTAAAACGATTACAAGCTAGCCATTGCTAATTTGCTGGACTGATGAAACATTTTGGCACCATTTCCAGTCACACATTCTACTTTCTAAATTCTGGTTTACTTCAAATTATGTTGTATATTTTGTATTGTGATGTCTTTTTATCATGCAAACAATGTTGCAATACAGGCGTTTCAAAGATTCCATACTGTCTCATACAGCAGTGTTTTCAGCTCATCTTCATTAATTTGCAGTAATAATGAAATATTTTTGCACCAACCAAAGCCTCACATTAGGCCTGCATGGTTTAGCTGGTTTATCTGGTACACGGTATAATTTTGGCCTATGGTAGAGATTTGGACTCCACCAACTAATTGCGATAACGGCCGTTGAATTTTTCGATCCAAGAAAACTCCTCTGTGAAGCGGCTGTGTGTGTGAATCAGTTTGCTGTGGCAGAGAGGGGTGTTCTGAGCTGAGGTGACTGACTCTCACTACTGTTCATGTAAGTTTGTGAGACGCACTGGGGGAAGGCGACCTGAATTAAACATTTGAGAATGCGCCACGTTAAATAACGCACATTTTTTTTAAAAATCGGTTTAGAAAGACAAAATCAGCCAGGTAACATCAATTTACCCAGACTGACTTCAAATATGAGTAAATTAAGTATTTTTATAAAATGTTTTGGTGGTTTTGTGTTGACTTTTGTAAATGAGTAAGTGCTCATCCTGAAAGCGCTTCATGTATTCAGAGGGGGTGTGCCATCTAGTGTTCAACAGATGAAACTTCAGCCGCTGACCATAAATTTATTTAATTCTTTCACCAAAACATTGAATCTAGGCTTGCATCTTAGATTAGAGTACCTTCTGGCAAATTGTACCAGTACTTTTGAGATCTGCACAATAAATGTTTTCAAAATTATATTACATCTGTTTTTAATTTTTGTTGTCATTTTTATTTGTTTATTTTGATCACTTTACCTTTGCTAAGGACCCATCCAGAAAGACATAATTTTTGCACTTACGTTTATATTGAAAATATACCGTTACTGTGAAGGGATTCAATTTATACGGCGATATGAATTTCAGGTCATACCGTGCAGCCCTACCTCACATTCTATCTATTATTTGATAAGCTAATTCAGCATCTCAGCACGGGTGGTGCATGATTCAGCATCTCAGCACGGGTGGTGCATGGTTGGCCGAGTCAAAGTTCACAACTACCCAAAACACACTACAGTGCTGGAAAATTGTTGTTCTGAAAGAATTTTGCAAAGGAATTGGGCTACAAAATAGATGGGAAGCAGAAGAAAGACGGTGTGGCCCTAGTGTATGCTCTCATGCTACAAAATGCTCTCACAGCACTAATTAAAGAAGATGAATGGGAGGTTGACAATTCCTGATGTGTTACAACTGTAAGAAGTTTGTGAAAATGAGACATCAGAAAGGAGCAAATGCACCCCTCCATGTAGATATTAATGAGTATCTCATATTAGGGTTGAGCCAAATACTCGTTTTAGACCAGTATCCAGAACAGATAAAGCATTTTTGATGAGCACAAGCATAATCTGGTTGTATCTGCTGTGGCAACCCCAAACACAAAAAAACGGGAGCAGCTGAATGGACAACCAAACAAGCATGATATGAGTAAAACTCGTCAATATCTGTGCTCGTGCTGAAGGAAAATCCTGATTGGCTAACTGACTGTCTTCACGCTCTGTGATTGGCCAGTCACTCACAGGGTCCTCCCCTCCCTACACAGACACGTCTCTGCAGCCTCCGCGCACACAGACAGACAGGAACTGATCTCTCTCTCTGTGCTTGGCTTGACTGGAGTTCACGTTGCTGTGTTACTATTCCTTAATTTTTCTTCAGTTCACCTCTGTTTTGGTTTGTATAGTATTTAAAGTTACTTGGTGAACTTGTTTCATAACGTACGCGGTGGTCAGGTTTTTTTTTTAACTGTTTGTTTGGTCTAAGTTTTGCTGGTGATATAAAGTCAGTTGGAAGTTACTTTTGAGAAGAATACAGTGAACAAGGCTGACAGTGTTTGACATCACTGGATATTTGCATTAATCACCAAGTTCACACAGATCATTAAAAATAAACAGTCTTAGAACAACCTCTCTCTCTCTCTTCCTCTCACTCAGTCACACACACATGCACATGGACACACACACACACACAGACACTTTAATCAACATTAACTTTGTGTGGAAAAAAAATGCCAAGAACGTTAGGTAGTAATAATAAATAAATACTTGAAACAAAATCACAGTGTGATCATAAAAAAAAGTTGAGTTGAGTATGACTACTCTTGTTCATGTATAGTGGGTTTTCAATCACGTGACCGATTTGCTGCAGGACAGGTGCTGTCTCCATTCTGGATTACAAGGAGGCTGGCGCGTGATAGAAAAATGAAGAGAATGTCTGGTTATTATGATGCTTTAAATCCTCGAGATGAAGCTATTTATCCTGATAGATGCTATTTATCCTGATAGATAACATATTCATCCTGCAGGATGAATATGTTAGTTTAAATGAGTCAACACCCCCGAGTCACACTAACTGTCAGAATGCTCGTAGCACGGGCCGGGGCGGAGGATTAGCAGCAATCTTCCATTCCAGCTTATTAATTAATCAAAAACCCAGACAGAGCTTTAATTCATTTGAAAGCTTGTCTCTTAGTCTTGTCCATCCAAATTGGAAGTCCCAAAAAACAGTTTTATTTGTTATTATCTATCGTCCACCTGGTCGTTACTGTGAGTTTCTCTGTGAATTTTCAGACCTTTTGTCTGACTTAGTGCTTAGCTCAGATAAGATAATTATAGTGGGCGATTTTAACATCCACACAGATGCTGAGAATGACAGCCTCAACACTGCATTTAATCTATTATTAGACTCTATTGGCTTTGCTCAAAAAGTAAATGAGTCCACCCACCACTTTAATCATATCTTAGATCTTGTTCTGACTTATGGTATGGAAATAGAAGACTTAACAGTATTCCCTGAAAACTCCCTTCTGTCTGATCATTTCTTAATAACATTTACATTTACTCTGATGGACTACCCAGCAGTGGGGAATAAGTTTCATTACACTAGACGTCTTTCAGAAAGCGCTGTAACTAGGTTTAAGGATATGATTCCTTCTTTATGTTATCTAATGCCATATACCAACACAGTGCAGAGTAGCTACCTAAACTCTGTAAGGGAGATAGAGTATCTCGTCAATAGTTTTACATCCTCATTGAAGACAACTTTGGATGCTGTAGCTCCTCTGAAAAAGAGAGCTTCAAATCAGAAGTGTCTGACTCCGTGGTATAACTCACAAACTCGTAGCTTAAAGCAGATAACCCGTAAGTTGGAGAGGAAATGGCGTCTCACTAATTTAGAAGATCTTCACTTAGCCTGGAAAAAGAGTCTGTTGCTCTATAAAAAAGCCCTCCGTAAAGCTAGGACATCTTTCTACTCATCACTAATTGAAGAAAATAAGAACAACCCCAGGTTTCTTTTCAGCACTGTAGCCAGGCTGACAAAGAGTCAGAGCTCTATTGAGCTGAGTATTCCATTAACTTTAACTAGTAATGACTTCATGACTTTCTTTGCTAACAAAATTTTAACTATTAGAAAAAAAATTACTCATAACCATCCCAAAGACGTATCGTTATCTTTGGCTGCTTTCAGTGATGCCGGTATTTGGTTAGACTCTTTCTCTCCAATTGTTCTGTCTGAGTTATTTTCATTAGTTACTTCATCCAAACCATCAACATGTTTATTAGACCCCATTCCTACCAGGCTGCTCAAGGAAGCCCTACCATTATTTAATGCTTCGATCTTAAATATGATCAATCTATCTTTGTTAGTTGGCTATGTACCACAGGCTTTTAAGGTGGCAGTAATTAAACCATTACTTAAAAAGCCATCACTTGACCCAGCTATCTTAGCTAATTATAGGCCAATCTCCAACCTTCCTTTTCTCTCAAAAATTCTTGAAAGGGTAGTTGTAAAACAGCTAACTGATCATCTGCAGAGGAATGGTCTATTTGAAGAGTTTCAGTCAGGTTTTAGAATTCATCATAGTACAGAAACAGCATTAGTGAAGATTACAAATGATCTTCTTATGGCCTCAGACAGTGGACTCATCTCTGTGCTTGTTCTGTTAGACCTCAGTGCTGCTTTTGATACTGTTGACCATAAAATTTTATTACAGAGATTAGAGCATGCCATAGGTATTAAACGCACTGCGCTGCGGTGGTTTGAATCATATTTATCTAATAGATTACAATTTGTTCATGTAAATGGGGAATCTTCTTCACAGACTAAGGTTAATTATGGAGTTCCACAAGGTTCTGTGCTAGGACCAATTTTATTCACTTTATACATGTTTCCCTTAGGCAGTATTATTAGAAAGCATTGCTTAAATTTTCATTGTTACGCAGATGATACCCAGCTTTATGTATCCATGAAGCCAGAGGACACACACCAATTAGCTAAACTGCAGGATTGTCATACAGACATAAAGACATGGATGACCTCTAATTTCCTGCTTTTAAACTCAGATAAAACTGAAGTTATTGTACTTGGCCCCACAAATCTTAGAAACATGGTGTCTAACCAGATCCTTACTCTGGATGGCATTACCCTGACCTCTAGTAATACTGTGAGAAATCTTGGAGTCATTTTTGATTAGGATATGTCATTCAATGTGCATATTAAACAAATATGTAGGACTGCTTTTTTGCATTTGCGCAATATCTCTAAAATTAGAAAGGTCTTGTCTCAGAGTGATGCTGAAAAACTAATTCATGCATTTATTTCCTCTAGGCTGGACTATTGTAATTCATTATTATCAGGTTGTCCTAAAAGTTCCCTGAAAAGCCTTCAGTTAATTCAAAATGCTGCAGCTAGAGTGCTAACAGGGACTAGAAGGAGAGAGCATATCTCACCCATATTGGCCTCTCTTCATTGGCTTCCTGTTAATTCTAGAATAGAATTTAAAATTCTTCTTCTTACTTATAAGGTTTTGAATAATCAGGTCCCATCTTATCTTAGGGACCTCATAGTACCATATCACCCCAACAGAGCGCTTCACTCTCAGACTGCAGGCTTACTTGTAGTTCCTAGGGTTTGTAAGAGTAGAATGGGAGGCAGAGCCTTCAGCTTTCAGGCTCCTCTCCTGTGGAACCAGCTCCCAATTAAGATCAGGGAGACAGACACCCTCTCTACTTTTAAGATTAGGCTTAAAACTTTCCTTTTTGCTAAAGCTTATAGTTAGGGCTGGATCAGTTGACCCTGAACCATCCCTTAGTTATGCTGCTATAGACTTAGACTGCTGGGGGGTTCCCATGATGCACTGAGTGTTTCTTTCTCTTTTTGCTCTGTATGCACCACTCTGCATTTAATCATTAGTGATTGATCTCTGCTCCCCTCCACAGCATGTCTTTTTCCTGGTTCTCTCCCTCAGCCCCAACCAGTCCCAGCAGAAGACTGCCCCTCCCTGAGCCTGGTTCTGCTGGAGGTTTCTTCCTGTTAAAAGGGAGTTTTTCCTTCCCACTGTTGCCAAGTGCTTGCTCACAGGGGGTCGTTTTGACCGTTGGGGTTTTTCCGTAATTATTGTATGGCCTTGCATTACAATATAAGCCGCCTTGGGGCAACTGTTTGTTGTGATTTGGTGCTATATAAATAAAACTGATTTGATTTGATTTTAGTGGGTATCATGTTTCTAAACACAACTGAAAGAAAGTATAAAAATTCTATATTGCAAAAGCAACTTTGCTGCTTTTGGGATTGGTCTAGCGCATCAAAAATCAGCAGGATTAACTTCATCCTTGGTGAATTACAAGATGTTAACTTTTTCTTTTTTTTACCACCTACACAAATTAATGAGGATGGACTAACTCACACACTCATCTACATTTTTGTTGTGCAACACTACACTGTTATAAGTGCAGGGAAAATCAACCATCACCACCAGTCTCACTCAGTCAGTCTCAGCTACATATCCTGGGGTTTACTGTAACACACATTCACAGATTTCTCTGCAGAATCCTTCAAGACACTCAGATTAGGTAAGAAATTATGAGAGCAGATCACTCACGGACCAAAACCAGGTTCACCAAATTTAACTTTGCACAACAATTTGCTGTGATCGTTAGTTTACAACCCCTAAATTATTATGGAATCACTGGCCTTGGAGGATGTTCATTCAGTTGTTTAATTTTGTAGAAAAAAGCATATCACAGACCTGACACAAAACTAAAGTCATTTCAAATGGCAACTTTCTGGCTTTAAGAAACACTATAAGAAATCAGGAAAAAAAATTGTGGCAGTCAGTAACGGTTACTTTTTTAGACCAAGCAGAGGGAAAAAAATATGGAATCACTCAATTCTGAGGAAAAAAATTATGGAATCATGAAAAACAAAAGAACGCTCCAACACATCACTAGTATTTTGTTGCACCACCTCTGGCTTTTATAACAGCTTGCAGTCTCTGAGGCATGGACTTAATGAGTGACAAACAGTACTCTTCATCAATCTGGCTCCAACTTTCTCTGATTGCTGTTGCCAGATCAGCTTTGCAGGTTGGAGCCTTGTCATGGACCATTTTCTTCAACTTCCACCAAAGATTTTCAATTGGATTAAGATCCGGACTATTTGCAGGTCATGACATTGACCCTATGTGTCTTTTTGCAAGGAATGTTTTCACAGTTTTTGCTCTATGGCAAGATGCATTATCATCTTGAAAAATGATTTCATCATCCCCAAACATCCTGTCAATTGATGGGATAAGAAAAGTGTCCAAAATATCAACATAAACTTGTGCATTTATTGATGATGTAATGACAGCCATCTCCCCAGTGCCTTTACCTGACATGCAGCCCCATATCATCAATGACTGTGGAAATTTACATGTTCTCTTCAGGCAGTCATCTTTATAAATCTAATTGGAACGGCACCAAACAAAAGTTCCAGCATCATCAGCTTGCCCAATGCAGATTTGAGATTCATCACTGAATATGACTTTCATCCAGTCATCCACAGTCCACGATTGCTTTTCCTTAGCCCATTGTAACCTTGTTTTTTTCTGTTTAGGTGTTAATGATGGCTTTCGCTTTTCTGTATGTAAATCCCATTTCCTTTAGGCGGTTTCTTACAGTTCGGTCACAGACATTGAGTACAGTTTCCTCCCATTCGTTCCTCATTTTTTTTGTTGTGCATTTTCGATTTTTGAGACATATTGCTTTAAGTTTTCTGTCTTGACGCTTTGATGTCTTCCTTGGTCTACCAGTATGTTTGCCTTTAACAACCTTCCCATGTTGTTTGTATTTGGTCCAGAGTTTAGACACAGCTGACTGTGAACAACCAACATCTTTTGCAACATTGCGTGATGATTTACCCTCTTTTAAGAGTTTGATAATCCTCTCCTTTGTTTCAATTGACATCTCTCCTGTTGGAGCCATGATTCATGTCAGTCCACTTGGTGCAACAGCTCTCCAAGGTGTGATCACTCCTTTTTAGATGCAGACTAATGAGCAGATCTGATTTGATGCAGGTGTTAGTTTTGGGGATGAAAAGTTACAGGGTGATTCCATAATTTATTCCTCAGAATTGAGTGAGTCCATATTTTTTTCCCTCCGATTGGTCTACAAAAGTAACCGTTACTGACTGCCACAATTATTTTTCCTGATTTCTTATAGTGTTTCTTAAAGCCAGAAAGTTGCCATTTGAAATGACTTTAGTTTTGTGTCATGTCTGTGATCTGCTTTTTTCTACAAAATTAAACAACTGAATGAACATCCTCCGAGGCCGGTGATTCCATAATTATTGCCAGGGGTTGTATGTGATATAACTGAATTATTGTTGATAGCAGTAACTTTTCCCATTGTTCAATATTTATGATTCTATCATCCTGTATGTGCTTCCACTCCAGTGCTCAGCCTCTCATTTTCACACAAGACTGAGTGTAATGTTAATATGATACAATAATAGGGGCGTAACAATACACAAAAATCACGGTTCGGTACATACCTCGGTTTTGAGGTCACAGTTCGGTTCATTTTCAGTACAGTATGGTAACAAAATACAAAACAAGCATGTTGTTTAAACCAACAACTTATTGTAACATTATACAAACAGGAAAATAAAATATTTGCAAAGTGATGCCTGGTAATAAGTTAAAAAAATGTTCTCAAATAGACAACAAATGTATGAAATATTCTAAAAGTTAAATTCCTAGTAAACAGCTTTTAACAAAACTTTTCCACAAGTAAAGCGCAGCACAACGGTTCCAGCATGAAGCCCTGTTCGATTTTATTCAACTTTCATATTTTTTGCCAGAAAAATGAAGTTGTCCCAAACTGTCACACTATAAGGAATTTTAGAAGAGAATTAATGTTAAAGAATCCCTTTACTTTTGTGGAATTTATTTTATTTTCTAACTGTTTGTTTAATGTTTGTTAATAAATCTTTTTAAATAAAGTTTTGAAATCAAAAACATTGTGGGAGAGGCAAAAAAGTGAGTAAAACCGCCTTAAAAATATTTAGAACCACAAATAAACTTGATTCTTGGTTTGTATATTTATTTTGCCATTAAAATTGGCCATCACTTATTAAAATAAAATAAATTCTCAAGGCTGGGGCTTCTCAAAGTCTGGGGACTATTTAATCACAGTGCAGCAAATGAGGTCAGTCGGCTGAGTGAGTCTGAGTGAGGAAGATTGTAAATATTCCTCCGTTCAGTGCTTACAGGCTGCTGCAGGCAGCAGAGGAGGGGGAGACCCGCTGCCGCTCAGTGACAACAGAGACTTTCATTTTCAGTTGCCAAACATCAGAAAAGTCGCCGGTAGTGCCAGGAAAAGTAGCTAGATTTGTCGCCAGTTGCTTTTGAGGAAATAAGTTGTCAATAGGGTTTGGAAAGTCGCCAGATTTAGCAAGAAAGTTGCTAAGTTGGCAACACTGAATGTAAACACATGCAACGCAAACTCACCTTGCATATAAATATTTATATAGTTTATATACAATTATACAGTTATATACAATTTAAATATTTATATAAAGATATGGTGTTCACTAGATATGTTTATGATGATGGGATTTGAGTTTGTGTTGTGTTAAATGTGTTTGTAGAATGGCCCAAGCAGAGGGTCACCCCTTGGAATCTGGTTTGCTTGAGGTTTCTTCCTCAATACATCAAAGGGAGTTTTTCCTTACCACTGTCGCCTGTGTGCTTGCTCTGGGGGTTGGTAATGAGTATATATGTATGTTTGTATATAACGGGTGGACGTTTATATGCTTTGCTTCTGCTCACCCCCTTTTGGTCACACATGTCACTGTGGAATTGTCTTGTGTATCAGTTTTTTGTTATTGTTGAGTCTGTGTGCCAAATATATTCATTCACTCATTCATTCATTCACCCGTGTACAGCCTGTACCGAACCGAACGTCCCGTACTGAAACGGTTCAATACAAATACATGTACCGTTACACACTTATACAGTAATAATCATGAGGCTTAAATATGCTCACACTTAGTTTATATTTGAATCACCTCTGGACTGATAGTATTGCACACCGGGCATTTGCCCGGTGGCCTGATGGCCTACTGGCCTGCAGATTTTTATTTTTTTAACGAATTAAAGCGAACTGTGAGCTTTTCATCCGTGTTTTTTTTTTTTTTTTTTTGTAGCAGCTATGACTCGTCGTCACCTCTTAAAGCGCGGTGACAACAGCACACCTGCACTGAGCTTTACAAAGACATTTTTATGCTTTTTTTCCTCCTTTATTTAGAGCTGAGCTGAGCTGCTCCGTATCTGCACATTAAAAACAGCCGATCCTCCGCGATGCGTCAACAACTAACACTATTTTCCACTCAATTGCACATAAACTCTCTTTCTGAGGACCACATGATGTGAAAACACAATAAAACTTTCTTACCTGTAAATCTGGTCATGTTTTATGCATAAATAAATGTTATCCATTCTTTGTGCTCAAACGCCAAAGCAGGGACGAATCCAGATGGAATGGGGGCGTGGGGCAAGGATGTCCCCCCCTCACAACACCCCTAGATTAAAGGTCCAGTTTTGAAGCCTTTTTTTTACTACAACTACTAATACTACTTAAAATAATAATAATTTCGACAAGTAAAATGTTTAGAGAAAATTTAAATGTTAGAAAAATGTTAGAAAGAATTTAATAGTTACATTTATTAACAATGTAGGTTAGAAATTACAAGTTTTACTGTTACAGTGCTGTCAACAGTTAAATATGAGGTCAAGAAAGAGGTCTTTATTTTACTTTTTATAAAACAAGTATATATTTTCATTGAAGTCAAGAAAGCGTGACTATAAAGTGAGTTTTGGCAAAACAAACTATCATTGTCATGTTGAGGTGGCAGAGGGTTGTTGTGGGCAGCTGGGGAAAGTAACTAAAAAGTAACTAGTAATCTAACTTAGTTACTTTTACAATTGAGTAATCAGTAAAGTAACTAAGTTACTTTTTCAAGGAGTAATCAGTAATCAGTAATTGGATTACTTTTTCAAAGTAACTGTGGCAACACTGGATACCGGTATATCAGTGGTGGGCACAGATAACCAAAAAATTAACTTCGATAACAGATAATAAGATAACTGAAAAGTTATCTTTGATAAAGATAAACCGATAAACCACCCAAAAATGTATCGGAAGTTACAGATAATCGATAACCGATAAATTCCGGTGTTGTCTATGGGACATTTGCAGTTACTAAAGAGCTGAAATTGATTATTAACACGATCGCTTTTGAAAGCATCAAAAGCAGTAAAAGACCTAAAGAAGAAGCAAGAATGTTTGACCATGCTGCTCCCTGTAGGAAGCAGCACAGACAAATCCTAGAAACACCCACAAAATCAACTCTTTACTAATCATAATTATTTTTCTTTCAACATTCTGCCCCTGCTGGAAGCTTTTGTTTACAACAGCGCTCACACCACAGAAAAACACCAAAAGCATCCATAAGACCAGCTCTTATTTCAACACTCCGGTCAGGCGGAGGTCTTGAAAAATAAAGTCATACTAACTTATGGTTTTTTGAAAATACTGATAGAATAACTCCATTAATGTCAATTCTGTCATTTGTACAAAGTTAAAATATAACATATATCTTTTAATGTTGAATAAGGCACTAATTCTGAGGTTTTGTAACAAACACAGACCGTAAAGCATTCTGGGTAAAACTGCTAAACAGTGATCGGTTCAGTAATCCATTATGTAAACCAACATGTTAATGTGACGTGTGTCGTGTGTTGGTTTAAAGATAAATGTGCTTTTGTAAAATATTCCATTTTTATTTGTAAAAACAGGCATTTTTACGGAGCCCTGGAAGTGTCATCACAATTGCATGTTTTAAAACTTTTATGATGTTGTAAAACGTGCACTCAATATTAGTAAGTAAGTAAGTAAATTTATTTATATAGTGCCTTTCACAGACATATGGCCATGTACACATGTTGTCGGGTATTTGTAAAACCGAATAGCTTACCCTTTCAGTTTGGGGAAAAAACTTCATCCACACTACATCGTTTAAAAAAAAAAAATCCATCCACATCGAACCGTATAAATGTGTTGTAATTAGTCTGTCAAACCTTTGGGTGGTGGTACTGATTAAAATTCTATCCAATCAGGAGCCTTATTCTCTTGTCGTCACTTCCACAAAAACTAAAAACATGGCGCCAACCTCGTTCGTGTGGACCGATAAGGAGTCGGAATTACTTCTAACCGTAGTTTTAGAATACAAAGTTAACATATATGCACACAAAAAGCGCCTGGACAATGGACAATACCAACACTTTGAGAGCAGCCATGTACCCAGACGTTTAATACTGCCATGAACACTCCTGGCCAGTAGATGGCAGTAGCGGCCTTGAAAAAATGTCAAACAAAATTCCAGATAATCCGTGTCTGCTACATTTAAGATGCGTGGAATTTAACAAACGCAAATACACTAACGTCTATAAACCCAGAGAATATATTCACGAGAGTTTTAGGCACTAGAGTTTAATGCTGTTATCTGTGGACCCTGAACAGAGTGTCTGAAATGCATTTGTCCTGTCGTGAACGTCTGAGATTACCTTATGCTACCCATAATGCATTGCTGCCTGGCACAGCATGTGCTCACAAAACCTTAAAAAATAGCACATTACTTTAAAACGAAAACATATATCTGATATTTTCACTTTATAAACTTCAGACATGACAATAATTTTAAATAACTTGTCTAAAATGAGTGGTTAAAATTTGAACCATAAGTTAAACATGTATGCCTCTGGATGACTTGGTGACATTGCGATTATATTAGTATGGTGTTAAAGGAAATGACTTTTTTTTTTGGTCACCAGTTCTCCTTTGCTTACAGACGATAGAGTGGTTTCTGATTGCAGATGGTAGAACAACATGCTTATTAGGAAACTTTTAACAGGTAAGTCTCAACAGCTTTAACAGTTTTAAAAATGTTTTTCACTGTTCAGCTTAGTTTAGTACGTTATCGGTCTAAAAGTTATCGGACGGTAATTCGTCAGAAGATAATTAGTCCGATGATGGTTTTTAAATTTATCTAAAAAGATAATCCGATTATGAAAACATTATCTTCGATAATTATCTGTTATCGGATTATCGGAAGTGTGCCCACCACTGCAGTATATAAACCCTCCTATTGTTGCATAAACTGGCAGATTGGCCCTTTAGTCATGATTGATTGTGGCCTGGACCAATGAGGTGAGGGGCAGGCCAATTACCCCAATTACCCCTCGGTTGGGCTACACAGTGCGCCAGTGCCGGACAGAGCGATAACGAGCGATATGGATGGTGGCAAGAAGAGGAAAGGTGGTGCTGAAAGAGCCAGGGATCAGAAGAGAGTAGCCCTTCAGGCAGATGCTGCAAAATGTCTTAAAATAACAGACATGTTTGCTTTGCGTGGACGCGGAGCATCCACATCTGCGGCAGGCAGCCTCAGCAAGTGGCAGAGAAGAAGTTCAACAGGTGTACGAGGCGGGGACCACTATGGCCATGACGGTAAGTGAAGGTTAACTTCAGCTATTAATTGATGAACAGCAACCTAACTTGTTCATAAATCAGACATCTGTGTGTGAGAGAGACATTCTGATCTTCTGGTCCGAAGTAAAGTGCTGTCTAACTGGGTCACTCAGATATGAATTAAGGTTGGATATTATTTTCGTTTGTGCTAACTCTGCCAGTCACGTAACCTAGCCTAGCAATGTAACCTGTGCAAATGGTGTGCATGGCTAGCTACCATGCTGCCGCCGCCAGGTTGTTTCTTTATTCTTTATTCTATTTGTGTGACGGTCGTGCGTCGGTCCTACGAAGTATGCTGTTTTGCACAGTCTGCGGTGCGGTGGCGTGGTATAATGGCGTCCCTGTCTAAAATGTATTTTCCCAAGTCCTGGCATAATTTCACATACCTAACATTTTACTTTAAATTGAGAGTCATTCTCTAAGTTGATTAGCAACACAAATTGGTAACAAAAGAAATCATTGATGTTACTTGTAGCTTGTAGTGAGATAGACAACTGTCTCCATCTTGTGGCCTTTTTGTGTATTGTAGTTTCAAAAGTTCAACCTTTGTATCCAGTCATTGGGTTCAGTCATCCAGTCATTTCTTGCTTTATATGATGAATTGTATCACACAAGTAATGATATATTATTTATAGTATAGCCTACAGTATTTTTATAAAAAATGTTTTTATATAATTTTTAAATTTAAGTAACAAGGCTGAATGAAATGACAGCTTATTATGTCTAAAAAGTAATGTGACCTACTGTCAATAGATCATACTTTTGCTAAGCCTATGATAACTGTATTTCGGGAGAACTTTTCATAATGCTTCTTATAGTGTTAAAATGTATGTGTCTCCTGGTGCACATTGATCGGTTAAGGGACCAAAAAAAACACACTGTCACAGCAGGCTTAATTTTTTTCCCCTTCGATACCTGGTGGTGGCCTGGTCTTGGTTAAAAATGCCCGGCCTGAAAAATTGCCCCAGTCCAGCCCTGATTTGAATTATGTAAATATTGGGATTTACACATGTCCCAATCATTCTGTTTTGTTTGTTTGCTTTTTTTAACCCCTAAGGTGACTTGAGTTCTCAAATATGAGTATTAGCCGAGAGACTCAAGGCTAAGCTTCAAGACTAATACATATATTGTATTTTTGGACTATACATCACAGCAGAGTATTAGTTGCATCTGCCAAAAAATGAGTCATTAATAGGAAAAAATACACATATAAGGTGCATCAGTCAGTAAGTCACATTTATTTTTGAAACATGGTGTTACCACTTCATGCAACAAGAAGCAGAATTAATTTAATTGGCACATTATTTCTATATGACACAAACACTGCGTTAGCAAGCAGAAAGCTGTACAAGGTACAAAAAACTAAAGTAAACCATTCCTTTTCACCACTGAACAGGTGACAACATCATTAAAAGTACAAGGATGCATTGACTGTTACAATGCAGAACAAAATGTATGCACATTTATCTCACTAAATGTAATTAAACTTTTTTAAAAGGACTGCTTATACAGTTTGCCTTACCTTAGCCTAACCATTTTTATGGACATTCAGTTTAGCATTGCATTTCCACTACCTTCTGCTATGGAGTGTAGCTCAGATAGTATCTCATTCAGGTCAGTGCACAATAGGGGCTTTCATTTGTCATGCATGTGGACGTTGCCATCTTGTGGCCGTTGATATTAATGCAGTATATTTTTGACATCAGTTCCAAATGTCACAGGATCAACCAAACAAAATCCCTGACTGGTTGTACAGAAAATACAGTACTTTTAAAATCTTATTTATTAATGTTCCACAAATGTGCAAGACCTGAGGAATTAGTGCACATTGACAATGGCCTTCTATAGCAGTAAAGAGTTAACTTGTCAATTTCCACCTTTATACAAAACTCCACTGACTGTGCTGCTTCTTCAACAATTGTAGCTTTGTACATAAGGAACTTTCCACTTTCACAATGTTTAATACCATATTTGTCAAGGTGTCGGACTTGGTGAGTGGTGTTAATGTCTCGCTGGCATCGGCCACCATGTCACAAAATGTTAAAATATGATTTGCCATCTTAACATGTCATATCACATTTTGAAGATGTATTATGGAACTTGCAGATGTCCTGGGAGGTTTGTGACATACACTGCTGAGTCACATGTATTCATGGTAATACTAGAGTAAATAAATACAGTGAACCAGCTTGGTGCTCTCAAAAACGCAACATGAACCCCACCAGCCAAGACACCACAAGACATACAGTGGGGAAAATAAGTATTTGACCCCCTGTCAGTTTTGCAGGTTTTCCGCCCTACAAAGAATGGAGAGGTCTGTAATTATTGTCGTAGGTACACTTCAACTGTGAGAGACAGAATCTAAAAAAAAAAAAAATTTGAGAAAATCACATTGTATGATTTTTAAATAATTAATTTGCATTTTATTGCATGAAATAAGTATCTGACCCCCTACCAACCAGCAAGAATTCTGGCTATCACAGACCTGTTAATTTTTCTTTAAGAAGCCCTCTTATTCTGCACTCTTTACCTGTATTAATTGCACCTGTTTGAACTTGTTACCTATATAAAAGACACATGTTCACACACTCAGTCAATCACACTCCAACCTGTCCACCATAGCCAAGACCAAAGAGCTGTCTAAGGACACCAGGGACAAAACTGTAGACCTGCACAAGGCTGGGATGGACTACAGGACAACAGGCAAGCAGCTTGGTAGAAGACAACAACTGTTATGATTATTTATTAGAAAGTAGAAGAAACACAAGATGACTGTCAATCTCCCTCAGTCTGATATTCTATGCAAGATCTCACTTTGTGGGGTAAAGATAAATCTGAGAAAGCTCAGAACTACACAGGAGGACCTCGTCAGTGACCTGAAGAGAGCTGGGACCACAGTCACAAAGATTACATTAGTAACACATGATGCTGTCATGGTTTAAAATCCTGCAGAGCAGAAAGGTCCTCCTACTCAAGCCAGCACATGTCCAGGCCTGTTTGAAGTTCACCAGTAACCATCTGGATGATCAAGAAGAGGCATGGGAGAAGGTCATGTGGTCAGATGAGACCAGAATAGAGCTTTTTGGAATGAACTCCACTTACCATGTTTAGAGGATGAGAACAACCCCAAGAAAACCATCCCAACCGTGAAGCATGGGGGTGGAAACATCATACTCTGGGGGTGCTCTTCTGCAAAGGGGACAGGACGACTGCACTGTATTGAAGGGAGGATGGATGGGGTCATGTATCGCGAGATTTTGGCAAACAACCTCCTTCCCTCAGTAAGAGCATTGAAGATGGGTCATGGCTGGGTTTTCCAGCATGACAATGACCCCAAACACACAGCCAGGGCAACTAAGGAGGGGCTCCGTAAGCAACATTTCAAGGTCCTGGAGTGGCCTGGCCAGTCTCCAGACCTGAACTCAATAGAAGATCTTTGGAGGGAGCTGAAACTTCAAAACTGAAAGATTTGGAGAAGATCTGCATGGAGGAGTGGACCAAAATCCCTGTTGCAGTGTGTGAAAACTACAGGAAACGTCCAACCTCTGTAATGGCAGACAAATGTTTCTGTACCAATTGTTAAGCTCTGTTTTTCTAGGGGATCAAATACTTATTTCATGCAATAAAATGCAAATTAATTATTTAAAAATCATACAATGTGATTTTCTGATTTTTTTTTAGATTCTGTCTCTCACAGTTGAAGTGTACCTACGATATAAATTACAGACCTCTCCATTCTTTATAGGTGGGAAAACCTGCAAAATGACAGGAGGTCAAATACTTATTTTCCCCACTGTAGCCAAGAACACCTGACAGCAGACAATCTTTTGCTTCAGCTGTAGCCTTTAGTAGCATCCATTTTTCATTTTTACTGCCCCTAATGATGACACTAACACACCCTGTATAAATCACAGATTTTATCATGCTTTCCCCTTTGATGCACCAAGGTGCAACAAGGTGCTGTTAACATCTTTAGACATAGTGGTTTGCACACTAGTTTCATAACATTTTCATATCATTTCATATTGACATGATGACAATTTGTGGTGATCCTTGTTGATGTTTTGTGAGGTGTAGCCAGTGGTGTAGTCTACGTGGAACGCAGGTAGACACCGTCTACTCACCTAAAAAGACCCGGAATTGCCGTCTACCCACTTCAAATTGCCCCGAGGAACGTGACGGTGTAAATAAATTGAGCGTTTATTGACTGTAATTTTATTTTCTCCCTTTAAAAGACAGCCATCAGGCATCCATCACTACAGAGTGCACCGTATGTGTCCCATCCCCTGCCCCCCCCCCACACTCGCTCTGCTAGATAAGAGTTTTAATTGGCTCATAGATAGATGGGGGCTGGGCTACCAGATAATCAGCGCGAAAGCCGCACACAAACAAGAACAATGCTAGAGAAAGTATCGATGGTGATTATTACCCGAAAAAATGAAAAGAAAACAGGCCTTGGTTTTACATTTTTTTCGAAAACGTCCACCTGCTGCTTCAGGGCCGATTGATGAAGTTTGCACCCTGAGTGGAGGAGATAAACCTGGCGCTGTCTGCATTGCTGGTAAGTGGGCTAGCCTACGACAGCTAGTTTTTTATTTGTTCACTAAGCTAATGGGCCTTTCACACTGAATACATCAGACAAGTCAAATGCGTCAAAAAACGGTCTACGAGGTCTGTCCAAAAAGTATCGGACCTTTTAATTTTTTGCAAAAACCATATGGATTTGAATCACGTGTGATTGCATCAGCCAAGCTTGAACCTTCGTGCGCATGCGTGAGTTTTTTCACGCCTGTCGGTTGCGTCATTCGCCTGTGAGCAGGCTTTGAGTGAGCAGTGGTCTACCCCTCTCATCGCATTTTTATTGCGAATAAATGTCTGAACGATTTGGAGCTTTGCTGCATCAAATTTCTCCAGAAACTGTGAGAGCCTCCAGGTGGACACCATTCGGAAAAGTCACATGGCTTTCAGGGACCATTTTATGGGGATTACACAGATTAAGGAGTGCTCCAGCCAGTTTAAAGACCGCCCACAGCGTCTGAGAGCGTGGCACACTCCGACAGGCTGACACCTCGCTGAAACAACCAGATCATTTCCAACATGAAGGCTTTGCTGATCCGGGACGTCGTCTGACTTCCACAAAAAAGGCATAAGGCGTGGACATCAGCATTGTTTTGGCACATTCCACTGTTACAGGAGTTTTTTTCATGGAAAAAGAAGCGGACGGATGTGCCACCGTGCTGCTCATTGCGCGGGACAAAACCACCTCCGTGTTGGTCTCACAGGACTGCTTTGAGATGGATTTCAGACGGCTGTCGATGGCTTTTTAGTCGTGTGACTATCCGAGAAATTGTGCATGAGCTGGACATGCCCCAACATGTCCTGTGAGGCTTCATCATGGCGTTGCTTTGCGCCATGCGGCTCCGCCACGACGCGCGGAATTCCTCCACGTCTGTCTCAATGTGCCGAAAAAGTGCTGATGTCCACATCTTCCGCAATTCCTGTGCTAGTCAGAGGACGTCCTGGATAAAACACAGCGTCCAGTTTAGAAATGAAAGGCACATTCCACTGTTACAGGAGTTTTTGTCATGGAAAGAGGAGCGGAGGAATTCTGCGCGTCGCGGCAGAGCCGCATGGCGCAAAGCAACGCTGTGATGAAGCCTCACAGGACATGTTGGGGCATGTCCAGCTCATGCACAATTTCTCTGATAGTCACACGACTAAAAAGCCACCGACAGCTGTCTGAAATCAATCTCAAAGCCGTCCTGTGAGACCAACATGGAGGTGGTTTTGTCCCGCGCAATGAGCGGCACGGTGGCGCATCAGTCCGCTTCTTTTTCCATGAAAAAAACTCCTGTAACAGTGGAATGTGCCGAAAAAGTGCTGATGTCCACGCCTTATGCCTTTTTTGTGGAAGTCAGACGACGTCCTGGATCAACAAAGCCTTCACGTTGGAAATGATCTGGTTGTTTCAGCGGGGTGTCAGCCTGTCGGAGTGCGCCGCGCTCTCAGACGCTGTGGGCGGTCTTTAAACCGGCTGGAGCACTACTTAATCTGTGTAATCCCCATAAAATGGTCCCTGAAAGCCATCTTTATTTTCCGAATGGTGTCCACCTGGAGGTCTCTCACAGTTTCTGGAAAAATGTGATGTAGCAAAGCTCCAAATCGTTCAGACATTTATTCGCAATAAAAATCTGACGAGAGGGGTGGACCACTGCTCACACAAAGCCTGCTCACAGGCGAATGACACAACCGACAGGCGTGAAAAAACTCACACATGCGCACGAAGGTTCAAGCTTGGCTGATGCAATCACACGTGATTCAAATCCATATGGTTTTTGCAAAAAATAAAAAGGTCAGATACTTTGTAGACAGACCTCGTAAAAAAGCATTATTTTCAATGAGACATGTTGCTTTTTAGATGTGTCAGAAGCGTCGCGTGAAAAGCCGAGCTAAGCCTGCCGCTTGTCGGCAGGCTGACGCATCAAAGTTCAATCCAGTCCAACTTTCAATGCTCTGAGCCATGATGTACCTTTGCATTGTCCAATAAGAACGACGCATCAGGCCAAAACACGGAAGACTAGTGGCAGAAACCACTGATCTCTACAAAATGGATCAGTGTAGCAACCACTGATCTGTACAAAATGGACTGGTACAGAAACCACTGATCTGTACAAAACAAACATGTCACAGGACTGCTCATTTATGGGGCAGTTTTCTGAAAAAAAATCCTTGGAAATGTTTTTTGTTGTTGTTTGTTACCTCAGAATTTCTGATTACTGTTAAAAAAAAGTTTCAAACACTTGTAATTAAAATAGCTAAATAAATCAATAAATGGTTCTTTAGAAACCATTTCATCTGTAAATTAAAACCACCTGTTATTTCAGATTAGATCATTTCTTGTTTAACATAAGAAACCTCGGACATTTATTTTTAGACAAAATAACATGGAAATTTGTACATTTTTTAAAGTCTGGTAGATTATTTATATCTCATTTCAACCAGAAAAACAGACACTGTAAATAAATACAAATGTCTATTATAAATGTAACAGGAAATAATTTAACAATGACTGCAGTGATTGTAAAGTAGGATATCTGTGACATAAACCTCATGATGAATTTTTTTAATGGTCAACTTGTAATTTCACAAAAATATGTAATTGCCTTTAATGTTGTTATCAGGACAGAGTCATTTCTAAAATACGAATGTCAGCACAATAAGTGGAGAGCTTCTACTTGTGCAAATGTCTTTTGACTTGGACTCATGGACATTTAATGATCCGTTTATTTATTGTTAAAATATAAAATGAAACAGCTTTTTAAAAAATAATAGAGTTTTGCCCGTGTCTCTTGAGCTTGAGTCTCGTTGGCTGTTGGATAGTGTAGTTTTAAAATGACTGGAATTGGTAAGTGGCATACTCTCCGGTATTAATTGCATGGTTGTCTTCATACTATACTTTTGTGCCACTGATTTGGCTTACAGTGTTTTTGTCATGGGTTGAAAAGGTTTCTGCAAAGTAAAGCATCTACCATATTTTCATTGTTGTATGTGAATTTTCTGGGAGCTAGCTTCTGTCCTTCAGCCTAGCTGCTGTTTTAATGTAACTTCACGTATACTAATACTAGCTTGTTTATACTGGGTAGGTTTCCTTATGGACCACAAAGCCTACATGTTCCACTCCCCCGTCTGGACCTGGTGATGGACTGTCAACTTCAACAGAGATTGCGGTTGGAGACATGAGGCTATGCAGCCAGTGCATGCTCATGTAGACCGGTGTTGTGTGTTTTGTTTTTGTTTATGCGTCTAAACTGTACACAAACAACGTGGGGGCATGCAGATTATATGAAGGGTGAATCTTGCAGATGCTGAATTTAGCAGTACAGGCTCATATCCAGTACAAAATAGAGGGAGGAAAAGTGAACTCTTGCAATATACTTAGTTGGGAGGCAATAATCTGCTCCTTATTATTGTTAAGAGAACTTTTCTTTCTTAATAACAAGGAGTCACAGTCACTTTTTTTTTGAGTGACTGTGACTTAAAGTTGTCTTATTTACTGTTAAACAATACACTGTAGCTTGCATATGATACTTTTGGCTGGATTTAAACATTGTTTATTCCTGGTTTATGACCTGATTAAATTTCTTTGTTAAATTAGGTTTTCAGATGCCAAAAAATAAATGTATTTGATCTTTCTGTTTTTTAATCACTCTTTTAGATTTACTGTTGTATACTGTATTTTGCATTTGGTGCAAATTACTTACTTACATTCTGACACATTTCTCACATTTATAGTGGCAAATATAGAATATAAATGATCAGATGGAAAGTATAGATGTATTTATTGTTATGGTGTTAAAAATGTTAGTAATTGTGGGCGCATACGCACGGGGTTGATGACGGGCAAAAAACACAGTCTACCCACTTCAAAAATGTAGACTACACCACTGGGTCTAGCTGAGCTCATGGTGGTGTCTCTTGACTCATTTCGACTGTAGTAATGGAGTTACGGCAGGTGTCAACACTACATGGTTGGCAGGTCACTTTTCAAGCCAAATATGCATTACCATCACAAAGTGCAGTTCAAGAGGTTCAACTTATAAATTCTGACAATTTGTGAAGGTGAAAACTTCCTTTTAGTGAAATAGAACTTCTGGTATCAATATCACTGATAAATTCCTTAAAATCAGACTCTGCTCTAATCCATGTGACGTTCTTTGACACGGACACAGCTGCTGTGACTTTGCTCACTGTGATCTGAATGCCATGCTGCAGTGGAAACAAGCTGTGTTTGACTATAGCAATACTGAGTACAAATAAACAGTAATCAAGGTGCGCAAAGCTGATACCAGTCCTTTGACAAACACAATTCTGGGCACAATACCGATCTCTTGAACGGTATCGGGACATCTCTAATGCTAGCTCATAGGCAGTGTGACAAAAATGTGAACTGTTTGTTGTGTCTGCATTTACCGGGTGAACCCAAACATGCATGGAGTAACCACACAGGATGTAAGTGGAACACAAAGGAAATGTATTCACCAAAAACACAGAGTCAAGTCCAAACGAACAGAGGGATATCCACAAAGGCAAAATGGTACTTAACATACAATGCAAACCAAAATGAAAGTAACAAACAACCGGGTTAAACAGAGGGTGATGAGTACAGGAATGATGAATAACGGTAAAAACTCACAGAGGTGTAAAAGATAACCAGTACTTACAGAGGTACACACAGCTACACACTAGAAGTGAAAAAGAATAATCAGGCAAACTAAACAGGAAACAGTGCAGGACTATATTGTGACACAAATCAACCAACAAGCGACAGGTGTGAAGTGCAACAGGTGAAAGGGGATACCGGGACACACGACACACCTACAAACACAAAAAATGAGACACAAGAAAGTGACACACACAGAAAGTGACACAAACCTCAAAACATCCCGTGAAGGTGAGTGGAAATGAAAACATACTGTGATTTTAATCAAACTGAAAGGAGAACAACAAAATAACCAAGTAAGAAAACTAACATGGAACTTAATATATGTGAGTGCAAACAGGGAAAACACACAACTGACAGACATGGACACAGAACTGAAACACACTGACAGTTAACAAAGGGACACAGACAGGGGACAGATCACAAAGAAAACTAACAGAAAGACAGACACGGACAGGGGACAGACCACAACACAGTTGGCTTGTCAGCATATTTCAATTTATCTGCTATAATGACCTTCCTTAACAAGAGAACTTGTCAGGTTCATCTCCATCTCTATTGCCAGTAGCTTTGACATACCCCGTGTGTCATATTTGAACAGGGTCTGCAGTTAGACAAAATGCAGTGGTTCAGCCATGAATGACATTGGATTATCTATCTTGAAAGTTGCAGCAAAATGACCTTGCAGATGAGTAGGATATAATGCTGCTGTAAAATGTTGACAATGTGTGCCAGATGGGAAACCAATTAAAAACTGCACTCTGAGAACAGTGTGCCATGCACCCAAACAGAATGTGTTAATAGTTTTTAAAGTATTTGTACTTGTTGCAGCTGTAGTGACGATGGTCAAAGATGGACAGTGAGTAATTAATTCTTTGATTGCAGATGCTCCCACTTCATACTTCACATCAGCACAACAATTTTAATGTTACAGCTATAAATAGCTTAAAGTTCCAGTCAAGTACATTTGCTGCTTTATGAGATTGAATGCCAAATAAATAAATAAATTTCAACATACACTTCTCATAAATGGCCAAAGAATCTCATGAGGCAGCACTTATGTATTCCAGAGAATGTGGAATACATCTTCTTGTGTGTCCAAAATTAATTTTCGACTCAATGGTGCTCAGTGTGAAATCTATTTAAATACATCTTTGTCATGTAATAACACTGGTTTGGGCTGGAAGATGTGGGGATAGAAGGAAGAGGAATACTAAAACTTGCACAACCAAGCAAAACAAAGCTCTCCAACAGATCTGATCAGAAAGTCACACAAGGTAAACACAGACTCAGCAACATCTCATAAAGAGGAGACAAGATTAAGACAATCTATATTTCAGGAGTGTATATTGTGTTCTGCCTGTTGTTAGCTGAGTTTTATATTACAACCTCAAATCAGAAGTGGCTGGGACATGGAAATTTAAACAAACAAACAAACAAAAGACCAAAACAACATCAACAACAAAACACAATGACTCTTATGTTTACTTTGACTTCTGTTTCACTGCATGCAGTATGAAGCCAAGATATTTTACGTGTTAATATTTTATTTATTAATATACATCCACTCCTGAATTCCAAGCCTAAAACACATTCCAAAAAAAAGGGTTTGGGCAATTTCAGACTAGCAATGTAAAGTAAATGAATAAATAATGATGCCATTTAAAACAGATGCTGTCAAAAGCTGAATGTAATCATGAGAATCTTCAGTTTGTCAACTAATGTGAGAAAATTATTGATAAACAATAGAGAAAAGCAATGTTCCTCAAAGAAAAAATTGGAATGGCTCTGCATATTTCTCATTCTATACAGTGCAGAATATCATTAAACTATTAAAGGAATCTGGAGGAAATTCAGTATGTAAAAGGAAAGGGTGGGAGCCTTAGCTGATCACTTATGATTTCCAATCCCTCAGACATCAGTACATCAAGAACCATTATTCATCAATACCTGATATGACAATAATAATAATAATATTAATAATGTAATATTACTTTGGGAAACCTTTGTCAAACACTACAATAAAAAGTTATATTTACAAATGCCACTTAAAATTTTACATAAGCCTTGTGTTGACCTTGTTCAGAAGTGGTGTTGGCATCTCTGGGCTTGAAGGCATCTGAGTTGGACCGTCACACAGTGGAAACATATTGTGGACAGATGAACTGGTTATCCAGATCTCTTTTAGAAGAAATGGATGCTGTGTTCTCAAGACCAAAAACAAAAAGCTCCACGCAGACTGTTATTTGCAACAAGTCCAAAACCCAGAGTCTTTCATGGTATGGGGTTGTGTCAGTGCCCTTGGCAAAGTTAATTTACACTTCAGTGATGGTGGTATTAATGTAGATACGTACAATAAAATTTCAGAGCAACCTGTGCTGCCTTCAAGACATATTTTCCAGGGACATCCATGCATTATTCAACAAGACAATGTAAAATAACTTTCTGCACACATTACAAAGGCATGGCTGCAGAAGAAGGGGATACAGATACTAGACTTGTCTGCCTGCAGTCCTGACCTGTCCACACAAGAAAACTTGTGGAGAATTTTGAAACAAAAAATGCAACAAGGACCCTGTAGTGTTGCACACCGAAAGATGTGATTGTAAGAACAACAGGACAAAATAACACCTGAAGCAATTCACCACTTGTATCCTCAATGCGAAAAGTGTTGTGAGAAGGAATGGTAACATGGCAAAGTGGTAAATGTTTTAGCACCCCAACTTTCTTTGGAATATGTTGCAGGCCTTAAATGCATGAATTAATGTATATTAACAAATAAAATGAAGTTGATCAGACAAAACATGAAATATTTTAAGGATCATACCTTCTGCAGTGAGAAAAATGTCAAAGTAAATGTCAAAATCACTGCCTTTTGTTCAAATTTGCATTTTCTATAGCCTTACACCTTTTTCTGATTCAGAGTTATGCAAATATTCCTTATTCTGCCACACTTTCAATCAGCAACAGGGCTAGACATTGATCACTTTTTGCCACTGGTCGATAGGGCCAGTAGCTTTGAGAACTTTCTGGTCCCACCAAAATTCTACTGGCCCATATGTACGTACGCGACTCAAACTACATTCGGCAAAATTTTTAAATTTTGATGCAATTTTGTACATTCTGGTGTATTCGAAGGCTGAAATTAATGCACACATAAAATTTGCCATTATTTAACAACTTTTTTGCACTTCAGCTTTTGTTTGAACATGTTCATGTTTGAAATTACTTTGTATATAACCTTTTGTGTAACTTATTTACATTTTATTCATTGCTGTGCATGCCAGTAACAGTTGTGCAGAATAACATTAAAAGTGTTAAATTGTTACTATTTAACCTGTTATTTTTGGTTCAAATTTTCATGAATTTTTTAAAGTTGGAACTGACCTTATATGCACTTATTAATTTAAGTTATTTTGAATTTTACTTATCACATACGAGGTCTGTCCATAAAGTATCGTACCTTTTTATTTTTTTCAAAAACTATATGGATTTCATTCATATGTTTCACATGTCTATCTCGGCTTTCAGTGCTTACCAGTCGAGTGAGTATAAAAGAACTTGTGGAGAGCTGGACATGTCCCAACTTGTCCTCTAACACTCCGAAACGGAGGTGTTCCTTTGTCTCGCTTCATCAGCGAATCGGTCGTGACGCGCGAAGCCTCCGCGCGGCTTTCCATGACAAAATCTCTTGTTAAAAGTGAAATCTGCCGGAAAATGGCTGATGTCCAGGTCTTGTGATAACCAGAGAAAGAGCACACGACAGTCTCGTATCCACAGAGCCATCAGCTTAGAAATGATCCAGTGGTTTGTGCCGCATCATCGCAGCTCGCAGCGCGGCGCACCGACTGTCCTTTAAAGGGGTCCTTAAACCTGTAGTTAAAGTCCTTATTCTCTGTGAAGCCCGTAAAATTTTCACTGAAAGCCAGATAAATTTTTCGAATGGTTTCCAGGTGCCAGTCTCTAACAGCTTCTGAAAAAATTCTGATGGAAAAAAAGTCCTTTTCATTCCGCCATTTCCAGACAATGAAAATCCGACGAGGGGGCGGGACCACTCCTTCCACAAGGCGTGCTCACAGGCGAATGACGTCACCGACAAGCGTGGAAAAACTCACGCATGCGCACGAGGGTTCAAGCATGTCTGACGTAAAAACATATGAATGAAATCCATATAGTTTTTGAAAAAAATAAAAAGGTACGATACTTTATGGACAGACCTCGTAAGTGCTGTGAATGAATTTTTAAATTGGAACTGACCTTTTTCTTGGCTGTTGTTTGGGTTTGGTGGTTGTGATTTAATCATACTACAGGTTCATTCATTCAAAGCGTTCTGTTCTGTTTGTGTCTTCTTTGTTTCCTGCAGCTTCCCACGCAGAGAATTTAAAGATGCTCATGAAGATTGCGGAAGATCAGTAAAGGAAAAGACAGAATGCACACTCCACTTCTTCTTTCAAGTTTATTGGCAGTTTACAAACCAACATGGTGCATTACCGCCTGCTATGCTGATGATACTCAGTCATACATGCCGATAACTGCTGGTAATCTCATCCACATAAAATCCTTAGAAGATTGCCTTGCATCAATGAAAAGCTGGATGTCCAGCAATTTCCTACTTTTAAACTCTGATAAGACTGAAATTATGCCTCTTAGTAAAGTGAGACATCTGCATCAATTTGCATCAATCAACCAGTTAACACTTAGTCTAGGCTTGTGTGTCATACATCACACTGACATCACATAGTATGTTACTGTGCTTTTTACCCTTTTAAATTCATTTTATTAGCAAAAAGGAGCGGACCGCAGCCTCAACTTTATCTAAAGTCTGGGTCTTTTAGTGAAGCTTGGGGCTAGTGGCAGACAATCACCTTAGTATTTCTTAGTTTTTCTTGTTGCTTAATGCTGACAAATTACACTGTATTTGTCTTTCTGATGCTTGATTCCTCTTTTTTTTTCTTTTCTCTCTGTTTGAGGTGCAGCTCAATCCAGAGATGGGTGTGGTATCTGTTCCGGAAACCGTCCTGTGCACCGGCAACATTTCCTGTATGTTCGTTTTGTGAATTATTTTATAATTTGTGCCTGTAGCATGGCCCAAGCAGAGGGTCATCCCCTTTGAGTCAGGTCTGCTTGAAGTTTCTTCCTCAGAGGAAGTTTTTTCCTTACCACTGTTGCTCTGGGGGTTGGTAAGGTTAGACCTTACTTGTGTGAAGCGCCTTGAGGCAACCTTGTTGTGATTTGGCGCTATATAAATGAAAATAAACTGAAATTCAAGAAAAAATAGGGCTGATAAATCATACACTTTTCCTATCAATTTCACTGCCCTGGAAATTGTGGCAATAAAATCAGGGTGATACAAATCTTAAGTGTGTATTACCCTGCTTTTCAGCCAATCAGGAGCCCTCATTTCCCGGTCCCACCAATGACACACACCCCATTTTGTGTTATCCTGGTGACAAGTGCAGGATCCCGATACAGAATCCAGATCATTTCATTCAACAAAGATGTCTTATCGCAACCCAGTCTCACAGCATGTCGAGATTCAGCAGCACAAAATATACATTAATCTATTGCTTTGTGATACTGTCACGAAAAGAGCCTCATTTTTGTCATGGCAGCACAAATTCATTCTATTTCATTCCGTGATGGCTGCATGAAATTAAAAGTGAAGCAGGGGTCGGGGTGGTTATGGTTAGGATTGGGGGAAGGAGTAGGGTTAGGTTATGCTTAAGTTTAGGGTTGGGGGTAGGAGTAGGGTTAGTAATAGTGAGTTTAAAAAAAAAACCCTGTCACGAAAATTTGAATAATTTCGTGACGGAGCACTGGGCTGATTATCAATGTGAGGGAGTTTTAGCCTCCCTAGCAGGGAGAATTCTACAACTTGAGTCTCATACTGAAGTTGTGAGACACCAAGAAGTTAGTGAAGAGGACACTCATGACTTAATAGAGAGACATAAGAACAAGAACACCACCTGGAAAACAGAGAGTGGTGTGAATTTGTTTACTGAATGGCTGAGTGGAACCAAGAAGGAGAAGAGAGGGCTCCGTGTTCTTTCTCTGGTGGAACTTAACAAATGGGGTTGATGATAATTATATGGTTGTTCTTTATTTTTGTTGTAATATGTGATAAATATCTTATTACATGTCTGTTTATGTATCATGCATATCATATCATATCAGCATGCCTCTCATATCTGTATCAGCACGAGTCCAAAGGATGAACGTTGGACATTTATTTAGACAAATAAAATAGCATGAAAAGTAATGTGTACATTTTTAAGTCTGGTAGATTCATTCATGCATTCATATCTGCATTTCAACCAGGAAAAAAAGGCATGTTAAAACAGAAATATTTATTATGAACACAAAAGGAAATTTTGTAACTGACTGCAGGTGTGTCTGCTAATTAGGATTCCTCAATGTGACATAAACCTCATGATTAAATCATTTTTTAATTTAGTCATTTCAGCATTTAATAATCTTCACTGACTATGTGATTGTGTTTACTGTTGTAATCAGAACAGCCTAATTGCTAAAATATGAATTTGAGTATTCTAGTGATTGTGAATGCTTTGAAATTATGCACAATAAGGGTGGGGCTTCTACTTATGCAAGTGTATTTTGACTGAACTTTGACTTCATGGACATGTTTAATGATTAATTTATTTAATGTTAAAATAGAAAAGGAAACAGCTTATTCAATATCTGCTCTTTGAAGAGCCTTTGTTTTATTTATTTAGAAGTGCAGCAGTACGTGTGAGCTAAACCCTCAGGAGATTTAACCCTACCTACCCTACCAGGAGATGGTCTCCTCTGCAGCGTCAACAGCTTGGTGGAGTTTTTGGAGACACTTTCCACACATTCTGAAGGACCAGGATTTGGTGTTCAGGTCTATCACTGGAAGTCCTGAAGTGCATTTGTATTTACAAGGTTCTCTGCACAGTAAATGTTCAAATGTTACTGATGTGGGACAAGTGAAGAAATATATTTCTTAAAATACAGTGCATCCAGAAAGTATTCACGGCACGTTTTCCACACTTTATGTTACAGCCTTATTTCAAAATGGATGAAATTAAGTTTTTGTTTTGTACCCCATAATGATTATGTGAAAAAAGGGTTGGCTTTTTTGTTTTGATTTTTGCAAGTTTATTAATGTTAAAAAACTAAGAAATTACATGTACATAAATACCCACAGTCATACAGCTCAAAACTGAGCTCAGGTGTGTCCTGTTTCCACTGATCACCCTTGAGATGTTTCTACAACTTAACTGGAGTCCACCTAGGGTAAATTCAGTTGCTTGGACATGATTCAGAAAGGCACACACATGTCTACATATAAGGACCACAGTTGACACTTCTTGTCAGAACACAAATCAAGCATGAAGTCAAGGGAATTGTCTGCAGACCTCCAAGACAAGAGGCACAAATGTTGGGAAGGGTATAGAACATTTCTGCTGCTTTGAAGATCCCAATGAACATATTGGCCTCCATCATCTGTAAATGGAATAAGTTCGGATCCACCAGGACTCTTCCTAGAGCTGCCCACCCGTCTAACCTGAATGATTGGGGGAGAAGGGCCTTAGTCAGGGAGTTGAACAAGAACCTGATGGTCATCAGTCAGAGCTCCAGCATTTCTCTTTGGAGATAGCATAACCTTCCAGGAGGACAACCATCTCTGCAGCAATCCACCAATCAGGTCTATATGGTACAGCAGTCAGACGGAAGCCACTCCTTATTAAAAAGTAAAAAGCACACAGCAGCCTGCCTGGAGTTTGCCAAAAGGCAACTGAAGGACTTTCAGACCATGAGAAACAAAATTCTCTGCGCTGATGAGAAAAAGACTGAACTCTTTAATGTGAATGCCATGTGTCATGTTTGGAGGAGGCACCATCTCTACAGTGAAGCATGGTGGTAGCAGCATCATGCTGTGGGGATGTTTTTCAGTGGGAGGAACTGGGACACTAGTCAGGACTGAGGGAAAGACGGACGCAACAATGTACAGAGACATCCTGGATGAAAACCTGCTCCAAAGCTCGCTTTACCTCAGACTGAGGCAACGGTTCATCTTTCAGCAGGACAATTACCCTAAGCACACAGCCAACATATCAAAGGAGTGGCTTCAGGACAACTCTGTGAATGTCTCTGGAAAGATCTCTGGAGACATCTGAAAATGGCTGTGCACTGATGTTCCCCATTCAACCTGATGGGACTTGAGAGGTCCTGCAAATAGGAATGAACAAAACTGCCCAAAGATAGGTGTACCAAGCTTGTAACAGCTGCTAAAGGTTCATCAACAAAGTATTGAACAAAGGGTGTGAATACTTATGCACAAGTGATTTCTTAGTTGTTTTCTTTTTAAAAAATTTATAACTGCAGCCAGCCTCACTCCAAACAGTCGCTGAATAAAGCTCCTCCCAGCAGGGTGACGGCTGTCACTCGTTCTTCTGCTCTGGTCACTCCTTGCTTGCCTCTACTGGTGGTTGGCTCTCACTGCGGTATTGTATCACTTCCTGTTCCGGAGCACAGCGGTGTTTTTCTGTATCTGTTAGCTGTTTAATCTGCACAGATTGATCTAGTTATCTAGATTACGATTTGTTTCCCAGTGTAATCTTTACGTGCCTTAACTAAAGCACTCCTTCTGCTGAATCACCTCTAAATTATTTACACATTATTCACTTTGCGTGTTTTTAGGAATCCGCTAGCTTAGCGTAGCTACTAGCTCTTAGCCGATTTAGCATGGCGGCTTCTCCTGTCTCTCCCGCACTTTTCTGCTCTGGGTGTGAAATGTTTAGTTATTCCTCGGCCTCCTTTAGCAGTAACGGTACTTGTAATAAGTGTAGCTTATTCGTAGCTTTGGAGGCCAGGCTGGGCGAATTGGAGACTCGGCTCCGCACCATGGAAAATTCTACAGCTAGCCAGGCCCCTGTAGTCGGTGCGGACCAAGGTAGCTTAGCCACCGTTAGTTACCCCCTGGCAGATCCCGAGCAGCCGGGAAAGCAGGCTGACTGGGTGATTGTGAGGAGGAAGCGTAGCCCTAAACAGAAGCCACGTGTACACCGCCAACCCGTTCACATCTCTAACCGTTTTTCCCCACTCGACGACACACCCGCCGAGGATCAAACTCTGGTTATTGGCGACTCTGTTTTGCGAAATGTGAAGTTAGCGACACCAGCAACCATAGTCAATTGTCTTCCGGGGGCCAGAGCAGGCGACATTGAAGGAAATTTGAAACTGCTGGCTAAGGCTAAGCGTAAATTTGGTAAGATTGTAATTCACGTCGGCAGTAATGACACCCGGTTACGCCAATCGGAGGTCACTAAAATTAACATTAAATCGGTGTGTAACTTTGCAAAAACAATGTCGGACTCTGTAGTTTTCTCTGGGCACCTCCCCAATCAGACCGGGAGTGACATGTTTAGCCGCATGTTCTCCTTGAATTGCTGGCTGTCTGAGTGGTGTCCAAAAAATGAGGTGGGCTTCATAGATAATTGGCAAAGCTTCTGGGGAAAACCTGGTCTTGTTAGGAGAGACGGCATCCATCCCACTTTGCATGGAGCAGCTCTCATTTCTAGAAATCTGGCCAATTTTCTTAAATCCTCCAAACCGTGACTATCCAGGGTTGGGACCAGGAAGCAGAGTTGTAGTCTTACACACCTCTCTGCAGCTTCTCTCCCCCTGCCATCCCCTCATTACCCCATCCCCGTAGAGACGGTGCCTGCTCCCAGACTACCAATAACCAGCAAAAATCTATTTAAGCATAAAAATTCAAAAAGAAAAAATAATATAGCACCTTCAACTGCACCACAGACTAAAACAGTTAAATGTGGTCTATTAAACATTAGGTCTCTCTCTTCTAAGTCCCTGTTGGTAAATGATATAATAATTGATCAACATATTGATTTATTCTGCCTTACAGAAACCTGGTTACAGCAGGATGAATATGTTAGTTTAAATGAGTCAACACCCCCGAGTCACATTAACTGTCAGAATGCTCGTAGCACGGGCCGGGGCGGAGGATTAGCAGCAATCTTCCATTCCAGCTTATTAATTAATCAAAAACCCAGACAGAGCTTTAATTCATTTGAAAGCTTGACTCTTAGTCTTGTCCATCCAAATTGGAAGTCCCAAAAAACAGTTTTATTTGTTAAAATCTATCGTCCACCTGGTCGTTACTGTGAGTTTCTCTGTGAATTTTCAGACCTTTTGTCTGACTTAGTGCTTAGCTCAGATAAGATAATTATAGTGGGCGATTTTAACATCCACACAGATGCTGAGAATGACAGCCTCAACACTGCATTTAATCTATTATTAGACTCTATTGGCTTTGCTCAAAAAGTAAATGAGTCCACCCACCACTTTAATCATATCTTAGATCTTGTTCTGACTTATGGTATGGAAATAGAAGACTTAACAGTATTCCCTGAAAACTCCCTTCTGTCTGATCATTTCTTAATAACATTTACATTTACTCTGATGGACTACCCAGCAGTGGGGAATAAGTTTCATTACACTAGAAGTCTTTCAGAAAGCACTGTAACTAGGTTTAAGGATATGATTCCTTCTTTATGTTCTCTAATGCCATATACCAACACAGTGCAGAGTAGCTACCTAAACTCTGTAAGTGAGATAGAGTATCTCGTCAATAGTTTTACATCCTCATTGAAGACAACTTTGGATGCTGTAGCTCCTCTAAAAAAGAGAGCTTTAAATCAGAAGTGCCTGACTCCGTGGTATAACTCACAAACTCGTAGCTTAAAGCAGATAACCCGTAAGTTGGAGAGGAAATGGCGTCTCACTAATTTAGAAGATCTTCACTTAGCCTGGAAAAAGAGTCTGTTGCTCTATAAAAAAGCCCTCCGTAAAGCTAGGACATCTTTCTACTCATCACTAATTGAAGAAAATAAGAACAACCCCAGGTTTCTTTTCAGCACTGTAGCCAGGCTGACAAAGAGTCAGAGCTCTATTGAGCTGAGTATTCCATTAACTTTAACTAGTAATGACTTCATGACTTTCTTTGCTAACAAAATTTTAACTATTAGAGAAAAAATTACTCATAACCATCCCAAAGACGTATCGTTATCTTTGGCTGCTTTCAGTGATGCCGGTATTTGGTTAGACTCTTTCTCTCCGATTGTTCTGTCTGAGTTATTTTCATTAGTTACTTCATCCAAACCATCAACATGTTTATTAGACCCCATTCCTACCAGGCTGCTCAAGGAAGCCCTACCATTATTTAATGCTTCGATCTTAAATATGATCAATCTATCTTTGTTAGTTGGCTATGTACCACAGGCTTTTAAGGTGGCAGTAATTAAACCATTACTTAAAAAGCCATCACTTGACCCAGCTATCTTAGCTAATTATAGGCCAATCTCCAACCTTCCTTTTCTCTCAAAAATTCTTGAAAGGGTAGTTGTAAAACAGCTAACTGATCATCTGCAGAGGAATGGTCTATTTGAAGAGTTTCAGTCAGGTTTTAGAATTCATCATAGTACAGAAACAGCATTAGTGAAGGTTACAAATGATCTTCTTATGGCCTCGGACAGTGGACTCATCTCTGTGCTTGTTCTGTTAGACCTCGGTGCTGCTTTTGATACTGTTGACCATAAAATTTTATTACAGAGATTAGAGCATGCCAAATGTATTAAAGGCACTGCGCTGCGGTGGTTTGAATCATATTTGTCTAATAGATTACAATTTGTTCATGTAAATGGGGAATCTTCTTCACAGACTAAAGTTAATTATGGAGTTCCACAAAGTTCTGTGCTAGGACCAATTTTATTCACTTTATACATGCTTCCCTTAGGCAGTATTATTAGACGGTATTGCTTAAATTTTCATTGTTACGCAGATGATACCCAGCTTTATCTATCCATGAAGCCAGAGGACACACACCAATTAACTAAACTGCAGGATTGTCTTACAGACATAAAGACATGGATGACCTCTAATTTCCTGCTTTTAAACTCAGATAAAACTGAAGTTATTGTACTTGGCCCCACAAATCTTAGAAACATGGTGTCTAACCAGATCCTTACTGTGGATGGCATTACCCTGACCTCTAGTAATACTGTGAGAAATCTTGGAGTCATTTTTGATCAGGATATGTCATTCAAAGCGCATATTAAACAAATATGTAGGACTGCTTTTTTGCATTTACGCAATATCTCTAAAATCAGAAAGGTCTTGTCTCAGAGTGATGCTGAAAAACTAATTCATGCATTTATTTCCTCTAGGCTGGACTATTGTAATTCATTATTATCAGGTTGTCCTAAAAGTTCCCTAAAAAGCCTTCAGTTAATTCAAAATGCTGCAGCTAGAGTACTGACGGGGACTAGAAGGAGAGAGCATATCTCACCCATATTGGCCTCTCTTCATTGGCTTCCTGTTAATTCTAGAATAGAATTTAAAATTCTTCTTCTTACTTATAAGGTTTTGAATAATCAGGTCCCATCTTATCTTAGGGACCTCGTAGTACCATATCACCCCAATAGAGCGCTTCGCTCTCAGACTGCAGGCTTACTTGTAGTTCCTAGGGTTTGTAAGAGTAGAATGGGAGGCAGAGCCTTCAGCTTTCAGGCTCCTCTCCTGTGGAACCAGCTCCCAATTCAGATCAGGGAGACAGACACCCTCTCTACTTTTAAGATTAGGCTTAAAACTTTCCTTTTTGCTAAAGCTTATAGTTAGGGCTGGATCAGGTGACCCTGAACCATCCCTTAGTTATGCTGCTATAGACGTAGACTGCTGGGGGGTTCCCATGATGCACTGTTTCTTTCTCTTTTTGCTCTGTATGCACCACTCTGCATTTAATCATTAGTGATCGATCTCTGCTCCCCTCCACAGCATGTCTTTTTCCTGGTTCTCTCCCTCAGCCCCAACCAGTCCCAGCAGAAGACTGCCCCTCCCTGAGCCTGGTTCTGCTGGAGGTTTCTTCCTGTTAAAAGGGAGTTTTTCCTTCCCACTGTAGCCAAGTGCTTGCTCACAGGGGGTCGTTTTGACCGTTGGGGTTTTACATAATTATTGTATGGCCTTGCCTTACAATATAAAGCGCCTTGGGGCAACTGTTTGTTGTGATTTGGCGCTATATAAAAAAATTGATTGATTGAATTGATTGATTGATTTTTACTTCTAATCTTGTGGTTATGTCTCGCAGACTGAGTGTTTCACTTTTTCCTGTTGCAAATCCATGACGGTGCACGTCGACGTTGTTCACCGGACAATCGAAAAGCCAGACAGCACCATACAAATCTTCGCTCCATCTGTGCGTTGCTGTCACAACCCCTGTTGCAAAAAAACATAAGTGGATCCAGCAGAATGATCATGCAACATGTGCAGTGTGAAAGGCCCTTTAGTGTTGAGGTGGTTATTCCGTTGAACTTCTCAAGGGGATAACTGGCTGTGGCAGAAAGACTGCCACTTTCAAGAGGTGAGGATGGACCACTTATCTGCCTAAGTGGTTGCCATCCAGGACCACAGGTGCTTCTGTATGGTGGATGCAACAACATGTGGCACCAGCACACGACCCAGACCTGATTAAGATTTTGGTGAAAGTTTGTTTGGAGTCAATGCTTTGACACTTCAAGGAGGCACGGTTTTCTGTAATATGCATATGTCGCGGACATGAACGAGCAATGCTCGTCAGCATCTCACCATGTCATTTAGGTCCTTCAGACTTTATTTTGAGTAAATGCTTCAAGGGAGCATTAACATTTCAGCAGACTCCCCAACTTTTTAAACATTTTTCTTTATTTGCCTCTCACATACTTGGAAAAGCTCATCGCCATCAAACCATGTCCTTTAGGTCCTTCAGACTTTTTTTCTTGAGAGCATGAGCATGACTAAAACCTTTAAGCTTCCGGGGGGCCTTTTTAAGGATTTTCCTTATTTTGCCTTTCATCTTCTGGAGGGGCTCTGCCAAATTATTGTATCTCAATATTGTCATATAAATTAACATGTAAATTTCACTTATATTATATTATATTCTTGAGCTGCTGCTTAGGTGGGTAGGGAGAGTTCCCATGGGATAAAAAACTTTTCAACCAACCATCCCTGGTTTTCAAGACCAGGCACCTAAGTGGCTCTATTCTCTCTCTCTCTCTCTCTTGTTTTTTTTATTTTCTAAGATATTTAGGTGTACCTTAGTAAACACTAGTAGAGTTCTAATCGAAGATATACCTTACTGAATTTTCATATCAATATGATATACGATATGACTATGATTTGACACAAATAGTCAAACTTTATTGCAGACTCCAACGTCCAAATAGACATACCATCATATACAAAACATAAAACAAATATGTAGTATAAGAAAAAGTGTATATATCACATAATGTTAAAAAAGAAAACAAATAAATAGATATATATACACATACACACATATACAATATATATACATATATACATACATACATACACATGTACACACCCATACACATACATACATACCTACATATAAAAGTGCTTATGCAAATTCAATAAAAAGGCATCAATCTAATATCTATCTATCTATCTATCTATCTATCTATCTATCTATCTATCTATCTATCTATCTATCTATCTATCTATCTATCTATCTAATAAATAGAAGCAGTAAAAAAATGCCATTAAAAAAAAAGTGCATACACATTCTATAAAAGGCACAAATACCAGTGTTTCCACATATGGGATTGGTATCTAACAGAACTGCACCTGGATTGGTCAACTGCATAATGAGATTATTCCCGGACCCCTGCAGTCTACATATAAACTTGTACATCAGTCTTCTCAGGGTAGCCTGGAAGGTGTTTAACCCTAAATCACAAAAGAGCGTGCTGGCACTACTACCCCTGGGCTTTTTGAGCAGGATTCTGAGACAGTCATTATACGCAACCTGAAGTTTTTGCAAACTCTCCTTCTTATACCTCACCCAGAGGGGGGCCGTGTACATAGGGGTACAGTAAGCTCTAAACAAGTTCACCTTCACTTCATCAGAGCAGTAATGAAATTTTCTCACTAACACACTGACTTGGACATACAGCATTCTTCTCTGTCTGAGCATGTCAGCATCATCCTCCATCTTATTGTTAACAATGTGTCCTAGATATTTTACATTGGTGCACACAGACAGTGTTTGACCAGACAAATAGAAACCTGGGAAGTTAAGATGTTGATCCTCCTTGGTCCTACATATCATTATCATGCTCTTTTTGGCATTATACTTGATGTCAAACCTGACCCCGTAGTCAAAACATATACTAAGAAGCTGTTGGAACCCTGCACTGCTGGGAGATATAATGGCCAAATCATCAGCGTACATCAAGTGATTGATTAAGGTGTTGCCCACAATACACCCTGTTCTACAATCTCCCAACTGCCTTGACAGTTCATCCATGTACAGGCTGAATAGGCTTGGGGATAAAAGCCCACCCTGCCGTACCCCATTGCCAACTCTGAAGGGAGAAGATAAAAAAACTCCCCCATTTCACCTGCATAGTCTGTCGGTCGTACCAATATGCCAGGATACGTATGATGCTACCCGGAACACCCCTATACTTCAACTTGGCGAAGAGCTTGTGATGGTTAACTCTGTCAAATGCCTTAGAGGCATCAATAAAGCCCACCAACACTGTTGAGCCATGCCCTCTGTACTTTTCTACTACTTCTTTTAATGCATAAATACACAAATCAGTACTATGCTTACTCTTAAAGCCAAACTGATTATCCGTGGTACAAATAAAATCCCCAATTCTGTCAAATATGACACTTTCTAGCACCTTTGACAGTACGCTGGCTAGGGCAATAGGCCGATAGTTATCCATACTCCCTACCTTCCCAGCCTTGTCTTTGATAACAGGTACTAAAATAACTGTCAACATAGCATCTGGCAGAATACCATGCAAGTGCAGCAACAGCAAAAATTAAACACTCTTAAACAAAACAGTAATAATACCATACTCATTTTGCACTCATCATGAGGTTAGGATACTGTGCCCTCCAAAAGTATTGGAACACTTGGAATTTCACACATTTTAATTTGTTTATGCCATTTTAAATACAAGAAATACAAAAAAATAAAGAATAAAAATGTCACTGAAGTCACTGAATATGTCTTGGACTTTATTTACTTCAATTATGAAGAAATACAAAAGTTTCATTCACCAAAACATCAAATCTAGGCTTTCATCTGAAATGTACTTTCTGTCAAATTGTAGCTGAACGTTCAGGTCTTCTTTTTTTTAAGAAAATCCTCCTCTACACCACTTCATCCGGAAGCTGGATTTCATATTTTTAATTAATTTATATCAAGTTGTACAGATTTGCTTTCAGTTTGAGTTAAGGAAGATAATTTTAGAAAAAAAAATGTATTTGAAATGGAATAAACAAATTAAAATGTGTGAAATACCTAGTGTTCCAATACTTTTCAGGGCAACTGAGAAACAGTGAGGAGCAGCATCTTACATCTCATATATAGTGCAGCAGATAAGAGAATATTTAGAGTGGAATCCTGCAAATGGTGACACAAGCATCAAATTTGGCACAAATAATCCATAGACATTAACTCTTAAAAAAAACTGACTGGCCACTTGAATTTTCAATAGGCAGCCAGATAGAGGCCAATTGAAGAATTACACAGGGGTCAAAATTAAAAGATGCTCCAATCATATAGAAAACTACACCACAGTATTTGCCTGATCATAAAAATTCCAAAAAGGTATAGTTTGGACAATCTGTGACTGAGTGTTATGGAGTTATGAGGTAAAAGCAGCAAGAATAGTGACAAAGGTCAGTTTCAGTTTGTACAGGGGTCAAAAGTTAAAGATTCTCCATTAATTTTGCTCCAGCTTGTTTCTGTGTAGGCTCTCAGTTGTCCAGGTGGTTTCCATAGTAGAGAAGCTTGAATCTTCGACTGGACTGGGTTGCTTGACGCGAGGACGCTTCGCTTCAAATCGCAGAAGCTTCCTCAGCTAAAATTCTTGCTCTGGTGGTCTGACTTCTGTCTTGACTCTTCTCGAGAAGAATGAACCGAAGTCACAAAAGCTGGAGTTTTAAACCTAACCAGACCCCTCCTACCGAGAGGCAGGAGGGGTCTGTTAAACAACTTGTCACAGGAACGCTACTTTTGCTTGTGAGGTAAAAACAAAATCAACATACTGGGCAGTGGTATGCGGTATAAAAGATTAATGGACCCAGTTGATCTTTGTTAACTGTAGTATCTCCTATTGAAAATGTTGGTTTTAGCAACCTGGTCTCACGGCAAGTCGTGATTCAGCAGCACAAAATATACATTAATCTATTGGTTTGTGATATTGTGACAAAAAGTGCCTCATTTTCGTTACGGCAGGACAAATTCATTCTAATTCATTCTGTGATGGCTGCATGAAATTAAAAGTGAAGTGGGGGGGGGGGGGGTTGGTGTGGTTACGGTTATGGTTGGGGTTAGGAGTAGGGTTAGGAATAGTGAGTTTAAAAAAAAAACCTTCACGAAAATTTAACTAATTTCGTCACGGGAGCACGAAAAAAAACTGTGAGCTCACGTTTTTTTAAGCTTTCTTGAAAAATCCCAAAACCGACAAAAGAGCTGGTTGCAAGCACAACAATAAACACAACTTAAACACCTTTTACACAGTTTCTCCACATCACACAATTTTTTTAATTACTTAAAACACAGGTTATTTATTCATATCACTATTTGACAGGGGAGTGTCCAGTGGTGGGCACAGATAACCAAAAAATTTACTTCGATAACAGATAAACATATAACTGAAAAGTTATCGTCGATAAAGCTAAAACAATAAACCACCAAAAAATGTATCAGAAGTTACAGATAACCGATAAATTCCAGTATTGTCTCCGGCACACTTGTAACTACGAACAAGATGATTTTGAATTTTAACACCACGATCGCTTCTGGAAGCATCAAAAGTGACAACAGACATAGAGTCAGTACTTCTGTCTTTGAACATCTTTCCCCCTGCTGAAGCTCCAGGTTACTACATGGCTTCCAGCACAGAAGCAACTGAGAGGAGCCACAAAGCTCAATTCTCTACTCAATCACAACGCTGCTGTCAGGCCGACGTCTTGGAAAATAAAGCAGTGCTGAGTTATGGTTTGGTGTATAAATAAAATGAATACTGATAGAATACCTCCAATAATGTCAATTCTGTCATTTGTGCAAAGTTAAGATATAACATATATCTTTTAATGTTGAATAATGCACTAATTCTGAAGTTTTGTAACAAACACTGACAGATGGCATTCTGGGTAAAATGTGCCTCCGCTACACTGAAAAAAGCTTCTGTTTACATTTTGCTTCTGGAAACACGAGTCCAGTGTGTGGTTTTTGAACGTACAATGTGTGTGAGAACTGGAACCAAGTACAGTGATTGAAAATATCAGCCCAGCTTCAGTTTGAATACTGCCATGAACACTACTTGCCAGTAGATGGCAGTAGAGACCTTGAAAACGAGCCAAAACAAAATTCCAGATAATCTTTGTTGCTACTTGCTACATTTAAGATGCGTGGAATTTAATAAACGCAAACACAATAACAATATCTATAAACCCAGAGAATATACTCACGAGAGTTTTAGGAACTGGAGTTTAATGCTGTTGTCCATGGAGCCTGATCAGAGTGTCTCAAATGCATTTCTCCTGTCGTGAACATACTGAGATTACCCTATCCCATAATGCACCTGGACACAGCATGTCTACACTAAACCCTTAAAAATTAGCACATTACTTTAAAACTAAAACATATATCTGATATTTTCACTTTATAAAACTTCAGACGTGACATTAATTTAACTTGTCCAAAATAAGATTGGTTAAAAATTGAACCATAAGTTAAAAATGCATGCCTCTGGATGACTTGGGTGATATTGGCCGCATATCAATGCGGGGTTAAAATAATTGATTTTCTTTTTTTTGGTGACCAGTTCTTCTTTGCCTGCAGAGGATAGAGCGGTTTCTTCCAGAAGCAGCCCTCCTCTGTTTGCAGAGGGTAGAACTACATCTATCTGCTTCAAAACATTTAACAGGTACGTGCTCAACTGATTTTAAATTTTACAAGTGTTTGTAGCTGTTTATCTTTGTTTACCACTTAACGGTCTAAAAATTATCGGACAAAAATTTATCAGAACATAATCAGTCCAATAATGGTTTTCAGAGTTATCTGAAAAGATATTCCGATAATGAAAATTTTATCTTCGATAATTATCGGTTATTGGATTATCGGAACTGTGCCCACCACTGGGAGTGGCTATACAGTAGTGTTCAGAATAATAGTAGTGCTATGTGACTAAAAAGATTAATCCAGGTTTTGAGTATATTTCTTATTGTTACATGTAGTAGATAGTAGATTCTCACAAATCCAACAAGACCAAGCATTCATGATATGCACACTCTTAAGGCTATGAAGTTGGGCTATTAGTAAAAAAAAAGTAGAAAAGGGGGTGTTCACAATAATAGTAGCATCTGCTGTTAATGCTCAAACTCAAAACTATTATGTTCAAACTGCTTTTTTAGCAATCCTGTGAATCACTAAACTAGTATTTAGTTATATAACCACAGTTTTTCATGATTTCTTCACATCTGCGAGGCATTAATTTTGTTGGTTTGGAACCAAGATTTTGCTTGGTTACCAGTGTGCTTGGCAGAGGCGTAGCACCAAATTCTGGGCCCTAGGTACTAGCCATATTGAAGACCCCCCCCCACTGTTATGTTCTTTTTTATTAACACAAAACCAAATTTCTAATGCGTAGTCAAACCAGGTCTACATCATGTATACCTTAGATCACACCTGGGAGTCAGAACCCTTTTTAAAGTTAGGGGAGCAATACTGAGTTGGGGAGTCTGGGGGACCAAATTGCACCATTTTCTAGAAAAATGGTGCAATTTGGTGCATTCCTGTGCATTTTAACAGACGGGAATGCACCTAAATTGCACCATTTTTCTAGAAAATGGTGCAATTTGGTCGCCCAGACCCCCCTAACTCAATATAGCTAGCTTTCAAGCTCACATCTCTTTTCAAAGAATTTCGTTAGCAGCTGCTTTCTTTCATTTAGTTTTCTTTCCATGTCCTTTTTTCTCTTCTTTTTTGAAATCCGGACTTTGATTTTTTTTAGGAAAGACATATTTTATTTCAGCCTAAACACTAGGGCTGCAACTAATGATTATTTTACTAATCAGTTCATTGGTCGATTATTTTTTCAATTAATCTTTTTTTTTTTTAAACTTACATGTGAGTTTTGCCATTACTTCTTTGAGTTATTATTAAAAGGCCTTTGTCACACAACATCAACGTTTGACCTTGTAACAAAGTTATGTTATATTCTCGTCAAAAACATACCTGGAGTAGTGTTTTATTTTGCACATACATACATCACCGACACACCACAAAGAGATTTCCATCAGGTTTAGATGCCTACAGCAACTATTTCAACCACTGACAACATATTACAGCAAGAGTCCACGAAAGTATTTTAAAGGCCTGATGAAAGTGTAATATGTTATATTTAATAAGATATTTTCATGAAAAAAGACACAAATGTGCAGTTTACTGCATTTTATTTTTTCTTGTGTAAAAACACAGCTTACATGTGGTTTGACCAAAACAAATTGTCATTAAACTTAATAAAACAGGGATGAAGTGGAGGTTTAAGAGTCACTAGGTGTTTACAGGAAACAGTTATTTCTATATTTATTCATGTTCATTGTTAGTTGGTTTAATATTTTCTGTTTTGTTTTATCAGATTATTTTTGTCCGTTTCTCTAAAACTGTATTGTGGCATTATTAGTTATTATTACTATTATTGTTGTTGTTTCTATTATTATTATTATTGATATATAAATAAAATAACTGAATAAAATATTACAATTTGTAATACATTTGACTCTTTTACGACAACAAACGCTGAGCCATGAATTATTATACAGAAAACAAATGTGCTAACAGCTGCAACAGCTTAATGCTAACTTCAACATTGAAAACGCCATAGACATGCTAGCGCATTAGCATCGGTAAAATACATCTATCAACTGTTTCAGAAGACCATAACAGGTCAGACTAACATAAAAAGGTAAATATTACTCACAGACATATGCTCTTTGGGGTTTTAGAGGGGAAAAATAAAGATTAAGCGAAATAAAATACTGAATCAACAAAGCACCAGATCGAAGCACTGCTTCGATCTGCGAATCACTGCTTTCATTGGTTCAAGGTTCAAAGCAAAGCGTGCTACAGAAACGGTTGATTTATATGGAAGAAACGAAACATTTGCGGTAAAACAAAGTTATTTAACAACTAATTGATGACTAAATTAGTTGACAACTATTTTAAAAATCGATTAAATCGATTAGTTGTTTCAGCACTACTAAACACCTCCTCTTTCTGTCTGATCCCATTTGGGATGTGTGTGTGTGTGTGGGGGGGGGGGGGGGGGGGGGGGGGTGTCGCCTGTGCGCCTGGGCTAAACCATTGTACAACTGTGCAGGGGTGGGAAGGGCCCTCAGAGATCTTTCAATATTATTTTTAGAGCAGAATTATGTTTTGCAACATTTCTGCTTTCATTCTAATTATATTCTTTTACAACATGAATTGTATGGACATTAATAACATGCAACACAAAAATGTATTTAATGCCAGTTTTTTGTGCCCCCCCCATGCTCTGGGCCCTGGGTACATAGTACCCTTTAACAACCCCCCCCCCCCCCCCAGTCCAACGCCCCTGGTGCTTGGGGTCATTGTCTTGTTGAAACACCCATTTCAAGGGCATGTCCTCTTGAGCATAAGGCAACATGACCTCTTCATGGCATTCATCTGGCATTTGAGTCCATATAGTTAGCAACACCCATTGTTCAGTGTTGATAGCTAATAACCGTAGCTTTTCCAAAAATATTAGTCCTACAACCCCTGGCAAAAATTATGGAATCACCGGCCTTGGAGGATGTTCACTCAGTTGTTTAATTTTGTCGAAAAAAAGCAGATTACAGACATGACACAAAACTAAAGACATTTCAAATGGCAACTTTCTGGCTTTAAGGAACACTATAAGAAATCAGGAAAAAAAAATTGTGGCAGTCAGTAACGGTTATTTCTTCAGACCAAGCAGAGGGAAAAAAAATATGGAATCACTCAATTCTGAGGAAAAAATTATGGAATCATGAAAAACAAAAGAATGCTCCAACACATCACTAGTATTTTGTTGCACCACCTCTGGCTTTTATAACAGCTTGCAGTCTCTGAGGCATGGACTTAATGAGTGACAAACAGTACTCTTCATCAATCTGGCTCCAACTTTCTCTGATTGCTGTTGCCAGATCAGCTTTGCAGGTTGGAGCCTTGTCATGGACCATTTTCTTCAACTTCCACCAAAGATTTTCAATTGGATTAAGATCCGGACTATTTGCAGGCCATGACATTGACCCTATGTGTCTTTTTGCAAGGAATGTTTTCATAGTTTTTGCTCTATGGCAAGATGCATTATCATCTTGAAAAATGATTTCATCATCCCCAAACATCCTTTCAATTGATGGGATAAGAAAAGTGTCCAAAATATCAATGTAAACTTGTGCATTTATTGATGATGTAATGACAGCCATCTCCCCAGTGCCTTTACCTGACATGCAGCCCCATATCATCAATGACTGTGGAAATTTACATGTTCTCTTCAGGCAGTCATCTTTATAAATCTCAATGGAACGGCACCAAACAAAAGTTCCAGCATCATCACCTTGCCCAATGCAGATTCGAGATTCATCACTGAATATGACTTTCATCCAGTCATCCACAGTCCACGATTGCTTTTCCTTAGCCCATTGTAACCTTGTTTTTTTCTGTTTAGGTGTTAATGATGGCTTTCGTTTAGCTTTTCTGTATGTAAATCCCATTTCCTTTAGGCGGTTTCTTACAGTTCAGTCACAGACGTTGACTCCAGTTTCCTCCCATTTGTTCCTCATTTGTTTTGTTGTGCATTTTCGATTTTTGAGACATATTGCTTTAAGTTTTCTGTCTTGACACTTTGATGTCTTCCTTGGTCTACCAGTATGTTTGCCTTTAACAACCTTCCCATGTTGTTTGTATTTGGTCCAGAGTTTAGACACAGCTGACTGTTAACAACCAACATCTTTTGCAACATTGCGTGATGATTTACCCTCTCTTAAGAGTTTGATAATCCTCTCCTTTGTTTCAATTGACATCTCTCGTGTTGGAGCCATGATCCATGTCAGTCCACTTGGTGCAACAGCTCTCCAAGGTGTGATCACTCCTTTTTAGATGCAGACCAACGAGCAGATCTGATTTGATGCAGGTGTTAGTTTTGGGGATGAAAATTTACAGGGTGATTCCATAATTTATTCCTCAGAATTGAGTGAGTCCAAATTTTTTCCCTCTGCTTGGTCTAAAAAAGTAACTGTTACTGACTGCCACAATTATTTTTCCTGATTTCTTATAGTGTTTCTTAAAGCCAGAAAGTTGCCATTTGAAATGACTTTAGTTTTGTGTCATGTCTGTGATCTGCTTTTTTTCTACAAAATTAAACAACTGAATGAACATCCTCCGAGGCCGGTGATTCCATAATTATTGCCAGGGGTTGTATTAACATTCTGTTTTGGCAGCATTCATCCTTGACCCAAAATGCATACACATAGCAAACAGCAAATGTCAGCTCTTCACAGTTTTCTGTGATCAAAGTTACATACACACACGGAAAGCTTTTTGTCTTTTCCGCATTCTGACGCAAGCAAGTACATCTAATTTCAGACATGCAGAAACACAGACTTGGGGGAAGACATACAACACAATATAGTTTTCAGTCATGGTACTAGCAATATGAAACTTAACTATACTGGCTAAATCAATTGAAATACAAAAATACAATGAATCAATAATCCTGGCAACACTGTTAAAATAACATGAACCACAATAACAATATTTAAAACCCCAAACTCCCATGCTGCATTGCAGCACAACATCCATTGTTTACTGGTAAGCTATAATTGCTCATTTCTCCCAAAATATTAGTCCTATCAACTTTCTGTTATTGCAGCATTCATCCTTGGTCCAAAATACATAAGCATACCAAATGGCAAATGTCAGCTCTCCCCGGTTTCTGCGTGATCAAAGCCACACACACGCACGCACGCAAGCATGCACACACACGCATGCACACAGTGGCCACTTGGCTATTTTAATCTAGATAACAATAATAACACTGATAATAATAATCAGTGTTGCCACAGTTACTTTGAAAAAGTAATCCAATTACTGATTACTGATTACTCCTTGCCAAAGTAACTTGCCATTTCACTCATTACAGAAACTTTGCACACTTTGTTACCACCCTTGAAAAATGTCAGGTACCTGCTTTATAAACACTACTTAATCTAGAGCCCATGTATCCCCATGGGCAACACGTGAGTATCTCTCTCTCTCTCTCTCTCTCTCTCTCTCTCTCTCTCTCTCTCTCTCTCTCTCTCTCTCTCTCTCTCTATATATATATATATATATATATATACAGAGGAAATGGCGGAATGATTTGGGAAATTGTCTTATACTCACTCGACTGGTAAGCCACTGAAAGCCGAGATAGGCATGTCCCAACTTGTCCTCTGACGCTCCAAAACGGAGGTGTTCTTTGTCTCGCTCCATCAGCGAATCCGTCGTGACGCGCGAAGCCTCCGCGCGGCTTTCCATGACAAAATCTCTTGTTAAAAGTGAAATCTGCCAGAAAATGGCTGATGTCCAGCTCTTGTGATAACCAGAGAAATTGCACACGATGGTCCTGGAGCCATACATCCATCCGTTTAGAAATGAAATGGTCGTTTCTGCCTGTCGATCGCGGCTCGGAGCGCGGTGCGCCGTGCGCCATTGTAGGCCGTTCTTAAAGCGGTAGTAACACTCCTTAATCTCTGTGAAGCCCAAAACATTTTCATCGAAAGCCAAATGAATTTTCCGAATGGTTTCCAGCTGCCTGTCTCTAACAGTTTCTAAAAAAATTCTGATGGAGCAAAGCCCAAATCATTCCGCCATTTCCTCGCAATGAAAAAATGATGCGAGGGGTGGACCAGTGCTAACTCAAAGCCTGCCCCCAGGCGAATGACGCAACCGACAGGCGTGAAAAAACTCACGCATGCGCACGAAGGTTCAAGCTTGGCTGACGTAAAAACATATGAATCAAATCCATATATTTTTTGCATGAAATAAAAAGGTCCGTTACTTTTCTAACAGACCTCGTATATATATATATATATATATATATATATATATATATATATATATATATATATATATATATATATATATTAGGGATGCATGGATATCGGCCGGATCCAGTATTCATTTACTCATACCTGTAATCATAAAATGTATCCAATACTCTGTGAACCAGTACCGCTTTACAGCGGCGTGATGTCAACCTCTCAATGGGGGATTTTCACTCACATACTCAGAAAATTTCTGGACTATAAACTGCTACTTTTTTCATACGTTTTTGAACACACACACAGTAAATAAAAAGTCTTACCTACCTGGATCATCATACGATCCTGAAGACAAATAGAACAGAATAGAATAGAATGCTTTTTATTCTATATAATCCACATAAAGCCTCCTGAGTTTGGAACAAAACATCTGAAAATACTTTAATTCCTTGTGTGGCTGACAATAAAGTTCATCCGTGACTTTGGGACTTTGCTCCATAGTTCCTCCATCAGAACTCAGATCAAGATTTCAGTAGCGGAGGTCGTCCATCAGATTGGTGAGTTTCATTCCTTGGTGTGGGTGTTCAGGCCGATGGGAGACTGTCTCGTCCGCTGCAGCTATAATCCGTTTGGGGAATGTCTGTGGTGCTGCATTCAGAACCGCCGCTCACCTCCACAAGCTGCACTTTGCACCAGAAGTTTAAAGAGTCATTGCGTGTCTCATTTGTTAAGGGCTCATTTACCACAGGCAACAGGCTGTTCTGTCTGAATGCGAGGAAATTATCAATGACCCACAAAGAAAAAATAAAATAAAATAATGTTAAAATTACTCCGTTTGGTCTCCATGTGTTGCGGAAAATCCGCACAACACTGTGTGTGTGTGTGTGTGTACATGTGCATGTGCGCACACGTCGTGCTCCTCCAATATTACATGTTCCACCTTTGGGGGAAAAAAATATATATTTACGGTACGTATTTAATAAAAAAAATAAAAAAAATAGTGTGGAGAGTGAAAGGCTGTTTAGCTCAGTGCCACACACTGTAGATAAAACAAAAACAGAAATAATGCAGAGAAGCTTCTTTTCACCAAACTGAATCTGCCCTCACTCTTTCAAAAAAAGGCTTTTAGTTCTCACAGGCACAGTTATTGATGGACAGTTTCAGTTCTGTTCCTTGTGTTATATATTTTGGAGTGCTGAAGTCCACAGGTTACATTTCAGTGAGATGTCTGGCAGTGTCATGTTTGTTAAGAAACACATGGTTAATGTTAAAGGACAATTTGTTGTCGTTAAAAAGTGAAGTTACATGATTTAAATGAAATGTTTGTAAATAAAAACAAAGTTAATGATATTGGTTGCAGTTAGAGTCAAAAAGTAAGGACCAACTGATGAATAAAACACGATTTCAAAGTCATCATAAAACTGTCATGTATCATTTAGTATTCAGATAACTTTACAGACATAACATGTAAATGGATTTACAGTGAATGAACCACAGCTGACTCACATTAAAAAATCTACAAAAAAAGAGAGCCTATGCTCTCTTTTTTGTAGATTTAACAGTTATCTACTGTGCTGCTGTATTTTTTACAGGAATTCCCTAGTAACCACAGCTGCCAGCGTTTTCCTGTAAAAACAAGGTTTTTTTTACAGTGTACCGTAATGCCAAGATTACGTAACGTTAATATACATATGGTGTTATTTCATGCAGTGCTTGGTTGTATCAAATGCCAGAAAATGAGTAAATAAGATAGCAGCTAATGCTATAAACACAGCTTACCTGTTTATCTCACTAGCATCCGCTGTGGCTTCTTCAGCGAAGCGTTATAGTCCAATAATTTCTCTGGGTAAAGATCCAGTGGTGTGGGTTTTTCTCCATAAAATGAAAAGAACAGACATAGAGACATCCGGGAGGATTTCTCAAATTCAGCGCCTTTAGCCAGCACCGGAGATCCTCGTCTTTCAATGGAGGAGGGAACAAGATAAATGCTTGTCCACAGCACTCTGATCTCTCGTTTCCATTTTCAAAACATAGTTCTAAAAGCGATAGTTTCCTCCTCTTCCAGTTGTTGTGTCACCCACAAACTGAACAATTAATGTTGCTCATGTTTGGACATTTCTGCCGCACTGTGTTCCCACGTAGCTAATCATCAACTCAGTGGCAAAGCAGAAGTTCTTTGACAAAATGGAGCCGCCCACCCTGACTTCCTGAATAAGGTGAATAAGAATTTGGAGAGGATGTGGGAATGAACACAGGTTTAGTACATTACATCTTGAGAGGGGAGTGAAATACGTATGTGTCAAAGCTACTGGCAGCGGAGGAGTATCAACTACGTCTAGAAGTCTCACAGCCACTCATTCTGCTCAAGTGATTCAGGCTTTCCTGGCCAAACACAACACTTGTGAGTCATTAGGTGCCCTAATCTCTCACACACACTTCTCCCAGTGGTTCTTTCATTGATGGAAGCATGAGCGTGTGTGTGTGTGCGTGTGTGTGTGTCTATAATGCTGCCTTCTCTGTTCTTTATTTTACTGTTCCTTCATGATCATGTTGCTTTGTTTTCATAACCCATGTTTGAGCCAAAAATATTTTCAAAATTAAATTATTTTTTTAAAGCCTCTGCATGGAAAACAGAAAATAATGTGACAAATGTGCACTAAAGTTAACAGAAAAACTGTTTCACTGCATTATCTCTTCTCGAGAATTAAAGTCATAAAATGTAAGTTAAAACATGAGCTGAGCTATTTACAGAAACAAATCCCTGGTTTTTCATGGATTATGTATTTAAGGGTAAGCAATGCCACCTTTGCCTTATTCTAATTTATTCATGGTGGAAAAAAGTGAAAAGAACAACACTTTTGAGCAGTGGAACATTTGCCATCTTTTGTGTTTTAGTGCCCAATGTTGGCACAAAATACATTTTGATTCTATTAAACAACTGATGTCTGGCTTGTGGTGTGCCTATTAAATCACAGTTGTGTCATGCCCGGCCCTGATCCAGGCTTTAATCCCTATTTTGCCCCTTCCTTTTACTCACCGGCGGCTTCAGCTTGGATTTGTTGTTTGTTTCCATTATCCTTGGTTGTATTTTACTTTGCTACTTTGTTACTTTTATACTTTAACCATTGTTCTGTTCTGCCAGGTTGTGTTTTCATTTATGCTGTTGTCATTTCTATCATTTTTCTGTTGTACTTTAATATGGGGTTTTGCTTTCTGTTAATCTGTTAGTCTTTGCTTGTTTGTTTTGTCATCTGTTGGTATATTTCTGTCATAAGTCAGGTCAAGTCTTGTTTTTTCTTTTGTTTATTTTATTATTTATTCTCTGATAATGCTCACGTTTATGCTCTATCCTGGTTCCTGTTCATAATTGTATTATAGTCTGTCTGATCCCCGTTCTCAGTTATTACATCATCCCATCTTATTATGTTTACTCCAACCCCTGCACCTGCCATCACGTCTTCTTCCCTCACTCATATTTAATTGTGTTCACTGCACCTGCCTCCTATCTTTCACTCACACTCTTGGCACCAGCTCACATGTCTTTGTCTATTACATCACTCCACTTTTGCACTCCCCTCATCACAATCGTGCCTGTGTGTAATCTTTGTTCACTAGCCATGCCCCTTTCTAGATCTTTCCTCCCGTGTACCTCGTTAACGCCACCTGTTCCTCATCTCACATCCTGATTAGTCCACCTGCATTTAAACCTCACAGTGCTTCACTTCCCTACCAGATTGTTGTCTTTGTACACTTTCCAGCGCCCGTTCACAGTCCTGAGTTTTGTCTTGCAGTGTTTCAAATCCTGCTCTGTTCTCCATGACCATGCCTCTTGCCTCATCTCAGATGTCTGTGATTGCTCGTGCCTCTGACCCCTGCTCGTTTATGACTGCGTCTCTGCCTACTTCTGCTTTACTAACTGACCACATGTGTACTGAACCAAAGGTTGGAAATAACACCATGATTTGTCTTCTACCAAAGCCTAGTCCGGGAGTTTGCTTTGCGGGTCCAGCCACCCTGGGTGCCGGGCAGCCCCCCCCGACATGTTGTCGTGTTGCACCATGCGTAAACACACCTTGTAATATGTACTAGTAAGTACAGGCATCATAGGTGCTTTAAATCTTATGGCCCCTTCATACATAACATGACGTTTGGCGAAAGAAGCACAAACCAGCCGAAAAACCGCAAACAAAAACGAAATGGGGAACCGCAAAACATTCCACCTGCTGTTGGGAGGGACACACGGTCGGACACAAAAACAGTGTAAGCAACTGGAACATGTGACACCACATCATGCTGCTGCTGTGGGGGGAAAAAGCCCCACACCAAAAAAACAAAAAAATAAAAAACTGCCATTTCTAATATGTAATCCCTTTCATTGAGCAGATAATACAACTGTGAACCTTCTGTTCCTCTGTAGATGATCCATGGTTATAGACATCAAGCCATAAAATTACATAAATGAAGCAGTGTGCTCTTATCATGTCCACATTTGCTGCCAACCCTGTGTGTCCAGCACGTGGCGTGCCGAAGGGCACCGCATCATGTGGACAATAGCTGACATGGGTGCCATGACATTCAGATCGCCAGCGGAGTGTACACATGATCAGACGGTTCCTTTCACATGGGACAGCCTTATGTTGTGCTGATGCGGTTGTTCCCGCCCGCTGCAAAAGCGATATGTGTTTTTATGTATTTCCATGTGAGGAAAGCATGCCCAAGCATGCGCCTCACAGTGGTGTCAGGTCAAATCCTTCATGGAATGCTATGTGTTCTCCAGTTATGACTCACGAGTCCACAGATGTCAACAGCAGTGGCTAGTGCTGACACGCCCACCTTACCGAACAAACTCAGGTCAAAGAAAAAGTGTCACTCTCTGTTCCTTTGTTATGTGATTATTTAGTTTATGTATTTGTTATGTAATTATGTATGTAGCTATTGCTGTATGTATTTATTAAATTGTCCTGTTGTCTGTGTTTTTATATTAACACGTCGTGTGCACTGAGCCACTGTCAGCTGGAACTGATGAGAGCATGAGAGCCTGCCCACACATGTTCATTACGTGTAGTGTTGTTCATGTTGTTGATGCCATGACATATGTCCTTCAGGTGAGCTTCAGGTACACAGCGACACTACAGCCATCCAGGTGCACGCTGCGCTGGACAGCGATCGCACTCTAGCCACCTGAGTCGCACCTGGCAGTGTTTGATCATAGCTTGGGTGGGGGAGCACAGTTGCACACCACATGTGCTGCGGGGGGTGCATGACATATATTGCTTGCTTATGCTAACAGCATTAGTGAAGGTTACAAATGATCTTCTTATGGCCTCGGACAGTGGACTCATCTCTGTGCTTGTTCTGTTAGACCTCAGTGCTGCTTTTGATACTGTTGACCATAAAATTTTATTACAGAGATTAGAGCATGCCATAGGTATTAAAGGCACTGCGCTGCGGTGGTTTGAATCATATTTGTCTAATAGATTACAATTTGTTCATGTAAATGGGGAATCTTCTTCACAGACTAAAGTTAATTATGGAGTTCCACAAGGTTCTGTGCTAGGACCAATTTTATTCACGCTTCCCTTAGGCAGTATTATTAGACGGTATTGCTTAAATTTTCATTGTTACGCAGATGATACCCAGCTTTATCTATCCATGAAGCCAGAGGACACACACCAATTAGCTAAACTGCAGGATTGTCTTACAGACATAAAAACATGGATGACCTCTAATTTCCTGCTTTTAAACTCAGATAAAACTGAAGTTATTGTACTTGGCCCCACAAATCTTAGAAACATGGTGTCTAACCAGGTCCTTACTCTGGATGGCATTACCCTGACCTCTAGTAATACTGTGAGAAATCTTGGAGTCATTTTTGATCAGGATATGTCATTCAAAGCGCATATTAAACAAATATGTAGGACTGCTTTTTTGCATTTACGCAATATCTCTAAAATTAGAAAGGTCTTGTCTCAGAGTGATGCTGAAAAACTAATTCATGCATTTATTTCCTCTAGGCTGGACTATTGTAATTCATTATTATCAGGTTGTCCTAAAAGTTCCCTAAAAAGCCTTCAGTTAATTCAAAATGCTGCAGCTAGAGTACTAACGGGGACTAGAAGGAGAGAGCATATCTCACCCATATTGGCCTCTCTTCATTGGCTTCCTGTTAATTCTAGAATAGAATTTAAAATTCTTCTTCTTACTTATAAGGTTTTGAATAATCAGGTCCCATCTTATCTTAGGGACCTCGTAGTACCATATCACCCCAATAGAGCGCTTCGCTCTCAGACTGCAGGCTTACTTGTAGTTCCTAGGGTTTGTAAGAGTAGAATGGGAGGCAGAGCCTTCAGCTTTCAGGCTCCTCTCCTGTGGAACCAGCTCCCAATTCAGATCAGGGAGACAGACACCCTCTCTACTTTTAAGATTAGGCTTAAAACTTTCCTTTTTGCTAAAGCTTATAGTTAGGGCTGGATCAGGTGACCCTGAACCATCCCTTAGTTATGCTGCTATAGACGTAGACTGCTGGGGGGTTCCCATGATGCACTGTTTCTTTCTCTTTTTGCTCTGTATGCACCACTCTGCATTTAATCATTAGTGATCAATCTCTGCTCCCCTCCACAGCATGTCTTTTTCCTGGTTCTCTCCCTCAGCCCCAACCAGTCCCAGCAGAAGACTGCCCCTCCCTGAGCCTGGTTCTGCTGGAGGTTTCTTCCTGTTAAAAGGGAGTTTTTCCTTCCCACTGTAGCCAAGTGCTTGCTCACAGGGGGTCGTTTTGACCGTTGGGGTTTTACATAATTATTGTATGGCCTTGCCTTACAATATAAAGCGCCTTGGGGCAACTGTTTGTTGTGATTTGGCGCTATATAAAAAAAATAATTGATTGAATTGATTTATTGATTAACCGCACACTTGTGGGGCACTTAGAACATGTGGGGCCATTCGCACATCCAGGTCAAAAGTAGTCTGGCTGCTCTCTACTCTTGTGCTGACAGTGCGAATGGCCATGCCTTTTCTAAGTGCCCGCGAGGTGTGTTTGATGTTCATGGGTGGCACCTGGACTCCAGCCGACCCTGGCTGGTGTGAAGTCTAACTTGACTGCGTCATTCAGCCACGGTTCGATGATTTCATGCAGCTGCTCAGCCGCAGCACAATACGAGGTCTGTTAGAAAAGTATCCGACCTTTTTATTTTTTTCAAAAACCTGATGGATTTGAATCACATGTGCTTGCATGAGCCAACCTTGAACCTTCATGCGCATGCATGAATTTTTTCATGCCTGTCGATTGCATCATTTGCTGGTAAGCAGCCTTTGTGTGAGGATGGGTGGAGTCTCTCGTCATTTTTTCTTTGCAAGGAAAATGGCGGAACGACTGGAGCATCAAATTTTGCCAAAAACTGGGCGACAGCCAGGTGGAAATTATTCGGATTATTCAGACGGCTTTCGGTGACGATCCTATGGGCATCACACAGATTAAGGAGCGGTACAACCAGTTTAAAGACGGCCACACAACGGTGGAGAGCAAGCCGCGCTCTGGTCAGCCATCATCATGCTGAAACGACCAGATCATTTCCAAAGTGAACGCTGTGGTGATGCGGGACCGTCGTGTGACTATCCGAGAAATTGCGGAAGAGGTGGACATCAGTACTTTTTCGGCACATTCCACTGTGACAGAAGATTTTGCCATGAAAAGAGTTGCAGCAAAATTCATCGGCACGAAGCTGATGTCGGAGCAAAAGCGCCTCCGTGCTGAAGTCTCACAGGACATGTTGTGACATGCCCAGCTCTTCCACAATTTCTCGGATAGTCACATGACTGAAAAGCCCCCGAAAGCCGTTTGAATCTTCCGAATGGTGGAAGAGCTGGACATGTCACAACAGTGATTCAAATCCATCAGGTTTTTGAAAAAATAAAAAGGTTGGATACTTTTCTAACAGACCTTGTATGTCCAACCTGCATATGACAGGCCATCCAAATGCTGCGAACACAATCAGATGGCAGTGCGACCTCATCTTGCCCACCATTCGAATGGGTTTCAGGTGCAAGTGGCACATGAATATAGAGTGCATGTGCCGTTCCCAAATGATTGTGGTGACTGGAGTCAGAGTGCGGTTCTGATTTCTCACGAGTGCCGTTTGACTCCTCGTTTATGTGCCATTCTGCCTCAACCGTGTTATGTGTGATGGAGCCCTTAGAGGGGGAGAGTCTAATCCTTCAATTTTGTTAAGTAGTGCACATGAAATAAAAACACCTCAGGATCACTGCTTAGTTTTTCTATCACATGGCGCGAACTTATTTCCTTCTCAATAGCAAAACCTAAAAGACTGAATATTGAGGTTGGGGAACAGATACAGACGTGAAATAATTGGGAACCAATACAATTTTATGGAGGAATGCACCTCATATTAACACAAATATTGAGTTAATCCATTGTACTGTGAGATGATAATCAGCTGAAATTACCTCCCTGCATATTCTCTACACAATTATATCTGTGGGATAAAAGTGTTCTGTGGGGACCTCAGCACGGCAACATGCAGGCATAGCATTCAACTACCAAGTGTTTGGAGTAGCCGCTTTTTTTTTTTCTCCTGGGATTGACTCCAAATTTTTCACTCAACTGGAATTGGATACCTCAGATGTTATCAGTTCCTCTTATCAATTCTGACAGTTTGTGTTGGAAAACCTCATGCATCAAACATGACGTGATGGCATCAAACTCCAGACATCCACAAGGAAAACAGTCACACTGATGCTGAAAACGTGTACGTATGTCTACATCTTCTCACACAGACAGTTGATCAATAGGGGAACTAATAAAGAATCAGACCAGAAAGCAGAATCAATAATGACATCAACATTGGCAAAATCTTAATCAATGTCAATCCCTAGGCCTTTCACTTGTCATAACTGGCATGATTGCTAACATTTGGCACGACACCACTTCAATGAGATTGAATTTAATTTCAACAAAGACCATCAAATCCAAGTGAATTCAATGGATTCAGATTGAAGAAAGATAATATTGCCGTTTGTGCCAGTTCTTAAAAGATAAATGTATACCGCATATAAACAATTTTTGTAAGTACTATGCTCAATGAAATACATAGCTTCAAAAGCACCTATAAAATGATACAGTATCTGAGGCCACATTTGTAAAGCTTGTTGAATTGTTGTTGAATGAAGTCAGGAGTACATAAATTTTACCTTGTCTGGAAAAAGAAAAGAAAAACAGGTGCTACTTAGTATGCTATCACACTTCTACATTCATCTTTGCTGCCAAATTCTTTACACGTCACAGTCACATTCTGTTGATAACTTCTAATAAAAACATCCCACTGATGTTTCCATTTGCATATAGGAGAGAAGTGACTTGGGACCTTACATGAGTTCTGTGTGATCGCGTGTTGCGAGATATTTAAGAGACTGACAGACTCCCCTCTCACCTGAGGGAAATGTTACTCCAAGCAAATTAAAGAAATCATAGCAAGGTTAATTTCGCATTCAGTACCAATGCTGGCTAAGTGCCGTTGCAGTAAGCAATTTAGCACATTGTGTAGAGGAGCTGTGTGTACGCTTCCTTCAGGGCTGCAATACACAGATAGGGCAGGAATCATTGAAGAATCCATTATAGCATAGACAGCATTTTCTACATCAATTTATCCTTTTAACTCTTGAAAATGGAGAACAACCCACGCCGCTACATTGTGAGCAGCTGACTTCTGGCCCCGGCTCAAGGTGTGGGCCAAAACCGGGGGTAGAATCACACTATGTGTAGGGCTTGCCTGAAAAATCACCTGTTAGCAACTTACTCTGCCTTGCTAGGCCCTGCAGTGAAGCCAAGGACAGCTACCTAACAGGTTTTGGCGGCAGTACAGTGAAACTGTAAAAAAAAAAAAAAATTGAGCTATGGTGAGACCAAATGTATTGAAGCCTCTTGAAGTGTTGAAGCATTTCCATGAACCTCACAGTCAATCGCTTCAACAAAAGCTTCATGACATGCAGCCTCATGTAACACCTCAATGGAGACCATTGGAATCTATAGGTTAAATAATATATGGCATAGTAAGCATAATTTGTAAGCAATATCACAGCTGTTTTTCACAAGAATTATACATTGCTATTGCATTGAGTAAATGCAAGTAAAAGTAAGTCCCTTCGGCTGATCCCTTGTTTGCAGTCGGCGTTGCCACAGCAAATCCAAGGTGGATCTGCATGTTGAATTGGCATAGGTTTACACCGGATGCCCTTCCTGCCGCAACTCCACATTACATGGAGAAATGTGGCAGGGGTGGGATTTGAACCCGGAACCTTCTGCACTGAAACCAAGCACATTAACTACTTGGCCACCACCCCTGGGCATTGAGTAAGTGCAAGTACATAGCAAATTCAATTGGTGAATTCTCCCTACTGCATATATGTACTTAAGTATAACCATAGGGGGTGCACTACTTGTTGTGCCTAAATTTTATGAGGTTGGTCGGCAAATGCATTTCCATCTCTGCCTTGTTTGTAACCCATTGTGTATTCGGAAAAAAAAAAAAAAACATGAAATATATCTAAAAAATATTGGATAAGTAAAAACAAAGTAGCAGTAAATACATAACCTGAAACACAACTTTATCCTGCTGATTTTACTTCTCCTTTGTTAGTGCACATATGCATGTAGGATACCATTCTGCTGTCTTGCAATGCTTCAGTTCCACTCAGCTTCATATGTAAATGATGTCATTATCTCTTTTGATACTTCTAAATTCTATGAATTCCATATGGCAGTCAGTAAACATCCAATAGCCACTGTCACATTTGTGTTGCTTGATTCTTTCATTTGTGCATCCATAGTCAATGAGCCAGTAAGCATACACACTGCTGACACAAATGGCTGGCAGGTGTTTCAAGTCCCGTGTCCACATCACAGCTCTCCCATTGAGACTGTGAACACAACCATCCAATGTTGTCACCAGCCGTTACTGTCTCTCCGACTCTTCATGGTCACACTTCTCCAAAATCGGGTAGAGTTGCGTTGCTTTCTCTGTGAGACTCATCAGCTACCGGTGTAGGTTTCCACTGCAGAGAACACCCCCTTACAGTGAGAATTTTTTTCAGTGGTGGGACTGTGATATTCTTGAAATTTTCACATTTTTCCATGAAGACAGACTTGGAGATAAGGCATGTGAAACAGGGAATAATTACAAAATAAAGTATAGCAGCACAGGTTGGTTAGTTAGTTAGTTTATTAAGATCCCCATTAGCCACTGAAAATCAGTAGCTATTCTTCCTGGGGTCCTTTAAAATTTTTCAATACATACACACACACACACACACACACACACACACACACACACACACACACACACACACACACACACACACACACACACTCCTTAAGTATGAAAGCCCATTGTTAACTCTAAACTCATGAATTTCCACTTCCATTAAAATCAAATCTGAAATCTGAATAACGTAACATAAAAGAAAAAGTACAGCTCATTTGAAAAATGTACAATATATATATATATATATATATATATATATATATATACACACACAGGTGAAAACCATCACTGCTACCAAAGTGTGTTGAACAGCTTAAAAAATAAATAAATAAATTAAAAAAGGATGTTGATGAGGTAATGCATTCTGGGTCAATTTTTCCTATATGCAGTAGGTAGATTGTGAATGGTCAGTTACCAAGACAGCACACATACATCTCGGCGATGTCGGCTTTAGATTGTACATCAGGCTTGTTTCCGGTTGATCAGCATTCTGTCAATGCTGCAACTCCTCTCCTCCACCACTAGAGGTGCTCGCTAGTCAATGCTGCAGTTCCTCTCTGTACCACTAGAGCTGCTTGCTAAATAGGTTGAGAAAATGACGGATTCCAATCCCGTCCAGTGTTGTTCATTCAGTTACTGTTTGCTTACCAGAAGGATGTATGTGCTGGATGTGAGGACCAGTACTAACTCAGATATCAGGTAGGTTGTCATTTAAATGCGTAAATACGAGGTCTGTTAGAAAAGTATCCGACCTTTTTATTTTTTTCAAAAACCATATGGATTTGAATCACGTGTGATTGCATCAGCCAAGCTTGAACCTTCGTGCGCATGCGTGAGTTTTTTCACGCCTGTCGGTTGCATCATTCGCCTGTGAGCAGGCTTTGTGTGAGCACTGGTCCACCCTCTCGTCGTTTTTATTGCGAATAAATGTCTGAATGATTTGGAGCTTTGCTGCATCAATTTTTTTCCAGAGACTGTGAGAGACCTCCAGGTGGACACCGTTCGGAAAATTAATATGGCTTTCAGGGACGATTTTATGGGGATTATACAGATTAAGGAGTGTTACTGCCGCTTTAAGGACGGCCCACAACTGCTGAGAGCGCGGCGCGCTCCCAGCGCCGATCGACATGCTCAGACCCCGCTGAAACAACCAGATCATTTCCAACGTGAAGGCTTTGTTGATCCGGGACCTCGTCTGACTTTCATAAAAAGGCAGAAGTCGTGGATATCAGCACTTTTTCGGCACATTCCACTGTTACAGGTTTGCGCCATGCAGCTCCACCGCAACACACGGAATTCCTCCGCATGTCTGTCTCAATGTGCCGAAAAAATGCTGATGTCCACTCTTTTCACAATTCCTGTACTAGTCAGACGACATACCGGATCAAGACAGCGTCCAGTTTAGAAAGGAACAGCACATTCCACTGTTACAGGAGTTTTTGTCATGGAAAGAGGAGCGGAGGGACGCGCCACGGAGCCGTTCATTATGCGGGGCAAAACCACCTCAGTGTTGGTCTCACAGGACGGCTTAAAGGTGGATTTCAGACGGCTGTCGGTTGCTTTTCAGTCGTGTGATTATCCGATTGTGATTGTGCATGAGCTGGACCTGCCCTAACATGTCCTGGAAGGCTTCATCACGGCGTTGCTTTGCGCCATGCAGCGTCACGGTGGAGCCGCTCCTCTTTCCATGACAACAACTCCTGTAACAGTGGAATGTGCCATTCATTTCTAAACTGGACGCTGTCTTGATCCGGTATGTCGTCTGACTAGCACAGGAATTGTGAAAAGACGTGGACATCAGCATGGAGCTGCATGGCGCAAAGCAATGCCGTGATGAAGCCTTCCAGGACATGTTGGAGCATGTCCAGCTTATGCACAATCACAATCAGATAATCACACGACTGAAAGGCAACCGGAATCCATCTGAAATCCACCTTTAAGCCGTCCTGTGAAACCAACACCAAGGTGGTTTTGTCCTGCGTAATGAACGGCTCTGTGACACGTCCCTCTGCTTTTCTTTCCATGACCAAAACTCCTGTAACAGTGGAATGTGCCGAAAAAGTGCTGATGTCCACGCCTTATGCCTTTTTTGTGGAAGTCAGACGACGTCCTGGATCAACAAAGCCTTCACGCTGGAAATGATCTGGTTGTTTCAGCGGGGTCTGAGCATGTCGATCGGCGCTGGGAGCGCGCCGCGCTCTCAGCAGTTGTGGGCCATCCTTAAAGCGGCAGTAACACTCCTTAATCTGTATAATCCCCATAAAATCGTCCCTGAAAGCCATATTAATTTTCCGAAGGGTGTCCACCTGGAGGTCTCTCACAGTTTCTGGAAAAAAATTGATGCAGCAAAGCTCCTGTCAAGAAAGATGACTTTAAGCTTGCTTTTAGCTTGTTTTCATCTTGGAATATAGTACGTGCCATTGGATTAATATACATGCTGTTGGATTAAACTGGACAGTGTTTGGTACTTTCCCGGAGTAAGTGAGGTCATACCGGACTTTTCCATTGCAGATGGGGAGGCCCATGGAATGAACTCAGTGGTGAAGACGATGGAATATGTCTAAGATGATTCTAAAATGACAAAGTATGATCAAATGAAGTATTAATGTGTTAAAAGTAATATCTAAGAATGATTCCAACATAACAAGTATGATTAAATGAACTATTAATGTAATAAAAGTAAGAGTTGATTAGAAAAAGTATGTTACCAATAAGTGAAATTAATGATTATATGAGTTGTTTTTCATAAAGAGTGCAGAGTCAGAACAGGAAGTGAAGAAGTTGGTTTGATAAAGAGTGCAGAGTCAGAAGAGGAAGTTAAGTAATGTCGCAAGCAGATAATAAACAAATGATAATAAACAACTGATCAAATGATTAAGATGTGGTAAAATATGAAAATGAATAATAAGGAATGAAAATGTTTGTATATGATCATGTGAATTGTTTTTATGTGAAAGAGAGTTGTAATGAAATGATTGAATATGATTGATGTGATTCTAAAGACATGATTTAAAAAGAATGAATTCTCAGAAAAGCTGAAGTGTTAACAGAAAAGAGGAACTTGAGAAATAAGTTACTGGCAAAGGGCCGCAGATGGCTTCCAGTAACGGAAGGAGAAGGGAGGAGGTTTTGAGTCACCATTGTCCCCATGGTAACCAAGATCATCTGAACAGCAAAGAGTCAGCACATATATAAACCGTAAAACACCAGAGAATTGGAGCCATAAGAGATCATTTGAGAGAGTTTTCAACTCCCACTCAGGCCGTCCAGTCACGGAGTAGCAGAGCATTGGAGAATAATCACTGGCCTTAAGTCTGAGTGAGGACGTTTCAACGTTTTCTCTCTCAAGGAACATCACAGCATACCAGAATGGATTAGATCAACTTTTGGTTGATTGAAGAAGGAATAAACTCTTATGTGGATTAATTTCCTGAAGGATTACAACATCACACAAGGATCGTGGTCAGCTAACAACTAATAGCTGATGAAGAGGAAATCAAGTTCATTGACCTGGGGATTTTAACATCAAAAACCTCCTTCCCTCGCTCCTAGAAAAATTGTTAAGAAGTTAATCCAGTCCGGTCAAAGTGAGATCAGACAGCATTATTGAATCAAAAACAAAAATCTCTGCCAATCATTATTCTGATTATATTTGAATTTCTGTTGTGAAATTATCATCATATAACCTATTTTGATTATGTTGTCGGCACTTGCAAAACCTGCAATAAATTTCCAAGCATGCAGTTAAAGTGTTAAGGCTCGGACATTGGATTTATTGATGCTTCTTAATGTGTAAAAGTTAAAGTTTATTGGGTGTATAACATCAAAAAGTGCTCTAAAAGGTTAGTCTGGTTTTTAATGAAATTAACGCATCCTGGGGACTCGCTGTACGAGTCACTAAATTCAAAATCTAGCAACATTCCAAGAGCCCTGATCCATAAGAGGAGAGCTGCCGTTAACGGGCGTGGCTGGCTCGTATCCTGGTTCCAGAGAAGGCTATTCGACCAGGGTGCGAGATCAGCGTCAGCGGGGTGGACGTCCGGATGGAGGCAGTGAGCGGCTAGACGAATCTCCTCGCCACCAGCTTGAACAGCCTTTGTGCAGCCCTGCCGGGTAATACCCGTGGAGACACGAAGGTCGGACCCCAGAGACGGAGAGCTGGTTTTAGTACACAAACGCGCTCATCGGAGGGTGAGCGTGTGCCGCGTGTATCTAAAAAATAATAACGGGATCTGACACGTGGCGCCCGAACAGGGACCTGACGAAGTGTAGTCGGGTCCGAGGAAGAATCCTGGCCAAAGGAGAGTCTTTGCCATTGGATAGGTGGAAAGCCCCTGAGTGGATCACCAAAGGAGACAGTGTTGTGTAGAGTGTCGGCTGATGGCCTGTATAGGTCCAGTAACGGCTTGAAACATATCTGTTTTCCAGAGGTGTGAAAATTTGGAGGCGACCACCAGAAGGACGAAGTAAAGACAACAGGAGCAAGTATCCCAGGGAGCTGGGATCAAGGACGAGAAGCAGACGTGTCACTGCTGGATCGTCTGGACTGGGACGAGAAGCAGACGGGGATAGCCTGCTGGATCGTCACGAAACGACGAGGAAGGGAAGCACGCGAGGAAGCCTGCTGGATCGGATCATCAAGAGAGCAGGTATGAGAGTATACCGTGCAAAATGGTGATCTACAAAAGAGAATAGGATCATCAACCCGTGAGGTTCCTGAGGGGAGAAGCGGGAAAAGGAGCAGCTGATTTGGAATTAACCTCTGGAATTAGCGCTGAATAGCCAAGTAGTCTGTCACTCATCCCTGACTCAAGGCGCCAAGAGAGGCTTTGAGAGGCAGACGACTCGAGACGACAAGGACCATAGCTGAAGTCAAGGAGACGACAGTGGTGGAATCGACAATCTCAGCAATCGAGAGAATAAAGAGAGGATAATCATTACGAAACAGTAAGGTTAGTATTAAAAACAAGCAGTGAAAATATGGCTGAAGAAGAGTCAGGACCCGTAGCAACCCCTGAATCCGAACATGACGAGGAAAAAGAAGTGAATATTCGGCCACACAGAGTGGTATTGTATGGACGAGGATATGATTCTTGGGCAGAAACAGTTCAAAAATATGTCAGAGATCAAAGTGTAGAAACTGATGAAGAAAGTTTCAAAGAAGCTATGGCAGGAACTATACACACATTAGGGATATATTATCCAGGTCAGCATAAGGAGGGGCAGATCCTGGCCGTTTTGGAAAGCCCACCAGTCCCAAAGGACAAGACGGGGACCAGAGAACGGCTTGAGTGGTGGTGCAAACTTCTTGGAGAAGAGTGGAAAAGAGGACAAATCACCACCTTAATAAGTCCTGAGAAAAGTTATGACTCCGTAGTAAAAATGACGGCTGGGTTGTTGGGAGTAGACACGGTCCTGGTAGATGTTAAAGCAAAATCAGCGTCCGTGTATGCTGAGTTTAAGTCCATGGCAGAACGGCTAAAAGGGTTAGGAAGAATGCTTAAGGAGCAATATCCTATAATGGAAGATAGGAATGGAAGTCAGGTCTTCGACAATGAAGACGAGAGCAAGATAGATTTCCAGGCCGAACCCGAACGAAGTGATGAGGAAAACAAGCCAGAGGGAAGTGGAGATGAACTGACATCCCCGGGAGGTCCTAATTCTGGAGTAAATGGTCAAGAATATAAAAGCCCGCACCAGTTCCACACAAGCTTTGACCCGGTGTGGCAAAATTTGCCCTTAGGAAGTGTGAGAGGAACAACCTCAACAGTTAAAAAACAGACAGAACGCTTAGTTGAGCAGGAGAAAAGACGAAGAAGCCTTCAGGGAGTATCTGGACAGATATTCCATCAATCGCCGGAATGTGGGCCCAGAAGCTTGGGACAGCTTAAATCTGAAGAATGTGCTGCCGGACCGAGTTACCATATTAAAGAGGAAGGGCGTTCGCAGGAAATATTTAGAAAATCTAAAGCAAAAACCCACCATGTATACATTGAATCTGACTACATGGAGGACTTGAACCCTATGCCCAAAGGAACCAAAAGAATCAATCAATCAATCAATTTTTTTATATAGCGCCAAATCACAACAAACAGTTGCCCCAAGGCGCTTTATATTGTAAGGCAAGGCCATACAATAATTATGTAAAACCCCAACGGTCAAAACGACCCCCTGTGAGCAAGCACTTGGCTACAGTGGGAAGGAAAAACTCCCTTTTAACAGAAGAAACCTCCAGCAGAACCAGGCTCAGGGAGGGGCAGTCCTCTGCTGGGACTGGTTGGGGCTGAGGGAGAGAACCAGGAAAAAGACATGCTGTGGAGGGGAGCAGAGATCGATCACTAATGATTAAATGCAGAGTGGTGCATACAGAGCAAAAAGAGAAAGAAACAGTGCATCATGGGAACCCCCCAGCAGTCTACGTCTATAGCAGCATAACTAAGGGATGGTTCAGGGTCACCTGAACCAGCCCTAACTATAAGCTTTAGCAAAAAGGAAAGTTTTAAGCCTAATCTTAAAAGTAGAGAGGGTGTCTGTCTCCCTGATCTGAATTGGGAGCTGGTTCCACAGGAGAGGAGCCTGAAAGCTGAAGGCTCTGCCTCCCATTCTACTCTTACAAACCCTAGGAACTACAAGTAAGCCTGCAGTCTGAGAGCGAAGCGCTCTATTGGGGTGATATGGTACTACGAGGTCCCTAAGATAAGATGGGACCTGATTATTCAAAATCTTATAAGTAAGAAGAAGAATTTTAAATTCTATTCTAGAATTAACAGGAAGCCAATGAAGAGAGGCCAATATGGGTGAGATATGCTCTCTCCTTCTAGTCCCCGTCAGTACTCTAGCTGCAGCATTTTGAATTAACTGAAGGCTTTTTAGGGAACTTTTAGGACAACCTGATAATAATGAATTACAATAGTCCAGCCTAGAGGAAATAAATGCATGAATTAGTTTTTCAGCATCACTCTGAGACAAGACCTTTCTGATTTTAGAGATATTGCGTAAATGCAAAAAAGCAGTCCTACATATTTGTTTAATATGCGCTTTGAATGACATATCCTGATCAAAAATGACTCCAAGATTTCTCACAGTATTACTAGAGGTCAGGGTAATGCCATCCAGAGTAAGGATCTGGTTAGACACCATGTTTCTAAGATTTGTGGGGCCAAGTACAATAACTTCAGTTTTATATGAGTTTAAAAGCAGGAAATTAGAGGTCATCCATGTCTTTATGTCTGTAAGACAATCCTGCAGTTTAGCTAATTGGTGTGTGTCCTCTGGCTTCATGGATAGATAAAGCTGGGTATCATCTGCGTAACAATGAAAATTTAAGCAATACCGTCTAATAATACTGCCTAAGGGAAGCATGTATAAAGTGAATAAAATTGGTCCTAGCACAGAACCTTGTGGAACTCCATAATTAACTTTAGTCTGTGAAGAAGATTCCCCATTTACATGAACAAATTGTAATCTATTAGACAAATATGATTCAAACCACCGCAGCGCAGTGCCTTTAATACCTATGGCATGCTCTAATCTCTGTAATAAAATTTTATGGTCAACAGTATCAAAAGCAGCACTGAGGTCTAACAGAACAAGCACAGAGATGAGTCCACTGTCCGAGGCCATAAGAAGATCATTTGTAACCTTCACTAATGCTGTTTCTGTACTATGATGAATTCTAAAACCTGACTGAAACTCTTCAAATAGACCATTCCTCTGCAGATGATCAG